>NC_059356.1:33584413-34226913 GCF_019703515.2 Myxocyprinus asiaticus | reverse complement strand
AGGAAAGACTCAGTGACTGCTGAGTAGAACTGTAACAGCAGCGCCTGTGGCAGGTTGAACTTCCTCAACTGGCGAAGGAAGTACAAACTCTGCTGGGCCTTTTTCCGCAATGGAGTCAATGTGGGTCTCCCACTTCAGGTCCTCAGAATGGTGAGGGGGTACAGTACTGGGGGGTGGGGTGGGGGGGAGGTGGGGCGTTCCTCCTAAAGTCCACAATCATTTCCATGTATTTCATGTATATCAAAAGGATGCATTTCCTCAACCGAGGGCTCGGGGGCAGTAGTGTCTTTCCCAATAGTATCACCAGAGTGACACATGTCCAGCTTATATATCAGTGCTCTCTAGTCATGTTTGAAAGGCTTAAACCCCAATTAAGATTGGTCTGGCTGATAATAGAATTAGCATGCATGTCAGAAAGTGAGTCTTTAACTCAAAAGTGCTGATCAAATGCTTCTGTTATCAAATCATCTGCTGCTCTCAGATCTGGATAAATAAATCAATATTGGTTGATATATACCAGGTCACCCTAGTGATCTGTTTTAAATGCTGTGTTGCTAGGAGATCATGTCCTGGTCCATTAAAATATGTAGCTTATGGTGGAATGGCTCAAATAATTAAGTGTATAACTTTCAGATTTTTTTCGCTGAGAAAAATTATGACATAATTCTCTGACCACAGCTTGCATTGCTTTTCTTAAAATGAAATTCATTGACAATAAACTACTGCCAACTAAAGCCTTTATCAGCTTAATATCTAAGGACACTGCATCTATGTGCACTTCTGCAGTCAGTTCGGGATGGACTTCAAAGACACTTAATTATTAATCTTACAGTTCAATCAATATCCTTTAGTTTCAAACATTGCCCACCAAAGATCTACTCAGTTTACTTAATTAATGCATGACTTGTATTACAGCTAACTGCTATTGGCATTATATATATGTATAGCCAGAGGGGAACTGGCTCCCCCAGCTGAGACTAATTTCTCCCAAGGTTTTTTTTTCCTCCATTAACTAACATCTTATGGAGTTTTTGGTTCCTATCCAAAGTCCCTTTTGGCTTGCTCTCTGGGGGCCTAAAGACATTATTTTATGGCATGATGTTCAGTTAAACTGCTCAATGAGGACTCTAAGACATTTAAGGCATTACAGCATAATTTTCTGTAAAGCTGCTTTGAAACTATGTGTATAGTGAAAAGCTCTATACAAATAAAATTGACTTGACATAATTTTGAGGAGATACACATGTAATGAAATATTGGACACTATCACAAAATAGGCCTACATACTGACAGGCTGATTGGGAATGGTCTTGTTTCGTCCTGAAAAGGTTTATTTTGCAATACTTATAGAAATGTTTGAAATCGGTTGCCTGGGACAACTGTCAATTAGCGGCCATTATACAAATATACATATTGATACATATTTGACCGCAGAATGTAGTGATTTGAAGTTTGAAAGACTCTTTGAAACTGTACATTTTATATTATTTTCCAGTCCCATTTTAGTGTGAGTGATGTCATTAAAGCTGGATAATTGAAGTGAATATCATGTGTTCAGTCTCAGATGTGTCTCCTGGGGGCTGTTTGTGTTTTCATGTTTACTCTCTCAGGCAGCTGCTCTGAATTCACTTTCCCTATCTGTCCCCCCTGCCTTCTAGACAGTTGACCGACTCTAAGCACTTTTAGCATCCTATGGTTTTCCACCTACAAGCCAACAGTTCTATACTGCCGATACACTGGAGATCACATTTCACTAATGCCTTCTAAGACCCAAGTAATTAACGTAATCTAAACCCATGCTGCCAGAGGAGAGCGGTCTGTAAATATTATCACTGGGACAGAAGGACATCGGGACTAAGACAAGACAAGCCTGCGTGTGTAGACCAGCGGGTTTCCCATTGGTGGGTACCATATTGACTTGATTAGTTACTAATTAAAAAGCTGACTGGATGGCTGGGTTGAGGGAGATGACTTCATTAGCTCAGAGAGTGTAATTTTCCCCTATTCATTCACACGTCTCCTTGGCAGCAGGCAAACAGGAGAGAGATGGATCCCTCTGACGGGATCAGCCAAGGTCACAATCCAAGGTCACAATGAAAGATTAGCCTGAATGATCAGGAAGGGAAGATTCATATGATGAATTGAAAAGCAACAAATTTTGACCTTTTATTAAGAAAATGTGGGTGGCGCTTTCCCATGGAAAGTTGCTGCAAGGGTGCTGCTATGCATTTTCTAAGGAGTTCTTAGTGGTTTTTAGTGTGTTGCTATGTGGATGATAGGGTGTTCTGGATGGTTGCTAGGTGGTCAAACGAGCCTAGATTCTGACCCTGCTTCAGTGGGATATTTTGGTGGTTTTATTATCTGACATTTAAAAATCACAAATCTGATTAATTAGTCAAAAGTAAGACCACACCTCTCCTTAGCAAGCCACACAATTAGAGGTACTTTTCATGTCTGCAGCACAAATGGTTATGCTGAAGTTTGAATTGGGGGTTTGTTCAAATTGTTAAAGGAAAATTTCACACAAAAATGAAAAAACAGCCATCATTTACTCACATTCATGCCAAGATTTTCAGCTTAAATTTAGATCTTTTTCTTACACAAAGCTATCGAATAACTTCAGAAGACTATATAGCACTATTGCATATAGACTAGACTGCATATATAGGAATATAGCAAACAAGTCAAATAAAAGTTTAACTTTTTTATGTTTTGTATCCTTTTCTGAAGCTTGAAAGCTTCAGTCCTCATTCATAGTAATTGCATTGAAAAGAGCAACCTGTGCAATCTTTAGAATTTGTCAGTTTGTCATCCAGAGAAGTTGTACAGGTTTTAAATGATGACATAATTGTTATTTTTGTGTGAACTATTTTTTTAGGTCACCGTGATTTTGTAAGTACATAGTAGTACAAAGTAGTACATGTTCCTGGATCAACATGTTTTGTTGGTCCTAGAACAACATTTCTATCAAAGAAACATTAGCTGTTTAGCAAATGGCACAGTATTACAATGATGTGATGTGTTGCCGCTAGCTTTTGCGTGCTAGCCAATTTCAGGACAAAACTTATATCTTACAGTATATCACAAATAATGTACATATTCACACAACATGGGGTGATGATAAAGCATTCAACTCACATTTGTAAGGTGCTGTCTTCAGAGAAGTTTTGCTAGTTGTCACATTCACCATTAATTGAACTGTTCAGGTTGTAGTCCAAAAACCCGGAAGAATATTCGCCATGGGAATCATGCATAGCACAGATGAGATAAAGACGTTGGAGTCTCTCTCGTTAACATGCGGTCATTTACAGATGCTCTTTACTGGTTTTCTTGAAGAGACAGTGCTGGTTTTAGCATGTGTTCAACAAGTCAATGTAAAAACACTCACGCAGTTTCAAGATTCACATTTGAGGTATGACTGTATGTAATTTATGCTGTAGAACAAAATGTCCACATATCGTCAAGTAGTTTTTACCACAGACCTTATTTTACTTATAAGTTGAAAAACCTTTTTTTGGAAACGCATAGGAAAATCCAGAGGGACCCCAGGGCGAATTAGACTTCCGGTTTTGCCTACAAATTGACGTCATGGTTGATCAGCTCTATTGCAATTGTTTTGTCAGGCCTGTATCACATCTAGGCAACTCCACTCCTTCCCCTCTGTTGGGCAAGCTGCGACCCCGTGAGTGCATTATGTGTCCAACATTCCACACTGGTTGAAAAAGTGTGCGATTTGGGATGCACCTATTGTCCTAACCCATAACCCTAACTGCAGCCTAATTTTAAAATTAGAAGGAAATGACAGGTTGATAAGAATGGTGTACTAGCCTCTAAATCTAAATGCCTAACCCATATTAACCCTAAATCTTACCTTAAAATCTGATTTGTTCTAGGGGTGAGTAAAAATCTAGATTTTCCAGTGCATTGCAATCTTCATTTGAATGATCTCGATATTGATTCTGAAATTTAAAAATTAATCTTTATGCGCAACCCTCTACTACAATGCAAGGAAATTTGCACCCAAATTTTGCACTATGCGGCTAAAATGTATACAGTATTTGGCAACTGGCTAGTAAATATTAATATTTCACTCACCAGTGATTGTGTATTATATGTTTGGAGTATTCAGCAGTGAGATCCTTTCATTGCATGTTAAGAGTTAAAGTATTTCCCTGTAATGTGTGTCCAAAGACGAGATCCATGCAACCTATTTGTCATAGAATAATGTCTCTTTTAATAACCTTTCTATTCCTTACAGTCGGTTGTTGATAAAAAAAAAGAATAAAAAAAAAAACATACATAGCACAGTTTAGATTAAGCCGTTTGAGTCTCTCTCGTTAACATACGCTCATTTACAGACCCTTTTTACAGAAATACCCGTTTTCTTAAAGAGACAGTACTGGTTTTAGCATGTGTTCAATAAACATGCAACAAAAAATAATATGTGTAATATAATATCATATTTATTGATTGAATAAGTGTACCTGATCATTTTAAAAAAGCTAAAATGTGACCAAAATGATATTTATATAATAAAATATAATTAGAAAAATTTATATTTTTGTAATGTACCAAGTTCCTCTGTATAATTAACAGCATTAGCTGGGAGAGAATTTCTTTCATATGTATGTATGCATAAGGGACATTATACCTGAAATGTATCCATGTGAGTCAATATCAAATCGAATCGAATAGAATTGAGAGTTTGTGAATCAGAATCGAATCAGGAAATCTGTATCAAAACCCAGCCCTAATTGGTTCATTCAGATATGTTGAACCAGGAACATGTGCTACTTGGCGGTATTGCGGTCACCATTCATTTAACCCTATGTATGCGTAACAGTAATAGCAACGATTGCCTTTTGAAGCACCACTAATTAGGAATTAGTCTAACCTTTTCCCTGAAACTGCTAGTTTGTAAGGTTACATGCACATCTGTGGTAAATCTGTACACTTATCATCAATACATTTTTGTTAACCGCGTCTGTATGTGTCCTAACTTTTATACCGGCTTTTTAAAATTCTGCAGTGGTACCATTAGTGCTCTTACCAAGACACATTGCTTTAACTGCAGATATCCCAGTGCCCTCACCGCGTGCTGTATTGACCGTGTGTGTGGTTCTCTGCATCTCTGTGCAACACACTGAGTCCATAAGCCTGCTGGCTACACAGATCTGGCTTTTCTGGAAGAGATGAGCCCAACGGACTATGTTTCAGCAGCTGGTTCTGTTATCTCTCCCTCAGTGCCGCCCCTGGCATCTCTACATCTCTGCAGATGACACTGCTGGGAATTGCTATCAAACCTCCCAGATGCCAGCATGTTTATCATTATCTTGAGTTGGGAAAGCGAGGCCATTGTCGTGGAACTTTTTCACATGAGGAGGTAGAGAGCAGCTGCTGAAGGCACTGCCAGACGCGCAGTGCCCAGCGCACTCCAATGCCATCCGTGCTCGCCTCCAGCCCATATGTATCTATTCCACGGACTGAGTTTTGTAACCAATGTTTTTAAAGTGTCTGTATGTGTGTATTTGGGGGAAATATAGGCCTTCCTCAACAAACATGTGGAAGTGCTTTTGTGCTTGACTAAGCATCCTCTCATATTTGACTTCCATATTGAATTTAATTTAACCCTATGAAAAAACAATGCATAAGCAAACAATGGGGCACACTATTTAAATAGTTGGGTTGCGGACACTACAGCCTCCAAGTGGAACTTACGTATTCACATTGTAGCTGGAGGGTTTCTGCACCATTCAGTTAGGATATTTGAAAATCAGCTTTAATTTTCATGCTAACTTTTGAAAGCTTTGAAATCAAATTAAAGGTACAATTAACCCAAAAAGGAAAATTATATCATAATTTACTCACCATTATTTGTGGAACACAAAGGAGAAGTGACAACAGCTGTCGAGCTCCAAAAATGACCAAAGGTGCCTTAAAAGTAATCTTTACAATTCTTGCTCTTAAAGTCTTCTGAAGCCATGTGATAGCTTTGTGTGAAGAAAAGATAAAAATTTAAGTCGGTATTAACTGATTATCTTCACCTCTGCCGCAGCTCTCAAATCTAATTCACATTTGTGTATATTTTTATTATCGTGCGTAGAGGAACGCCACACCAGGGCTGGGCAATATGGCTCACTTATTGTTTAGAACCCAGTCAAGTTGAAAATTATTATAGTGAATATTGAATTATTATTTTTATTTTTACAATTAGATTTTTTTATACACGATATTATTATATTTTTGTCGTATTTACCTTCACGGGAGCCTTTATTTTGACAGAGAACTTAGAGAAGACCTTTGAGATACAATGTGTATTTGACAAGTTTATTTCTCTCTACAACTCTGGTGAAACGCTGTCATTGCCTCCTTTTCTGTGATACTGTGTCACTTTATTAGATTTGTATAATAACTAGTAGCGGTTACAAATACTTGCAAGTGCGCGAACCTTGAGCGTTTGCTTCCCGAATGCTAACGAAGCTCTCTGAGTCCACTGGAAACTCTATCATGAGCACATTCTGTAGCACATATAGACTATGTATTTTTTTAAATTTATTTTAATTAATTGTGCAGCTCTACAAGAAAGGATCATTAAATTGGTCTGATGATTTGATCAGTATGAATCATTGCAAAATCATTGCAATATTCACAATTTTGCTTGATTTTATATCAACAGCAAATTCATTGTGATTTATATAGTGTATTTTCGTTGTATCACCCAGCTCTATTCGACACCCATCGTGATGTGGAAAATGTAACGTGCGCATATCCAAATTGCACTAATGAGATTTGAGAATGATGGCAGAGGGGAATATTTTTTAGTTTTGTGGTCTATGAAAGAATTAAAATCTTATGGGTATGGAATGAGGGTTACATTTTTGGGTGAACTATCCCTTTAAGGTATTCTGACAAGCAGAAAGAACTCATACAAGCATGCTATTTATCACCGAACAGGTCATCCTGGGGTCAGCAATAAGTTAGCCATTAAGCATGAAAATATGCTGCCGCCCTCATGGTCAATATTTGAATGGTTTGCCCTTAATCATAGAGAGAGATGGCATGTCGTTTTTTAAAATAGAATTCTGTTGACCCCAAAATCAAGATCCTAATCAGGAGAGCTTCAATTCCTGTTGTGTAATGCTGATGCAGTGTCTTTCCTGGACTGCTGTTCCCGCATTTAATGTAGCTCTGTGATTGAGTCAGTCAGAGTGACAGTGGAGTAATGGTTATCTCAGCCAGCTGTCTCATAACGACACTGAGGGGAACCTCATATATGAAGCCCTGGCACAGCAGCAAGTAATTACGCTGCCATAACAGGTGACTTGTAGCAGATTGCCATGGCGATGTGCTGTGTGTGTGAATGCATGCATGTGCAAATCTGATTTTTCAGTGTGGTGCAGGGCAGGTGTTACAGTGGAAACTGGCTATGCTAAGCGTTTTCCTTATAGACAGAACTACAAAATAACTGGACAACAATATGATGCCTTCTTGTAGCACAGCTCCATTTATAGGGGAGACTGAGGCTAATTGTCACAACTTTTACTCCAGTGCATGTTTTTCATGGTGAAGGTTTCTTTTTGAAAGTGAATTTCTGTATAGGCACATACCTTAGGCCAGGTGACAGTAATACGTTTTCATTTTAAAATGCATAAATTTCGCTACATTTACTCCTCTCATCCATAATATTAATTTGTTTGTTTGTTTTTTCAGAAAATTGAGTGCTTTGGAAAAGCTTTCCATCACTGCATTCTTTGGAAAACTTTGAAGTTAGGAATCTGAAAATGGAGTTTTCAAACGAAAACAGATTAGTGTGGATGTGGCCTTTATCTTGGCTGCAAAAAAGTATGTTAAATATTTCCACTGTTTTTACACAAGACAAATGTTCAGTAAGAGTTCGTTGAACACATGTTGACTTTTTGGGGTATATGGGGTAAGATGTCACAATGGGAAACTGCCTTTAATCTAATTATAGTCTTATTAGCACAATTTAAACCATTAAACAATTCATGAAACAGCGCAAATGTAAAAATAGATAACAGAAATATCAAAGCATTTTTATTTATTTTTTTGGCTAGAAGAAATTAGAATGACAATATTGTATAAAATATTATGACATATAAAACACATGTGACAACTTGCCCCAACATGACATTTATGAAAAATACCCTTGTCTTGGGAACACATTTCAACGTTACAGTTAAACTCCACCTTCAGTATAGAGCTCAGCCTTGCCTGAATGTAAGTTAGTCTTAGACTTAAATTACAATAGTTTTGTGAATTTTATAATCCAAACTAATTTTCCAATATGAATATATTTTGGCTTTAGCACTTCTATAAACACATGAACACATTTAAAACCACAGTGGCAAGGATCAGCTCTATACTGAAGGTGGAGTTTAACTGTCATTTAACTGTAATGTAATTTTAAACTAGGTGTTTGAAACCAACATGCAAAACCACTGCTTGAGAAAACAAGCAATTGTACTTACCGGAAACAGCCCTTCCCCATGTGACAACTTGCCCTGGTCAACTCCGGAAACCTCTAATAAAACCAATGTGTGCTCCAGAGCTGGAGGGGGCAGGAGAGAGACTAATGCTGTTATATCAGTTGTTAAGGGAAAACAAATTAGAGCCACTGAAACATAAACATCTAATTACTATACATCCCTTTAAAGGGGTCATAAATTTAACTTGATCTTTTAACATATAACAGTTCATTGTACTAAGTTTCAGAACTCAAAACTTCCTCCTCATTGCAAAAAGATTATTTGTTGAAACCAAGCTGTCAAAACGACTCACTCTACTTTCCTCCACATTGTGATGTCACACTGTGGTAGACGTTTGCATCTGACTGCCTCCACAACAACACATCAATGACTACTTTACCTTTAATCACTTCCGTAGCCCTGCCCAGTAGTGGCAGTCAGTCAAGAGCAGAGAGCCAATCATAACAGTGGACGTTTACTGTCAAGTCTTAAAGGAGCGGCACCAAAACCGAGCATTTCTGACAGAGGGTCAGAATGAGGGTGGAAAACAATCATGTTTTACAAATACATAACTGTTTTTCATGCAAAAAACATTACTAATATTATAAGTTGTCCTCAAGGAACATATTAAAATAATAAAAAAGGCATGTTATGATCCCCTTAAAGCATATTTGCAATGACTACCTTGATATGAAGTGCTATTCTTGGAACAGTTTCGCCTTCTTACACACACAGTCTACAAGCTAAGACAGATGGAAGCTGATCCCAAAAGTCTCAGGGCTCCTGCTGTCTGGCAGTATAGGAATACAGGCAAGCAAAGCCCATGATAGATTCCAGGCATGGGCTCAGCTTCTGTGGCCTGTGTTGCGTATTGATCATGGCTGTAATGGTTCTCCATCTGCCAGGTGCTGATGGAGGTCCAGGGCACAGCCAGCCACAGTATGGTGTTTTTCTGCTGAATCTGTGCCCACTGACATCCCTCTCTAACCACACCAGCCATGTCCCAACATGCTCCCGTCCAAACTCACAGAGTGTTCTTTGTAAGATAGAAGGCACTTGTTCTTAAAGAGATACTTCACCCAAAAATGACAGTTCTGTTGTCATTCACTCACTCATATATTGTTCTAAACTCTTTTGTTGGCAGAATGACAGCCTCAGTCACCATTCACTTTCATTGTATGGAAAAAATATGTGATGAAAGTGAACAGTGACTGAGGGTGTCAGTCCCTTGCATTCTGCATGGCACTTTTGTGTTCCAACGAAGAAAGAAAGTCACACAGGTTCGGCACAACGTGAATGTGGTTAAATTATGACAGAATTTTCATTTTTTGAGTGAATTACTGTATCCCTTTAATAAAGGAGTCATTGTGTTTTTGTGTGTGTGTTAGACTGCTGAGCTAATGAGATCTGTGGTTAGACTGAACTGCCTGATCCTGAAATCTGGTTTGGAGAAGTTGAGTGTCACATATCCGTGTAGTGCAGACAGTGTGGTTGGAAAACTGACCATTCTGAGGATCAATACAAAGCAATTGAAAAAGAACTGTAAATTCAGGTGCCTAAATTGTAACATTATTAACCATCAAGGACATGTATAAGAGTGGGGGGAGGGTGTCCAAAGCTATTTTTTTTTTTCTCATTATTGTTTACATTTGAATAATAGCAACTGTCAAGGTGACAGGTCTTTGCTCTGAGGAGCCTATACAATTTTTTGATGGACTGCCAAGATACTCCAAATGCATATACTCCCTTATTTAATAAAGGCAGACTCATTGATTTAAAAACATATGCTTGGGATCTTTCCCTGGGGCTTTATGTGTTGTTGAGCCCTTACTTTTAATGAAATTCTTGATTAATTTAAAAGGCTATCAAGGCTTTTTGGTGGGGTGCCACAGAAAATCTACACTCCATTTCTGTCAAATATCAGAATTAGTGTTGTACTACTACTGACCAAGACCTGGTCTTAAGACCATATTAATGTGCACTTGTGTTTTGGTACATTTAATCAAAGTCTCTCTAGCAACACAGTCCACTGTCGGCCATCTTTGGAACACTCTCGGAGACTATTTCCAGTCATGCCAGTGCAGCTCCTATCTACTTGAATGGGGGAACACCGAAATTTCAAAAACGGTTGGTCAAGATTACGATCAAAGAACATATTTCAAATCAGCAGTAAAATCTGACAACACTGGTATCACTAATTGTGCTCAGACTACGCTAAAAAACGAAATTCTCCTGGCTTGTATAGCTAATGCACATGCACGTTAGCGAGTTTATTGACAGGCGATGTCTGTAACGTGGGACTTCCTTTCTACATCCATTGATTGTTGGGCGCTAGAGCTTCTTGGTTGGGTGTTCCAATTTCTCACATTCATTTAAATAGAAGTGGCCCGTCTCTGCTAAATAGTCTCTAATTTAATATAGCTGAGTTTTAAATAATGCACTGAACACTATGTACCAATTGAGCCCATTAAAAAAAAGATAAGACACACACAAAAAAAGAAGAATTTTACTTGGCACAAAATGTTATAATAATAGTAACCAATAATTCTTTATTGTCCATGACTCTACTCAAAATGTTTCTTATACCACAGACTACACATCATTCTGCTCTGTAATGTCTTAACATGTTTGTTGATTTGATGTGAATTAAACAATTTTGTAATGTCTCAATTATAAAAATCAAGGAAATGCTCATCAAAAAATCCAAAGCACGAGATCTTGTGGAGTCGGAAGAGAATATTAAAAGTGCTGAGGCAGAGCTGAAGCGCCGAATGTCGTCTGATGGCCTCAGAGAATTGACCCGACTGAAATATAGATATAATACTATTTTGTCGCAGAAAGTGGAGTTTTGGTTGTTCAGGGCAAAACAGTCATACTTTGAGTCAGGTGACAAAGCAGGGAAGCTTTTGGCTAGATATATAAAGCAGAGAGAGTCTTTTTCTACCATTCCCTCAGTGAAATCTGCTGGTGGTAAAAATTTTACCTCAGCCATTGATATTAATAATGCTCAATAGTTCCACATCTTCGTCTACTGATGAATGTATTAGAAAATTTGTGGAACCATTAGAACTCCCTCAATTGATGACTGAGCAAAAAAATTATCTTGATTCTGAGATAACCTTGGAGGAGCTTGACGAAGTAATTAAGGCCTTGCCTTCAGGCAAGGCTCCGGGGCCAGATGGTTTTGCCGCTGAATTTTTTAGATCTTATGCTGCAGAACTGGCTCCACTTTTGCTAGAAGTTTATACAGAATCATTAAAGAACGGAAAGCTTCCCCCAACCATGACACAAGCACGGATCATTCTGATTCTTAAAAAGGACAAAGATCCAAGCGAGTGTAAGAGTTACCGTCCAATTTCCCTGATCCAGCTAGATGTAAAAATACTGTCCAAAATTTTGACTAACCGATTAAGTAAAGTTATGACATCACTTATACATATAGATCAGGTGGGGTTTATTAAGGGCCGCAGCTCTTCTGACAACATTTGGCGTTTCATCAATATCATGCGGTCAGTGGCGAATGATCAGACTCCGGTTGCTGCATCTCACTTGATGCCGAAAAGGCGTTTGACATGGTAGAATGGGATTATCTTTTTAAGATTTTGGAAATATACAGGATCGGGAGAACATTTATTGGCTGGATTCATTTACTTTATAGATACCCTGTAGCGGCGGTACAAACAAATTGATTAATTTCAGATTATTTTACTTTGAATAGGGGCACTCGTCAGGGTTGCCCTCTTTCCCCATTATTGTTCTGTCTTGCCCTGGAAACATTAGCAGCTGTGATAAGAAAGGAGGAGGACTTTCCAGGGGTGGTGGCAGGGGGTGTGGCACATAAGCTTTTGCTTTACATAGATGATATTTTATTATTCGTCTCTGACCCTACTAGATCTATGCCTTGCCTCCACAGAATTATTAATTCCTTTTCTAAGTTTACAGGATACAAAGTCAGTTGGTCTAAATCCAAAGCTTTGGCTTTGACAGCATACTGCCCAGCGACGGCTTTCCAGCCGGGTGCTTTCCAGTGGCCCAAACAGGGCATTAAGTATTTGGGCATTTTATTCCCAGCAAAACTGTGTGATTTAGTTAGTTAATTTTGACCCCTTAATAAAATGGTTTTTGAGCGATGTGGGCAGGTGGGCTTCATTGCATTTATCTATGATCGGGAAAGTTAATGTTATTCAAATGAATTGTATTCCAAAATTCAACTACCTGCTACAGTCTCTCCCTATAGATGTCCCCCTCCCTTATTTCAAGCAATTTGACAACATAGCGAAGTCCTTCATTTGGAATGGTAAACGTCCCAAATTACATTCAATAAGTTACATAGGCTGATTGACAAAGGTGGGCTAGGCCTACCCAAGATTTTATTTTATTATTATGCATTTGGTCTCAGACATCTGGCTCATTGGTCGCTTCCACCTGAGAGAGCCCCTCCCTGGTTCTGTATAGAACAGGAAGTTCTTTCCCCTATTTCACCACTGGAGAGCCTTTCTATCAAATTAATCAGAGAAGTTATGTTACATCCCGTTATCTCGCATTTGAACTCGGTATGGACAAAGGTGTCCAGTGTTTAATTCAGACATTTATTTAAATGTTGCCTCATGCATATGGCTAAACCCCAAATTATGCATCAACAAGTACCCTTTTTGCTGGTCAGAATGGATTGGGAGTGGGGTTACTACACTCGGTGACCTATATGACAGTGGAGTGCTGAGATCCTTTCAAAATTTGGTTCAACTTTTTTGGATTCCCAGATCTCAGTTCTATAAGTATTTACAGTTGCGCCACCTGATTTGTACTATTTTTGGGAGTGGTTTACACCCCCCTAAAGCGGCAGATTCTCTGGGAGTGGTGATTACTGCTTTCGGAAAAGGTCATGAGACATCTGTGTATTACTCCCTGTTAATTCAGAGTCTGGGGGACGGAGCTTCAGCTTCTCTTAAGAGATTGTGGGAGAAGGATCTTGGCTTGGTATTGGAGGAGGGAGTGTGGGCTAGGATTCCAAAAAATGTCAAATCTGCATCTAGAGATGCAAGGGTTCACCTTATGCAATTCAAGATTTTACATAGAGTCTATTGGACCCCCTCTAGATTGTATAGGCTTGGTTTTAAAGACACACCCACCTGCTGGCGATGTCAATCAGAAGATGGAGACACAACCCATGTTTTTTGGGGGTGTCGTAAGATTCAAGAATTTTGGCTGAAGGTGTAAAGTTTTGTGTGTGATGTGTTGGGCACTCAGGTCTCTTTCTACCCCAGAATCTGTATTTTGGGAGATGGGAAGGTCATGGATTTGGAGGATAAGTACATGAAGGACTGGGTTTTGACCAGTGCGATGATTGGTAGGCAGGTTATTTTGAGGAGTTGGAAGTTGGATGGAGCACCCTCATTCCCGGAGTGGTGCGTGGAGATGGGGAGGGTGGCTGCCTTTGAGGAGGGGTCGAGCAGAAGGATGGGAGTTAGGGATTTTTATAATAAGAAATGGGGCAATTACCTAGCATTTTTGGGGGAATCTCGAGGAGGGCCAGTGGAGGGAGTAATTAAGAGTTTTTTTATTTTATTTTATTTTTTTTTTTATTATTATACTTGATAATTTTTTTTTTGTGTGTGTGTGTGGTGTGTGTGTGTGTGTGTGTGTGTGTCTATATTCTATTGACCACAGGGGTGTTCATGGGGGGGGTCAGGGTGGGGTGGGAGTTTGGTAGGGGGAGGGGATGTGGTGGGGGTTTAATGTTTAAAGTGATTGATTCATTATTTATGAGTTTTTTTTTTTTTTTGTGTGTAGTAATTTATGAATCAATAAAAAAAAAATAAAAAAAAAATCAAGGAAATGCATTCTGTGTTTGTACTGACACTGTTAGGACTTGCCAGATTTATAATTAAATTTGTTTGCACTTAAGATGCTATTTTAAAGTACTACAATCAGCACATTGTTTAAACCAACACAAAGCCTGGGCAATAATGTAATTTGAGACTCCATATACACATAAGTTAAAGTTTTATTATTATTATTATTATTGTTTACAGTGCTGTGCTAATACTTTACATTTCGCATATTCATAATGATTGCATTATGTAACAGTTGGTCTTAAGTTTTGGATTAGTTGGTGTGGTGTGATGGTTAATGATCTGGCCTGGTAACTGAAAATTTGAAGAGCTAACACCATTGTGCCCCAAGCAATGTTGGTTATAGTTGTCTGCTAAATGACGACCTAAGATATTTTGGTTTTCGTCTTAAATTGTACCTTTCTAGAGAGCAACAGTCTGGTACCAGAAGTAAAAATCCCATTATAGGGATAGTTCACCCAAAAATTAAAATCCCTCATTATTTACTCACCCTCATGCCTTTCCAGATGTGTATGAGTTTCTTTCTTCTGCAGAACACAAAGTTTTTTAGAAGAATATTTCAGCTCTGTAGGTCCATACAACGCAAGTGAATGGTGGCCAGAACTTTGAAGCTACAAAATCAAATAAAGTCAGCATAAAAGTAATCCAAAAGGTTTAATCAAAGTCTTACTAGCAAGTCAGTCCACTGTCGGCCATCTTTGGAATGCTCCCGGGAGGCTATTTCCAGTCATGACAGTGCATCATCTATCTACTTGAATGGGGAAAGACCGAAATCTCCAAAACGGTTGGTCAAAATTACAATCAAAGAACATATTTCAAATCAGCAATAAAATCTGACAATAATAGAATCATAAATTGTGCTTCTTTACCTCATATTACAATAAAAACAAAAATTTTCTGGCTTGTATAGCTAAAGCACATGCGCTTTCTCGAGTTGATTGACAGGCGATGTCCGTATCTAAAAGGTGATTGGCTCTTTTAACTGTAAGGCGAGACTTCCTTTCTACAGCCGTTGACCGTTGTGTGCTCAGAGCTCCCTGGTTGGGCATTTCAATTTCTCCCATTCATTTGAATAGAAGTGGCCCGTCTCTGCTAAACAGTCTCTGGTTTTATCCATGTCTTCTGTAACAATATGATAGGTGTGGATGAGAAACAGCTCAATATATAAGTCCTTTTTTTTTTAAGTTCCACTTTCACATTCTTCTTCTTTTGTTTTTGGTGATTCTTTGTGCAAATCGCCACCTACTATTACTGGTCAAAGGTAGAGATTTATAGTAAAAAATTACTTAGCCTAAATATTTGTCTGTTTCTCACCCACACCTAATATATCGCTTTTGAAGATATGGATTTAACCACTGGAGTCGTCTGGATTACTTTTTAAAGCTGACTTTATGTGCTTTTTGGTGCTTCAAAGTTCTGGCCACCATTCACTTACATTGTATGGACCTACAGAGCTTAAATATTCTTCTAAAGATAGCATGAGGGTGAGATGAGAGAATTTTCATTTTTGGGTGAACTATCCCTTTTATTCGTTTCCAAATGGAAATTAAATACATTATTAACGATAACTTATAAAATTTTAAAAACAGACCTACCATGAGCACTGAGGTTGTTAATCGATGGTATACAATTCTGCTGAAGCCATCAGTCCATATTATTTCAATATAAAAGTGCAATTTGTGGAAAGATCCACCAATTAGTGGAAAGATAATCCACCAATAAAAAAAATAACAGCAAACAAAAAATTGCACCAAAAGAGCTCTGCAGCAACCACCCATGAGGAACTACAAATGACGCAGTCGAGTCAGTCTCCCTACACTTTCAAACTACATATATATTTATATCTGAATAATTTGCAATATACTTGAATTATATTAATATATATTCAATAATTATATTGAATTATTTCAATACTTATAATTATCAACTTTAACAGTTTTATATGTTTACATTGTTTTTATTTCTACATCATTTGATATGTTTAATGGGATTGTAGTTCATTTCCTCATTAAAGATGCTTTTTACTTCAAATCAAAGTAATATTATGTTTCATCTTGGAGCTGGTTGGTTTGGGCCAGCACAGTTGCACTTGAATGAGACAATTTAGACCTGTGCTTCCAGGCTAGGTGGTGTTGACCGTACTACTAATCAGGATTCAGGCACTCTTATTCAGTACACACAGGACGAAATGGTCTCTTGTACCATTACTGATTTTAACACCACCCTAATTGTGCCAATGGTTGTCCTTGCTTGCATCTCCCTGCCGTTTGGAATAGCTGTGGAGCGGCAGATGTCTATACGTAAAGATGTTGATACCCTTCTCTCTCTGAGGCTGATGATGGAGTTGATCCAGGTTCTGTACGATCCCTTGGGGCACCACACTAATTCTGTGAGTCCCTCTGAATAATGACTGCGGGCACACAGGGTTGACTGAGAGGAATTAGAACATTTGCTAGGACTAGTTATGTAGGACTGGAGCTGCAAACTGCTACAAGGAGGGTTAATTACAAGCACATAGATAAAGGCTAATAAATCCTGCAACATAATTGTAGGAGCAGGGGACCAATCCCACTCCTCATTCATCTCCTGCCATTTAAAGAGACTCAGCTCAATGCTGCTGCTTCTTACTGTGAGAGTGAAAGACTATATAGCTGCTTTATGAGTTCAAATACTTGTCGGAAATAAATGTGACGGCACGAAAAACTTCAAGGGCATTTTCTGTCAATCAGCTGCAGCTTGAAACACATATATACCATGGACCAGAACTTGCATCAGCTTGAATCAATAAATCAGGTGTTGTCTAGTAAATCCTTCAGTGGCTGAACTGATGGCCATAAGTTATGAATGCTTTTCATTGACCCAACTGATGGATCTGTGCTTACCAGATGAGCGTTGCTGCCATTCAGTAAAAATCTAGTGTCATTAAAGTCCGGGTTGCTAGAGACTGTAGGTGCTGCTCACATTTGGATCGTAATTTATGGGCTCCCAGCAGGGGTGGACTGAGAAGAGAAATCGGCCCTGGATTTGAAATAAAAACCGACACAAAAATTTTTGCCACATACAAGGTTATCCTGGAAGAAAACTTGCTTCCTTCTGCTCTGATAATGTTCCCCAACACTGAGGACTGTTTTTTCCAGCAGGACAATGCTCCATGCCACAGAGCCAGGTCAGTCAAGGTGTGGATGGAGGATCAAGACCCTGTCCTGGTCAGCCCAATCTCCAGACCTGAACCCCATTGAAATCCTCTGGAATGTGATCAAGAGGAAGATGGATGACCACAAGCCATCAAACAAGCTGAGCTGCTTGAATTTTTGGACCAGGAGTGGCATAAATTCACTCAACAGCAATGTGAAAGACTGATAGAGAGCATGCCAAGACGCATGAAAGCTGTGATTGAAAATCAGGGTTATTCCACCAAATATTGATTTCTGAACACTTCCTATGTTAAAACATTAGTATTGTGTTGTTTAAAAATTAATATGAACTTTTCTTTTCATTATTTGAGATCTGAAGACACTGCATCTTTTTTGTTATTTTGACCGGTTGTCATTTTCTGCAAATAAATGCTCTAAATGAAAATATTTTTGGGGGAATTTGGGAGAAATGTTGTCAGTAGTTTATAGAATAACAAATGTTCATTTTACTCAAACACATACCTATAAATAGTAAATCCAGAGAAACTGATACTTTTGCGGTGGTCTCTTAATTTTTTTCCAGAGCTGTATTTAATAAATAGTTTGCATAAAATACTCAACTTTCTATGTAATACATATTCCTTCTCAAGTAAGAAACACGCTGGATTTTAAGCCTAACAGTCAGACATAGTCAAAAACAAAGATGAAAGGAAATTTGTAACCATTTAAATTGCAAAACAAATTAAATATGTCATAAATAATATAACTATTAATTATTAAAATATTTTTTGTTGTAGTCTAATAATGATTGATTATTGTATCAAAAATCAGAAATAAAACAATAATTTAAAACCAGTTCTGTATTGTTTTTTTTTTTTATTTTTTTATTTTTTAAACAATCATATTTTATTGAATATAAAATAAGCAGTATATGTATTGGTTGTGAAATAACTAATAGGTCAATCTCTAATCACAGCATGTATCATTTCCATCTTACATGAGAAGTTTACATTTTGTATCATAAAGTAGGGCACTTTTAATTTTACAAGTATATACACAAGGAAATGTATATGTGGAAAGCACATTTTACTGTGCTAAGAGACGTTTGGCTGCAGGCGTTGTAACTCCATAGGGAGAAGCTGTAAGGACTTGGGTGAAAAACAGCAGAGCTTTTCCTATTTTCCTACAGTAATGAGCATTTTCCCTCTTTCAGTTTGTAAGTCACAATTCTTCTTAAAGAGGCACCCAAAAATACCAACACATCATTCTGAAACTGGTGCCAGTGTCTGACCAAATGGTGAGACTTAGCTGCAAGTTCCCTCACAGAACAAGCTGCTTTTCTTATTGCTGTTTCTGGAATATATCTGCACTGTTTGCTGGTGTAATACTTGGGTATGTTTCAGCTGATGGTGACCTGCGAAGTGGACTTCACTGGGAATTCGGCAAAAATATATTTTTTATAAGAAAAATATAAGAAAAGAAAAATAAATCGCATCCCCTAAGATATGCAGATGTCCAAATTTGAAGAAACACCTAAAATATGAAAGTTTGTATTGCATTTATATTTATTTACTGAAATACAGTATATCATCAAAGCCAAAACCTGTAATCTGTGCAACTCAATTGGCTTTGTTTGATGATGGTATTCCAAATGAACAGATTTTGTTAAGTAAAGTGAACTTCTACAGATATCTCTTGTTCAGTGTGCACGGAGCAGGTAACACTAAATAGGGACCCTGTGAATCAAAACCCAGCTCTTGTCTTTAGGTTCACAGTGTGCACATGGAGCTAAATAGGGAGCAGTTCTCATGTTTACATCTCAGGAGCGGTGTAGCGAGGCATTGTGGTTAATACCTTGTTTAATATGTCAAAGCGCCAGTGTGTGCCTTGATATCACTCTAATTGATGCTGCCGTGTGATGCCACATTTGCTATGTTGATTAATTGTTAAATAAACAGGGCTGTCCCATGCCCCCACCCCTCTCATTTCATGCTTTGTTTGTGTGCCAACTGAACGCTCCTCTCTGACAGGCATTCTGCTGGGGGATTTGAGTTTGTGCATGGCTGGTCAACCTTATTTGCATTGTTTGTGACGAAGACACTGTTGTTCCAATGCTCTGCTGGGAGTTTGCTCGGCCTCTATCTCCTCACTGTCTTTTATCTCTCTATTCACACACTTCCACAGAGCACACAGCCAAAGCTGAGATCCACTGTCTGCTGGCTCTATGACAATATTGTTAGGGATTATGGAATCACATCCTAGAGCTGAGACTTTCAACTTTCATCCAAGAGCCTGAAATGGGACCAAGCCATGGAGACACTGATCATGGAGTACTCTGTTTCCACTGGGGTGGATAAACTCTGTATCTTCTCTTGATTGAGGTGGAAGAAGCCTCATTGTCCTTCCCTTAAGTGTTGACTCAGTTAAGGGGATTATAAGGTTGCTCTGACTTCCTTTGTGCCACGGAATAAAGTGATCCCGATTCCTCTTCCAGCTCCTTCAGTGTCTGTGCACTCTAGACCTGCATTGGAGTAACTGAAGCCAAACACGCTCAGACATGTTTTAAAAGAGATTTAACAAAAGCCTGTTCTCCTTAACAGTCTCTCATTTAGAAGCAGCCCTTGCATCTTGATTGTGGATTTCACTGTGGTAGAGCCTCTGAACTTCACTTCAAAGTCAGCAAACTACACAGTGATCAGAGATGTCAGTACTTCAAAGCAACAGAATGTCTATCTAATAACAATGTCTTGATTGAAACGTATTTTTCCAAATTTGAAATATAGATTATAGTGACAATGTCCAAAATTGCCTTTCTGTGTTACTACTATTTGGCAGGTTTTGAAGTTGTAAGGCAGAAAATGAGTGAACAAGACAAGCTTTTATTTCACACACAAAAATATAAAAACTAGAATAATCCATTGAAATTCTTTGAAAAGCCTTTACCTCCAAATACTGAAAAGAAAGGCTCCAGTTCCTCATGTTTGGTTCTTACATGTATAAAAGCTGTCTTTGTTATTTCCAAGTTCAAACCTGCAGTCTAAACCTGTATATACTGGCTATATATACTGACAAATGAAAGTTATTAATGAATATGCATTTTCTTTTTCTTTGACATTTCAAAATATCCGTAAACTACAGCAAAAACCAATGTGATATACTATGTGAAGACATTATTTTTTTTATCAACATTTATGTTACATTTAATTTGAATATATCATAATATAAAATGTATATAAACATCTAATGTGAGAATTACTAGTCATTTGAATGAATTTCCTAATACTCATTCAGTAAGTAACTGCTCAATACAACTTGGTGGTAAAAATGTCAGAAACCAACATTTTCTTTTTCAACTAAACATCAAAACAACTGTACAACTCAAGTATACAACATTAATATGTCTTTACTATGTCTTTAAACAAATTATATTCTGTTTACTTGCATATTACTATCGAATGTTAATATGTGAGTATGCTGCAAGCTGGTTCAGCATCATATGGCTGTAGAGTAAAATGCGGACAATTTCCTCTTTCAAGCCCTATTTACACTTATGAACTTTTGTTCTTGCCACACCACCTTTTGACAGTAGTTCCTTTGATTTAGCTTATTTGTTATGTTTGTTAAATCTGTCATGTCTGTTTTGTACAGGAATGTGTGTGTGTCTGTATGTGTACAAGATGCAGTCCCAGTGAGAGGTTATGCTTTAATGGCACTGGGATCAAATATTGCAGTTTTAATGGGTTTCAATGGGGACATTTTTGTCCTTAAGATCCTGAGTGCAACTATTTTGTGTACACAGTGTATTATAGATGTATTATAGGAACTGAGGTTGAAATATCAAAATTACCCCAAAAAATGCACACCTTTGGCAAAAGTTATGCCGTTGGCATTAACAGCCAAAATGATCGAAAAAACAAAAATTAAAAAGACAAAAATGTCCCGAAGTTCGCAAAAGGGTTAAAACAATAGAAATTAATAATAAATGGCAAAGTAACTGTATTTGCTTTGCCATTAATTGCACTCATTTTATACTTTCCAAAGTTAAGAAAATGTTTATAATTCTAATTTGAACCAGTTGTTTTTTTGAGTGCAACACAGTCTAAAAAACCTGACAATGCAAGAAAACATTGCTTATATTATATCTGAAATGATCATATTTTGCTTTAGGCCAGAAAACTGGTAAAGCTGTGTACATGCAGAGTTAATTCATTATTAAAGCATAAAGCTGTTATTTAAGAATATTCAGAGTAGGATTGTGCATACAAACACAAATTATACAAATTATGATAGATTGCATTGGCTCTCACACTGCTGACAAACTGCTGACAAATGATAAACATGTTAGAGAAGATGCCATTATACAGCAGTTCATTTAGACCCTTCTAGACTTTACAGCTAGAGCTGTTCCAGATGCACCTCAAAACAGCCATATGCTTTGTGTATCAGGTCAAGTAAATTTAGCAAGTGGTCCTTGCGCAGAGGGAGGTGTACAGTGTAAAGTGTGTAGTTACTAGTTTCTAGTTTTTACATGGCAGGCTGAAAGCAGCGGGCTCTCAGCTGGTTTGCACTCCTGAGAGCTGGTGCATTAGTGTGCTGTGTTGGAATTGCACTCAAATGGCCAAGACCTAATGGAGGCCTGGGACTGCTGCGGCATACACTATGGCACATCCAGAGACACGTCCAGCTTAACACACAACAGTGCTGTGAGAGAGATGAGAGGAAAAGCTTGTTCGGGACACACTGAAGAAATGTCGTGCTAAGTGCCTGTGTCATCTGCTTCCACTGTGTGCAGGACAGAGTATAACGTCCTCATGGACATGGTAAGCCAAGAGGAAGCAGTACAGGTGCTTCAATGCTTGATTTCTGAGAAAAATCAATTTAGTGAGATCACTTAAACCCAGCTTAAGTCAAATGGTTCTCAACCTTTTGAACACTAGAATTAAAGATAAGTAACTGCCAAAAAGATTATGATGTGTTACATGGTCTTGATCAGTGGCTCGCAAAAAGTGGTCCATTATATAATCCCAAATGGTCTCTGAGTTGATTTGCTGATTAAAAAACTAGACATAAATAAATAATTACAACTGAAAAAGCACACCAATGTTGAATTAATCGACTGATTGATCCAGTCATAACAATAAAATTACTTATTTTGTTAACATTAATTCTCTCTGCAATAACATAGAGTTATGCATCAGTCAGTACTTTTACATCCATCGGACTAAAACAGTACGTAGTTTTTTTGTGTGTAAAATGTCATGTTACCACTTTAGTCTGACTCAAATCAGAATTTTTCAAAGTACTGTAGGATTAACAGACATAGACAGAACTATTGTTCCTGGGATTCGTTCAGCATATATACATGTTAATTGGACCACAATTGACCTTGGCATGTATTTAACACTTCCTCAGGTGACAAAGCACTTAAAATGGAAGTGAATGGAGCAAATCCGTAAACGTAAAAAACTTCACTGATTCAGAAGTATCATCACAAGATGTAAACAATATGCATGTTCACATGATTTTAATGTGATAAAACCACTTACTAACCGTTTCTGTGTAAAGTTATGTCCAATTGGTCCCTAAAATGACTGTAAAATTGTATAATTGATTATTTAAACAACTTTACAGCTCAAATAATACACAAGTTTAAGCAGAAGCTTCACATTTCTGCCTTAATACTCTCATCCCCATCAACTTCCACTGTAAGTACCTCACTGTAACCTTGATTCTTGCTTTTCTTTAAAGAAAAGGAGGGATGTCTCAAAATAATTTTTCGTGGTTTTCAACATTATGTCAGAAATGCTGATTGAGCTTGACTTGTATTGAATACGGAATATTCACTATTCACTAATTCGGAAGATATCCACCTTATTTTTTAGCAAGGGCGCCGCCATTATCCACCTTGAATGTGGACCTCTTCCAGTATTAGCCACCTCCAGCTATTTTAGCAATACAAAAATACTACATTATGTTGCTTTATATTGCAGGCTTGCAATATATGTCATCATATTATTACCATTAATCTTTATTATCATAAACAAACTGGTTTGTAGTGCAAATAGTTTTACCGTTTATCGCATTTTGCCATTTTTTCATCACACACTGTTGCACAGGCAGAATGAATGAGAGATCAGACGCTGATCGCCTTTTTAAATAAATAAATAAATAGCCATCATCTGAATTTTGCAGATAAATATGAATGGAGGTTTACATGAAGACATTAAAAAACTGTATCGTCACACTCTCGGTAAAGAAAGAAGCAGATTTTTATTATCTCTTCAATACAACAACACACAGCAACATGTTAATGATCTTCTTACTCTTTTACTATAAATGCTGACGTTAGAAAAGTATCCGACATTAGGATATTATTCTGCTGTACATCTTGTGGTTTTCTGATAGTTCATAAGCCCATATCACTAAATTCTGGTCTTATTATCTTTCTAGTTATTTACATTGCAGTCAGTGACAGCGGAACTCTGTCACACTTGCTGGAAACACAACAGCTTTCTTACTTCCACGTTGCAAAATAAGGTGGATAGGGTATAAACTAAGGCCATGTCTACACTAATATTTTCATACTAGAAAATGCATTGCTACAACAATGCCTTTCATTCACACTAGAACGTCATTTGCCTCCAGCGAAAAAGGAGTACTTCCAAAACGTTCTCCATTACCGCATACCTTGGAAAGTGATGACGTTAGGAAACAAAATGCAAAAACCAAAATGGATCAGTGTGGATGTGGACAATGGATAATTTGTACATTACTCAAAACTAAAGGTTAATGTTTTGAGGTAGTTGGTGGTCTCCCCCAGATTTGGTCTTTTAGGTGGTCTGCAATTTTTGTTCTACTGTTGAAGTGGTCTACCATCTAAATATGTTTGAAAACTATTTGTCTAGATTAGAAGATGGTCCTTCAGTTCTTAAAGTTTAAAGCAGTTTGCTTGCATGGCATTGTTTTCTAGAGATATAGTGATTCGTCACTGAATTATCTTGCTGTCTGCATTAAAAATGGTAAGGATTGGTTAAAAAAGCATGAACTTGTCCTAAGGTATGATAGCAAGGCTGTAAATGTGAGGTGGCATGGCAACAATTAAGTGCCCGTATCAGTAACAATTTAGCCCTGCAGAATTTTGTCAGTATACATCGTCAGAGCAGTGACAGACAGATGTGACTAAGAAGAGAGCAGCTGTTTCCATGCTGCAGGTGAGACAGGTGCATGCCGCTCTAGCGCTTAATTAGACCATCTTTTTCCTATTCAGTAAGTCGGTTGAAGCAGCACAAGATCGACGGGCTAAAAGTGGCTCTTTGATCCTGGATAGAGGGATGCGGGAGTCCTGGAATCAGCCTCAGGGGACCACACACAGCTTTAGGGAGAGAGAGAACAGATCCCACCCGCAGCACCAACATTCCCTCAGATTCTCATCTTAACTGGTGTGTCGGGAGGTTTGTATAAGCATTAAGGCGCAGCGCGTCACATGTGAGCTGCTTTGTATACTGCTAATGTGACTGTGTCAGAGGTAGATACCTCACAAATGATGGCTTTCCTGCCTATACTGCTTTACAAATCCAAAACGCAGTAACTACACAACAGTTAAATGGCGGATCTGTCACAGGACAGATCATAGTCTAAGAGACCCGATTTCGGTTATAACTCAGTTTTGACAAAATGTGTTTATTAGAGTAAGGAACCAACTTATAAGAATCGGAATTCAAGAACCAAATGATTTTCATGACCTTCGGTTCAGTTAATGGTTCTTGAATGTGCATTCTTCCACCAATTCGGACGGGACACCATTAAAAAGTACCTTGACAGTGTTTCTTGCTTCCACTCAGCAGCTTGGCAACACTGCTAGTGAATCAGCAGTGTGAAACACACAGCGTGACCAGTGTAGTCTGATTCCAGAACTAATGGCTGTTATGAGCCATTTCTTTTGAATCTACAGCGCAAAACATACAGCACGACCAGTGTAGTCCGATTCCTGAACAAATTATTCTTGAGTCGGTTCTTTTAAATCTACAGTGTGAAACATACCGCGCTTCCTACCGAATGAATGACTTTTATCAGCCTGTTCTTTTTAGTAAATCAAATCCGTACTGAACTGCAAATCATTAATGTTGTTATATCTGACTTGAAATTAATAATGTTTTTGTCTCTCTTGAGATGGGTCACTCTAAACAAACAGGTATTTTCAGTGCCACAAAGACAGAGCTTAATAATTTTCAAGAAATTTAACCTATGAATGACTTACTTTAAACAGCTTTAAATAACCTTAAGTAAAGCGGGTGGGAGGTTACAGCTTTAAAAATGCACATTACAAGTTTTGAGGTATTTTATACAAATGAATAAAATACCTTAGCTACAAAGTCTGTGTTAACACTTTTTGCAAGAATATATTCTATTAAAATCTAAAATGATCTCATAATTTTGTAACAGACTGCTGAGTGCAGTAAATACAAATGTATTACATTTCTTATTTCCAAATATTTGTTTCTCAAAAGTACTAAAATAATCATTAATGGAACTGTAAAGGAACCAGAATGGTTACATTTCTTTCGATTTCCCTTCCATTGTAGTTACTGTTTTTTTAGCTTTGTAGGGCAGTATCGTGTTTGTGATGTGATATTCAACCACCTTATCTGATGAGCAGAAATGAGATGACAAAGGAGATTTTATTCAACGATTCCATATGAAGAAAAGAAGAACAAAACCAAAGGAACATTTATACAGAAGACATTTACAACAGCAGTTTTTTGGTTTTGTGGAGAAATGAAAAGATACAGAGATGACATGTTTGATGTTTACAGACAGAAGGTTGGGAGATCCAGGACAACAGCTAAGGCACAGAGGTCCTCTCCCACTGGAGAGATCAAGGGTGCTTTAAATAAATTGTGCAACAGTTGCTCAACAAAACATTCCAGCACAGATAATGACAATCTGGCATGAGATTCTCTGAAAGGCAAAAAAATTTCATTTAGAGCTGAAACCAAACCACACACTCAGACTAGTACAGCCCTTCACAAACTCTCCATATTTTCACTTGAGAATTTACAGTGCCACTCAACACCACACCAAGACTTGATCCACTTTGATTTTTTTTTTTTTTTTTTTTTTACTTAAGGTTATTTACAATACTTTGAGAACATCTGTTCATTACAAAATACTTTACATTGTCATTCCTAACAAAATAGCTATAGCACATAAGAGATGTCTGAGTGATGTAATGTAATAAGATGTTTGTCAAGATGTAATAAATATCTTTTTAATGTGACATATGAAATTGTAAGCAATGTGAAATAAAGAGGTATGTTCATGTACTTGTGACAGAGGTTTGATCCGCCTACTGCACTGATCACCTTAAATGTGAAGTGTGTCATTTCGGCACCATTAAAAAGCGAAAATGATAAAATAATTACCGTTTTCAAACAGGTATCCACGCATAGAAATGAGCCCCGCCCCAAAGACTTATACATTTCTGTGTAAGTTGTTCATAAATCCATTCTAATGTAAATATTTAATTGAATGCAACAAGTTACGTAAGAATGGTTATATGAAGAACTTCACAGATTCGTTCAACGCGTTTTATTAAAGGAATGTTCCAGGTTCAATACAAGTTAAGCTCAATCAACAGAATTTGTGGCATAATGCTGATTACCACAAAAATATATTCTGACTCGTCCCTCCTTTTAAAAAAATCGAGGTTACAGTGAGGCACTTACAATGGAAGTGAATGGGGACAATGAAAGTGAGGTGTTATCATACTAAAATACTCATATCCTTTATGTCTTATGGCTATACTTTTGAAACAGTGAGTATTTTAACATAAAAAATGGCCCCCATTCACTTCCATTAAGCCAGATGTTAGCTTTTTTTCGGTAATCAATATTATGCTACAAATGCTGTCGATTGAGCTAAACTTGTATTGAACCCGGAACATTACTTTAAACATGGCCCATTGGGAGGCAAACCTATGAATGGCTTATCATCTCTCTGTACACTAAACTGGGATTGAAGGAAGTATTTTAACATTGAAAAATTACACACTTCACCTTTAAGCATAAGATGTTTCTTAAAATTTGAGTAAAAATTCAACTATACAGTGGCTGAATCCTTGCTTATCAACAAGCCAAGATCTTAAGTCAGAAGTCAATGAGACATAAGTGAATAGATACATTTATATAATTTCTCTCTCTTTTTAAGAATATCAAATAATTTGCACTTTCACACATGTACAGTACTGATGTAACACCACTTAGACAAGCATTAGACACTCTATTAAAAAATTTAAATAACAATGCATTCCCATTTTGCACACCGCTGGGAACAGATGAATGATGAGAGCGCTTTATTTAAAAATTTCAGGTCACAGCCTCCTTTGGATCACATGACGACAATGACATTTCACTGTTGGTGCACCCTGGGCTGGACACCAAATCTCTGAGGACCAGATAACAATCTGAAAATAATGACCAGGCCAGGGTTACACAGTCCCAGAGGAGATGTGCTCCTCAAACGAGAGAGTGCAACAAACCACACCAGCCCAGTTTAAATATGGAGTCATACATTTTCAATGTAAAACATAAAAGGTTTGTAAAAATGGAGAACATGTTGGTCAAACGCAAACGTCATAGTCCAGCAAGCTTGCAATCACTAAAAAAAGTGAACTTCCCCATTAAAAATACATCACAACAGTCAGATCCGAGAGTCTACCCTATAATTATTATGGGTGCGAGTAATCCGGACAGCCCATTCTGGAAAACGTAACTCAGTTGAGGCCTCCTCCAAGGTACTGAGCTCAGGAACTTTTGGAACCAGTGTCGACATGGTGTGGATGCTACCAACCAGTCCAGCTCATGTCCTACTTTGTTCACACAAAAAAATATTTAAAGGAAACATGATAAAAGTACCAAACATTGGCTTGTAGAAAAAGACTACAGAAATGGCAAGCAGCATGACTGGAATCTCAGTTTTTGAGGTCATTTAAGATCATTCATCCAGCTAGTTTCTCGATGAGCTCAACATTTATGAAGTGAACAGCTGGACTTCAGGTGGAGGGGCGGAAAGGGTCTTTACTAACGCCCATATTAGTAGCGCATCTTGTGTTTATAATAAAATGGTTGGGATGATCGCCTTTGTAAATAAAGGCAGCTTGTTTACAAAAGGTATTGAATGAGCTGCAAAAAACAGCATATAGACATTAGTCATTGACTAAAAAAAATATTTCATTAATATAAACACATGAATAAATAGCCAGCTTACGACCCTCAACCGTTCCTCTGTTTAGGGGAAAAGGAAAAAACTACAAAACAATAAAAAAGCGGAGAAATTCCATATTTTCCTCAGTGTGCCAGCACAGCTGGCACCTACCATTTCAAGTTTTGGCAGCCTGCAGGGGAACAGCATACAGACAGAACTCAGATTGCCAGCACGCTCATTTGGGAAAACGTCAATAATTTGCCACTTCAGAGAGTCTCTGACTTGAGAGCACATGCTACTCCAGACTCTCTTGCTTAAAGAATTGTGGCAATGTGGCCCGGACCTCCTCTACTTGTCAAAAGCTCAAAATTAATTCAAAGCAGATGTTTTTCAACCATAACTTATTACAAAGTTCCTGCAAGTTTTTCATTTTAAACAAGGAGACTTTTTAAGGGGGTTTACAGACTTTAATTGCCTACTTGACTGCATTCAATCCAGTGAAAGGCTGACAAAGCTAAGTATTTTTTCCAAAACTTCTGAAACCTGCAATGTTGGGCTCAAGACAATTATATATGATCTAAAATAATGGTTGTAATAAGGCAGTAGTTCTCAATAGGCGATTGTGACACATTTTCCTGCTGTAAAGACCAGCATTGCTGGTCACCAGCTTATGTTGTGTTTTGGTTTTCAACTAGCTTAACCAGCTTTATCAGAATTGCACTAGCCAACATTAACCAACCTAGACCAGCATGGGAACTGCACGCTGGATAAGCCGGTCTTTTTAGCAGGGTTGATCTGTACTGATAAGGTCAGGATAAAAAACAAAACCAGTGCTTAATGCAAATAATGTAACTAAAGGTGAAAATTCTTTGCATGTCTTTTGTTGTTGACATCAAAGGCTGTGCTTCCAATCACAATTTACAGAATTTTGGTGCAAATTCATATGTCACTTTGTTTAAGCTAGCCAAATTAGGCATATGCCAACATGGACAGGTATTGCAACATTCTCCAAAACCTAAAAACAAAAAACAAACTGTGAGGTAAAAGATTACATGATCCAGACTACATTAAATACACATCACTGCTTGATTTCCAATGTAAAATCTGGGTTTTAAGCAAAACCAGTTAAGAAACACTGTAATAAGGTATAGGTTGAAAAACACTGATTCTATATTTAAGGTAGATATAAGTGATTGTGTTTTCAAATACAGAGGCATACTACACAAACATACCTTTTGGTCTTTCAACCAGCGTTAAAGTCCGTTCTGTGCTTAATATCCCAATTCCAGCATTCATCAGCAGCATCATCTGCTGCGTTCACTTAACAAAGATTCAATCACAGTAACCAAAATAAATAAAATAGAGAAGCGTGACAGCATTCGCATCACTAGAGCACACAGAGTTTAAAATAGCCAGAAGGTGCACATTTATAATTTGCAAAAACTTCCCAGCACACACTTGGCCTTGTGTTGGACAATGGGGCATTTTGCTCATATTCACGAGCGATGCTGGAAAATAAATAAAAAATGACCTAAAAAATGCTGTAAAAGAAGGCAAGTCTTCAGAGCAGCGAATGCTGCTACCTGATTCGTCCGTTGGCTCTGGGTGGGCCTAGCTGGGACTTTGGGTCAGGGCTTAGGGAGCTCCATGCTGTTTCCCTGCAAGTCTGCATAACTGGACAGCCACTGGGGCCTGTGGAGCACACGTCCACAGCTGACCACACCTCGCCCACTAGACTGTCCACCCAGTGCTCCAGTTCGGCCCCTGTGAGCCCTGCGTTGTGCTCTGCAGCCTCCACCTGGCCCAGATGGACCGGGATATTAAGTATGGGGTTCAGGCCATGGAAACTCTGCTCCATGTATCTGTTCTTGGCCGGACCGTTGTGCATTCTCAAAGCATCCTCTGTTAGAAAGAAGAAAAAGAAGGTTGTTTTATTCATTAGGATGCAAAAGCTTTTTTAAAGAAATGTTCCAGGGTCAATACAAGTTAAGCTCAATGAACAGCATGTGTGGCATAATGTTGATTGCCACAAATCTTTTTAACTCATCCCTTTTTTTTAAAATAATAAAAAACAAAAAATAAAGCAAAAATCAGGGTTACATTAAGGCACTTAAAATGGAAGTGAATGGGGCCAGTCCATAAATGTTTAAATTACACATGGTTTCAAAAGCATAGCCTCAAGATGTAAACATTATATGCATTAACATGATTTTTGAGTAATAAAATCAGTGATTTACCAGTGTTACAGTGTTTACCAGACTACAGGGTTTACTGCCATTCCATTCTCATAACAACGAAGTTGTAATACTGGATTTAGCTTTACACAGTTGCGGTTAGTAAGCGATCTCATCAAAATAAAACAACGTAAGCGGGTATAATGTTTCCATCTTGTGGCTTTACTTTTAAAACACTGTATTTTCATGTTGATGTTCATGCCTCATTCACTTCCGTTGTGAGTGCCTTACTGTAACTGCTATTTTGCTTTTTGTTAAATAAACAAAAGGGGCAAATTGTGCGACCCTGCGTCCACATGTGTGGATGTTGTATTTTGGCTTCGCTATATGCAACGCATAATTTAAATTAATTAAAACCAGCTGAATACTGTTCACAAGACTCTACACTGTCATTTAAGGGTTAAACTTCTGACGCACCATGTAATGTGTCACAGCAGCATGACTTTGATTTCCAGGAAGTGCTCCTACTGTTGCAGCGCCAACAAAAGTGCCTCTGGTAAGAAACCTCTTTAAGTTTTTTGATTGAAACCTGTTTGGTTGTAAAGAGTAGCATCTCGTGTTTCGTTTGATAGGCTTCTTTAAAAAAAATCCATTAATTTTTTCGCACTGACAAACATGAAGTCCACATATGGGACCATTTTCTCTCAAAAGTTGAAAAAAAAAACATGTTATTTATTTATTTTTATTTTTCTCCCCTTTTTCTCCCCAATTTGCATTGCCCAATTCCCAATGCGCTCTAAGTCCTCGTGGTGGCGTAGTGACTCTACACCTCAATCCGGGTGGCGGAGGACGAATCTCAGTTGCCTCCACGTCTGAGACTGTCAATTGTTGAGTGCGTTACCGCGGAGACAAAGCACGTGTGGAGGCTTCACGCTATTCTCAGCAGCATCCACGCACAACTCACCACGCGCCCCATCAAGAGCAAACCACATTATGGCGACCACGAGGAGGTTATACCATGTGACTCTACCCTCCCTAGCAACCAGGCCAATTGGGTGCTTAGGAGACCTGGCTGGAGTCACTCAGCACGCCCTGGATTCAACCTCGTGACTCCAGGTGTGGTAGTCAGCATCTTTACTCACTGAGCTACCCAGGCCCCCTCATGTTAGTTATTTTTAAAACTATAACACATCTGTGGGTCATTTAGCTTCATTTTAATATACATTTTGTTATCACTGTACAATTCGGTTCTATTCATTAACATTAGTAAATACATTCCTTTATATTTACAATGCATTTTCACATTGAGAATAAATGTATTCATGCAAAAGCTGAAAAAAAGTTGCTTTCAGAGGCTTTATATGGAGTTAGGATGAAAATAAGGTGCATTTTGAACTGTTCTGAGACCAGTGAAGACAGACAGCACACTGGAGGTTAAGTCATTCACTAAATCAGGAGCAAGGGTGCATCCTAGAGCTATCTATGCAGCTAAGTGCATTCACTCCTAATATCAGACCAAAAGTTTAGTTTCAAACTGCAGATGATTTTTGGACCACTCAACATGTTTGGCAGACATGGGACAATGATAATCAGTACATAGATTCATAGAACATAATTTTAACATGGTTGGCTGTGATTTGATGATGCTGGCCACTACTTTTAATCAGAATTATTTATTCAGCTTTATAGAAAATCAGCTGTAATGTCTATAACATCTCAAAAACATGAATAACCAACACTCTTGGACACATAATAAAATATTTGATGAAAAAAATCTATAGAATTTCCATAGCTTGGTATTACTTAAAATTTCACAACTTTGTCCCGCTGTCCACATATGTGGACATAAATTTTTAGGAAAACTATTTGCTATTTGCTTTTTTTGCTTGTTTTTTAGCTGCTACTGGTTACAAATCAAAAAGGGAAATGGAAAATGCACACAGCAGTCACACGGGGGTCTCAGGGGGTTAAAGGAATAGTTCACCCAAAAATGAAAATTTGCTGATAATTTACTCACCCTCAGGCCATCCAAGATGTATCTGAGTTTCTTTCTTCATCAAAACAGAATTTAAGACTTTTAGGATTTCATTTCAGGCCTCCTCCTTTAAACAATGCATGTGAATGTTTTTTGACAGTCCAAAATGCATATTTAGGGTGCATCAAAATAATCCACACGACTTTATATTGTTTTGAAATTGTTTTGGGCTGTTTTGGTTTGTAAATGGCACAAGTTTCTCTTGTAAACAATGACGCGCTTCCTGACTCCTCCTCCACGTGACGCGTGACCTTACCAACGAGCTTACGTCATCCCTCTCATGAGCGCACATCACAGAGATGTACGGAAGCGAACATTTGTAGTTAAAAAGTATATAAGTATTGTTTTGTTTCTCAAAATAATCAATCGTTTGCATTCAGAAAAACTTTATTTGTCGACTGGAGTCGTGTGGATTATTTTGATGCACCCCAAATATGCATTTTGGACCGTCAAAAAATGGAGGACATTCACTTGCATTGTTTAAAGGAGAGGCCTGAAATTAAATCCTAAAAGTCTTAAATTCTGTTTTGATGAAGAAAGAAACTAGATACATCTTGGATGGCCTGAGGGTGAGTAAATTATCAGTAAATTTTCATTTTTGGGAGAACTGTTCCTTTAAATAAAATTTTGTGGTAATCAATTTGGGTGATAATATTAAATAGTACAACTGGGATTTCACAAAGCCTTTTTTATCAAATGGCATAAAATATCTATAACTGTTCAAATATTTTAAGATTAAATATATCTTCACAAACAAACTCTCACACCAGTCTGGACTGCTTCACTTTTTCCATAAATATGGCAGCTACAGCAGACAGCTAAAACAGCACGTTTAGCTGAGATGAGTATGTGTCGACCCTGGAGGTAAAGCTGTGAATTCCTGATGCTCCTCACACTTTTTCCAGTTGCCCTTCTCATACTGGCACTTGTGTCTCTTCATGATCCCTCTCGCCAGGTCTGCTCGCCTCGCCCTGTCCAGTCCCTCTCCTCCCTTCCAGAAAATTCCATTTCACGCTGCATGCAGCCTGCCAGGAAGTGTGTGTCATGTGTGTGGACAGGCGAGCACCATGCTTACAGCGAGCCACCTGACCCGGGCTGCATAAACACACTCCATAAACTTTTATTAGCTTGGGGTGCAGAGGCACAGCGAGCTAGAGGACTCTGAGCCTGCTGTCGGCATTAATCTTACGACAGTCCCGTAAACTGCATGTTTTTATCAGCTGCCCATTTGCACAACACACACTGAGACGGAATCACAACCTCTCCCTCATTAAGAGTGTTTTGGACAGATAAGAGAGCCATTCTGCCCTACAAAGGCAAAATGCAGTAACTATGCAAACACTTTAGAAAAAAATGGCTTCAAAGTTAAAGGGATAGTAAATTAAAATTCTCTCCATCATTTACTCCCTCTCCCTCAGGCCATCCTAGATGTGTATGACTTTCTTCTGCAGAACACAAATGAAGATTTTTAGAAGAATATTTCTGCTCTGTAGGTCCAGTCAATGCAAGTGAATGGCGGCCAGAACTTTGAAGCTCCCAAAAGGACATAAAGGCATCATAAAAATAATCCATACGACTCCAGTGGTAAAATCCATATCTTCAGAAGCGATATAATAGGTGTGGGTAAGAAATATATCAATATTTAAGTCCTTAAATACTATAAATTTGCCTTCCTGCCCAGTAGGTGGCGATATACACAAAGAATGTGAATTGCCAACAACAAAGGAAGAAGAATGTGGACGTCAAAGTGGAGTTTGATAGTAAAAAAGGACTTAAATATTTATCTCTTTTTCACCCACACCTATCATATCACTTCTGAAGACATGGATTTAACCACTGGAGTCTTATGGATCACTTTTATGTTGCCTTTATATGCTTTTTGAGCATCAAAATTTTGGTAACCTTTCATTTAGCATTCTACGGACCTACAGAGCTGAGATATTTTTCTAAAAATCTTCATTTGTGTTCAGCAGACAAAAAAAGAAAGTAATACACATCTGGGATGGCATGAGGGAGAACTTTCGTTTTTGGGTGAACTATTCCTTTAACTTTTAGACATTTTGCAGATGCTTTTATCCAAAGCGACTTACACTGCATTCAAGGAATACATTTTACAGTTTGTGAGCTCCGTGGTAATCAAATCATGACCTTGCAGTTGCCATAATCTACCAGCTGAACTATACCAGCTTTTTTTTTTTTTTATTAGTGTAGATTCTATACTAAATTCTATACTTTGTCTTATTTTCTAGTAAAATTCTCTGAGCATCCTTAAAATAAGAAAAAATGCAAATGTCAAAATGTCAAAAGCAAAATGACAAGATACTGTATTTAGTCCTGATTTCAGAAAGATCTCAACATTTTGTGAGGTTTATACTTAAAACAAGACAAAACTCTTTAGTAATGGGGTAAAAATTCCTTAAAAGACTTAATGTCTTTTTTTCTTCCTTTTTTTGTAATGTGGTTACAGCAAATTTCACGCAAAATTTTCTTTGAATTTAAGCATAGTTGAACCAAACCCATCTATCACAGGACATATCAAATTCTCAGAGACACATTTTTCGGTCATGACTCAATTTTGACAAAATGTGTAGCTACTGCATTTTGCCTTGGCATGGCCGCATTTTTGACTGCCCACCACACTTACTCTCTAAATGTCCTCAAATAGGCCAGAGATCCCTATCAAAAGCCCCTTCTGTCCTGCACAGTAATCTTTTGTGAGTTTATTCGAATAAAAGGTGACCTAGGCTGGTGTATTACTCATTCGTGACTGTGAGCTGGGGCTATATATAGGCAATGAAGCGACCCTGGCACAAAGCTCGACGTGATGGCAGAAAGTGCCTTTGAAAGCAGGGGGTGGGGGGTGGGATGACTTAAAAGGTTGAGGCAGTTTAATACAAAGTGTACCGTAGTGCCAGGCTATGATGTGCAAAAACAGTTCCCAAAATGTAAAAGGATTAGTCATTATATCTAGAGGAAGGAGCATTCCTCAATCTGCTTTAAATACACGAGCTGGCGAGAACACCTAAATCAAAGCTTGAAACGCAGAACGCTTTGAACTGTATTTTCTCAAGTGATATACTAAACTAGGATGGCAGTTTGGACCAAATATATTTCTGAATTTCTTAAGCTATGAGAGGCATCAGGAAAAGACAGCACTGTTTGTTGTTTATATTTGTGCTGAACTTTAAAGGTACAGTGCTTAATTTCTACGCAACTAGCAGCACCAAACTGAAACGGCAATGACTGTTTCCGAACAGGTTTCCCAAACACTTTCCAGTTTCCCCCAAAAGTTCAAAAAAGGATATATTGATTCATATGAGTCTTTACGCAGACATATTCCCCAAAGTCCCTGTATGTCATTTTATGCGTTCTTTTAAAAAAAAGGAAATTAACATTTTGTTAAATGCTACTTTTTATCACCAAGTTTCTTAGATTGTATCAAATGTTGCATTATGATTCCAGAATGTTGCCCACCTCAAAGTTTCACTCCCAAACAAAGTAACTAACAGGCAAGTGACTAACAAGTAAACTAACAAATGCGTTTAAAATGAATCATTAAAAAGAACCGGTTCAAAGAATGATTAGTCTGCAAATTGTACAAGACCAGTGCACAGTAAAACTCTCACCTTGGCGTATTGGCAGGTGCTTGTGGTGGGTAAGGGGAGTGATCAGAAAGCGTGTCTCTGCCACGGGACTCCAGTGGTGCAGCACACGTACGGTCCACATGCCCGGCCGCAGCGGCAGATTCAGAGGAGGCCTGTAGTGTGTGAATTCAGCACTGGCGTCGATCAGGATGTCATAAGTGGCAGCAATGACGTTGGTGGGGTCAATCCACACCACAGTCACAGTGACATTTGATCCTTTCCCCCACTTCTGCATTCCCACAGGCTCATCCATGGGTCCCATTAGATTCCCAAAGTTCCGGAATATCCTTTCCTTGGCGTCCCAGTGTGTTCCAATCTGACATTATGGAGACAGAAATGAAGATGAGGGATATAGGGGTCTTTAATTGTCTGAAAGTGAATGCAAGGTAAGTGAGTGAGTGAGTGAGTCTGCTCCTTTAAATTGACAATTGAGAAAGTCTAAAGCAAAGATAGAGAGTTTGAGACAGAAACACTGAAACACTCACTTTGTGTACAGATTTTCATCAATCCGAATTAATTTAATCCAACTGCAGATTTTGAATGTACTGTCTATATGTAACCAGAGACATTACAAGGGGACAAGATTGTCCACTTGTATGCAAATGGAAGGAGAAATTTAAATGCTCACTTTGGTGGCTGCAGTTCTGTGTACAGTAAAAAGAGCTAATAAACTTTTTGATATAGGCATCGCCTGTTTGTTTACTCTAGAATGTTATTCTGTGTGTACAATGCATGTGCGCCATGTCTGATTCAGCTTTTTATAGTACATGCCGTTACATGGAAATTATTCCTCTGTTTGACAGATTATTTAAGATCTTTGTCAATCGCATGGAAATTTCATTTTGATCAAGCTCAATCAGATTGTCTCTTTCCAATTGAGATGTTTATTTTGCTTTTTATTTCAACTGAACCATCAGTTTGGGGCCGGATTCATGAAGCTTTCGTAAGAACATTTTAACTTTCTAACTTAAACTTCTAACTAACTTAAACTAACTTTCTTCCTAATTTCTAACTTAAGAAAAAAAAAAAAAAGTGTATTCCTGAAAAAACGTTTTTTATCATGTAGAGTCGGAAGTCGCAATGGGCTGTTTATGTAGAAATGTGATTTTTGACCAAAACACGTTTTTGACTGTTTTGTGTTTCATGTTATTTTTATTTTCAGCTTTCAAACCATGTCAGTGTTCTCACAGAATTAAAAAAAGAACTGTTGTTTTGAAGCATCTTAATTTGGTGAGAATCATGCTAGTCAATTCAAACAGATGCACTGCATAGCGCACTCTCTGTCTGCGATCTTAAGAGTCCATAACAAAAAAAAATGCAATCATTAGAAAGCTGAGACTGTCCTTTTTACTTTAGTGCATAAACTCAAAATGTGTTTTTGGGTCAAAGCAACTCAAAATAATGGAGAGGGTCACATATTCTAAGCATTACAACATTATATTTCCTAGCAACATATACAGTTCTACAACAACATTTTACCAACAAAAAAAAAAAAAAAAGAAAAAAAAGAAAAAAGTTGAATAGATATATACATTTATCGTTACGATTTACCAGTGTTGAAGGCAACCTCATTAGCAGGCTAGTATAAGCAAACTATGTCAAAGTCTGTAATTTTATTCTTGAAAAAAAAATGAAGACCTTCTTTAGAAAATATTTGAGAATTTAATTTTTTCGAGTATTGCACTTAGGAACATTCTTAAGAACATTCCTAGTTTTTTTTCTTATGAACATTGAATCCGGCCCCAGATTTTTAACAAATTATTAGGCTGCATGTAAAAGTAGCTAGTAAGAAAAGAAAAAAATAGAATTAGTATGAGAAGGAAAGTAGCTTCGTCCGTCCGTTGCAAACTGACAGTATGCACTGCACTTGAAAAACATAGTTCTCGGCCATTTAAAAAGTTCATTCTTCAGGTATGCAGGTAAGTAGTATGGATACAATCCTGGACATACTACATCCACTATTGTGGGCACTGTCCCGTGACCCGAATATATGATACAGTAACAACAACCTTGAAAATATTTTATTCTGGTTTTGTTAAATAAGCACAATTTAACTCCAAGGAGGATAAACTGTATTGGTTTATGTAGCACTTACAGTTCAAAATAGCCATCTGACTAGCAGTTCTCTGTCATTTATTTTTATTCAGCATTTATAGTAAAGTGAATCGTAAAGTGGGGTAGTAGGGATAGTTAAGTGTCCAGTGGATGCACACATCAGAATCTCATTGGATCCAAGTCATCCGGCTATTTCTCACCTACAGTTTTATGAATAATGAGGATCCGGAAAAACTACTCAATTGACATACTGCTTTGGCATTCTACTATTTAGTAGGGAAGTATGCATATTTGGACATGGGGAGTGAAAGAGAACATAGTCCTGGAGGCTCTGAGTCATTCTTGATGCAGAGATGTGTCAGTTCACACCCTTGAGACACTGACTGCACTGACTCTCACTGCTGTAGAAGCTGAACAAACTTTCTGTATCCTTGAAATTCAATCCCTTAAGAAACCACAGTTTCAGGATGCCTCATCTCTGTACATACTGAGATCTCCCTAAGAGAAGCACAAAGAGGCAAATACTGCTGAATGAACAGTGCAAGATCACATGGAAAATAAAAACATGGCACGTGTTGGGACTGCCAGTACCAGCTGAGCTGAGTGTAATTGCATCAAATTATCAGTGTAATGTTTCAGGCTCCCACAGTGAAGTACAGTAATTTGACTTGTGGGATGGAGGGGTGGTCAAACGCTAACACCCTGTGGTCACTCCCAGAGAATACAACATTTCCTATCGATGCCATGTGTCCGACAGCAGTGCTCTCTTTACGGCTGACCTGTCCCATATCCCTCCCTGGCCGAGCCCGCACCTCAGTAAAACACAGCAAATCAATTTGATCGTTTTGTTGGAAGAAACCTGACACCCAGCTGTAGTTGGTTAAAGCACTTTACAGCCCTGCTCTCTTGTCTATGGGTGTCCCCCAAGGATGGGTACTGGGTCCTATAATGCTTTTGGAAAATTATGCACAGGCAGGGTTAAAAATGAACTTTTTGTGGCACCTACAAATGGCAGGTGAATTGAGATAATTTACCAACCATACATGTTTCTTACCGGCCATGGAACTTTATTTTGCAATCTTTTATTACAAATAATTTTGACCCTATGACAATGGGATTATCTAACAATTTTTTTCTTAGCATATCAACTGCAGCATCATAGACGAAATGAGCCAATCTTTGTCTCTCGCTGAAACAGCACCCATCACCAAAACATGACAACAAATCGTAATTTCATTCCTCATATTTTCGTTTTGGTGGTATAATGCGAGAAATAGTCCAAACATGTGTCGCCACAGAGTTTTGGAGGAAGAAAATGTAAGACATTCTAGGTCAAGCATTCTAGATATTTTAGACTTTTCTACAGATGTAGGAGACATACATTCTTAATGTTAAGAATTGGAGAAATTCTTAATGTTTATGAAACCTTTATTCTGTTTATTGTCACATCTCTTGGTCAATTTGCAATTTCATATAGAGGGCCGTCTCTTTGGAACTGTTTGCCTCTGTACTTTTTTGAATTTCAATTCACCATTTGTTTAAAAAACAATAAATAAATAAATAAAAAAATGCTCAAAATGTTTTTTTCACAATAACTCTTCATCAATATCAAAACTAATTTCTTTGTTTGATTGGTATGATTTCTTTTTGACTTCTTTCCTTACCTTTATATTTTCTTGTTTTTTTTTCTATTATTTATCTTTTTTCTTTTTATTGTTCCTTACTTTCTTTATAAAATAAGAACTTCATTGATTTCAAACTTTGATTTGTGGGAAAGTACTTTGTGTAAGCCCTTTTGGCCTTTTTTTTATTTTGTATTATCTTTAAATCTGCTTGTGTTTCATTTTTGTATGCAAATAAATCATAATAAAATACAAAAAATAAAAATAAAAAAAGAAGACCTGCGCTTCAATGTCAAACAATGAATGCCATGTAAAGATGGTTAAAATGAAAACTGGTGCCATATGTTTAAATATTTTCTTGTTTTAATCTGTGAAAACAATGGACACTATTTGGAATGATCCATCCACATTATAAAAATTCGGTAAATTACTGGAAATGTGTTTTTTTTTTTTGTTTTGTTTTTTTTAATCCCCTTTTTCTCCCCAATTTGGAATACCCAATTCCCACTGCTTACTAGGTCCTCGTGGTGGCGCAGTTACTCACCTCAATCCGGGTGGTGGAGGACAAATCTCAGTTGCCTCTGCTTCTGAGACAGTCAATCCGTGCATTTATCATGTGCATGACACCGCGGGACTCACAGCATGTGGAGGCTCATGCTACTCTCTGTGATCCACACACAACTTACCATGTGCCCCATTGAGAACGAGAACCACTAATCACGACCACAAGGAGGTTACCCCATGTGACTCTACCCTCCTTAGCAACCGGGCCAATTTGGTTGCTTAGGAGACCTGGCTGGAGTCACTCAGCACACCCTGGATTCGAACTCGCGACTCCAGGGGTGGTAGTCATTGTCAATACTCATTGAGCTACACAGGCCCCCAATTACTAGAAATGCTATGTTAAATGCAACTGCGCAAAGTCCACCACAGCACAAAATATATTTTTTCCCGTTTGTCCAGCAAAATGCATCATTACCAGACACATTACCGGCACAACATTTTCTAGTAGGAATTATGCACATCACTTACATCAGCAGAATATCATTCATACAATTCAACTTCAACCATGTCATATTGCATTTCCTAATAAAATGACCAGTCAACTGGAGAGTAATTTTGTTTAACTTGCTAAAGCCAATTTTATTTCTTATTATCCATCAAGAGATCTTCATATCCTGATCAAAGTCATTTACCCACATCAAACTAGTGTCTGAAAGCGAACATGTACCCTTGGCTCAGATAAACTGAGGGCAGTTCAGCGTGAAGTCATTATTTTATCCCCCATACTTGTGGCAGACAAATCACTGATTACGCCAAAGGGCAAGATGACAGGTATGGTGCTGCCTGACAGCTAAATCAATGAAGAACATCTGAATTATTGGTTACTTAACTGAGTATGTCAAGCACAATGTGCAGCAGTGTAAGATTGCCAGTAATATTCTGAGGTCAATTTTCTAAGCAATGCATACATTCTGAAGGCACTGTGGGGGAAATTTTGCACTATATACTGCCAAGACGTTTTACTGCAGTGGGCCAGAACAAAATAAGCACTGTCCTAAAACTTTCAGTTATAAAAATCTGTGGGTTGACAGTTTCTGCTAATAAAATGACCAACAGAAGACACATTAATGTGCAACACATCAGCTACTAACTACTAATGTTTGAAATCAGTTTTGTAGACAAAAATATAATTGTGCCAACATATTAATTTATTTCATTATAAAACTAAAATGTAATATCAATTTTTTTTTTTTTTTTTTAATTGATGACTTGGACCAAATAATAAAGAAAAACAGCCAATAAGTGCCCAGCATATAGATGGGAACTCCTTCAATACTGTTTAAAAAGCATCCCAGGGTGATACCTCAAAAGTTGGTTGAGAAAATGTCAAGAGTACATGTCTGCAAATTCTAGGCAAAGGCAGACTAGTTTGAAGATGCTAAAATATAACACAGTTCTGATTTATTTTGGATTTTGTTTAGTCACAACATAATTCCCATAGTTACATTTATGTTATTCCATAGTTTTGATGACTTTACTATTATTCTAAAATGTAAAAAAAAGAAGAAGAAAAAAAAAAAATTATAATAAAGAATGAGTAAGTGTTTCAAAACTTTTGACCGGTAGTGTATATATATATATATATATATATATATATATATATATATATATATATATATATATATATATATACACACACACACATACACACAGTACTGTGCAAAAGATGTTTCACAAAAGCATTTGTCTTAAGATGGTTATTTATATCTTCAGCTTTAGTGTGTCAATAGGAAATATAAATGTCAGACTCCCAAACATTACTTCTGCAAATAGAAATGATCAGAATAGAAGAACAGGGAACTCTGCAACAGATGTCATGGCCCCCACAAAAACCCCCACTGAACATCGAGTCAGTCTAAGATTACATAAAGAGACAGAAACAATTGAGACTAAATAGATAGAAGAACTGTGGCGAATTCTCCAAGAAGCTTGGAACATCCTATCTGCCAACAACCAAGAAAACTGTATCCAGGTGTACCTAGGAGAACTGGTGCTGTTTTAAAGGCAAAGGTGGTCACACCGTATATTGATTTAGCTTTTTTATGTTTACTGGACTTTGTATGACATTAAGTGGTCATTATTTTTGAAGACATCCTCACTATGCAACATTTTTCACAAGTGCCTAAAACTTTTGCACAGTACTGTATATATATATATATCAATACTGAGAGACTACCATGAGTTTTCTTACCTCTGCAAACTGTAGTCGGTTGAAAGTATTGGGTGGACTGGTGAACTTGAAGAACTGCTTGGGCATGACCCAGGTCTCCAGGGTTTCCAGTTTGCTGGTTGCCAGGTTGGTGGCGTGATGCCTGACAAGGTAACCCTGGAACTCATCAGACAGGAAGTAGATGTGGGCCGACACAGGATGCCCCATAGCAAAATACCTAAAGGCAGAAACAAGTCAACAATGCATTCAGCCTTCACTTAAAGGAAAGTTCTCCAAAAAGTGAAAATTCTGTCATTATTTACACACTACCATGTTGTTCCAAACATGTATGATTTATTTCTTCAATGGAATTAATCTCTGCCTTAAATTTTAGTCTGTTCCTCACACAAAGCTATCGTATGTCTTCAGAAGACTTGGAAGACTTTTTTTAAAATTATTTTTATGGTGCTTTTGCATACTTTTTGAAAGCCATAGTCCTTATTCGTAAATGTGTGGAAGAAGAGACCATCATATTCTTCAATATTTCTAATTCTGAGTTCCACTGAAGACAGAAAGTCATACAGGTTTGGAATTGCATGAGGGTGAGTAAATGACAACAGAAGGACTTTTTTGGTAACCTTTCAGGTTGTTTGTGATTACTGGACAAGGATTTTTAAAAATCACTTAAATTCAGACTGATTCGCTGATGAATCATTCAGACTGAGTTAGATTTATTCACTGAAAAGAAGGATTCCCACAAATCAGACATCACTATGGCTTGCAAGCAAATTTTACTCTAACCAAGAGCAATATTTCACCCATGAAATATTTTAGAGCAGAGCATAACTAGAGAAATCTATTTTCATTAAAGAAATGTAATAACTTCCCCTGACATTCAAGATTTTATTCATTTCCATGACTTTCCCAGGCCTGGAAAACACAATTTTAAAATTCCATTTTCCATGACCATGGGAACCTTGTCTTTAACAACTCACAATTGTTACATTTCAGTGAATTCTGGGATATTTATCCATGATTTCTCAAAAATTCTTTGTGCTTTAACACCTTCACTTTTTTTAGCTCTACTACTGCAGCAAAAACAAACAATCAAACAAAAAACTCATGAAAATTTTGAAACTACCTCTGAACAACAATAACAACAACCCAATCCTATGGCCTTCTAAATGAAGTGTATTTTCTCTAGATGTGGGGTTGTGGAGAGGTGATTGAAGCGCTGTGCTGTGAGACACTGACATAGACAGACAGAAAGACGAGCAGCAGGAGCCGATGGAGATGCAGGCGACCATGCGGAGCGGATGGCTGCTCTCTCTGCGACCTCCATCCTCATGAGCTCATCAGTATTCCAGCACAGGCTGGAGGTGCTCCATTCCAACACTGCTTGCCTGACAAGCAGAACAGCAAATATTTACTATGGTGCGGCCGCCCCCCTCTCCCCTGTCCTCTGTCACCGCGGGAGGTGGGCAACATGTGGGGACTAACAGAGCAGCTATTCAAGCACCCCATCTCTGCCTCCCAATGCTGATGTCACAGAGGCCTGCGAAAAACAGAGCGCTCTCTCACTCGAGGACCCCGACTGTCCCAACCCCACCACCGCCAACAAGCAACAACCGTCTCCTTGTGTCTAACGAATCACCCCGCAGGGTCCTAGTACTGTGGTTCACTTGTCTGAATACACCAGCGCTCTCCTTATACTGAGACAGCAGTGATGGCAGGCATTACTGTATTGATAGACACATAAACACAGTAGCCACGTTGGCAAACTCTTGGTTTCTCATCCTCTCTTGGCCCTTCTCTCTCTCTCTCTCTCCCCCTTATCTCAGTAAGGACAGATGTTTGGGCTACTGAGGAGCTTCAGATCTGTTGAGCGAGTGAGATCAAACAGAGCAGAGCTTCCCTTGGCAGTCTCTTTATTGGCTTGTCATTCAGATTTGTTCATCTCAAATGAGCGTGTACACTACACAAACTTTCGGAAAATCCAGAATGCCAACACACTTACAAACAAAACATAATTATCAAACATAATCAAAAATGCAAAACCTGTTTCATTTTATTCTTTCGTGGAACACAAAACAAGTGATTTAGCAGAATGTCCAAGCTGCTCTTTTCCTAACAATGAAAGAGAATGGTGACCCCTATTATCAAGCTTCAAACAGTACAATAAAAAAGTCCATACTACCTCTATGTGTTATATTTCATGTTGTCTAAACCAGGGGTTTTCAAAGTGTGGGATGCGCCTCGCCAGGGGGGCGCTTGAGCATGTCAGGGGAGGCACGGAGAGTGGTAAAATGTTTTATTAGATAATTCATATGTGTGTGTGTGTATATATATATATATATATATATATATATATATATATATATATATCGACTTTAACTATTATATCATATTTAAAACATTATTTAAACAGTTCTGAAAATAATAGCCAATATATATATATATATATATATATATATATATATATATATATATATATATATATTTATCAAGAATCTTTGTGAAGATTCTCTGATATTTGTCAAGCCTGTCAATAAAGCAGATGTGACGTATTAGTGCGTAATTACAATGGAGCGGTTTCTGAGACCACCAAATTTGAATCCTTCAGTTTTAGTAGTCAAACCTAAAAAATGACGATACGATGAGCAGTATTTAAGTTTAGGATTTACATGGACAGGTTCAGTTGATGCACCACAACCTTTATGTGTCGTTTGTCAGGAGATTTTTGCTAATGACAGCATTAGTAGTTTAGCATTAGCTAAACTCCGCAGACACCTTGACACCAAGCATGCTAAGGTAGCGAGATAAAACCTCCTGAGTTTTTCCAAAGAAAACTTCAAGCCTTTCAAGGTCAGAAAAAAGTTGTCGGAGAATTTGTCAAATTAAATGTAAAGGCCACTGAAGCTTCATATCACGTTGTGCTGCATATTGCCAAGGCGGACAAAGCACATAACATTGGAGAGACATTGATTCTTCCGGCAGACAAAGATACGTGTTCCTTGATGGTAGGAGAGGCAGCGGCTTCTAAGCTTGATTCTATTCCACTCTCTGACAACACAGTGGGTCGCGCATCTCGGAGCAAGTGTTAGACAGCATCAGGCACAGCCCATTTTTTGCACTCCAGATCGACGAATCCACTGGTGTAGCCAGCTGTTAACATACACTATATTGCCAAAAGTATTCGCTCATCTGCTTTTAGACGCATATGAACTTAAGTGACATCCCATTCTTAATCCATAGGGTTTAATATGACGTCGGCCCACCCTTTGCAGCTATAACAGCTTCAACTCTTCTGGGAAGGCTTTCCACAAGGTTTAGGAGTGTGTTTATGGGAATTTTTGACCATTCTTCCAGAAGCACATTTGTGAGGTCAGACACTGATGTTGGACGAGAAGGCCTGGCTCGCAGTCTTCGCTCTAATTCATCCCAAAGGTGCTCTATCGGGTTGAGGTCAGGACTCTGTGCAGGCCAGTCAAGTTCTTCCACACCAAACTCGCTCATCCATGTCTTTATGGACCTTGCTTTGTGCACTGGTGCGCAGTCATGTTGGAACAGGAAGGGGCCATCCCCAAACTGTTCCCACAAAGTTGGGAGCATGGAATTGTCCAAAATCTCTTGGTATGCTGAAGCATTCAGAGTTCCTTTCACTGGAACTAAGGGGCCAAGCCCAGCTCCTGAAAAACAACCCCACACCATAATCCCCCCTCCACCAAACTTCACAGTTGGCACAATGCAGTCAGACAAGTACCGTTCTCCTGGCAACCGCCAAACCCAGACTCGTCCATCAGATTGCCAGGTGGAGAAGCGTGATTCGTCACTCCAGAGAACGCGTCTCCACTGCTCTAGAGTCCAGTGGCGGCGTGCTTTACACCACTGCATCCGACGCTTTGCATTGCACTTGGTGATGTATGGCTTGGATGCAGCTGCTCGGCCATGGAAACCCATTCCATGAAGCTCTCTACGCACTGTTTTTGAGCTAATCTGAAGGCCACATGAACTTTGGAGGTCTGTAGCGATTGACTCTGCGGAAAGTTGGCGACCTCTGCGCACTATGCGCCTCAGCATCCGCTGGCCTATCACTTCGTGGCTGAGTTGCTGTCATTCCCAATCGCTTCCACTTTGTTATAATACCACTGACAGTTGACTGTGGAATATTTAGTAGCGAGGAAATTTCACGACTGGACTTGTTGCACAGGTGGCATCCTATCACAGTACCACGCTGGAATTCACTGAGCTCCTGAGAGCAGCCCATTCTTTCACAAATGTTTGTAGAAGCAGTCTGCATGCCTAGGTGCTTCATTTTATACACCTGTGGCCATGGAAGTGATTGGAACACCTGAATTCAATTATTTGGATGGGTGAGCGAATACTTTTGGCAATATAGTGAATGTGAGGTACGTGAAAACATGGACATTCAAGAAGAGTTTCTATTCAGTATACCTTTGCCCGCCCACACACACCCACACACACAAACACACATTTTGGTGTGGCTATCCTTATGTCTATGGATTTTTATCTATAGATTCTATCCACTAACCCTAAACCTAACCCTCACAAAAAACTTTCTGCATTTTTACATTTTCAAAAAAACATCGTTTAGTATGTCTTTAAGTGATTTGAATTATGGGGACACTAGAACTGTCCTCATAACCAACATTTATAGCATAATACCCTTGTAATTACCAGTTTGTAACCTAAAAAAAGTACCGAGTACGTTGTGTCACAATGGAGGCCCACTGTCTTTGACTCTGAAAACCCCTGGTCTAAACAATATGTTTAGATCATACTAGGGATGCACAGATACAACATTTGTCTGCCAATACGACATCTGATTATTTAGAACAACATCTGTCGATACCGATAATTTGGTGGCTCTGAATTTTTATGCCAAGTTGTTTCAAATCACTGATAACTAATTACACAAATTTTAAAGAAATGTAAACAAGGTCTCAGTTATAAGCAAAACAATGGAACAAAAAGCACACTATTAACTCGCATAAACATTCTTAACTCACATTAACTGATTCTGAATAGCCTCTTGTCAGGCTTACATGAAATTGGTAAGATTTATAAATCTTTTGAATGTTCTTAACTCACATTAACTGAATGACACATTTGCCCACCCCCTATTGACAGGAAATAATCGGCGCTGATCATTGGCTGTTTTAAACAATTGGCAGATGTCTGATAGATTGCTTTAGTGCAGAAAGTTCTTTTCATCCTTTTTCCAGTTCCATTTTCCTTTCAGAAAGTTCCAAAAATCTCACTTTTGAAAACTGTGATTAATTGCGAATAACTATGAAAATCATGTGATTAATCGCGAATAAATATTTTTACGAATTGTCAGCACTCATTTATTCATTTAGCAGAGGCTTTTATTTAAATCGACTTAAGAATGAGGAAAACCAATAAATAAATAAATAAATAAATCATTCTGGTTTCAAATAACATAATGGTTAGTAATTGATGACAGCTCAAGGCACAATATACTGACCTGCATCTGCTGTCACTATGGTCACCCTGTAGGGAGTTGGCAGCTCGTGCCAAGCCCAATCGAGCGAAGGCATGGTAATGGGTGAGGTGCGCATCGGTCAGGCTTTGAATCCCATCGGCTTCATCAAAAACATTCTCCCAGAAGGCCTTGAGACCCGGCATACCCTGCGGCATACTCCCGAACAGGAAGACATCCAGCTGGTTCACTATCTCTTGATTTACACTGGCTTCAAACTTCCTCGCAAAGAATGTGGGCCTGGTTGTTTGCTAATGGTGACAAAGAGAGACAGAGACACCCACAGGTAACACGAAACAGATAAGAAGAGGGACACCATCTGAATATAAGCAAAAATATCAATAATCTTCATGCTTGAAATTGTTTTAAGGTGACAACAGACTCCAAAAAGATGCCTTTCAGGAGACTGTCCTAGGAGATGGAAAATATCAAAATAATGTAAAGTTTAAAGGAACACTACACCAAAATGTGTAATTCTGTCATCATTTGTTCACTCTCATGCCGTTCCGAATCTTTCGTCCATACAACACAAAAGGTAAATATCTTGGTCATATAATAAAAGTGAATGAGGACTGAGGCAGTCAAACTAAATTTCAAAGTATTCTGAAGTCACATGATAGCTTTGTGTCTAACCAACAGCTGCAATCATTTGAGTCAGTGGGTAAGTGACTTGAGAACCAGATCAGTTAAATTCATGAATGAATCATTCAGTTCGGTTTTGTGAATTAGATTCTCATTCATGAACTTGTCAAGCAGAAATGTCAAGATGAATGACTTTATATGGAGAGGTGGTGGCGTAGTGGACTAAAGCACTGAACTGTAAGCAGAAGGTTGCTGGTTCAATCCCCACAGCCATCACCATTGTGTCCTTGAGCAAGGCACTTAACTCCAGGTTGCTCCAGGGGGATTGTCCCTGTAATAAGGGCACTGTAAGTTGCTTTGGATAAAAGCGTCTGCCAAATGCATAAATATAAATATAGAATGACGGCGCTATTGAATGGATTCAGAAGACTTGGAGTATAGCACACAAATTGTATGGAGTACTTTTATGATACTGCTTTTTCGTCATATTGGAGCTTTACAGCATCAGTTCTCATTTTCTTTCATTGTATTAAAAATATTGGACAGGCCACATAAGTCATTTGGAACGGCATAAGAGTGAGATGAATTTTCATTTTTGGCTGAACTATTCCTTTAAACAAAATTCAGACAGGATTTTTGAAAACAGTTACTGAAGGCAAAAAAGTCTAAGAAAAGCGACGGAAACATAAAGCGATTTGGAGAGGCATGTCCAGGAGGCTCTATCGGGTGAAGGGTGAGAAAAGCCTGGATGGAAATTGAACTGCCACGACACATTTCAAGCCTCCCTTCCCCTCCCATTGTCCTCTTTCTTCAGAGCTGTCTGTGAGAAAGAAGGTATTGTCGGAGGATAATTACTCAAAACTCACATCTATGGGTATACCTTCAGTGATAATGACCTGCTAAACACTCACAGGCCCTTCCCCCAGCGCAGGCCTGAAATAGTTAACCATACATTCTGTGAAAGGACTCCTTTATTAGAGGAGATGTGGCTGTAAACATTTAGCGATGCTCTAAAAGTGGCAATGATTTCAAGGTACTGGGTTTTCCGCCCTGTGCTTGGGCTCATTCAGAACAGGAAGTACTTTAGAATTAATAAAATGGGACGCTAGAGCCGAGAAATCCCCTTAAATTGGTCATAACATTTTCACGCTATGCTTCACCATGGTAAAATATTTTTTCATCTTTGTTAACTCTAGCAACTTTTAAGCATGGTTGAAGCTGCATTTCACACAGTTTTGAAAAGGGGTTAGCATCGATTTTAACCCTAGGTTATAAAATCCTGCTCCACTGCTTTTGCTGTGCTTTCCTTTAACATGTTATGGTGACTTATTTATCAAAAGACAACCAATCATAAACTGCCCCAATGCTTGCATCATGAACCATTCATGTGCTTTGTACCAGGGACTAAAAACGGTTCAAGGAATGAAAACAATATTTTTGCAGAATGTAACCAAAAAAGGGAACTGTGAAAACACTATTTTTAAATGATGGTAACCGGTTAATTTTGTTCCGATAATATTTTCATGAAGCTAAAGACCAAAGGGTTTAGTGTCACAGTAAAAACAGTAAATTTTCTGAATTATACCACTACCTGTTGCCCTAAAAAATGGCCAATTGTACAAAGGTGCATGGATTTGTTTCTGCAAACAGCAGATGCCCTAGGCCTATAAGAGACTTGTGTCTCTGCAGAACAAAAATGTCCTGAAAATACCCCCACTAAAAAAAGAAATCGCTCATTTTTGTTATTTTGGGTGAGGCAAGTCCCTAATTTTGAGCTTGTTTTTCCAAATCAGATGCCTTGTTTCTCTTGAGATCTGGAAACACTGCAACTGGTATATTACCAACCCATGGCACCCTTAGTTACCATTTGGAAAGGAGAATGTGGAACGTTGGAACCAAAAAATATTGTTTCTGTTCAGAATGAATCGAAATGAAAAACATTAAATTTTTGGTCCCTGCTTTGTACAGTCACATAAACTTTCAAATGCTGTGTTTAGTTTCAGCATCTAAAGAAACAGTTAACAATGTCTGAAGAAAACAGTGACAGCAAAGCATTAACTGGAGTGATGAAGAGACCGTCTTTTTCGTAGAAGATTTATGACCACCAAAGTGGATTTATGTGGCGACATTTCCACAGATGGACAAGCAGTTATTAGAACAGGCTGCATGCTCTTTTGCATGCTGTACTTCTCCAACCAATGTTATTAACCTCATAAATATGCAAATAAAAACATTAAAGGGATTGTTCACCCAAAAATTAACTATTCACTCATTTACATACCCTCGTTTCGCTTTCTATTTTCAGTGGAACACAACAGGAGATGTTAGGCAGAGTGTCAGCCTCAGTCACCATTTACTTTCATTCCACCTTTTTCCATATAATAACAGTGACTGAGGCTGACATTTTGCCTAACATCCCCTGTTGTGTTCCACTGAAGATAGAGTTTAATTTCTAGGGTGAACTATCCCTTTAACCCAGTGTTTTCAGATGTACAGTGTAAAAACTCAAAACCTGATACCCAGTCATTTAGGACTTCTCATTGTTACATCATACTATCAAACTGTGGACTCATTAGCTGGGCGGCTCTGGAAAGTGTGAAAGTGACAAGAGCTGTCTGTTGTGGCACACAGTGATGATGTCATAGTTTGGCACACGTGTGCACAGTAGGGAGTTTATGAGGATACGGCCTACAGAAGATGTGCATTATTTCTGTGAAACCATACCACAAGCAACAGGACGAGGGGAAAAGAGAGGGAGAGAAAACCAGAAAGACGGAAAATGCTACGTTGCAGTTCTTTTGCAGCAGAATGGAAAAAGTAAGACACAGTGTTATGACCCCTTATGAGTCTAGGGTTAGCAGGGGTATTAGATTGATTAAAATAAAGATGGTGAACTATTTGAGTGCTGGGAAGCATGGAACAGAGCCAAGATGTACCAAAAGTGGATTAATTTATTATACTAGGACTTAAGACGTAATGCCATAAAGTAATAGGAGAAATATTTACAATATATACAAAAACATACATAAACGATGTTACTGAAGACACACTAGGTGGGGAGGGGGAAAGGGACATGGACTGTGCCAAAGAAAATAATGAATCAAAACAGAACAAACTGTCTTCCGAGTTGAAACCTCTAAACTGTCTAAAGAAAAGAAAGAAAGAAAAGTAATCCTCAGTGTCAATGACGCCTTATATTACAGTATAAGCTACTCTAACTATCCTGGAAATAAAACATTACAGAGGGTTGCACTCGCCCCTAAACCCAGTGAATCAATAGAAAAACACAAATCCTAGGTGTTGTACAATGTATGTGACATGACAGTTCTTACCTGTCCTCTTTTCCCTGTTTGTGATGACACGGAGGTTTACAAGTAACGAGGTCGAAGAAGTTGAATCACACAACACGAGAATGGTACAACAGTAAGTGAGAAAGGGCTGAAGCAGTTTTAACAAAAATGAACACTAAACGGAAACGTAATTTACCAAAAGTATGCAGTACTAGAGACTGTTTTCGAAAGTCTTGGTGGAGGAAAATGCAGTTCCAGTGTTCATGAGAGGCGTAAATGTAGCAAAACCAATGCGCTTTCAACCGAAAACATATTGGTGTGGACATGGCTTAAAATACATTTTCATGACTCCAAACTAACTAAATTAAATGAAGTGACCACTAATTAATTAGTTTTTAATAATTAGAATATTATTTAATTTGAAACCTTTATAACCTATTTTTATTAAACATGAAAATGCCACTAGATAGTGATTATAACACTAGACAGCCCTGAGAAATTTAATGCTGTTAAACATATTTAAATTACCTCAGTTAACATAACTTTGTTGGTGCTAAAATACAAAAACTAAACTAAAAATAAAAAACAACTAAATAAAAGTATCTAACATAAAGTGAAAACTTATGAAATAGAAACTAAATTGGGAGGACAAATTGAGAATTAAAAGAGAAAGAAAAACATACATTTTCAAAACTAGGAAAACCCTGTGCTGGATTCAAAGAAAATCACGGGGCTAGGAATGACAAGTTTTAAACTCATTTCACCTGGGCTTTAGCTCCATTTACAGTAGAAAGTGAGTCACTGAGGTCAGGCATGACAACATTAGGATTGACTACTGGAGGCTAATGAGAGACTTCCTGAGCAGACCAAGGAGAGGAGAGGGGAATTGGCCTTATTCCAGTATGAACTCCACACAACTAGAATCCTTTTGATGAGACTGCCTTGCAATTGATCCTTCATCGTCCTTTTCTGCTGGGCAGAGGTAATTACAGATCCCTTGTGTAGGCAAGAGTTAGCAAATCTTTCCTTTAGTTAAGTCTCATTGGATTTCTAATCACGATCGGAATCGCTACTGACTGGAGAGCTTGTATCACACTATTAGCTGTTTGTTTAAGGTAAATTAAAGGCCTGTTGTGCTTATACAGACTAAACAGGACATGCCATAGGTCTTCTTCAGACTTGAGGTCAGCGCTGTCACTGAAAAAGCTTTAAAAGAGTTTAACTAATGATTGGGTTCATTGAACTGTTCCGCTTACTTTTTACTGCACCGATACAGTCAGGCTCGCTTCATCTGTATCGGGATAGTATCTGGATGTTCTTTAGATGGATTGAGTTTACGCCTTGCATTCAATTGTGTCTCTGGTGTGATTCGATAGAGACTACACTTCCTGCTCAAAATGGAACTGCTGATTTTTCAAACTTTCAGCACTGAAAATCGGCGGAAGTCCGCGGAATGGATTTAAATATGGTGACATTTGTTAAACAGAGATGAGAGCACTACAATCTTATTGGTAACTGAAAGTATAATCAAATTAGCCAAACTATTTAATAAACAAGCATGCAATAGGTGGGGAATGTGTAGAGATTTGTGCACAGATTCCGTCTGGGCCTACATATTTCTTGCCTACTTGGATGTAGATAACAAAAACACATTAGCATTTACAGCTTCTTTGATGGAGGTTAGAACTGAACCAACTCCGAATGTGATTTCAGTGATCCAATCATAATCCGATCACAAACCATCCTGGGTGCATTTACACCAGGATTTGAATGTTGTCAGTTGCTTTCTGATGACCAAACACACACTAATTCGAGATGTAAAGGGTGAACTGAACACTAAGAGGGTCAAGAGCACTATGGAATGGGGAGAGGGCTTTGGGAGATGCTCACCTGGAAACGAGGCAGGTCGGAGGGCTTGAAGTCATTGGGCGAGCAGCCGCACCAGTCTACGATGTGCTTGTACTGACACTTACAGCCCAGTTTTCGATTCCAGTTAGTGATACGGAGGTTGTTGTCCACCATGCTTTCACAGTGTGGACTGTTCTCCAACACTGTGTGGAAGAACGACTGGAAACAAAAAGAGTCAGAATCAGGGAGGAGGATGGTAAATAGGGAGGGATGAGCAGAGGTGAAGAGAAAAAGAAGAAAATAGATGACTAAGAGGTTGACACAGAATAATGACATCTGATAAAATGAAGATGGATGTCTAACAGAATGGCCCTGCCAGGAGGTTTACAGTGTTAAATGTCTACATCAGTAAAAAAAGGGCCAATTGCCTTCTCAAGCCACAACATCGAATTTATCAGCTGTGAATAAATAGGACCTAGACAGGACGAAGAAACCAATTTTGCCACACCGTAGCAAAAAAAAAAAAAAAACCAAAACCTTCATTACAGCTAACACACTGACACAGTCGTTTTAAATGAGCAAATACACAATGCAAATGAGCAAATAAAACTATGCAAATTCATCTAGCTTTCTGAAAATGTACTCAATTTATCATCGCATCTTTAAACTTGGTAAATAAGAAAGAAATATTAATGAAATGACTATTGAGTGATTAATGTAGCATAATCTTCTTGATATTGTGTTTTGGTGTCTCACCTCCGCAGGTAAGAGGGTGTATGCGTAGAAACGCTTCATGCTGGTCACCAGATCGTCTTGAGAGTTGATGACGTACTCCACGAACATTCGATTGAGCAGAAACCAGTCAGAGCCTCCATCCACGGAAATGCCTTCTGGAATTTTTCTGTCTCCGAGTCGCCACATATGGGTGTCACACTCAAAGAAAAGCCGGTCCAAACCCTGTTTTCTGATGAAGCTGTTGGTGATATTTAACAATGTAAATTTAAGTTTGGGCGATATGTAGAACATTAATATTATATTCACAGTTATATTGCTGGCGATATTAAAGGTGCACTAAGTATTTGTTCATGTCGTTTGGACTTACACCAACACCTAGCGGCCTGGATGCAGCATCATTTAAACGCAATAGTTTTCAGTTACCGATGCATTGTAGAAATTCAGTATTCACAGTCAGTCATGACTAATTTAATCCATTAATAAAAAGTGCAATAACAGGGTGGTTGCTGAGATTAAGCGAGAAGTATTCCGCTGGTCATGTGATCCACACATGGTAGCCCCCATGAGGGGACCCTCTCCATGCAAATTTAAACAGTTTTTATAAGGTTTTTGCACAAGTCATAATGTTTGTATTCAAATGTTTCCAAATTATAATTGATTTCCTTAGGAGTAAAACTTTTTTAATGAGGCAAAAATGACTGAGTGCACCTTTAAATTAAGCAATGTTGTAAAAATCATAAAGATTTTACTGTGCTTTTTATTTTGCCCTTAAGTTTCCTAAAGAGCGTGTCATAAGATTAGTTTTGCAATTTGTCATAGTCTTGTAATTTGCAAGTATAAGAGAGTTAAGACTGAAATGTTTCAAATCACACCTCTGATTTAAACTTAGGTAGCAAAAACAGCATTAGAGTTGGTGTGTTTGATTAATCTGTTTTTGATTGTCTGTTTCAATGTATCAATCAAAAACCATTCGTTTGTATAATTGCTCAAACATGTTCATAGATGTCTCAGCACGGCATTTTTCTTTGCATATTTTAGTTAAAAAAATATGGCAACACTTTACAATAAGGTTTTATTTGTTAACATTAATGCATTAGATATATGAACTAACAATGAACAATGCTTTACATATTTTCTTTCTTGGTTAATGTTAATAAATCATTCCTACAATACTTGTGTTCATTGTTCATGTTAGTTCATAATGCATTAACTAATGGTTGCATACACTAATACATTTTAATGATAAAAGATGCATGTTGAAATTAATATTAAAAAAGATTATTTAATGATGTAGAAGTGTAGTTCATTGTTTGTTCATGTTATCTGATGCATTAACTAATGTTAACAAATACAACCTTATTGTAAAGTGTTACCAAAAATATGTAGGTGAATACTGTTGCACCTTGTTATGTATTGTTATATTGGTGCATATACATTTGAAGTCAGAAGTTTACATACACATTCACCATTCCTGACATTTAATCATAGAAAACATTCCCTGTCTTAGGTCAATTACGATCACTACTTTATTTTAAGAATGTGAAATGTCAAAATAATACTAGGGAGAATGATTTATTTCAGCTTTTCTTTCTTTCATCACATTCCCAGTGGGTCAGAAGTTTACATACACTTTATTAGTATTTGGTAGCATTGTCTTTAAATTGTTTAACTTGGGTCAAATGTTTTGGGTAGCCTTCCACAAGCTTCTCACAATAAGTTGCTGGAATTTTGGCCCATTCCTCCAGACAGAACTGGTGTAACTGAGTCAGGTTTGTCGGCCTCCTTGCTCGCACACACTTTTTCAGTTCTGCCCACAAATTGTGAAACTGATTGAGGTCAGGGCTTTGTGATGTCCTCTCCAATATCTTGACTTTGTTGTTCTTAAGCCATTTTGCCACAACTTTGTAGGTATTGTCCATTTGGAAGACCCATTTGCGACCGAGCTTTAACTTCCTGGCTGATGTCTTGAGATGTTGCTTCAATATAGCCACACAATTTCCATTCCTCATGATGCCATCTATTTTGTGAAGTGCACCAGTCCCTCCTGCAGCAAAGCACCCCCACAACATGATGCGGCCACCCCCATGCTTCACGGTTGGGATGGTGTTCTTCAGCTTGCAAGCCTCACCCTTTTTCCTCCAAACAGTACAAAGGTCATTATGGCCAAACAGGAAATTTCTCCAAAAAGTAAGATCTTTGTCCCCATGTGCACTTGCAAACTGTAGCGTGGCTTTTTTATGGCGGTTTTGGAGCAGTGGCTTCTTCCTTGCTGAGCAGCCTCTCAGGTTATGTTGATATAGGACTCATTTTACTGTGGATATATATACTTGTCTACTTGTTTCCTCCAGCATCTTCACAAGGTCCTTTGCTGTTGTTCTGGGATTGATTAGCATCTTCCGCACCAAACTACGTTCATCTCTAGGAGACAGAATGTGTCTCCTTCCTGAGCTGTATGATGGCTGCGTGGTCCCATGGTGTTTATACTTGTGTACTATTGTTTTTACAGATGAACGTGGTACCTTAAGGCATTTGGAAATTGCTCCCAAGGATGAACCAGACCTATGGAGTTCCACAATTTTTTTTCTGAGGTATTGATTGATTTCTTTTGTATTTCCCATGATTTCAAGCAAAGAGTCACTGAGTTTGAAGGTAAGCTTTAAAATACATCCACAGGTACACCTCCAATTCAGTACACCTCCTATTAGAAGCTAATTGACTAATTGCCTAATGGCTTGACATCATTTTCCAAGCTGCTAATAGGCACAGTTAACTTAGTGTATATAAATTTCTGACCCACCTGAATTGTGATATAGTCAATTAAAAGTTAAACAATCTGTCTGTAAACAATTTTTGGAAAAATTACTTGTGTCATGCACAAAGCAGATGTCCTAAATGACTTTCCAAAACTATAGTTTGCTAATATTAAATCTGTGGAGTGGTTAAAAAATGAGTTTTAATGACTTCAACCTAAGTGTATGTAAACTTCTGACTTCAACTGTAAATTATAATGATTCACTATCATACTTCATTGAGTTAATTTAGTGAAAAAAAAAAATGAAATACATGTCTTGATTTTTACTTTATTTTACTTCTTTCTTAAAACATTTTTTAAGCAACAATGGCTGTTTGGTTGAAATGATGAGTTCTCTGATTGAAAAAAGAAAAACCCCACCTTCTTTCAAGTCATTTCAAAGCAAATACATACATATGAATACATACAGTATATTGAATATCATCAAGAGGCTGAAAAAATATAACAATATAACCCAGCCCTAAGAAAATTAATTTTTTTTTTTTTAAACCGGAAGAAGATGCACCATTCAAGTTCCGTTCTGTCTGACCACCATGTGTTGTAGTGTCTTGGACACCACACGTTATCAGTAAGGTCGCACGTCAGCACTCACCGAGTGTTGTCTCTCCCATGAGACTTGATGAAATTCATGTCTTTGTATTTGGACAGGAAGGCCACCAGCTGATCATTGGTCCTGAGAAGAGAATTAAAGAGCGTTGGAAGGGAAAACAGAAAATGAGTGAAAGAGAGAGAAAGCGTAACAGAGAGTCTGCTAATCAGGCTAATAATTCACTGTGTGAATGAGTGCAGAACACAGGGGATTCTGGGAGAGTCCACACTCATATAGAGTGCCAGATTTAGCCCCTAAAGCCAGCTGCCCTGTTTCACCGGCTGTCTCAATGCATTTCCTGAACGTCTGTAGTCATTTCCCCAATTCACACTGTCTTTTCCAATGCAGGCTTCAACAGAACTTCATCCTGATGATAAAAGGCGGACTCACCTTAGAGTATGGGACCATTCACCAAGGATGTATTCTTGTGTCATGTCTACCTTATTTTTTTAAAGGTGAAGTAATTTCTGACCAACTAGCGTCACCATTTCCTGAACTCTCATCCGGTCTCCAATTAGTTGGACAAAATAAGTAGTCCTGCCCCAAACTCATGCAATTGGAGCCAATGTTACTATATCAAGCTGGTCAGGACGTTCAATAGACCTACAAATGGCATTTCACCTTTAAATGTTTGTCTGCAAACATACGCTAGACATATTTGGATGTTAAAGTCTATATGTTATTTAAGTGTCCCCAGCACAACTTTTCAGCTTAACCACACACCAGCCCAATAAAGAAGAGTGCTTTCATGTATCGGTCACTGTAAGGTTTCAGCACTTAATATTAATTATTTTTGGGGCCTGGGTAGCTCAGCGAGTATTGACGCCGACTACCACTCCTAGAGTCGCGAGTTCGAATCCAGGGCGTGCTGAGTGACTCCAGCCAGGTCTCCTAAGCAAACAAATTGGCTCGGTTGCTAGGGAAGGTAGAGTCACATGGGGTAACCTCCTCGTGGTTGCGGTTAGGGGTTCTCACTCTCAACGGGGGACGTGGTAAGTTGTGCATGGATCGCAGAGAGTAGCATGAGCCTCCACATGTGGAGTTTCCGCGGTGTCATGCACAGCGAGCCACGTGATAAGATGCGTGGATTGACGGTCTCAGAAGTGGAGGCAACTGAGACATGTCCTCCACCACCCGGATTGAGGTGAGTAACCGTGCCACCACAAGGACCTACTAAGTAGTGGGAATTGGGCATTCCAAATTGGGAGAAAAAAGGGGATATAAAAAAAATATTTAAAATTACTTTAGCAATGCTAATGGTCCCCTTTCACATTTCTGGGTTTTGGAACGCAGAAGTAAACAATTGCAGGGTAAATTAGGATAGCAGTGAATGGGGGTGAATGGAAAACCATGGCCAATATAGTTTTTGTTCATTAGCTCCAGCATCAAAAGAAAAATGGCACCATTACGAGCAATGCATTACAAGCAAAAAAGAGCAATGGCTTATGGTAGTCAGAAGAGAGAAGATGGCAAATTTACTGTCACTTAGCAGTTGCATTAGAAACCTCATCGCATCAGTGGTAACTCGTTTAAAAAAAAGAATTCCCAGGTAATACAAAGTATAATGTTATAAATTTACACTAAACATTTAAAAAAATTACAATCTAGTTTGCTAGATTTACGCTGCTAAAAAAGGTGGAAACACATCAGGAAATTGGGACAATTCTGAGACCGAATGTAAAAAACTAATGTTTTTTTACTACCAAATGGTAATATGCTAGTGAGTTGAATTTGTTGTTGTTTACATGTGATTTTTATCTCCATAGTAACCGCTTCGTCGCCCCATCATCACTTTCATGATGTTGTCTCCATACCTACAGCTGTGCACGTCAATCACACACCTACTCCATCTCCCTTACAAACGTTTCATCTTACGCTTACCTTAATTCACTATTGGCTTTATAGGGATAGTTCACCCAAAAATGAAAATTCTGTCATCATTTATACACCCTCATGTTGTTCCAAATCCACTGAAAGTCAATGGTGACTGAGATTGTGTGACATCACCCGCAGTGTGTTATAAGACCACATTAACGTTTGACTGCTGTGTGAAAATGATCAACGCACACAAATGTCAGTGTACTCTGACCTGTAGTGCCTTCCTGAAGCTTCTGGTAGTCTCCCAAAGATCAGTAGGGGTAACCCTGCATGGCATTTGAAACTAAACCCTGCTCTACTGTTCAGTGCATGTAGAGCTGCCAGTCACTCTCTGTGCTGGTGAAACCCTGACCTCAGGCTATTAGCTGTGGTGTATTCCGTAACTGAGCAACCGGCAAGATTTTATTTGAAATCTGACTAGTGCATTGCAGTCAAAACTGTGCAATAATAATGAGCATCAGTCAGCGTGGGAGACAGCAGAAGAAAAAAGCCAGAGGGTGTGTTCCAAATGACATGGTACCATACTACTCAAACTATTTCTGCAGTACACAGAACTGCAAGAATAATGTATGCCACAATATAATACACATTTTTTTAAAAGTAGCTTAAAGGAATAGTTCACCCAAAATGAAAATTCTCTCATTATTTACTTACCCACATGCCATCCCAGATGTGTATGACTTACTTTCTTCAGCAGAACACAAATTAATATTTTTAGAAGAATATCTCAGCTCTATAGGTCCTACAAAGCAAGTGAATGGGTGCCAAAATTGTGAAGCTCCAAAAATCATAAAACTAGTCCATAAGACTCCAGTGGTTAAATCAATGACTTCAGAAGCGATCTTCAGTCAATCTCCACTGTAAACTTTCATTTCCACACTATTCTTGTGTTTTTGGTGATTCACATTCTTCATGCATATCGCCCCCTACTGTGCAGGGAGAAGAATTTATGGTAAAAACTGACTTAAATATTTCTCTGTTTCTCACCCACACCTATCATATCGCTTCAGAAGATATAGATAAAAACACTGGATACTGGATATGGATGACTTTTATGATGCCTTTATGTGCTTTTTGAAGCGTCAAAAATTTGGCACCCATTCACTTGCATTGTATGGACCTACAGAGCTGAGATATTTTTCTAAAAATCTTTATTTGTGTTCAGCTGAAGAAAGAAAGTCATACACATCTGGTAAATGATGAGAGAATTTCCATTTTTGGTTGAACTATCCCTTTAAATACAGTATATACTTCACAGGACGCCGTCAGCATTACGCTTTTCCATTCCGAACAGTCATGTGACAACAATGCAGCATACTACAGTTGAAAATGCTGATTGTAGCATACCGAATACTGTTTCACATACTATTTTAAGTAGCTTAAATATAATCTATGCAATGCAGTTTCCAGTAAGCAGAACACTATTCCATTCCTAAAAGACATGTGACAACAATGTAGCATACTGCAGTTAAAAATGCTCATTGTAGCATACCGCATCAAGTTTCACATACTATTTTTTAAAGTAGCTTAAATACAGTATTTACTGTGGAGTATGCAGAAAGCAGAACACTATTCCATTCCGAACAGACATGTGACAACAATGTAGAATACTACAGTTTGGAATGCTCATTGTTGCATACTACATACTGTAGTATTAAATTCAGTATATACTGTGCAGTATACCGTTAGCGGTACACTATTTAATTCCAAACAGTCATGCGAAAACAGTGTAGCATACTACAGTTTTGAATACTCGTTGCATACTGCATACTGTTTCACATACTATATATTTTTTTAAAGTAGCTTAAATACAGATAATACTGTGGAATATGCAGTAAGCAGTATGCTATTTCATTCCAAACAGTTATGCGTCAACAATGTAGTATACTAAAGTTTGAAATGCACACTGTTACATACTGCATAGTGCTTCACATTTTTTTTTAAAGTAGCTTAAATACAGTATATAAAGTGCAGTATGCAGTAAGCAGTACACTATTACATTTGGAACAGTCATATGACAACAATGTAGCATGTTATAATATGAAATGTTCATTGTTGCATACAGCATATGATTTCACATACTATTTTTTTAAAAAGTGGCTTAATTACAGTTTATACAGTGCAGTATGCATTAAGCAGAACACTATTCTATTCTGAACAATCACGTGACAACAATGAAGCATACTACAGTATGAAATGCTCATTGTTGCATACTGCATACTGTTTCACATATTTTTTTTAAAAAAGTAGCTTAAATACAGTATATACTGCAGCAGTATGCAAAAAGCAGTATGCTATTCCATTCCAAACACAGTCAGATGCTATGTTCAGAATAGCATAATACCATAGTACTCTTGATATTTCTGCTATATACTGCAGAAACAGCAAGAGTAGAATTGTACTATGCCATTCCGAATTCAGGTTGTTCAGCAATTCAGATTATCATTCTGCAGAGCTGCTCCATTACAGAAGAGGTCGCCATAGCAAACCTTGTGACCACATGGGAAGAGGAGAACAACAGAGTACAGACTTATTGTTTTTCCTCTTTTTCTCCCTTCATGAAAAAGGCCACAAAACAGCTGCACTGACTTACAAAAAAGAGAAAAAGAGCAAGATGGTGCGGATAAATGGATGAAAAGAGCCTGCCGCTCCCTGACAAAGCCAGTGTGTAACAGAGCCTCCGCTCCTGGCGTCCAGGCTCCCCTATAGAGGAGCAGGCTTTTTGTTGGCCCCTTTCACAGGCATCCATGCAGAAGGATGGACATCAAGAGGGAATTAGAGGGGAAAATAAGCGGCTAAGTCACAGGCATCCACCAGGCACAGGTACCGTACATCCCTTGCCAACACAGTCACGACATACAGACAAAGAGTTGTGAGAAAGGGCCAAGACTAAGGCCTTTCCCCACAGGACCTCTAACCTGCACGGTCATATGCAATTAGCCAGTAATGGGAGCAACCGCTATTAAGCTGAGTGCAGTTTGCAGTGTCACTGAAGTGAACCAGCAACGCACAGACTGTGACTCGACACTGGAAGTCAGCCTTGTGGTTGAACATTGTCTGTGGTTTTGACTCTGCAACTCTCTCGCTCTCACTTCCTGTCTCACACTCTGTTTCTCTGTCATACAGCATTTGTGGTAAGAGCGACAGAAACTGTCAAAATGATAACCCATCAGATCTCCAGGGTTTCCACACATTTTTTAAATCAATGAATTTCCAATACTTTGTGAATTGTGCTTTTTAAATGGTGGTTAAAAAAAAATAATTATAGACATTGCTCTCATAGAAAGCAATTTCAAGATGAGCATAGCTAGAAAATCTATATTCATTAGAAATTCCCATAACTCTGAGATTTCACTCATTTCAATTACTTTTCTAGGCCTGGAAATCACAAATTGCCTGATAAAATCCCTGATAATTCCAGGTTTTTCATCTCTCTTTATCTCCCTGTATCTTTCTGGCCAAATTTAAGTCTAATATGGACTCCAATCTGGCCCCTCCCCTTTACCTGAAAGTCTGTCCACACTCCTGTCCAATCAGAGGAGATCTTTTATATAAAACTACACAGATAGAAAGACACAGAGTGATTCTATATGGTAATAAACCAATACCCTTTAATTGAAGGGAATACGCAACATGAAATATGTTTGTCCAAAAAATGATATATGGGGGAAGTGTTGAAAACAAATTATTTTGGCAATTCTATTTGGCGATGTTAGTGGTGCAAAATTACAGACTTCAGCTTTAATAAATGTTCTTGGTCTTACTGCACAAAATAAATCAATGCACATTATTCGAAAGAAATGTTTTTTTTTTTCATATTCTTCACCAAATATACTGGCTTTTCCCACCTCTGACACTACTTTTCATTTTTTGCTACATAACCAAGGCTGAATGAGCAGGGAAAATGAACATGAATTGATCGCCTGTCCGCTAATCTTCAACACGTTTTACACTAAACAATCCTTTTGGAATAAACTATGTGCATATGTGCAAAAAATTGCTGTTTTATAAGAAAAGTCACAGATAATTTTGCGACAGGTAGCTTTTAGTTTATAGTTCTGCCCATTCATTTGTATGGTATCTGCAAATGGTGACTTGCTGTCGAAACACAGCAACTCGGAAACGCGGTTCATTGATGTCAGGGTCATTACATGATTGGCTTAGAAGACTCGTGTGATCTATGTCATGCTCTTTCTCCAATAGTAGAGCATTGGAGGTTGTTATCTCCTCATATATAGGAGAATCTCTGGATAAACGTTACTTACAATTTGTTACTTCCCACTGAATATTCCATTTAACATCACATTACCTAAGGCCAAATCCACACTAATAAGTTGAAAACTCACTTTTCAGTTTCCTAACATCATTGTTGTGCACAGTATGCAGTAATAGAGGGTGTTTTTCGAATGTCTTCATTTTCAGGGGAGGAAAACGCCATTCTAATGTGGATGAAAGGCAAAACAGAGCGAAAATCAATGTGCTTTCAAACGAAAACGTATTAGCGTGGACATGGCCTAAGCTAAATACATTTTGAATGTTGTCTTCAACATATCTTTTGAGAGTTTATTTTCATGACAGTTTCAGTCTGTGAGATCACCACACACTGCCACGTGTTTCTGCCATGATAGTGGACTGAGAAATAACTTTCCATCACACCAACTAGAAGAGCCAGATCGCACTCGTTAATAGACCGATTTGTTCTTATGCTTTAGAGAAATGGTGTTTCTGCACAGTATGATAAAAATGATAGCTACGTCAATGCACCCCCTCCACACACACATACTGTACACACACTGACAGGCTACTTATAGCTGAACCCGACTCAGCAATGGAGATTTTATTTTTCTTTGATGTTCCGCTTTAAAAGGGCTTTGGCTCACAGCAAACTTCCCTCTCCGGTCTGGAGGTGGGGCATACGACAGGAGTGATAGAGAGGCAGGATTAACCTTGAACGGCAAAGCGGGACAGGCCAGAAATCATCACATGCCCGTATCGATCCCTAACACCCTGATTTGTGAGGGCTGCAGAAAATGACATGGCTGTAATACTGATTGTAGCCGGGGGAGTAGCGGGGTTACTCAACCTCTCATCCTGCTCTCATTATAGACTCTAGAGTTATGCACACTAATGGCATTTATCATGATGATAATTCAAATCTGCACACACAGCTCGGCTTAGAGACAGAAATAACACATTGGATTAGAGAAAATGTGAAACTGGATATCTTGAGCAGATCGTTACTGTTTATGAGCAGTTTTTAAAAGTGTAGAGACTATTTGGCAAAGATTCCAAGAATTTAAGAGAAATAAAAATACTGGGATAAGGCCACATCCACAATAATAATTTTCATTTGAAACGTTTACACCTCTCATCCACACTGGAACACCGTTTTCCTTCACGGAAACTAGTACTACATACTTTGGAAAATGATGATGTTACAGAAATGTATTAGTGTGGGCGTGGCCTAAGGAAACAAAAATAACAGACTTTAAAATCTGTGTTTATGATTCAAAAAAATTCTACCTTACTTTTTATACTTTTAATATTTTTTAATTTACTCTTGCAAATGATCACTTATTTTTATTACACAACAGTTCGATCTGGTCCTCTAATCTGATTGGACAAGCGTTGTTCCAAGAGTGCTGATATTTAATATAAAAGCACTGGGGCACTTTACTGTTTGTGTCACTCTGCTTGTCTGTGTTTGCAGCATTCCAAACAGGCTGGTAGTCCGTGTTTCAACGGTTGATCCTGCTTTGCTGCTATGATCTTGTTGGCAGAGCAAAAATAGACAAAATAACTCGCCATATTGTATATAAAATGTAAGTTACCTATGGCCGAATCACAGCTCTGCTGATACTGTATTTAAAACAATGTCGAGAACCACTAATCGCAACCACGAAGAGGTTACCCCATGTGACTCTACCTTCCCTAGCAACCGGGCCAATTTAGTTGCTTAGGAGACCAGGCTGGAGTCACTCAGAACACCCTGGATTCGAACTCACAACTCCAGGGGTGGTAGTCAGCGTCAATACTCGCTGAGCTACCCAGGCCCCTATCAGCCAATTATTGAACAAAATAAAACCATTGGCATATTGGGCATAAAAGCATGAAATTGCAGATACAGTATGACAGACCAATTGATAATTTATAATTAAGTAAATTGATGGCATTGTATAAAGTTGATAATTATTTTTTCATCATGAAATATACAGAAATACCTACCTAAATAAATAAAATCTGAAAAAAGTATGTTGACACATAATGAATTGGTAATGTAATAATGGCATAATAAATAAAATGTTCTATTATTTAGAACTGCAAAAACATATGTGCAAAAAAGTTTTCAAAGTGCAAAATAACCTTCCCCCACCCCCACATCAATCATCATATTATAATTGTTTTTGTTATATAATCTTTTTATCTTGTATTTATCTTTCATCGTGTCTCTCTTAAAAATCTGGCCTTTTATGTGTTCAACAGATCCAATCCATGTTAAATGGAAATTATTTATTGCTTTTGTACCTCTTTGAACACTTTTTAAGCATTAATTCCTCAGCAAAACAGTGGTCTGATGACACAATAAGGCAAGTAAGTGGCAAATTTCTGCCAAAAATTTTGATAAAAGTGACTGAAATGAAGATTCTGCTGTGAATATTCAATTTTAACTTATTTTTTATGTTATTTCGGGGAACTATGCATCATCTTCTGCCACAATACTGGATGAACCAGTTCATTTCTCATATTCAGAATATCTTACATTTACAACACCACTTCCAAAAAAATTGGGACAGTATGCAAATCCAATAAAAACAAAAATGAGAGATTTGTAAATTCTGTTCACTCTGTGCTATAATGAAAGCACTACAACAACACATTATTTAATGTTATACCTTGTGAATGCAGTTGTTTATATATATATATATATATATATATACACACACACACACACACACACACACACACACACACACACACACTCAATCACTCAAATCACATGAACACACTGAACATGCTCCAAAAAAGTTGGGACAGTCCAGTGTTTACCACTGTGTAACATCACCATTGTTTCTAAAACACTTCTTGAGCATTTTGGCACTGAAGACACGTGTTTTTAAAGGAATATTCCAGATTCAATACAAGTTAAGCTCAATTGACAGCATTTGTGACGTAATGTTGATTATCACAAAACTTATTGACTTATAAAAAATCTGGGTTACAGTGAGGCACTTACAATGGAAGTGAATGGAGGATCATTTCTGAACATTAAAATACTCACTTTTTCAAAAGTATAGCCACAAGCAATATGCATGCTAACATGATTTTAGTGTGACAAAATCACTTAATAAACTTAATAACCTACAACTGTGTTGCCATGAGGATGTAATGTCAACAAACCCTAAAACCCTAAAATGACTGTATAAATGATGATTTAAACAAATTTACAGCTCAAATAATACGTGAGTTTTAACAGAAGAATTAATTTAAGTACTTTTTTAAAATTATAAGCTTCACATTTCTGCCTTTAAACCCTCCAAACATTGTCCACATTCACTTCCATTGTAAGTGCCTCACTGTAACCTTGATTTTCGCTTTTTTTTAAAGAAGAGGAGAGTCTAAATTAATTTTTGTGGTTATCAACATTATACCACAAATGCTGTTGATTGAGCTTAACTTATATTGAACCTGGAACATTCCTTTAAGTTTAGCAAGCAGAATTTTTCCCCATTATGCAGGTCTTCAGCTGCACAATTGTATGCCATATTCTGCACTTCATAATGTGCCACACATTCTCAATTGGAGACAGCTCAGGAATGCAGTCAGGCCAATCTAGCACCCACACTCTGTTTACGCAGCCATGTGCTTGTAATCTGGGCATTATGTGACTTGCCATTGTCCTGATGGAAAATGCAGGGATGTCCCTGGAAAAGACAGCATCTGGATGGCAGTATATGTTGCTCCAAAATGTGTACATACCTTTCTGCATTAATGGTGCCCTCACAGATGTGTGAGTTACCCTTGCCATGGGCCCTGACACACCCCTGGCCCATACAGACACTGGCTTTTGGACCTAATGCTGATAACAGCTTGGATGATATTTTTCATCTTTGTCTTGGAGAACACAATGGCTGTTTTTTCCAAAAATTATTTTAAATGTGGACTCGGACCGCATAGCACGATTCCACTGTTCTACACTTTCCATCTCAGATGAGACCGAGCCTAGAGAAGTTGGCGGTGCTTCTGGACAGTGTTGATGTAGGACTTCTGCTTTGCACTGTAAAGCCTTTACTTGCATCTGTGGATGTAGCGGCGAATGGTGTTGACTGACAAAAAATGTACTAAAGAATTCCTGAGCCCATGTCATGATATCCATTACAGACGCAGGACGGTTTTTAAGACAGTGACATCTGAGGGATCGGAGGTCAGGTGCATTCAGAAGTGGTTTTCAGCCTTGCCCATTACGCACCGAGATTTGAACGGATTCCATGACTGAAATCTTTTAACTACACTGTGTAATGTAGAGGGTAAAATGCCCCAAAAAACATTCAATTTGTCTTTCGGAAACATTGTTTCAAAGCACTGAATTATTTGCTGATGCATCTTTTGGCAAATTAGCAAGCGTTGACCTGTCTTTGCTCTTGAAGGACCAGGCTTTTTTGGAGGCTCCTTATATACTATAACATGATAACCTCAACTGTTTAATATCTTCTATTTCACAGTATTGACGCTGACTACCACCCCTCATGAGTTCGAATCCAGAGTGTGCTGATTGACTCCAGTCAGGTCTCCTAAGCAACCAAATTGGCCCGGTTGCTAGAGAGGGTAGAGTCACATGGGGTAACCTCCTCGTGGTCGCGATTAGTGGTTCTCGCTCTCAATGAGGCATGTGGTAAGTTGTGCGTGGATTGCGGAGAATAGCATGTGCCTCCACGTGCGGAGTCTCCGCGGTGTCATGCACAATGAGCCATGTGATAAGATGTGTGGATTGACTGTCTCAGAAGCGGAGGCAACTAAGATTTGTCCTCCGCCACCCGGATTGAGGTGAGTAACCGCGCCACCACGAGGACCTTGTAAGTAGTGGGAATTGAGCATTCCAAATTGTGGAGAAAATGGGATAAAAAAAAAATAAATAATAAAAAAAATTAGTGCTATATTGCCCCCTGTCTCAACTTTTATGAATGTGTTACAGGCTTAAATTTCAGAAAAAAAAGAAGAAAAAAAACGGGTCTTCAAAAAGCAATGCTTGTTTTTGTTTGAATACAAGTCATAGTACATTTACAAATCACTCCTTTTTGTTTTTATTGGCATTTTGCATACTGTCCCAACATTTCTGAAACTGGGGTTGTACATCAATACAGTCAACAAGCTCCCATGTGATTTCACAGTCTCTCTGATTTCAATATCTTTATGTAATCTTAAGTGTTTTGCTTTGGTGTTGTGACTTTTCGTCAATATCAAAGTGAGTTAATTCTGCATAAACAACACTACAATCTACACAAGACACTTAAATGTAATCCCTCAACAGTTCTATGAACCGTTAAACTTGTTGACATCGATCAAACAGCCAATGGTGATCTCAATTACCCATAATCCCCTGCTCGACTATATTGTGACTGCTTGGAACTAATCTCCCTGCACCCCATGGCTAGATGCTTGTCAGGTGTTAACTTGATTGTTCTTGCAGACAACCAATAAATTTGAATCACTCCGGAGAGAAAGCAATGACAAACTAATCAATGCAAATTACACCAATGGGATAATCAATCAAAAGTGGAGCCAATGATCACTTACCTGATTGGATAATCAGCGGCACTAAGGTTGATGAAAAAGTCCCAGGGCCAATCACGCATGGCCAACAGGTCCTTCATGCTCTGCAGGTACATGGTGAGTAGGCTGGCACCACCCCATATCGTAGACATGCGCCACGATGTGACTCGGACATTGGGGTATTGGTTGGCCAAAGCCACCATCTGCCTGTGCAGGTAGTTGGATCGCTGTGGGGTGAATAAAGAGAGGCCCTGGTTAATTTGGAGCCTGAAAACCTTATCTGGGATCAGTCAGTAAAATGTGACCAGCTTTATTATGAGATAAACAATATTTGACCATCCACTGAGGGCATCTTGGGAGGGAAAAGTGTGAAGTACTATGCTTCTCCTAAATATTTTTTCCAGTGTCTTGATTCCCACTGCGTTTTCTGTTTTAGGGCACCTTCACACAAGGGTCTTGGTTCCAGAAGTGTTTTTCCATTTAATGTTTTCCATAGACATTTCATAGAATACTTCATAAAAGAGTTCTAAGCAATGAACCAAAACCAATCCCATGAAGAATTAAAAACTATGGAACAATAAAAACTATCGATTTTAATTATAGAAACAATATAATTTAAGTTAATTGCAGATATTCAGATATATAAAAATATACAAGTAGTTTGAGAGTGTAGGGAGACATTCACAATGTGTCATGGGACTGGGCAGTCGCTGCAAAGCTTTTTGCTGCAATTCTCTGACTGGTGAATCGTTTTCCAAGGATTATGGGTAGTGTCGTTCTTCACCACAAATTTAGCTATTAAACAGAATAAAAATAAAAAAAATTTAAATAATGCTGATCAATTACTTCAACAGAAGTATATACTATCGATTAACAACCTCCGTGCTCACGGTAGGTCTATATTTAAATATTTATAAGTTTAATAAAACTAAATTCCCCTGTGAAAAAAAACAAAAAAACTTCTACTTCCAGAAACAGACTGTTGCACTCTTCTGTTTGATCACTCTAGTGGCACAGAAATGACACATTTCAGCTTAGGCATCCATTGCCTAGTGAGAATTTCACAGAGGCAGGTACAGTTGTGCTTTTGTAAATCTAATTCGCCGTATTCGCGCTTCATTTCAAACTAATCCAGCTCTTTCCACACCCTTAAAATGGCATTTACACATTCCTGAGCAGTCTGAGCTATCTCTAGAGTGTAGGCGCCATTACATTACCGCACCTTTAACTCCTCTCTTTTCTTCTGCCATTTTTATGGAGTCATAAAGGTTGTCTCCACGATGATGGACTGATTGAAAAGCAGCTCTTTATCCTATTCTTTTGAAATTACAAGACAGCATACTCACCCAACTCATTCCTGACATATATTCAAGTGGTTCATTAAGTGTATTTTTGAATGTGTGTAATTAAGGGAGGGGGGGTTGCAATGTTGTGTGTGTGTATATGTGTGTGTGAACAAACAGCCTTTCATGTTCACACTCTATCACTTGCCAGGCTGTACGAGAAAATGGTGTGAAAGGCACTGAAGTATGGCTCTGTAATAATCCTCCATCGGGCTTTTGAAACAGCTTACTAAATGAGTGGAGGGGTTTGGAGTCCACTGATTACCCAGCATCCTCCTGGCTTGCCTCCTCTCTTCACATTCCCCCACTTTTCCTCTTATCCCATACCACTATTTCTCTTCTGCTGTCCACTCTTTTCAGAAGATGTTCAGTGGCATTTGAGTCATTAAAAAAAGGTTTTCAAGGTGATATAAGGTTTAAGAAATCTTAGAAATGTAATCTTTGTGTCTAATTTGGTTTCATATATTTTTAAACACATTTATAGCATATTAATGGGAAAAAATGATTTAATGACTTTAAAAATGTCATGTGGTGTAACAATCAAGCAAAATGTAAGACACTTTCCTTGCAAACTGAATACATGAGACTGTACAAAACTTAATAAATATCTAAAAAACATTTTCAAACACATTTTTCTAGGTATTTTTTATTTGAGAATATCAAGAAGTTTTTTTTAAGGTTTACACCACATGACCTGAACTAAATGCACCTTTTCATAAAAATGTCAAAGTATCTGATATATATATATATATATATATATATATATATATATATATATATATATATATATAAAATAATTTCTGCTTTTAATAAGATTTTCTTTTTACTTCTCTGGACGTTACACCACATGACATTTTTTAATTCAAGCCCTAGAAAAATTGCTGCATTTTTTTAAATATATTTTAATACAATTTTATAGATCTAGACAAAGTAAAATGAGCGTCATATCATTGACCCATATTTAAGGGAGCATAATGAATTTCTTTTTTTCTCCCCAATTTGAAACGTCCAATTCCCAATGCGCTCTAAGTCCTCCTGGTGGCGTAGTGACTCGCCTCAATCCGGATGGCGGAGGAAGAATCTTAGCTGCCTCCACGTCTGAGACCGCCAATCTGCGCATCTTATCACAAGGCTTGTTGAGCGCGTTACCACAGAGATGTAGCTTGTGTGCAGGCTTCACGCTATTCTCTGCGGCATCCACGCACAACTCACCACGCGCCTCACCGAGAACCACACATTAGAGCGACCACGAGGTTACCCCATGTGACTCTACCCTCCCTAGCAACCAGGCCAATTTGGTTGCTTAGGAGACCTGGCTGGAGTCAATCAACACGCCCTGGATTCGAGCTTGCGACTCCAGGGGTGGTAGTCAGCGTCAATACTCGCTGAGCTACCCAGGCCCCCAGCATAATGAATTTCTTGATGTGTTTTTATATTTGTGTGTGTTGATGATGTACCTTATCCACATGGATGTAGTAGAAATGAGAGGTGTGGTATATGGCCTTGAAGAGCCGCTGCACCTGGCGAGAGGCCCGTCCGTGGACCACCAACATGAAGGCAATCCGTACCGGTACTGCAGGCACAGTCTCCATTGAGTCCTCCTCCCATTGGACATTCATATTAACTTTGCCTGCACAAACACATACACAAGTATTGAGACAGTACACTTACACAAGTTGAAGTGTGTGTACTGTGTCAAATTGTACTCAATGAAAAGTCAAAGTTGCCAAAAATATTTTTGAGTGGAAGTAAAATAGTTTCCACTAGTTTACAATTGTACTTAAGTATTTTGACAACACTTTACATTTGCGCACTAGAATGTCCTTTCATCAATGCTGTTCACCATGGTCTCGATGTCTTTGAATTTAAGTACGGTGACTGGAGATACAGTTGAATTCCGGAGTTTACATACAGCTTAGCCAAATACATTTAAACTCAGTTTTTCACAATTCCTGACATTTAATCGTAGAAAACATTCCCTGTCTTAGGTCAGTTAGGATCACTACTTTATTTTAAGAATGTGAAATGTCAGAATAATAGTAGAGAGAATGATTTATTTCAGCTTTTATTTCTTTCATCACATTCCCAGTGGGTCAGAAGTTTACATACACTTTGTTAGTATTTGGTAGCATTGCCTTTAAATTGTTTAACTTGGGTCAGATGTTTTGGGTAACCTTCCACAAGCTTCTCACAATAAGTTGCTGGAATTTTGGCCCATTTCTCCAGACAGAACTGGTGTAACTGAGGTTTGTAGCTATTTCAGTTCTGCCCACAAATTTTCTATCGGATTGAGGTCAGGGCTTTGTGATGGCCACTCCAATACCTTAACTTTGTTGTCCTTAAACCATTTTGCCACAACTTTGGAGGTATGCTTGGGGTCAATGTTTATTTGGAAGACCCATTTGTGACTGAGCATTAACTTCCTGGCTGATGTCTTGAGATGTTGCTTCAATATATCCACATAATTTTACTTCCTCATTATGACATCTATTTTGTGAATTTCACCAGTCCCTCTTGCAGCAAAGCACCCCCGCAACATGATGCTGCCACCCCCATGCTTCACGGTTGGGATGGTGTTCTTCGGCTTGCAAGCTTCACCCTTTTTCCTCCAAACATAACAATGGTTATTATGGCCAAACAGTTCAATTTTTGTTTCATCAGATCAGTGGACATTTCTCCAAAAAGTAAGATCTTTGTCCCAATTGACTCCAATTAACCAATTAGCCTATCAGAAGCTAATTGGTTAATTGCCTAAAGGCTTGACATCATTTTCTGGAATTTTCCAAACTGCTTAAAGGCACAGTTATTTTAGTGTATGTAAACTTCTGACCCACTGGAATTGTGATATAGTCAATTAAAAGTGGAACAATCTGTCTGTAAACAATTGTTGGAGAAATTACTTGTGTCATGCACAAAGTAGATGTCCTAAACAACTTGCCAAAACTATAGTTTGCTAATATGAAATCTGTAGAGTGGTTAAAAATTAGTTTTACTGACTTCAACCTAAGTGTATGTAAACTTCTGACTTCAACTGTAGTAGCTTCAAGCGCAGCTGTAGATTCGGCGAGAAACTCAGACCTGAATGAAGCAATTTTCTTCTGGATTGTTGTGATGTGCATCTCTTTTAGGAGAGTTGGAGTTAACCCTGCAACAACCATGGTTATATTATCAGCCTCCTCCTCTTTGAGTGCAGGAGAATTACGCTTTGATTTAGGCATAATAGCGAGACAAAACAGCTGCAACTCTAACAACCACTCCGAAGAAACTTGCCGGATTAGGTAGTATTAGAAAATGTTAAACAGATGAATTGTTCCCTTTTAGTATAAAAAAAAAAAAAAAAAAAAAAAAGGAAAATTTACGGAGGAGCTCCCAGACACGTCTTACCCCAATCACATACCGAAAGTCTCCTGGTAACACCTTACCACAAGGTTGTTTATGCTAACAATAGTTTACGCATTAGGTATCCTGAAATTATAATGTACGATGTTTTACAACAAATTATCATAGCGGTTGCCAATAGCATTTTACATAGAAATGGTTTTCATTGGCCGTTTTAAATAAAAGTTATATAAAAGTCCCAAGAACGTGATTTAACTTGTAAACTCAGTAAGACAGACCAAACAATTATTTTTTTGTAAAAAGATAGACTGATATCATGATGACAATTAAAATACTTTGCAATTTGAAGGTCAAAATAAAAATGTAAGGAGTTAAAAACATTAGATTTTTTTCCATAGGAATGTAAAAGTATTCAGTTTAAATAGCACTTGAGTAAAGTACAAATTTCCAAAAATAATACTTTAGAAATTAAGTACAATTACTCAGGTACATTACACCCCCGTGCACACACACACTAGACGCACAAGTTAAAACTGACTTGAGCCTAAATTAGCTATGTCTAGACATAAAACTTATTTAGGATACAGTGTCAGTTGGATTCTCTAAACTCTTCTCTGTGCTGACCACCCTACCACCCCCCCCCCCACCACAAACCTCAGAAGGGTGCATTAAGGCCAAAACAATAAACACTATCGGGACAGATTGAGACCAAGTGTATTCTCAGTGGTCTCAAATGAAACTGATGAGCCTTCACAACACTTAAACTGAGCTAAGGGCATCTTGATCCATCTGAAATGCCGCTACACTGCCGGCACCCAGAACCGCAGCGATCCACCACATGATCACCTATTGGCCTATAAGTGTTTCACTGATACCATCTCCACAATGGCTGATATAAGACACCATTCCAGCCTTCTTTCAGACATATATTCAGTGCTCGCAAATAGCTCGGAGCCGACCACAAGGGCTGAGCCTCGGTCATTTGTGGCTTTCTAAAAATGCCCATTGAATAAATACGTGCTTCTCTCTCTATGTCATGGTATAGCCTGCCACTTCTAAAGAAGGGCAAGCTGAATTACTCATTACAGGCCACGAGATTAATTTTAAGAGCTCGTATGAAATTACACTGAAGGCACTATGTTTTGGCGCAAGGCCATGCTGACTGAAGACATGGGCCACGGAGGGGGTAATGACTATAATCTGAGAACCGAGCCTGTCGTTACTGTCCCAGGCCATGTGATGGAGACTGGACGGGTGCAGGAGAAGGCATCACTTTGGGTCCATAGGGAGGACCTGGAAGATTCTGGTTGGGCATGGGCTGGGAATAGCATGAGGGTCCTTTAATAAGTGCAATTACAGCATCCTAACCTCGCAGTGTTCTCTGTGTTTATGGGGTGGACTAAAGCCCAAAGTATACTTTGGTCTAACAGGACGTGTGACGCAAATGTAATCATCAGCAGAGTGCTTGAGCACTGAACGTCTGTGACCTGATCTTTCTAACCGTGTGTACTCTGAACGCGCAGAATGCACATGCGTCTGGAATGATTTGCACTAATTAATGGGTCCACAAGGCACTCACAACTGAGCCTCTGCTGTCACGAAGAAGCGCTAGATGAAGATGTAATTACCGCTAAAGTCGATGTTCACATCAAGATTTGTGAATTATGAATCTGGACATTAACACGGGCTAGACGTGAGCTTCAGCAGATGGGAAGATTAACAGTGAATAAAAACGTACATTTCAGTATGTTCTTCACACAAAGCTATCGTATGGCTTGAGAAGATTTAAAATATATAGGGCATTCGTCATTTGGGCAATAAGTCATAATCAAGTAATTCGGGCAAATTTTATGGTGTTTTCTGGTCCATTTTGGAGCTTGACAGCTGTGGTCACTATGAACTGTCCTTGTATGGAAAGAGCTGCATTAAGATTCTTCAGAAATGTCTAAAAAAATAACAGAATTTGGGTTTGCAATGAGTGGGTTTAGAGGGTGAGTAAATGATGGCAGAATTTCCTTTTCCCATTCAACAATGTTCATTAAAAACCTGCTGTTTACTTCAAACGTATGTTGCTGCTCTGCTAATTGGCATCATTGTGGCTAACCGCTCACGTGTTTGTTATCAAAGACTTTGTCTGTTACTGCATAATGCAATTACAGTTTATAAATACATAAAAACACAGTCCATGTGGCTTGGTCGGTCTACTGTATTTACTGCAAATAGAAGCGTTCTGCCCCACCCTACCCCCCACATCCTCCGCACATTCCCAGACTCATATCTTTGTGGTGATGTCCCTGTCATATCTGTCAAAATCCATTCTGGTTTCCGGAAGCTTCTCGGGGCGGCAGCTCAGAGCCTTGAGCAGATCTGTCACTGTTCTATTTGAACGCATGCATAGCCCTGATTTGTGTGCAGATGACTGAGCACTGCATAATTGCACAAATATGTTTTCTGTAGTCAGCTATGGGAGATGGAGAGAGAGAAAAAAACACCGTATAGCAATTACAAGCGTCTAACCTTGTGCGGAAATCCAGAATCTCATTTCCAGCCTGTCTCTGATTGTAATTACAAGCGCTGTGAATGTCTGTTGCCAGCCCTGTGACTCTTAATGCGCTACTTCCATAAATCTCCAAAGACAGGATGGCAATTAATTTAGGAAAACCATCATTACTTTGAGCATTATTTATCTTAAATTCCAATAAGTCCCAGCTAATGTTGCCCTCCATGCCAGTTAAGGCTGTGCGATATCTCAAATATTCATCATATATTCGTGATGATTTTGCTAACGATATTGATTAAGCAACACTGTGAATATCGCTATAATTTTTCATGTGCTTTTTATTTGGCAGATGTATTTGAGTAGTTTTGCAATCTTATATCGTGACTCGCGAACACTCGAGCGCTAAGTAGCAAGTCTGATTAATTTCTGTGAATCAGCACAAACTGTCCATTTTAATGAATTGATTAATAACTCTGAATCAACGATTTGTGAATCAGAGTTGTGTTTTTTGCGTTAGTGGCATTTTTCATGTGTTTAATGAAAATATATGTAGGTAAATATTGCTGTTTTTTTACTATTTATTGTTATATTGGTGCATATAAATCAAAATAATTAAATATTCATTTTTGTGTCTATTAAGCATAAAACAGTATGAAAAACATGCTTTGAATATTTTTAATTACATTTTTACTGATACTATTATTTCAGCTACAATGGCTGTTTGGTTGAAATGATAGTTCCTCTGACTGAAAACCCCCCCACATTTTTAAGTAATTTCAAAGATATACATAAAATATTGTAAACAAAAAGAAAAAAGAAAAAAGAAAATTGACCAATATTGAGCTATAATCGCCCAGCCCTAATACCAGTGCAGGTTGATGAAAATAATCAGTCCTTATCACCATGAAAACTTCTCTGCTCCAACATCAAATGACATTGAGTTTACACTAAGTATGTTGTGTAAAGGGAGTGTCTACTCACCCTCTAATGGGCAGTAACGGGTGACCTTCTCAGGCATGAGCTGCCGTTCTTTGTGGCGGCAATAAACTTCAGCTATCTGCTGCCGGCACTCCTTGGTCTTGGCACGAGAGAGGGCAGAGATGGCCTCTTTACCGCTGATCTCACATTTGGGTGGCTGGTCGTACTTGATGTCCGCAGTGGGCGTGGCCAATCTCTTGGCCTGCTGGAGGGGGTGCCTGTGCTGCTGGGTCTGCTGTGGGCGGAGTGTCGGATTGGCCCCCCGGTGAAGCTCTGTCCGTGTTTGATTGTAGTCACCTTTTTTCTGAGCATACTGAATAACCTCATTGGAGTTCTTGCTCAGGCTTTGCTGTGTGTGGGCCTTCTGAAGCAGGCCTTGTTTGTGCTTGCCAGGCATGTGTCTCTGTGTCTGGGATCGTGCTCCAAAATTACTGTTGTCTATATTCTCAAAGTCTTTAGGAACAGAATTCTCATTGTTGCTGTCCACACGGACTTTCTCCTTGGGCCGGTGCGAGTGGTAGCCATCCTGGAAAATAAAGACAAAACATCAGTGGCTGCTACCATGACAACGTCAATGCCAAACCTGTTCAGATAATACATGACACAGTGTGTAAACAGTAAAATGTATTTTGTTGTCTGCCGTATTATGTGCGGTAAGATAAAAAATTCTTTAGTCTTCTGTATTCACACAGGTGTACGCAGATGCAGAGCTGAGCTGTACTGATCAGTACTGGGTGTAATGTGATTACAAAGTAATTATTTACTGTAATCTAATAACTTTTAATCAACAAATATTGTAATAGGTTACATTTTCAATGCTTGCATTCAGATTACAGCTTTGTGCAGCTCTGTGAGAACTGAAAGACTTGCATGCATTAATGGATGAAGAGATAATTGACAATGTATTATTTAGATTATTATTATTTCACTGAGTAGAAAAAAAAACTTCTGTGAAAAATGTGGGTTAAGCAGGGTTTTAGAAAGTAAATTAAAAGTAATTAGTAATGTGATTACTTTTTTACATAAAGTAATCTGTAGTAATATCGTGATGGATCACAATTAATTGAATCCTGACTTTGTATTGTGATGTGCATGGTATCATGAGGTAGTTGCCGACGATACCCAGCCCTAGTGCACAGTAATCTTATTCAGCAACAGTATAAAAATATTAGAGTATGTAACTTTTACAGACTGTATCCTTGCAGTAATTCATGGTGCACATGTATGGCCATATCCGATTCTTTTGCCATTTAATTTACAGATCCCCAACAGTGAGCCTGGTTTCTCCCAAGGTTATTTTTCTCCATGATCTACATCTTATGGAGTTTTGTGTTCCTTGCCACAGCTGCCTTTGGCCTGCTCACTGGGGGCCTAAAGACTATCACTTGCATGCTTTTTTAGTATCGTTACTCTTTATAATCGCACAATGAGGACTTTAATGGGCATGATTTTTTTTGTTTGTTTTTTGTTACAGCGTCATTTTCTGTAAAGCTGCTTTGAAACGATGTGTGTTGTGAAAAGCGCTATACAAATAAAAATTACAACTATTGAATGCAGAATATTCTTTTAAATGAAAAAAATATAAAAAAATTCTTATGTTGCTAAAATTAACATTTACCATTTTTTTGGCAGGGCAAAATTTTAACTGAGTGGTCCAGCAAAAAAATCCTAGTTGTTGAACCTTGGAAAGAATGCGTAACATTAGACGGCAGGAGAGACATTAACAGAAGGAAATGGAGACAAAACAGAGAAAATCAGAGGGAAGGAGATGAGGACAGGATGCAAGAGGCTTTGGTGCAATTCTCATTTCCTCACGGTTATGGTTCAATTTATCTACAGAACATTGATTAAAGCTTGTTTGCGAGCTTGCGAGAGTATTATTTGTGAAAAAAATGTTAGAAGACAAATCCTTCTCTCGCCATCCGCACTTTGGCCCTCTAAAGGCCCCGTTTAGCGCTGACTCCACTCGAGTCTGCTCCACCTCCTTCAGGGGCTTTCAGGAGGAAATGACAGTGCCTGGGATTAACAGCCTGAGCAACCACAGGAGGTAAGTTAGGCTGCTGGAGAGAAGACTATCGATCGCTTGCAAAAATCTGTCATTTCCCCAAGGTACTCTGGGAACCCTGCTCTGCACTGCTGAGCACCCTGGCAGTCGCAGGCCTTCTCTCGTCTCTCTCCAGAGAAGACTCCCCTTTCTCTTGCATCATCCATCACAGAAGGGTGGGAGCTACACTCATTTATCAAGTACACATTTATCTGCTCTTTTTTCACCTCTCTGATGGGAGGGAACTTCCAGGGCCACACAGACACTGAAACACAAAGGGGCGAATTCACTAAACGGTTGCGCTACTTTTACGCACGGTATTTCAGTGCGAAAACCTGCGTATTAATCATTAATGGTCTACAATCCAGTTTAACCAAGCAATAAATGCACTGAAATAACGTTGTGCACAGATAATTTAAATTTAAAAGGATTTTTGGTGAATGACGACTTCAATTACAGTTTATGCCTAAAACAAGGCTATCGTATAGCATCAGAAGATTTAAATATATAATAGACAATAACTACTTCATTATATTTCTAAGATACTTTTAAGGTGCTTTTGTGTAATTTTTTAACCTTGAAAGTGCCATTGCATATTTTTTATAATTGCATGGTACATTCTTCAAAATGTATTTTTGTGCTTGTTTTTTGTTTCATTTTTCCAAAGAAAGAAAGTCATACAGGTTTGGAACAACATGTGGGTGAGTAAATGATAACATAATTAAAATTTTTGGGTGAACTATTCCTTTAAGTCATTGTCATACTTTTTAGAGCAAACACACCTCCTTTGTATGTTAATTAGGCTCTTTACTAATTGTGCCTTATTAACAAAACTTGGTGCAATTAACATGTGCATTCAGCACGTTTTGAGGGCATGTTTGTGGGTTACTTGACTTGCATGATTCCTTCAGTGAATCGGGCACTAAAACAACGGAGACGGCACGTGCAACAAAAAAAACTGTACTATCAGCGGGTGCAATTCATTCTTAGTGTATTCCCCCATATCATGTTCTTTCTCCCATTCTCACCCGAACAAGCTCACTTCCTTTCACTAGTCCTCAGTCCAATGGCCAGTGTACTCGTTGGCACAGCAGTGAGGAACAGTCCGAGACTGGAATGCAGCTTGTCCTGTTCTCTCCAAGCCTCATGTCAGAGACTGTTTGACTACTATAGTTATATGTAACTGTACACCTTAATGGTTAAAATGAATGAATAAGGGTTTGGTGTGGGGAGGATACACATGAAACTTTAAACCACATAACACACCCTAATGTGACCTGATTGTCCACTGACTTCATAGTCCAGAAGCTAATAGGCTAAGTGAGCACCACATGGTAATAATAAAATGTTACTGTATGTTTAAGAAATGTTTTTATTCTGGCAGTCTGTATCTGTGATCCTGCCCTTGAACAGTGGGGTTCAAAAGTCCAATTTTGGTGTATTTTTTTTTAAACAGTATTATTTGAATTATCATTCTGAAACATCTTCCTTATGCCATTTAAGGGATTAAATGGGGATTAAACACATATAGGTTTCTCCCGGTGTATGCTGCTTATGTGGCCATGTAAGCTCATGAGCGGCATTCATACAGGTTTTTGCAAGAGTGCGCATGTGCGTGAACAGACCTGTCTTCCTCAGATCAAATATTTGTTATTTACACAAGCGTCGTTGCTGTGGAGCTAGCTGCTTACTGTCCGAGCAGCATGTATATGGGAGTAAAGAGAAACAGATAACACAGTGCATGTAAATGCATACACCAATTTCGAGTCTTAAACAGCTTTCTCGTAATAAATGGCTTTCTGGTGTCCATGTAAACGAGCTCAAGGTCACACATTAGCTTAGTCACTTGATTAGTTACCAAGAAATAGTGCAAAATCTTAAATTCATTTTGCATCATAGTTTCTTTGTTTTACTTTTTCAAAATCCTAAAACTTTATTTCTAAATTTAGATTTTTAGAATTAGATTTTAAATCTCAGATTTTCAATATGGACTCAAACGTTCAAACCCCACTGTAAATATGATAAAGACAGTAGAGAGGAGACAGGAAATTATTGGGGCGAGAGACAGGACAAGAACCAAATTCAAACCAGCCTTTCTCGCATGAGCACCAAAGCTCAACATGTCCAGACAATGTGCGCCACACAATAGGCCACAGTTCCACAGTCAAATCAACGTTGGATTTGCCATTTAAGTTTATGAATTAGAGATTCATTTGAATTCATCAAGCAAATTCAATGTGTTGTTTCTAGCTGTCATGTAGTAGTAGTAGAATAAGTAGTTTGAACATCACAACAGATGCTAGAGAAACAAATAGCACTGGGACTACATAGAAATACTGTTAGTCAACTAGGAGAGTCATAAATACTGTATTTAAGCACTTGGTGTGTCATGGCCACTAAGCTGCAACAACAAATATTAAGGAATATTTAGGATTTGTTCATTTGGGCCATCACTCAAAAATCTTCCACTATGCCACCACCACACCATTTATAGCAAGTAAATAGAGATATATACTAAATAACTGTCAAAGGCTGAACAATATTGATATATAATGGTTTTAGCTATACTCCCAGCCCTAGTTGAGGCCACCCACAAAATAAGTCTAAATGAAGTTTAGCACACCCATAACCAACCACCCAGTTTGCTTCAATAAAATTCATAATTGATCATTCTTTAATAAACTCGATAATGCAATAAAACTTTAATTATGAGGTGCGAGTCTATTTCTTGTTGTCCTGTGTTCATACACTGGAACAGGCCTCAAACCCAGACATCACTTTCAATGAATGTTCATTCTATTTCTAACCAAATGTAACACCTTACAGTTCGCTCGTCCCAGCAGAAGGTCAACAAAGTTTACATCACCCTTTGCTCCAGGGTTGCAGGGGTCACCTTCCTAGAGGCTGACCTTTCCCTGACCTCTCTCCCTGGGTGGCTGAGCAGAGTCAATGTGGGATGACTACACAGAGCTCCAACAGGACAGGGGTGGAGGAGGGATGGTCACATGTGCAGAATAGACACTGAAGATGAGCTCACGAGCTGGTTATGGTATGCAGCATGGACACTGAAACCCAACTCTGACCTTCCCTACACCACTGAGAGCAGCTCCATCAATCACCGTGACTGTCTGCAGGCTACTCAATCAAACTGAACCAATGCCAGTGATCCATATCGAATCCTCATTTACAGAGAGTGTGTGTATGCATGTCTGACCAGTAAGTTAACATGTTACTGTGGCCAAGTATGTCAAAACACAATGGTTCTGTTCAGAATGAACAGTAGCATACTGCTTTGAAAAATAAAGGGGGGGAAATGTGATTAGCCTAATTGTCATGAAAATAATGTTACTAATGGGGAAAATCTTAAGGGTCCTAAAAACAGGATTCCTTTTCTTTGCAAAATATAATTTCTTTTTAACTTGGGGGTAAATATGTCTTTTTTTTATATGTAAAATATGTTTTTGAGAGATGGAACACTATGCAATGATAAAGTTCCAAAGAGTAGTAAGCTTTATTGTTATCACATGACCTCATTATGTTGCACGTTTCATTCAGGGAGTGACAGCCCGTTATCATTTTGAATACTGTATATGGTTGATGGCATATTATGCTATTTTTAATCCAATTTTGTGTAAAAATGTCAGACTAAATAATGAGTTAACTTTTGCCAGTCAGACAAAATAATGAGCCAAAGAAGATATTAGGCTATCTCCAGTCCATTAGTCACACTGAAAATGGAGTCAAGTTGAGTGCATTGCACTGCATTGGGAAACAGTACTAAGCGCAGTGTGCACTACTGAATACTACACATTTAAGCAAATGCAGTATGTATTTCGTGCTAATCACAGAAAATGTGTATACCTTGTAAAGTATCCACATTATATAATGCAAAATAGTAAGAGTAATATGGTAGCCTATATAACAGGGGTCGGCAATCTATGGCACGTGTGCCAACATTGGCACCCGGAGGGGTAATCACTGGCACGCCAGCAATGGCGACTGCAGTATACCAAACAGACTCGTGCAGCGCATGCAAGCCATTCACGCATCACAAGATGGCAGCGCTTCACTTAATCGCACGAATAAACGTGCCTGCTTTGCTTTGGTCAGGCTAACCGGATGATAGCCTACATTCCATGTTTCATTTGTTTCTTTTTGTTTTCAGAACATGTCATGTAATAACGAAACTACCACTATTAATCCTTGAGATTTCCAACCCAGCATCCAGGTACACCCTCTTTAAACCATGGTCACACGATTAAACGATTAAAAGAGAAAACATAAACCCACATTGTGGGGTTCAAAAATCGGAGTCTATTCAAAATATAAATTAAACCTGGAAATAAAGTTTTAGGATTTTGCAAGTGCGTTTCACAGAAAAGGGCTAAATAGTTGATCGGCTTGTGATGCGTGAATGGCTTGCACGCACAGCGCGAGTCTCGTCATACTTTAATAGTGTTTAGTCTCCCATTCAGCTGATGAAAACATGCTGCGTGATCATGAGGACGGATTACATCAAGATGTAGATTGGAATGCAGGTGCGAAAAACTTCATATAAATAAAATAGCCTGCTCCTCTCTCGCTGATGCTTGCGTGCTAGTGATTACATGATTACAATGACATAATATAAGAAATATTTAAGATTCCACACAATTTCGTGATCAGTAATCAAATAAGCAAAAAATTCAAAATAGAACAATTTTCACAAGTGGACATATGGAAATGGCACTCCATTTCAAAAAGGTTGCCGACCACTGCTATATAATAACGAGCCATGCTGGTCAATGTGTGACAGAACAAGGTTTGTGATATGGCGATCAAATCATCAATAGGGAAGAGTCTAATACAAGACTTTTTTCAACTGCATAGATTGTATAAACAGAGTTAAACAGGGTTAATCAGCACACGGCCCAACATCTCTATGGTCTTAAAAGAAAGTCTCTTTCAGCCATGGAATCTCCCAAGATTTCTACCTTACTCTCAGGGTGTTTTTATCTTGCTACTGTCACCTTGTGCGGTCTTGCTTGAGGTGGAAGCCAAGCTATTTAAATTAAAATTAAAATTGATTTGGATATTAAGCAGACTGAGTGAAAATTGCCTCTGGGCTTTGATCACCTTTGCAAAGTGAACAGTAGTTCTTGACACTGGAAACTAAGGACAGGCAGACAGACAGAAATAAAAGTAAGAACTTGTCTTTTCCTTTGTTGCATAACCTGGCCTTTTTTTGTAAAGGAGAAGTGTGTAATTTTTTCTATGTTAAAATACTTTCTGCTATACCAGCATACTATGCAAAAACAACTGTAGGTACGGCATTCATAGGTTGATTTCCTAGAAAAACTAAAACACTCTGACTCTATGGCACTATCAAAACATTGCTTTGTTTGTTTGAGCATCCCAACATATCCACATTGGCTAAACCAATGGTGTTGTGGTGTGGGCTATAATTTTTTCCCCCCGACAAATGGAGGAAGGGGGAAGTGTTCAGACAGTTTGAAAAAGTAGGTGCGTCCCAAACCGCACACTTCTGTACTATTCTACGTTATTTTGTAGTGTACTATTAGTACCAAGATGATAAACTTCAACCATCAAAAAGGATTGAGGAATGAGACTTCAAGCGCTCATAGCTTGCCATACATAGTGGAAGGGGTGGAGTTACCAGGCCGCGTTGCTGGTCTGACAAAAAAAAAAAAAAAAAAATTTATTAATTATTGGAGAATGTGGCAAATTAGCAAAACCTCAGAGAAGACAGCACCTTACAAATGTAATAAGAATGCCTTACCATCACCCAATGCTGTGTGAAAATGTACGTTGTTTGAGATATAACTGTTGAACTGAGGTTGGCTAACAAGCTAAAGTTAGCTGCAATCAGTGGCGAATTCTCAGGGCCAGCAGAGCCTTCTCTGCTGGCCTAACATGCCAAATAAATAAATATTTTTCATCCTTTCATTCTCAATCACTTTTTGCCTATGTATTTTTAATCGCTTTCCACTCTTAATTAATCTACAAACAAATAGAGAAAAACAAAAAGTTTATCCAGTCAGAATTTATTCATTGATGCTTACAAGCAAAGTGTGACAGCTGTTTCACAAACCGCATGCCCGAAGCCCGAAGCAGCGCATGAGTCTGAGCTCCACCCCCTCAGGCCTTCAGAATTTCCACAGAATCCCTCAACAGTATAAGTGAATAGGCATCCAAAGTCAGATTGTCAGATTCATCAGCCAATCAGATTGATTTATTTGTTCTTGGTGGGTGTGGCCTTTAGGATATGTCCCAGTCCAGGCCTTCTAGCTGGCCTTGAGTGACGCAATCACATGTTAAGTGATGTAATTTGAAAGCGAAGAGTGCGAGATCGTCATCACTGCCGCTATCGCCATTGAGAAAGAGATCCTTATGGATTTAAAAACCTGAGATGTTCTGCATGACCGTGTGATTGCTTAATTTATTAATCATGAAAGGAGGACTTATTTTCACTTCAAGTAAATTGGTAAGTGCTTTTTGCATTGTTATAGCAACATCAGGAGTTTTCTAAGTGTAAATTAGGTTGCTTGAGCATTCAGTGTCAGATCAAGTTTTGAAAAGAAGTGCTGTGTTCCATTCAATTCGGAAAGTTGGAATTTTACAACTTCCTACTAGGAAAAGTGCAATGGAATGCATCTTTAAGTCAGAATTACAACTTGTAAGCTTGTGCAGAATTTCTCAACTCCGATTTCAAGGATGCAGGGGCATGATGTCACACAAACATGTCCACACTCAGGGAGATATACAAAGTAAGTGATAAACATTCACTTTATTAAGTAATATTGATAAATGAGTTTGTTTCCACATTACATGATGTTAAAGCTTGTTTAACAAATGCCTGCAGAAACAGGTGTATAAAACATTATAATCTCTTTTGATAATCGTACACCTGTAGCACAAATGCTAGCGCTGCAGCATTGTATATCAGTTGGGTTGCTAGGAGACATCTCTATTGAGAGTCAAACCACTGCTAAGCTAACGGGAGCATTGCAGTTCTGAATATCGGGGATTGGAATGCATTTATGGTCGTAGATAACACGTAGGAATATCCCACATCCAACTTGAATGGAACGCAGCATAACCATGTACCCTGACGAAACGTAATTTATTGCAAGCAACATTTAAATCGCAAATATTATTAGATAGATTTTTCCAGATATTATAGAACTCCTTGGTAGATTCATATGAAAAATTATGATTTTTGATGTTCATTTCAAAAAACAGTCATGCTGCAGTTAAATTAGGCTTGCTTGAGCATTAAGTTTAGTTTCAAGTTCTGGCTTTTGTGCGTGGACGTGTTTTTAAAATGTCAGTTGGTATTACTAGTTGACTGCCACGTAATGTCTTATTCATTGTGAAACTTGTGTTTTCTTAATGGCATGAATCACACTGAAGGCCTTGACTTAAAATGCACGGCCTGCGGCTGGTGACAGTAGATAGCAATAGACTGCATGCAGTCCTACAAGCATGCATGCAACCACATACAAAACATAACCTTGCAGTTCTGTATCCACATACCTAGAGTCATCTCAGAGGAACTACATATATGCTCTGTCTTTTTTCCTGTTTCTCTTCAAGCAGTGTTCTGTTCTGTGTGATTCAGCATAATGAAGGGGCCGGACCTGTAGCCATTCTACTCACAGCTCTGAGTGGGCTGCTGGGAAAAATAGTGAAAAGCGCTTCCACTGGAGATGACACATAAGCCTGGATCTGCCCTCCCGGCGGAGAGGAGCAGGTCTGCATGAGACACTCGGCAGACTGTCAGAGCTAAGACACCTTCTTATACATGGCCAACATGAGTCAAAGAAGCTGCCGCAAAACCAGAACAAGGATATTACATTAAAGAAGACAGTGTCCAAGAGAGAAAGGAGACGAGGCAAAAAGTGAGACAGAGAGAAAAAAATAAAAAGACAGGAGAAAGAACATGTGTGCAATACGAAGCTGAGAAAGAGTTTCTTTTGTGGTTCCTGGTCAATTAAAGGTTATAGCAGTGTGTGAAGGCTAATCAAAGCACTACATCTTCAATAGGTGAAACAAAGTTAACTGTCTCCGTGATGGACCAATGAGAGTTTCTACCATTCATGAACGGTCACTTAATAAAAAAGTCTATTACTTTCCACTAGGGTTGTGCAAAAAAGTACTGCTGTGCCAAAAAATGTAAAAGTGTGAAAGCAGGGGCCTGGGTAGCTCAGCGAGTATTGACACTGACTACCACCCCTGAAGTCACGAATTCTAATCCAGAGTGTGCTGAGTGAATCCAGCCAGGTCTCCTAAGCAACCAAATTGGCCCAGTTGCTAGGGAGGGTAGAATCACATGGGGTATCCTCCTCGTGGTCGCTTTAATGTGGTTCTCGCTCTCGGTGGGGTGTGTGTTGAGTTGTGCGTGGATGCCGCAGAGAATAGCGTGAAGCCTCCACACGCGCTACGTCTCCACGGTAAAGCGCTCAACAAGCCACGTGATAAGATGTGTGAATTGACAGTCTAAGACGCGGAGGCAGCTGAGATTCGTCCTTCGCCACCCGGATTGAGGCGAGTCAATACGCCACCACGAGGACTTGAGCGTATTGGGAATTAGGCATTCCAAATTGGGGAGAAAAGTAGAGGGGGAAAAAAAAGTACAAAAAAGTGTGTAAGCAAAGTTAAGTGTATTTAATGCATTAATTACAGAATTTAATAATCAATTATCATTACTATAATAATACCTAATGTGTTAAAAAAAAGCTCAGATTACAAGAAAAAAGGGTGCATTTCAAATTAAGAAAGGTCATGCTGCCGTGTTTAACTTTCTGTGTCATATTTGTGTGTGTCCATTTGAATGCAAAGTGAACGTGTTATTTTCTTGCTCAATTATGATATGTTTATGTTCTTAAATATCTAACTAGCTGTAAAATATGATCTTGGAACTTCAAATAATGACTTTTTTGGGGTGACAACTTCAATGTTTCTTAAACATCCCCCCTTTTCCACTTTTTAAACTTCCCCACTTGAGTGTTTTTTTAAATACCTAAAAGAACTGAAGCGATCATCAATCCTTGATCACTACCCGCCACAAAATGATCGATCATTTGTACAAAGATGAACACAAATTTACCTCACAATATTCAGAAAAATGTCCCAGAGAAACACCCTGACCTACTTCCTATTATGCTTGCATATTTAAGGTTTATTATGATACATAACTTAGCAGTATAACCTAAAATGCCCATTTTTAGATGTTTTACAGTTTTATTACCAGACCCACATATAATCTGTGCAGAACTCAGTATATGAAAATTCTGCAGATTTCTGCACAACTGGAAAGCCAGATGTTCACAAAGTTCTATAAATCCACTTTGTATTGGTTTATTTGATGTTATGCCTACTTTGATTATGCTTTCAGCTACCAATAAGAAAGTGTATTACTCTCAGGTCCGTTTAACACAGTTTCCCATGTTTAAATCCATTAAGAAGAATTCTGCAGACTTTCCCCCTAAAACAGCTGCAGAAAATGCTGAAAAAGTCTGCGGAAAGAGTCTGGGCTTGTTTATTACTGACAATAAGCTTTTGTGTTTTGTTTAGCAATCAAACTGTGTTGGTACAGTTTATGTTATGCTGCAGAAAAAAAAAAAATCAGTTTACTTAAATTGTATTTGAAAGCATTTTGCACTTTTAGCTGCAATTCACTCTTACAAACTTCTCCATCAACAGATTATTGCAACTAATACAAGGGCAAGAGCTTTAATTGTTTGGACATTAACAACAGTGCCTCAAGCATAAAGATTTACATTTCAACTGTTATCTGGTTTGTGATTTGTGCACTAAGCTGCCATTTTCACAACTGGTGGTCTAAGCCCAAACTCATCAGTTTGGAATTCTTTGTGAAGAGTGCCGAGATTCCCCATAAGCCTCTGCTAGAGGCGCTTTTCCTATTGAACGCAGGCCTGAGCTCTCTGAGTACCTGTTGGCATGAGGTCTGACTGGCATCATCCTCTTCCCTCTCAGATGCACTGGGCCCACAGCTCTTGCCAGTGCAAATGAGCAAACATTAAGCCTGGCTTAGCCTGCTGCTTTAAGGTTTAAGGCCTCAGCTTTTGTATCAAGTGGTCAACAGTAATCCATTAGGGTAAGGATTTCTGGCACTCTTTCTCAAATGCTTTTCTAATTCTGAGAGGTAGGAGCTCTGTTCCAAAACCCACTGAGCTGCCTTGCTGCATACACTGGCAACTGCCCTCTAAGGCAGTATCCTAATTGAATTGGAACATCACAAGTGACTGATTTGGAATGCTCTACATAGCAAGAAACTCTGTGGGGCGAATTCACTTAACAGTTTCATTACTTCTGCACATGGCATTTCAGCTAAAAAAGGCTAGTTTAAGCAGGCGCAAACAGCGCTGAAATAGCGCTGCGTCTTGAGTATTTAAATAAAGTAATTCTCATAACTTTCATGCTTTCTTTCTATGCTAATTAGGCTCATTATAGATTGCGCTTCATTCACAAAACTGTGCAATGTGCGCTATTAATTAACATTGCACCAGTAGTGTAGTCCAGGGCATAAGCAGGCATATGGGATACGCCCACCTATCTTTTTTAGGATTTTGCATATGCCCACCTAAAATAAGTGATATATATGGCCACCAGAACAACAAGTAGGCTTTTGACCCGGAACTTTTTCAATCTACTAATGCGATGCCGCAGCACCGTTGAGTGAACTGTGTGTGTGTTTTTTTTAAGTGTACAGAGATTCTCTCTAAATGCGCACAGAGCTGCGGGAGTGCAACTGATGGCACAGGCAAGACAGACAGTCCGACTAAGCTGATCCACCAATCATAACATTAATTTCAGATGTGACTGGATATTTGCTAACCAATCATATTTTCCGTTTCAGTAATGGGCGGGACATTTCCAGCGTCTAATGCTGATGCACAAGCATCCCTGAAGTAACCATAATTTGTGCTGTAAATTTAAATATAACGTAAATATATATAAAGGCTATACATTTAAATTTAACTTATGCAATCAAACTTGGTAGTTTTTGATGCTCTTCGCAGATGCTGGACAACTGTGTCCCATAATTATATCAAATGACTTAAACAAACATAAACAGACACACATGCAACACGGCCACATGCATCTCTCTCTCTCTCCCTCTCGAACCGGCGAGAGAGAGCTGCCCCTTATCTCACTCTCCCGCTGATCAGCTGATTCAGCGCCGGCCGTGCTCCATCACGGCCCGGCCACGCCCTCCTCCTCATCACATCCAGCATACAAGTAATCATATACTGATGTGCAAGTTATGAATGTCCAACTCAAATATAAATAAGAACAGTTGAAATCTCAAAAGCCTGAAGTACAACATCATTCTACATAACAACTAAACTGTCTCTGGAACTGTTACTGTTTTGAGCTGTGAGACTTAAATCAAGCAGTGCAGTTACTGACTGGTTGTTCATTTGACAATGTATAATTAAAGATACATGAGAGTTGTTGTAATAAGTGGAATTTAATAAAAAAATAAATGAATTAATGAAATATGCCATCACATTTCTTATTGGTTTAGATTTTGTTTATTTAAAATAGAGTAAGGATCTATTATTGGATTGTATTTATGTCTCTAAAAAGTCTGCATACACACCTTTTACAAGAATTCAATTTCTGATTTGTTATATCTGCTCTGTACAAATCTGAAATGATCTCATCATTTGGTAACAGACAGCAGAGGGTAGTAAATACAAAAAGAATTCCATTTCTCATTTCCAAATAATTATTTAAAAAAAAAGGTTCTAAAAGAATTACTGGAATTGTTACTGGAACCGGAATCTTTAAGAGGAATCAGAATCAGAATTGTTACATTTCTTACGATTAAGGAGGCATACAAATGAGGCTGTGCGGCAAAACCACAGTGGATGTGGCCACACACGACTAAAGGTTTCTTAATGAATGCTCAAGGTGCTGCTTGTGAAACAGATTGTTTGACATGTTTTGGCTTCACCGGTCTCGTCGCAGACAAAGTGGCTTGGGACATGGGCCCCACCAACTTTACATAACCACCCCTTTCAGTCGGGAAGTGTAGGAGAACTACAGCTTTGTGTGGGCGACAGGACCGCTGGGTGTATGTGTAAAAAGCAGGTCTGTGTGGGAAAACTTGCATTTTCATTCTGCTTATGCAAGCATGCAAAAACCAACCATGGTTGGTGGATGCTTAGAAATACCTTTCCACGAAGCAGGACTTGAAGTTACGGCGATGAGGAACCCCACCCTGGCTCGGTTCCTTCAGTTCTCTAAGCCACATACACCACCAATGGCACACTGGCACTGGGGATTGGGTGTATTTTGGGCTAATCTCTTCCCTGATTGATAATGGTAAAGTATATGCATGGAACAAGCTAGTTTTGGAAATAATGACAGCAGCAAGGTCAAGGCAAGCGGTTTTCCAGGCCTGTTATTTGTGAGTAGCTGAAGAGACATCAACTAATGCAGAACAACAGCTAAAACTTCCAGGGTTGCTTTCTGTGGCCCATGTGGAAGAATGAGAGCATCAGTTGGACTCTCAGAAGCGGACTGAGTCAAGCCAAGTGGACTGGCAGAGCCCGTCTTGGGTCAGTGTCCTGGGGTCATGCTTTTACAGCACATCCTGGTGCCATGCTAATGCCCCTAAACTCTGCAGATGTGGAGCTTGGCTCAGTCAGGTTATACAAACATGAGACTTGATGGATGGCTTCTCTGCCAGGATAGTCACATATACACAAACACACAGTATCAATACACTGCCTGTAATAGAAAACCCAAAAAGCACTAGACCATTAGTTGGCATACTGTTCTAACCTTGCCATCTCGATTTCAAAAGTGCTGGCCAAAGGCACAACACAGCAGGTCTCAATAAAATGTTTGGTAATGCATTAGCACAAGGACCCACAATGAAAGGGCACTTTGTCTGAAGACAACATTCAAACTGCATTAATTTACATAGTTAGCAAATGAATAATTTAATTTATAAGTTATTGTTCTGTTTTCAGAAAACAGCATGGGGAAACTACCTTGCAAAATCTAATTACACAACAATAGTCAGCTGATTGCATAAAATGTATGTTTCTATACAATTCGCACAAACAAACAATTTCCCAATTATCCAGTTAATAGTTCATATAAAAAACAGGGGGCTGACACAAAGGAAGGAAGCAAACAAACAACAAAAAATAACCTAACTGAAAGCTATATTATATTTAAAAGCTTTTACAGTCATGCAGAAAAGAACAGTAGGTACATCCAAGTAAAATCAGTGATAAAAAAAAAAAAAAATGAAGCCCCAAATTAGTATAATTTTTCTCAGCTCCTCTGCTACAAGTCTCTGTATGCCTATATAAAAATATTTAATGACAATTATAGACTAGATGTGTGAGGTGGGAACCAGTTTAGACCAGCGTTGGCAGCAAGCACGCTACATCATTTTTCTACAAAGTGTGACGCAGAGCGGATGCCGATATGATAAATTATTGTTGTGAATAGTGATGCAACAGTCATGTTCAGTTTAATATAAGGCTGTGACAGCACTGGGATACCCCTTAACAGGCAGCAGACCACTGCAAGTGCACTCTGTACCAAACACTACTCAAAAAGCTTCCCTTCCATTTATGATTCAGTACATTTGCTTGTCTCTCTGCTCTGATGCAAATGCTAAACAAAACAAAATCACTGGTTAGATCCCAAATAATAATATTATGCACATCTAATGCCCCAGTTCTGCATTTAATACTAGCTCAGCCTGGTATTTGCCTAATTCATCTCTTTCAGGTCTTAGCAATTTAATTCCCAGTATTCCCTTCAGAAGCCAACAACCTCTTGGCAGGCCGTCCTTGTAAGTAAGAATATGTTCTTAAGTGACCTACCTGGTTAAATAAAGGTGAAATATTTTTTATTGTAAATGTTGGGAGTGAGCCATGTGTAGTAGACCATCTATCTGTATGTCTCCTGCACCTATTCTTTTGGATTCAAGTGTGCATTTTTTGCAAATGGGTGTCATTAACCCAATCACGAACACAACCAATTTTTACCCAGTCATTCACACACTCTGTGAAAACCAAACCACACAGACAGCCAGGTTTGTAACCCAAATGGTCCCTCCCAATCCTACGTATGTAGTTACATCCAGGGTTATTATAGTTTTGAAAATTTCATTAGTTTTTATTTTTATTTTGCTTTGAGTTTCAATTTCAGTTTCGTTTTAGTTAGTTTTAATGGTGCATAATTAGTTTTTATTTTGTTTTTATTTTTTGAAAATGGCTCTTTTTCGTTTAATTTAGTTTTAGTTTTCATCCATTACAACACAACCACAAATTATCCGTAACACTTTAAAATAAGGTTGCATTTGTTAAAATTAGTTAACTACATTAGTTACATGAACTAACAGTGAACAACACTTACAGCACATATTTATCTTAATGTTAATTCCAATATATGTTAATAAATGGTATATGTCAACATTAGTTAATGCATTATGAACAAAAATGAACTAGAATGAACAAAGAACAATTGTATTTTTATAAATTAACATTACCTAAGATTAATCAATGCTGTAAAAATATACATTATTGTTCGTTCCCCTTCTGTCACTCACTCGAAGTTGTGTCGATGTAGTGACACTAGGGGTCACACTTGGGAGCCCCAAACACCTCTAATCTTTGAGAAAAGGCCAATGAGAATTGGCGAGTGGAATTTGCACTCCCCTGGACATACGGGTATAAAAGGAGCTGGCTCGCAACCACTCATTCAGATTTTTTCTTCGGAGCCGAGCGGTTGTGTGTCGGTGAGCTGAATTCCACTGCCGGTCCATTCACCTCAGAAAAAAGTGTATGCTGTTGGATATACAGTGCATTTCAGCAGCTTTCTCTCCTTCTGCACGCTTAGTGCAGACTACGCCCCTGGGCGCTTCGACAGCGCTACTGAGAAAGTAAATATTTCTGCAAAGAGTATATTTTCCTCTATCAGAGCAACACATTGACGTGAACATCTTTTTAAAGACGCATCTTTTTAAAGATGCCTTTCCATCTTTGTGTGATTCCTGGATGCGGTCATTATCTCTCCGCTTCCGATGGCCACGGGCACTGCCTCACGTGTCTGCACCACGCTCACACTGAGGCAGCGTTCATGGATGGTTCGTGTTCTCATTGCGAGAACATGACCATGGCAACGTTGCAGTCGCAGCTTTCCTTCCTCCGAGGGAAAGCCACTCCAGCCACCCCCTGCGCTGTGCCTTCTACCTTTGGGTATGAGGCCAGCCCGGCTGGTGCTGGAGGCGATTTGGGTAATTCCCCGCGGACCTCCCGTTCCCCAGCACGCTCGTCTGCCCCCATCGAGTTCAGAGATGAGGCCAGCTCGCCTCACGGCCAGCCTAACATCTCTCTCGGGGCTTGTGAGAAGGATGAGTCATCGATCACTGCGTCGGAGAGCGCACTGGCAATGTCGGATGCTGAGGACTCGACTGGGCTGCCACCTTCGGGTCTGCCCGCCCAGTCTGAGGCCGACGCAGAGCTGATTGCCATGCTTGCCCGGGCCGCCGCGAGTGTAGGGTTGGACTGGAACCCTCCACTGAGCCCTCGCGGCTAGATGACTGGTTCCTGGGCTCAGGGTGTCGCTAACAGCCATGCCATCCCCCCCCCAGTCCCCTTCTTCCCGGAGGTGCACGACGAGCTGACGAGATCCTGGAGGGCACCTTTTTCTGCCCGAACTCGACTTCCCAGCTCGTCCGCTCTCACTACTCTCAACGCTGGGGCGGCCCACGGGTACGCAGAGATCCCTCAGATGGATAAGGCGGTTGCGGTGCATGTTTGTCCGCAAAACGCCGCCACCTGGTGGGATCGTCCGGCGCTCCCCTCCAGGGCCTGTAGGACTACGTCGTCTCTGGCAAATAAAGCCTACAGTGCCACTGGACAGGCCGCCTCCGCCCTGCATGCCATGGCCCTCCTGCAAGTACACCAGGCCAAGGCACTGAAAGAGCTGCACGTGGGTAGTCCTGATCCCGATGTGATGCAGGAGCTGCGCTCGGCGACCGACCTCGCCCTCCGGGCGACGAAGGTCACGGCACGAGCACTTGGGCAGGCGATGTCCACCTTGGTGGTCCAGGAGCACCACCTGTGGCTGAATCTGGTCGAGATGAGGGATGCCGACAAGGCTCGCTTTCTCAATGCTCCCATCTCACAGATCGGCCTATTCAGTGACACAGTCGAGGACTTTGCCCAGCAGTTCTTGGTGGTGAAGAAGCAGACAGAGGCGATACAGCACATCTTGCCCCGGCGTGGCTCAAGATCCCGTACCCCATCTGCTCGCCGAAGGCGTCCCCCTGCAGCGGCGAAAGCCCAGTCCTCGGCACCAGCGTAGAGCCCCCCCGCAGGAAGCTGACGCCCCCCGCCTCACGACCGGGTGCAAGGACACGGAAGGCTCCTAAGCACCCCTGAGACAGACGACCTAGGGAGGGAGATGTCCGCTGCTAACATGGAGCTGGTATCCAGACCACTCCGTCCCCCGGTGGATGGCCGGGAGGTAAATCTTATGTTCCCCCTTTGTTTTGTGTTCGCCACATTTTCAAAAAAAAGAGCGGTTTCCTCACTCCTTGGGTCACACAGTCAGTGTTTACGACCGACGTTATCACGGCAACCGGTCCCCCGCCTTCACGCGCCCGACTGCACCACACTCACACCCACAGCCAGGCAGTTGTGATGAGCTACGAGGACGGTCAAAAAGTCCCTCCTCCCCCGTCGACGACCCCCCCAATGCCAGGTACATGGAGCAAGGTAAGTGCTTCGAGGGCCCCCTCAGCGCAGCCACAATTTCAAGAAAGCGAGGCTCCTGGGGCATATGACGTTCTCGGCGACGGCCGTGCCACTCGGGTTGATGCATATGAGACCGCACCAGCACTGGCTTCAGACTCGAGTCATGAGATGGGCATGGCACCGTGTCACACATCGCATGGCCATCACGCCGATCTGCCGCCACTTCTTCAGCCCTTGGACAGACCTTGCATTTTCACGGGCAGGGGTTCCCTTACAGCAAGCGTCCAGGCACGTCGTGGTTACGACAGATGCCTTCAAGTCTGGCTGGGGCGCCGTGTGCAACGGGCAAGCAGCTGCTGGCTCCTGGACAGGACCGTGACTGTGTTGGCATATCAACAGCCTCAAGTACTGCTCGCCCTGCGGAGGCTCCCTAGCAAGTTCCCCTGTGGCAAAACCTCCTCTCTCAGGGACAGGGCACCATCTGGCACCCACGCCAAGACCTCTGGAATCTCCATGTCTGGTCTCTGGACGGGCCGCGGAAGATTTAAGTGGCCTACCACCAGCAGTGGTAGACACGATCACTCAGGACAGGGCTCCCTCTACGAGGCAGCTTTATGCCCTGAAGTGGCATTTGTTCACGAGTTGGTGTTCTTCCCGAGGCGAAGACCCCCAGAGATGCGCAGTCGGGTCAGTGCTTTCCTTCCTGCAGGTGAGGCTGGAGGGGCGGCTGTCCCCCTCCACCCTGAAGGTGTATGTGGCCGCCATAGCGGCACACCACGACGCAGTGGATGGTAAGTCCTTAGGGAAGCACGACCTGATCATCAGGTTCCTGAGAGGCGCCCGGAGGCTGAATCCTCCTAGGCCACGCCTCCTTCCCTCTTGGGATCTCTCCATGGTCCTCCTGGGCCTTCGGAGAGCCCCGTTTGAGCTGCTAGAGTCAGTCAAGCAGAAAGCCCTCTCTTTGAAGACGGCCCTCCCGATTGCGCTCACCTCCATCAAGAGGGTTGGGGACCTGCAGGCGTTCTCTGTCAGAGATACCTGCCTGGAGTTCACTCTCACGTGGTCCTGAGACCCTGGCCGGGCTACATGCCCAAGGTTCCCACGCCCCCTTCAGGGATCAGGTAGTGAGCCTGCAAGCGCTGCCCCGGGAGGAGGCAGACCCAGCCCTGTCATTGCTGTGTCCGGTGCGTGCTTTGCGCATCTATTTGGATCACATGCAGAGCTTTAGATGCTCTGAGCAGCTCTTTGTCTGCTTCGGCGGACAGCTGAAAGGGAACGCTGTCTCCAAATAGAGGCTTGCCCACTGGATCATGGATGCCATCGCTCTGGCATACCAAGCCCAGGCCGTACCCGCCCCTTTGGGAATACGAGCACACTCTACAAGGAGTCTGGCATCCTCGTCGGCACTGGACAATGGCACCTCTCTAGCAGACATCTGCAGAGCATTGGGCTGGGCAACACCCAATACTTTTGATTTTACAATCTCCGGGTTGAGCCGGTTTCGTCCCGTGTTTTGTCAGGTACTAACAGGTAAGTTTGGTAATATGGAACAGCGGGCCGTGTGTATCGCTTGCGTATAGTGCCTTTCCCCTCCATGAGGCAAAGATGTGCGCTTCTTCTCCCATGCGAGTTCACAAACCTGTGAACCCTGGATGTCCTTCCTTCCAAGCCCTGTGGCTCATGAATTCGACGGAGGAATTTGCAGCTGAAACCAGTACGTGTGCTAATATGCCCTGTACTGGGGTAGGTGCTCCACAGGTCCCAGTTACTCTGGTAACCCCCTGTGATGTATTTTCCGCGGTATGGTCTCCCTGTCGGCAGACCCACGTCTCCCTTGAGCAGAGCCCTCTCTGCTCCCGGTCGCTGTGTTGTAGAGCTCCTCTCCTTCAAGGCAGGACCAACCACCACACCTCTTCCATGTGTGGCTGGTGAGCCCACGTGGCGTATTGCCACATGTTACCTCCCCTTCGGGCAGGATGTGGTCTCTGCGGGGTCTTTTCCCCCTGAAAGACTAGGAAAGGATAGAACACCTTCTCCGATGTGTATAGTAGTGTTAGATGGCCCCAGCCGAATCTAATACTCTGTGGAGAGAGAGAAAAGACGGCGGCTGGTGCTCCCATGCTAGTTACGTCGCTTCCCCCCCCTCAGGGGTGTGGGGAACTACATGACGTCTTTTGGGGCATTAGGGGAGGCTACGTGGAGACTGATGCACCTGCAATTACGCAAGAAGCAGCTTGCTTGCACCTGCATCGGCAGTTCACGTAACACAGTCCAGCTGTCGTGGCGTTTTTCTATAGGGACCCCTAGTGTCACTACATCGACACAACGTCGAGTGAGTGACAGAAGGGGAATGTCTCGGTTACTGTTGTAACCTCCGTTCCCTGATGGAGGGAACGAGACGTTGTGTCCCTCTTGCCACTGTACTATCTGCTGAAATGGCCGGGACCTTGTCTCGGCTCCTCAGCACAAAACCTGAATGAGTGGTTTCAAGCCAGCTCCTTTTATTCCCGTATGTCTGGGGGCATGCAAATTCCACTCGCCAAATCTCATTGGCCTTTTCTCAAAGATTAGAGGTGTTTGGGGCTCCCAAGAGCAACCCCTTGTGTCACTACATCGACACAACATATGATATGATAGTTTATGATACCTAATGCATTAACCAATGTTAAAGAATTCATTTTATTGTAAAATATTGTTTTTTGTTTTTCATGATGCTTTTACTAATGTTAACAAGTACAACCTTATTATAAAGTGTGACAACACTTGATCAGAAGCTAATCAATGCTCAAAATAATTCCATCAAAGTAAAAAATTGTATTTGTCAAATTCACAACACAGCACTTTTGACATGAAGGCAATGTGCAATTAAAGTTACATTGCCAATGCATAAAGGTTATATTTAACAGTAACTACTCCAACATCTCTAAAGCATTTATCAGCAGCATGGACTAGAATCACACGAGTCTTGTGTCAGACCAGAGAACAAGTTGTCGCTTATTTGACAAAGTTTCCAAAGTTCATGGAATGGAATATATTCAGAAGTTTGATTGAGGTCAACTAAATGAGCTTCCAATTTATTTTGTGCTGTATTTGCGATGTTTCAAAGGGCTCCATTATTTGCTGTCAGCACAGATCTCCAAATGGAGGCGGAATCTCCAAAAGAGTGTGGGGTTACTCCAGAAGAGGTTGGGGTTACTCCAAAAGGTGGTTGCGCCAACTCCAAAAAGGGGGCGACAGCTCCACACAAGGTTAGGTTTAAGTCTGTCTGCAGCTATACCCATCTTGTTTATTTTGGTGTCGTCTAGAGCCCTGCCACCATATTTACGTGCCTCTAAACATCGCATATGCAGGTGAACTGTGGTTGGTTGTTTTTGCATGTCAATCAAACGATGCTCGCCAGTTCTTTTTGAAAAAAAAAAAACAAAGAAAAAAAAACAAATCAAGCTTGAGAGATTATTAAAATCAGATCATCCATCACTGATTGAAAATATGAAAACTAAAGTCTCTCTGTGACATTTAGTTTTCATTCGTATTGTAGTGGACATTTATAGTTTCAGTTTAGTTTAGTTTTTTTTTTTAAATGGCAATTTTTTGTTTTGTTTATAAAACTAAAAAAACTAACTTTTCATTGTTAGTTTTCATCTTAGTAATCGTTTTCATTTATGATAATAACCTTGGTTACATTCTTGCATACAGGACACATAACTCTTTCAGTGTTTCCCTCATACATTTTTCAGTTTTGGTATCAACTTAATACCAAAGTACCTTAGGTTGTAACATCCCTACTCTTCATATCTGTACTTCCTATATGAACATGTCCACCACTGGTATCCAACTTTCTGACTTTCTGGGCACCGAGTACAGCTAACCCGGTGTATAGCACTCTCAACCTGAGACCGGCTTCACCAGGCACAGTCCATATCACCTAGTTCCACCACTACACTCTTCAGTAACTAAAATTTAAGTGTGCCTACTCAACTGTTTGCACAGATCCCTTTAAGAGTTGAGCGAAAAAGATGAGTAGAAGAGAACGACACTATCTTTAAGCCCTTAATCTGAAACAATGATGAGACATGAAGTTGAGAACCCCACTTCAAAGATTCAATGTGCCCACGTGCCTATTAAAACTGGAAAAGAATCTCATAAAAGCAGTGAGGGGCCTCACAAAACTTGGAAGAAGAGATTATAACTCTTCACATAACACAGTGGGAGGGACTGCCAGGCCACAAGACAAAAAGCCACATTGGCTACGTTCACACAGTCAGTGTTTGGGACTGGCAACTATATTTTATAACTGTTGTGACTCTTGAGTTGTCCTATTCATACAAGTAGTTTCAATACTCTATAGCCAAAAAGTCAAGCCCATTTCCTATTTTCATGATAGCCATGTATAATGCCTGTAACCCCAGTTACAGAGATGATAGCAAAGATATTGACTACCATAACATTAGAAAGTATTAGCACAACTGGCACAACATTATTTAATATGTCCAATTGAGGCAAGAATTCATCATTCAAATCTTAATAGATTTCTGCTAAAGTTTCTTTGTGATTTCAGACCACAGCACTTTCGTGTGTCTCCTCTAGAGTTTCAGAAGAGATCTCAAAAATATCTCAAACTGTGGATGGCCGACTTTGGTATCTTGCTAATGTGAGTAAAGTCAGAGATATCAGTGTGAACAGTGCAATCCACTTTAATTTTTACAGCTCTACACTCTTACTGTAGATCAACATTAGTCTCATTTGCATCTATTTTTATTTCTCTTAAGGATTTTTAGGAGAAACATCTGAGACAGAGTTGATATCTAAGGGCATGTTTACACTTGGCAGGTTTGGTTCGATTAAAACAAACTCTGGTGCGATTCATTTGAACAAGTGTGAATGCTGCCATCCGAACCTTGGTGCGCACCAAACAAGCGGACCGAGACCCCCTGAATAGTGGGACTCGGTCCGCTTCCAAACGAACTCTGGAGCGGTTCGACTGATATATGAACGCAGCATGGACCAAAGACATCTAAACAGACCAATAACAGGAAGCCATTTGCCTTTAATACTGACCTCAAGCATACCTGGTCCTTCTCATCATAGGAGCTATGTTGCCCATTACAGTTCAGTACAGGCTTTGGAACCGCCGTCAGCCGTCCTTGCAGCATATCTTCGTTTGTGTGTGCACCGGAGGAATTCCTGGTGCTGTTTTGACTCCTTTACACATTTTATTAGCTCTTCGTTTGTTATCAGCTGGTAAAAATACCATCATATATACATATATAAATCTAACGAGCACATTTAGCCCAGCAACCAGCATTGTTTTTGATGTTCGGCAAGTTCCGTCGCAAAATATTCATCATTAAAGCTGTCCAAATCAGGTTGTGACTTTATCCTTATGCCTTTTGTTTTTTGTATCTTTAGGTTCAGTGTTAAAAAAGCCAGTGTGAACGCTAAGCGAACCAAGACTAAATGTATCATTTTATTTTTTGGTCTGGACCAAGAGAACTAAGAGAACCGAACTACAAGTGTGAACACACCTTAAAAGTCACATGACAGATAACTCAATTATGTATCCTGAGCTTTGAAAGAGCAACGGCTGAGCAATTAAAATGTCCTCTGTGCATGTACTTCTCACAGTAAACAAGGGAGAGAGACAGCTGTAAATACAGAGGTGACAAATTACTGAAGAATGAGCAGAAGATTTATCATCAGATTGGGGCTAAGCCTAACCCCCTTGGCCCTCATATCAGGATTTTCCTGAGCTCTTCTGACAGATCTTCCACATGCTGTCATTTCACTTCCACCCTAACACAAGCCAGCATCACGTCAGCATCATATCAGGACAGCCATCTGTGTGAGTGTGTGTGTTATGGTTCCTGTCCTTGATCTTGCTACCTGAAGTTCAGGGGCCGGTTGCATAAACGTCCATTAAATTAAGACTGCGTCTAACAGTTAGTTTGACTAGCTAAAGACACCACAGAAAGCCTGTTGCATAAAACAAGCTCACAGTTGTCTTAAGACTAATTTGCATTGCGGGAAAAGTAAGACACTTAATGTAAGACAGCTTTAAAAAAATGGCCAACAGTGAACGCTCAATATATTTTTCATTCGCTGAAAATATTTACTTATTAGAGGAACACAGTGCTTCAAAATTGATTCTAATGAACAAATGTAGTGATTTTAACCCAAATAATAAAAAACACATGACATTTTGTTACCATCGTTGAAGTCAAAGACTTCTACAAAGTCTCAACTCAAGCCCCTTCTATCCCTCAACTGAAGCCCCCACTGGCTCCGCTGACGGTTATTTTCCATGGCAATATAGAATGAAAAAAAAAGTTAGTGTAGGGGTCTACTGTCTTATATTTTGGTCTTAAATTAGACTGATCTAAGTTTATGCAACTGACTGAAAAAATTAAGACCAACATTTTAGACGATTAACTAACAAGACTAGTCTAAAACAGTTTTTTATGCAACCGGCCCCTGGTCTCTCTGGTTCTCTCTACGCCTTGTACACACTGATGCAGGATTCCCTGCCTTCCTATGAGCTGTTATGAAGTATTGATTTCCTTTACAGTATGTGCTGCGGTCGGGGCTATGTGCAGGATGTGGCTCCATTGTACATCACTTTGCTTGTGAGTGAAAGAAAAAAACAACAACACTGAGGTTCACTGTGAGTACAGATGTAATCCCACAATGCATTTTCCTGCTAGTGTGAGGGATCTGTCACTAATAAAAAAGTATAAAAAAGTAACACAATATTACCATGTGACGTATACCTACCTACCTACCTATCTATCTGTCTGTCTGTCTGCCAAATGGATAAACATAAACTCTGTTCTATCCATCCATCCATCCATCATACATCGTCATACATACAGTGTCATACATTTATATCAAAAACTTCAACTGAATCAATTAACTGAAATAAAATCTAATTTTGAACAATTATAAATGTTATCTATAAAATCAAATCAACTTCAAATAAAAAAGCTATAACAAGTTATAAAAAAGATATAACACCATAAATGCACTGAGAATATACTGCAAATAATTGGCAAGTCCCTATGTGAGAGATGATATTTTTTGCATCCATAATTTAAATACCCTGAACATTCTGTCTCACTTTCAATGACATTTTTACCTCAACCCTATTTTAATTTCTGACCGTGAAAGCATTTTGAATGATAGAAGCCTAAGATGATAAAATGATAAAAGCCTCCCTCTCTCGGGCAGTGCTGGTCTGGGATGGGCGGTAGAGCCCTGAAGTGGTGCAGTTGGAGGAGTGTGTGTGACCGGCATCATCATCACATCTCTGGGGCTGTGGCCTTTTCTCTTGGCCAGAATCAGCATCACTTCAAACCCTATGGGATTAGTTAGCCAGTGCAGTGCTATTCATCAGACAACTAAATCCTTCCCAATAAAGAGAGAGAAAGGATGAGAGACACAGAACTGGAGTGAAAGAAAGATAAAAAGCACACCAGGGGGAAAGAATGATTAGGGAACTTTGAAGCAGCCATATACTTTAATTACACTAACTATGCTGGTTTGGAGGGGAAGTGTTTTAATACCTTCATAAACTGCCCTAAATGTGTTGCAGACTATGACGCACAGTGACAGGCAGGCACAATTCTTCCACGTCGCTTCGGTGTTGAAGAGCAATAACAGCAAGCTGAGGTAGATTAGCAGCACGACTTACAGTACACACTTGGCAGTGTCTTTTATGAGCAGCACTCTCTTAATGTCATAGAGGCTGTAACTAACACTTATACTAAATCAACCTAAATAGAAACTTAAATGGCAAAGCGACTGAAAACTAATGTCAGAGAGAAAGGAGGCAAAGATATGTAAATAACAGCTCTCAGGATAATTATGGTCATTTATTTGCCCCCTCCTATTGGCTCAAGGGTGGATTACAGAAGCAGAGCTCAACTCTAAGAGCCATTGCTTTGGCAGCATTTCAGTCACCATTACTCAGTGGTGTGTCTCAATTGGATCTTTTCAGTGAACTCGAGATCATCTGGGAGACCCTTGTAGTCACTCAAAAGCATCAGTGAGTGTGTGTACATGTGTATCCTTATGTGCATGATGTCATGAAGTGGTGCTTGTTTGTTAAGGCGAGCATCACTAATGCTGTTGCTCTTATTCAGGGTTAGGGATTTGAATAAACCCCTAACCTTAAAGGGGGTCACACACCTGACATATCTGGTGGATGACACACAGCGTCCTAAAATGCGAAACCATGGTTTTCTATTTAATTACATTAAATTCTACCCAAATAATTTTCAACAGACATACATTGTAGACTTTAGCCAATAATAAAGATACATTGTGTTTATGATTTGACAGCTTGAATAAAGCCTAGATTACAAAAAAATTGCATAACAAATGTCACATTCTTTTTTCTTTTCTTTTTTTCTTTTTTTATCCCTTTTTCTCCCAATTTGGAATGCCTAATTCCCACTACTTAGTAGATCCTCGTGGTGGCGCGGTTACTCACCTCAATCCGGGTGGCGGAGGACAAGTCCCAGTTGCCTCCGCTTCTGAGAGAGTCAATCCGCGCATCTTATCACGTGGCTCGCTGTGCATGACACCGTGGAGACTCCCAGCATGTGGAGGCTCATGTTACCCTCCGCAATCCACGCACAACTTACCACGCGACCCATTGAGAGCGAGAACCCCTAATCATGGCCACGAGGAGGTTACCTCATGTGACTCTACCCTCCCTAGCAACCGGGCCAATTTGGTTGCTTAGGAGACCTGGCTGGAGTCACTCAGCATGCCCTGGATTCGAACTTGCGACTCCAGGGGTGGCAGTCAGCATCAATACTCGCTGAGCTACCCAGGCCCCAATAAAAGTCTCCTTTTAATCTTTCAGTCCCTTTCATACATTACCCTGCCATCATCAACGTCACTTTATTCATTCTTGATGAAGTCCAAAAACCTCTGGATGTAACTTTTGTCTGTAAAGTGATTTGATTAACTGTTTTGGACTGTCAACTCTATGCATCACACCAAAGCATTCTATTTGTGAAACCTGTGCCTTGTCCTACCTTGGATGCGACGCATCATGGTAAGTATTACAATTTGGTGCGTATCTCATCCTGCAACATTGGTACTATGGACAACACTGATACCTCAAAATGTGCAGCTTGTTGAGGAGAGGTATGCTATTACTTTAATAAGGCATCGGACTTGATTTTCACCTGTTGGATGGACTCTTTGACTTGGGACAGTAAGAAACCACCCAAACACCCTAGGAACTACCCAGAACACCTTAGCATCATCGTGGTAAATTTTGCACGTGCAAGCTCCACCCACATTATCACAAAAATAAAAATTTAGTTTTAATTTGTCATTTGACTAAAACACTGACACCTCCCAGTTTAAGGTACAATTCAGAGTCACTATCCATCTGCTCTGAACTACAGGGAAAGAGAAGGCACAAGGAAAGTAAGAATAAGCCAATTCCCTCTGTTCATTAGTATTCTTTTCATTCACTTTTCAACCTTTTCAGGTTGTGAATTTGGCCTCCATTCTGGAGTTTCTAAAAGGGCACCCCAAAGTGAAAAAGTCGAACTGAGAGGTGTGCATCAGTGACTGCCGCCCAGCACTGATCTGTCCCTGTACACCAGGCACTTGCAATTCTTTCTCCACAGCCTAAAACAAAGAAGCGCAGTCCGTGTTTTGGGCTGATTCATAAGCAGATGATTCAACCTGTCCACCGAATCCAGTTCATATCAAAGGACTGTCTCTCGAGAGGTGGGCATACCAAGCTGCCAACTAGAGATGGACATTTTGGTCATATTGTCTGCTCAAGTCCTCAACAGATAAAGCAACAAAATGCACTCTGTCTAGCTATTTGAAAGGAAGAACGTGTCCTGTGTAAACCCTAATTCTCTCCTAATTCATAATTCTCAGCTATTGAGTGCTGCCCAGGACTGAAAGTCACCATGTGCAGTGTTGCCTCAAACTGCTTTCTGATGAATTGGACTGCAAGGTACCACTGAAAATTATGCCATGATCAATCAAACAATGAAAAAAGAGGCCCCTTTTTATGTCCCCAATGTTTGTATATTGTTACTGAATTTCAATTGGTGTTCAAAGCTTCACAGCTCTACTATTAGTGCTCTGGGCAGACATATAGTTAATAAAGACACACTAGCAACACAGAGTATTCTCTAACCCTCTGGGATTGCTAAAGATTACGCCAGGGATTTAAGTAGACGTCGGATTAAGGGATTTAAAAAAAGAAGAAAATACACGTAAATTGTACACTTTCTCCTTGAACAACAGCCTGCACTTAATCACTCCAAGAGACCGTGTCTCAGCCTAGATGCTCAGATGCTTCTCTGATTGGCCCCTGACTACATCTGTGTGGGAGCTTCAACTTTCTCTTCAGCCAGTAGTCTTGGAGGTCTCAAGATCTCTTTCCAACAAGGGCAGTCGGAGCTTGTCGAATACCTGTGCAGAAATCTATCACAGCCTTTTTTATTTTCATCCACTGTGTGCTCAACCAGAGTGATTATCAGAGAGGCACGGGCCAGCTGTTTAGCAGGGCTTGGCAATATAGCTAAAATTATCTTGACTTTTTCAAACTTTTGATAACATGCCGTATATATCTTGATATTTATGTATTTGCTCTGAAATGGCTTAGAAGTTTTATAATAATTATTTTTTAATCAGAGGAACCATACTTTCAGCCAATTAGCCATTATTGCAAATTCAAAATGCATAATATAAGAACTAAAACACTAAAATTTACTTTTTAACTGATGAAGGAAGAATTATACTTAATAATTTTAATTCATATACACCAATATCACAATAGTAATAAAAACCAGTATTTACCAAAACATTTTAATAAATTAAAAATTCAATGTGTAGACTTCCACTAACTTTATGGAATGATGATGCAAACAAATAGTTAAATCAGAGTTTTGAATTCACTAAAACAGTTAATTTGAACTGATTCACAGAGAAAAATATAAATGACCAATTTGAATCTGTTATTCACGAACTAAAATCTATGTTATATGTACAAGGGTTATTAATTTTATGTGTTTTACACTGATTTACTGAAAAAGAAAATCTAATTTCCCAACTTGAACATGTTATATGTGCATTAAAATCTTTGTAATATTCACAATGATTCTTAATTTTACATCTTGTTTAATTGTGATGCTTTTACCATTCATCTAATTGAGGGATTATTCCCTGGTATTTAAGTTTGATTTTTTTCTTCATCTATTCTGGTCTCATGAAGAGCCATGTAGCTTGAAAAATTACCAAGGTTGGATTATATGAAATTATGTATTTCTTGAAGCTGTGGTGTGCTGAATTTTTTTCTTCACAATTTTGGTTGAGCACCTCACTGAGCTTTTTTGCAATTGGATGTGTATGCTTTTGTTATTTCTTAATTTTATAAATCGAAAATGTGAATATAGTGTAAATATTCAATATATCGCTCAGACCTGATGTTCGGAGGGATTCACAGTGGGGGAGGGGGCCATCTCCTCTGCCGTGCTGGGGTAGGGGGGAATATAACAGTGGGTGGCAGAGGGAGTTTATTAGCATAACCTAGCCTACAGACTAAAGAACATTCAGAGACTCGGTGGGAATTCACACCAGCATGTGATTTACTCACATTCTCTCACTCACTGCAAAAAAAGAAAAAAGAAAAGTGTCACGTGACCGGGGCTGTGAAAGAGCTTGCGTCTTGGTCACATGTAGCCGACTTGATTCACAAGCCCCAGCAGGCATTGCCTAGAATTATGCCCTTCCAGCACACTTTAATTAGGTCTCCATCGCGGGACGCACAATGTATAATGAAATGGGAGAAATGGCATTTGTGGCTTGAAAAAGGTGGTGATATGAGAGCACTCATTCACTTGTAGACAAAGCTATGTGTAATTATAATATCTTTAGATTCTGTCCTCCTCTTTTACCAGATAAAATGCATTGTCTACATTTGCAGACATCCACACTCGATACTCCTTCGTAACAGAAATGACAAGAGGATTGTTAGATTTGGGGCATCTATATACAAAGCAAAAATTAGATATGAGAAGTATTGGAGAACAGAAGACGGTTGCAAACAAGGCCTTGAAAATCACAGAATACTGTAGTTTAAATTCTCGGAATTTCCCATGCAAACATAAAACACCAGACTTTATTCTCAGGACGTCTTTCTATCTGAATAAGACAAAACAAACAAACAGAAAACTAGTTTAAGATGCTTACCAAAGGGCTTTCTGTCTACTCTTGGGATCATGGATTTAAAGTATTTGTTATTGCATCTGCGGCTGATATTAGGCAGTGTGTAATGAGGCTGTTGTAGAGTAGCATGATTATCTAATGCTGGGTGGATTATGGTGGCTGCTCGTTGCCGTGAAATACATGGACGAGATGGTTTGGCCAATGTTCAGCACAGGAATGCGGAGGACATAATATACACTGTGGAGAAACCAGACTGTGAGACCCACTCAAGAGAGGAGACAGGAAGAGAGAGACAGACACACGGACAGACATAACAGTGTGTGTGTGTGTGTGTGTGTGTGTGTGTGTAGGCTACAGCATATGTTTCAATGCAGCATATGTGCATATGTTAAATGTGTAAGACTGTGATTAAAGGGTGTGAGGGAGACAGGAAAAGAGAGAGAGAGAGAGAGAGAGAGAGAACACAGAATGTGAGACAATGAAAGACAGACAGACAGAGACAGCAAGAAAGACAAAAAGAGAGCCAGTGTGACAGAAAAAGAGATAGTAGTCATGTTTCCAAGCAAGTTACACATTTAAATTTATACAAAAATTACAAACAATTTGTGAATAAAGAAGCACATCCATTTCATGTATTTAACAAAACAAAATCGTCACTTCTGGGCAAACTGGCGTTGAACAGAAATGAAAATGGAAGCCACTGAAGCTCTTTTATTAAATGTAATTAATTCCTAGTTGTGGTTTGATGCGTGCAGACAAAAAGCTTTGACAAACTTCATGTTTGCTAGCCTTCAGCTGCAAATGCATTAGAGATACTATGTGATGATATTGATGATATTAGCTATTTATGTATTTACATGGCTTGTTTTTTGATGTGCATCTACTGTATATTCCTATATAAATTCTATAGGAATATATTTAGTAAATGTGTTTCCATTGTAGTTTATGTGCATTTCTTTTTATATTATTTCTTTTTATTCTCATTTCGAATAAAATGTTTATCCATCTCAAGTGAGTGTACGTTTTTTGTGCACATTTTGGAGTTTTCATTCACATCTAGGTGTTTCTATCACAGCATTTTTTATGCAATATCCCAAAATTTGCATAAAAATACATGGGTGGAAACTAGAGATGTGCACGGTTACCGTTTTTAACATTAGGGTAACCGCGAGGTTTCACGAATGATTAATCGTTTTTTTGATGGGAGTCAGGATGCGATTTATTGCAATAGAATTTTCTCAAACACTACTCAAAATAGCAGCAAATAAAGTGCACAGTGAGCTATGAGCCTACATAGCACAATACATACATATTTAAATGATAAAATCTCACATTAAAATCAAACAAATATAATCAAACTGTCACTGCCTGTATATATACAGTATATGCGCTCTGCACGGGCAGGTTCACATTTCAGTGAGGCAGCTAACGTAAGTATTATCATGTGAGTGGAGTTACACTGCTGTGGTTATATAACCTCTTCAGGGTGCTTTGATTTTTAAATGGTTTAAAATCTAATGCCACTGAACTTGTCTAATTATTGTATGCAAATATACACAGCAGAGCAAAAGGGAAAAACACTGTCTTACCGTTTATCAAGCGCTGAAACTTTGCTCGGTGAAAAACAACCTGGAATCATGTTTAATAGTATAAGTCAAATGAAGTCATCTTTGCAACATAAACTTCTTTAGAACGTAGCATGGGTCGTGTTGAAGACATCTATTGCAGAATAACCGAATAGTGATTTTGGTATTTGTATAATGGCGTGTTGAATGGTTAACGGAATGTCGACTATCCGTGCACATCCCAAGTGGAAACACATCCCAGCTACTGAGACAGACAGCAAGAGAAAGACAGACAAAAATACAGAAAGAAAAAGAGATAGTGAGAGAAAGACAGACAGATAGAAAGAGACAGTAAGTGTGTTTACATGTGCAGTTATAATCGAGCTAAAGCGTGTTTTTTGCATAGCCAAATGACAGTCTTCATCCGTCTGTCGAAGCATACATGACACATTGCGTAATTAAATATTTGAAGGGAGGGCAACAACTGAGGAAGTATTAAATACACTTTGTGTGCTATCTCTGTCTTTTAGAGCATGTGCGAAATGCAGAGGCCAATTGTGGTCTGATTAATGTGTATACATGCTGGACGATGCCAAGCTATAATCACATTGTCTTGGTCTGTTAGTCTGAATTGACTGGTACGATTTAATTCAGACTAAAGCGTTTACATGATACTTTAGTGTTTTAGTCCGACTGAAATCAAACTTTTAAAGTGCATGCAAATGTACTGAGTGAGACAGAAAGAGAGAGACAGACAGACTGACAGAAAAAGATATTGTGAGAGAAAGAAAGACAGAAAGAGGAAGGGGTAGGGGTGGAGGGGGCACTACCTGTCGGGTTGGTGGTTGTAAAAAGCAGCCAGTGAATGCCAAAGTTTATTTTACTTTGGCCATCACTGACTGAGCTGTAACACAAGCCACATTCATGGTCTCATGCTGCCACATGTGACCAACACACTGCTGCACAGTCATACTAACACACCTCAACACTCACGGTCACACACCCTGACCACCTCTTTCCATCTCTCACACTGAGTGTATTCACATGAATCCACAATCCTTCTCTTCATCAGCGGCATCAACCTCGCCTCCACGACTCCTGCTCAACCACCTACTTGTGTAATTTTTTCCAATCAACAATTTATCACAAATAGTTCACGTTCAACTGTAACATACAACATTCATATTCACAAAGCATCTGTTTATCAATGTGTAACAGAATATTTAAGCTGTATGTGTGTGGGTTTACTCAGCTATATACTTTGGGGACAAAATTGGCCCCAGAACTGCACCCAGGAGTGAGCTAAATCTGTCCAGGGACATCCTCAAAAGTAAAAAGAAAAAAAGTCTAAATGTTCTTTTAGGGTTAGAGTTTTGGTTACGGTTAGTCTACAGCGTAATTAGCTTTATAAACAATAGAAGTCTATGCCCCCATTTCAATAGCTGTTTGGGGACAAAACTGTCTCATTAAATATGGTAAATCTGACAAAATCTCTCTTTGGAGTCATTTTGGGACGTCCTCATTTGGAAAAAAAATATTCGTAATTAAAGAACTCCTTTTTTTTAATACTAAAAATGCAAAAAAGAGTTAGAGTTAGAATTATACAAAGCCTTAATTAGCCTGTATATTATACATAAGAAGTCTATGGTATGTCTCCATTTAGCCAATTAAATGTGTGTGCAATGTTGTAACACTGATGCTTTTTTTTAAAAAGGCGGTGTGCCAAAATGCCAACCGCTGTTATCCCCATACAGGTCACAAACCCACATGAATCAAACAAGACAGTCAATATGACACCCCATCAACCTGCCCCCTACTCTCTAAGCATCCTTTGGCCCTGCCCCCTCCCCATCTCCACACAATGAGTGATAGCAAATGGGCGCCAACAATGACAGGAGTGAGACGGAATTAAGGGCTAGTAACAGCCTACTTAGTCACTTATGAATAGAAACCGACCACAGTTATGCTAATGGTAGCATTACAGTGCACCAGTTTGCTGTTTTTCCAATATCTGTGACAGGCCACTATTGTGTTGTCAGGCTTACATAACAATTAGCTAACTTTTTATGGACATGTTTACAAAGGACATATAGCAGTGCTAGCAAAATATTCTACCCTAACACAATAGACTTGCAGTCGCTTGAAAGCATTTTTACGATGGTGACTGCGCCAGGAAAAGAAAGTCTTTATCACAGTGCCTGATGGTATAAACTACAAAACTGGCCCAAAAACTCAGTGAGCTGCCTTGTTGCCCTCTGCCTACATAGGCAACTGCCTTCTAAGGCAGTATCCGAACAGAGATGGAACCCCATAAGTTACTTATTTGGAACGTATTTAAAAACTCTTTGTGGCACATATTATGCTTTAAAAAGCTGCCTACATAGGCAGCTCACTAGAACATATTTTTGGAAAAACATTTTATTCTGTTTACTAGATGAAGTCATTGCCGAGGCAATAGGACCGAGCCCCACTCATCAGGAGAGTACATCATGGTATTGTTTCTGATAACCATCAGCTTAACATAGCGAAACAAAATCAATAGGTGTTGGGTTTGTTCATTATGCAACAGTCAGAAAGAGATGAAAGTGCTCCCTTCTGTCTTCTCTGGTCTTCTGGAACAGAAAAACATTTTCCCTTATAAAAACTAGACTTCGCCTTGGGCCACAGGGCCTTGCAAAACCCATGCAAAAACAATCCAGTTCAACTTTCATGACTCGCTGTCATCAATCTTTACAAGGCCTGAGATCTACTTCCCTCCCTGTTTAAGAGCTAATGGAGAGGAGGAAATACTAACAGGGCAGCTGTCCAACTGAAGCTGGAGCAAACGAGCGCCCTTGGGCAGCTTCTGATGATCAAGCAAAACAAAGACCAGCCTGGATCAAGTGCTGGTGGGGAGAAACAAAGAGACATAGTGAGAGAGAGGGTGAGAGAGCAGTAGAGACAGAGAGATGGTCTGTAAACACTCAGGCATTCTGACGAAGTGTGAGTCAGCACTGCACCGCGAGGAGACTCAATGACAGGAAAAGACAGAGAGAAAGACAATACTGTACATCCACCTCAAGAATACAGACCATTCCTGTGGAACATTGTTTCAGTTCTACACTGCTTCCATTAATGAGCAAGAGCCACACTGGTGTTTGTGGGTACGTTCAAATTGCCCAATAGTGCCCTGCGAAGTGAATAAATAATGACAGAATGTGCATTTTAGGGTGAACTATCTCAGAATGTAGCCATGTACATGGTGAACATACCCACATGTCATTACACACCATTAAGTACTTCATGACCAAAAAATTAATAAAAAAGTTGGTCTGCAATTTTGATTCTGCTTTGTTTGTGGGTATAAAGTGCATGAGATGTATCATTACAATGCCATTATTTATAATGATCATGGGACAAATAACAGTTAAGATACATATATACTACAAATTAGTCAAATCACATTTATTTTTAAAATAAACATATAAAAACGAAATCCGGGGGTTTCTAGTCTGTCAAATTATATTAATTTAAATATAGGCTACTATATTTTTAATTTAAATGCACATGGACGTATTAGGTTATTTACATTAATATATATGAAATTATGGTGAAATATGGTATTTACACAAGAAGGTTTGAAATTAACACCCACCAACCCGCCAAATGCAGGTAAAAAAAAAAAAATCAGCAGTAGCGGTAACTCCATCACTCTTACTTGTCATTTTGGTGGGTGACGTTTTCAGGGTTTTTCTGCACAGAAAATTCTATGAATGTCAGGCGACTCGGAGCCGCTGGCAAAGCAAATTTGCATCTGTACGGGGCGAATGAAGCATGCTTTCACGTGACCGCCACTGCGCACATCAGCGTGCTCTAGAGATAAGATCGCCAGGGCTCTGGGACAGCACAGAACGATACTTGCGTGATTCAGTCGGGCTTCACTCGATATTGCGGCAGTCGGCGGAAAACACAAAACCTATGTGGCCCATTTGAATTCTACAGAGAACCTTTTAGTATAAAGCGCTATATGGAGGAAGTCAAAGTCAAAAACTGCACTGATGAGGTAAAGAGGAAACAAATAATACACATGATCAGTTTTTAAAATGCACATCATCATCATCCTTACCAAAAATATATATTTTTTCAATTATTATTATTTATTTATATTCCTGCAGAAGCACTAACTGGTAACTTGTATAGATTCATATTAAATCTATTAGAGCAAATCTATTAGACTTCATTTTTATTATAACTGTGAAAGTTGTAGTTATGGGTTTTTAAATGTGGTTAGGCTATTAGTTTTTTAATAACAAATACTATAGTTTATATATATATATATATATATAAAGACTATCAACATAAACCTAACCACAGTATTGTGGAGCCACCCATGGTCTTACCTGTGTTAATGACCTTATCATTACACATGCCATGGTTAAACAGTGGTAGAACAATGGTAAATTTAATGAAGGAATTAAAACTTCCATGAACTATGGACAAATTATTGAAATGTTCATGCTTGCCTTCAGATATTCTAAAGGTGACTTAAATCATTAGGCTTGTGTCCTGCTAAACTCATATCATTCTTGTTCAAATAATGTCCAAACAAATGCATGCAGTTACGGTCTCCAGTTACCTTTATCACTTTTTGCAAGGCGGGGGATTTTGGCTATTGAAAATGTTGAGTGGCTAGTGACCTTGGAAACTACTAGCCACAGTGCCCGGTGAAGCAAAAAGTTAATTTCAAACCCTGTACACAAGTATATAATGTAATTATACTAGAAACCAATTAATCTTGACCTTCTGTGAAGAACTTTCTTTATGTAAAGCTGCTTTGAAAGAATGTGTACTGTGAAAAGCGCTATATAAATAAAGATAATTTAACTGTAGAGTCACAAGTGGCAATTATCAAGGATTGGAAAAATGGCCTAAATTTGGCCTAAATTGCCAAGTTTGAAAGAACAGATCCTTTAAATATTTTGGATATATTTGAAAAGATTTGTTGGAACAGTTTGGAGGATTGTCTTAAGTTATAGCATCCCCCAGCATTGTAAATTGATGGAAATTTGCCATGTGTTATCAGATTGTCCTGGTGTCTATGAGTACCAAGTCTTGTGAAGTTTGGATATTGCACTGTGAAGATACAGGCCAATTTGTCCTAGCATTAAACTTAAACTCAACCCTGATTTAATTTTATTTAAATAGTACCCCCTATTATAATAAACTGATTAAATTTGGCATAAGTCCTTGGACTGTCCTGGTGACAATGAGTAGTTTTGTGAAGTTTGGACATTAAGCTCACAAGATATTGGAAATCAGTCATTAAGGGTCACAGCCGACAATTTTAATCAGCTTATATTTGCTAAACAAATCAAATCAAAATATAAAAATATAAAAAAATATATATTTAGGTCAGAAAGGACAATTTCTTGCAAATCAGACAAATGGTGTAGGAGGACTTAGGTTCTTGCCATTGTTTAGGTTCTTGCCATTGTTTTGAGTGAAAACGTAAATGTGCTTATAATAGCGCCAAATAGTGTCTGGTATGTGTAATTTTGCTTGCCTGAGTAATGGGTGGGATTTGGGACCATCCCACCAAGTTTGAGACCTTTGAGCCTTACGGTTCTTGACGCCCAGATACTTTTAGGGAAGAAAAATATAAGAAGAAGAATTTGAAAATCAGTTCAAACACATTAGGGTTCGCTGCTTGGACCCCTAATAAACTTCGTTTTTGATAAGGTTGCAGGGCATTCCAATTAAAAAAATTTTTTTACTAAGCATATACCCTTCTCAGTGTGTAGGCAACATAGGGACCCTGTGAATTGGAACGCAGCTTGCGTTTATGTGACCAATTATGTCAAACTTACTCCCCTAGAGCCCCTCCCTCTGGGAGCCCACCGCTAATTCAGATGTCGACCGGTCAGCAGATAACAAGCACATTCACATTCAGCGCACACGCACGCTGAGCACGACATATGAGATTGATCACCATCAAACCAGACTCCCCTCGCATCAGGAACATCCTGCAGCGACAAGACCTGAGCAATGTTTGAGCACGTGGGACAGGCTGACCTGAGGACAATCAGAACATGCAGTAACCAGACAAATGTGATGTTCCGATCACCTGCTGTGCAGCGTCATCTGGCTAATGAGAGCATGTTAAAGCCAATGAAGGAAGTGACGTTTATTGGTGCATTATTGCGAGCTCCAAAACATGTAAACCACATGTGGAATTGCCTTAAAGAGATGGTTCACCCTAATATGAAAATTCTGTCATCATTTACTCACCCTGATGTTGTTCTGTCATCAAACACAAAAGGAGATATTAAGCAAATGTCTGAACCTCAGTCGCCATTCACTTTGATTGTGTGCTTTCTTTGTTTTTCTGCATGCCGTTCTGACTCATGGTCATTCTGACACACTGTCGAGCACTTAGCCTTTCAAAGTATGCTCCTTTGACCGCAAGCACATTTAGACTAGGGATGCGCATTTAGAGTAATTCTGTGGTCGAGTACTCTAACACATAAAAATGAGTAATCGATTACTTGAAAATCAGAATTTAAGTTCAACCTTTGAACCAGTTTCTCTTACGAAAAATTTGCACTATGCACAAAACAACAACATCTAGATAAAAAATATATATTTTAAAAAAAGGACATTTGTTTCAATCGACAGTCAGTGATGAGAATAACATTCAGTTGCAGCCTTTGGCTTTCTTTAAATCTGTGCATTTTGCAAATCAATTATTGTTTAAAGGTGCACTGTGTAATTTCTGTGCCACTAGCAGCAACAAACTGAATTTATGAATGGCACAACATTAACCAATGGCAACATTTTGGGAGTGGGACTACCTGTTTGTCCAAACATTGGTGGACAAAGGAGAGTGTTTGGAAAAACAGTCATTACATTTATGGCAAAGAAATTACACACTGCACCAACATCTCCATTTCCTCAAGCAATGCAAATTCCAGTTTTAGTTTCAGGTAGAAAGTGCACAAACAAAAAAATCCATCACTGAATATCCAAATGTCATGCAAACACTGAGGCTAGAGCTATGTTTAGGTAGGTGTCTAAGAGGCCCATAAAAGGTGAGAGGCCATCTATGTCTCACATCTCTTTAATAAAGAAAATGGCAGAAGTAGAGACAATTTGTTCTGAAAGAGCTGACTGTGATATTAAAGAGCAGTCACCAGTTACACAAAGTGCAGAACAAAAAGGGAAGAGTCCCACCCCTATCTATTTGGCTCTCTTTGAGTCAACAGTGGCCAGGTAGAGTATAGTTACCACTATAACAATGAAACATCAATACAACAAAGGCTCAAACTGCTCTTGGACAGAAAGTGAACACTCATTCAAACACACCACACTCTCAGATGTCCACACGGAATCTTTGCCCTGACAACTCCTCATACTTCTGCTCAACTAGAACGCCCATAACTCAGAAAGTTTGACACATTCTCTGACCCCTTAAGTGTTCATTTATTTAATATATTGACTAATATGATTAGACATTGAGCTACCAATAAGAATGTACTCTCAGTTCCATTTATCACATTGTACCATGTTAAAGGATTAGTTCACCCAAAATTGAAAATTCTCCCATCATTTACTGGCCCTCATGCCATCCCAGCTGTGTATGACTTTCTTTCATCTGCTGAACACAAACAAAGATTTTTAGAAGAATATTTCAGCTCTGTTGGTCCATACAATTCAAGTGAATGGTGACCAGAACTTTGAAGCTCCAAAATGCATATAAAGACTCCAGTTGCTTCAAAGTTCTGGCCATCATTCACTTGCATTGTAAGGAACAACAGAGCTGAGATATTTTTAAATCTTTGTTAGTGTTCAGCAGAAGAAAGAAGTTATACATATCTGGGATGGCATTAGGGTGAGTAAATGCTGAAAGAATTTCTTTTTGGGATGAACTATTCCTATTAGGTAGGGATGCACCGATACCACTTTTTCTCTTCCGATCCGATTCCGATATTGGAAATCTCAGTATCGGACGATACCGATCCCCATCCGATACCAGTGTTGTTTTTTTGCATAATCAGTTTAGAATGTCTTTACATTATTGTGTGGAACTAATTGGGTGTACTCTTTAATATGTAAAGAAACACAAACCTCTAACTACACATTATTTCAATAAAAATGTATAGCTTATTAAGAAAAAATGTATTGTTAACTAGTATACTGGATAATATAGCAGCAAAAGTAACAGTAATTCCAGTATGTCATCAGTTGAAAAGAAGCCGTTTTTGTTTTGTTGCAATTTGTTTTTCAACTTGTATCTGGACTTTAAAGGATTCAGATCTCTTTTTTGTTCAATTTAGTTGTAAGAAATCAGCTCACTTTTCATTCACAGTTATTTTTTGGAACCCATTCAACTTAAATATTATTATCATTTGTAAACAAATGATAATAATATATTATAATAGTAATATATAGTAATATATCTCAATCGCACCTTTTGTCATGGATCCACCGGTCTCTCTCTCTTTCTTTCTCACTGCAGTCACAGTGCTCACTCTCCCCTGAGTTCTGATTACACGCACCTGCATATCATTAGTGGCTAATCAAGGACTGCGTATATACCTCGCTTTCACACACACTCTTTGTCTGTTTCTCATCGATAGTATCTCTGAGACTCCAGACATTTCTACTATGTCAAACATACCTGTGTCTTCATTATTGCCTGCAAGTATCATAAGACTGTTGTGAGATATCTGTTCATCGTGTCTATACCCTGTCTGGATATTACTCACCTGCTGTTTGCTACTCTGCTCAACTGGATTTACTCACAATGTTTACATCACTGTTTCAATCATCTGTTCAATAAACCCTGCTACTGAGTTCATATCTCTGCCTCCGTGACACCTTTAACTTTTTAACCCTCACGCTTTTATTTTGACATTCTGAACTCTCCAGGAAGTCCTGTATGTGTCTGTTTGTAGAAAAGGTCACAGTAGTTTAATTCGCTTCTTATTCAAATTCTGGTAAAGCACCTCCAGTGCCATTCTAAATGCATATTATAAGTGAACCGAACATTTGAGCATCTACATCTGAGATGTTGTTCGTGAGTAGTTTGTGAGTAGTGCTCAAATATTGCTCACTGCGTGAAGGCTAAAAATAGGCGCGCGTGTGTAAACAGAGCAGTGCCATTCAATAACGCGCTGGGGCTGCGCGTTTATTTTATATATTTACTTATAAAACACAGCCTTTTGTGATTCACAGAGCTGTTGCACGTCTTCAAGTGGCTTTGAATAAAATGCACGAGTCATAAGAACTACTTTAATGGTGTTTTAATGGTTCTTTTTGTCATTTTTGGAGCTTGACAGTAACGAACATGACTAACGCACAGTATCGGATTTGGATTGGGCTCGTCGTACCGATACCCGATCCGTTTAAAACGTCAGTATCGGAGAGGATCGGTGCATCTCTACTATTAGGTATATATAGGTTTTACCAATTAATCTGTGCTGATAGTGGTTTTTTTTTTAAACGTGGTTCTACAGTATAAATGAAATGAAAACAATCACTCACTGACAATATTCATCCATATTTCTATCTTCACTTCAATGCAAATTATTTGGATTAAATAAATCAAGGGTTCTAAATTGAAATGAGGGCATGAAAGAAACATGTGACTATATGGAAACGTGCCCCGTCAGCACATTGTGTTTCCAACTTCATATCTTGTAAATGATAATAAAAATAAAAAAAACTCATCTGGTGAAATATAATAAATCCTTAATCTGGTGAAAATATAGGCTATAAAAAGCTTCATTTGATAAACACTTAAATATAGAGCATTATAACTAACTAAAATAAAATTGGTTCAAAATGCAGCTGCCAGAGTGCTGACTAGAACCAAGAAATATGATCATATTAGCCCCATTTTATCATCATTACATTGGCTACCTGTTAAAATTTCGTATTAAAATTCTGTTAACTACACTTCTGGTCAAAAGTTTTGAAACACTCATTCTTTATTTATTTTTTTTTTTTTCACATTTAGAATAATAGTAAAGTCATCAAAACTATGGAATAACATAAATGGAAATATGGGAATTATGTTGTGACTACACAAAATCCAAAATAAATCAAAACTGTGTTATATTTTAGCATCTTCAAAGTAGTCACCCTTTGCCTAGAATTTGCAGACATGTACTCTTGACATTTTCTCAACCAACGTCTTGAGGTATCACCCTGGGATGCTTTTTAAACAGTATTGAAGGAGTTCACGTCTATCTTGGGCACTAATTGGCTGCTTTTCTTTATTATTTGGTCCAAGTCATCAATTTCAAAAACTTTTTTTATTTTTATTAAATTTTAGTTTTATAATTAAATAAATTAATATGGTGGCACAATTATATTTTTGTCTACAAAACTGATTGAAACATTTAAGCATACGCCTTCAGATCAAAAGATTTTTAAGATCATGAGAAACATTTCAGTCAAGTGTTTCAAAACTTTTGACCAGTAGTGTACATACAAAGCTTTGAATGGTCTAGCTCCGCAGTACTTAAGTGACCTTCTACCATGCTATATTCCATCACGTTCATTATCAACACAAAATTCTGTCTTGTTAATAGTTCCTAGAATATCAAAATCCACAAAAGGAGGTAGATCCTTTTTCTATTTGACTCCTAAACTATGGAATAGTCTCCCTAAGTTTAAGTCTAGACTAAAGACTCATTTATTTAGCCAGCCATACACCTAATTTATCCATCACCTCACAATTAGGCTGCTTTAATTAGGTCTGCAGGAACCAGAAACATTTATCATAATCTATATCTCTGCAAAAAATTGAATGGCATCTATGCTAATATTATTCTATTTGTTTCCCTGTCTCAGCCTCGGGATTCATATCCTGAGGTTACCAGATCCGGCCAGATCCAGCTCCGTTCCTGCTTGGTGTCGGACTCCACTGCTACGTGTCTCTGAGTGATGATGACTAAATGCAGCCGGTGTTAGCCAGACATCACTTCAGTCCATTACAATGAACTTCAGGAGATGAACTGATGCCAACTCCAACCAACATAAGACATGGAATACTTCATTAAAAATTACTTCATATGCCACTGCCTGAACCTTGGACTTATGATTGACCTCACCGAAATGACCTGCCGGTTTAAATGTGATGCACCTCACTGATCTCTGTCTGAATCACCTTTGTCTAATGATGGACTACACTCCTGAAATGGAATGCATATACTATTATTTAATTGCCAACAAAAGCCTTCATCAGCCTAACAAAGGACAATGCATCTATGTGAACTTCGGCAGTTAATCCAGGATGAACTTCAAAGACATTAGTCATTAATCTTACAGTTCATACAAAAATCTTTTTACCAATTTTAAACCATGACTTGCATTGCACACAAATAACTAATATTGGCATTATATTAATTTAGCCTCCCAAGGTTATGTTTCTCCATTAACCAACATCTTATGGAGTTTTGTGATCCTTGCCACAGTTACCTTCAACTTGCTCACAGGGGTTCTAAATACAATTATTATTTAATTATTTAATTTTTATACACAATTTACAATCATATTTAATCAAACTACACAATGATTACTCTAAGACTTTATAGATATTACAGTTTCATTTTTTTTTTTTGTTAATGCATGATTTTCTGTAAAGCTGCTTTTAAGCGATGTGTGTTGTGAAAAGCGCTATACAAATAAAAATGACTTAAAATGAAATACAAATGTCCACAAAACAAGTTATTAGCTTTTAATACACAGTATATTATATCATTGTAAACCTTTACAACCCACTTCATTAAACATAAAAATGCCACTACACAGTGATAACACTAGACGGCCCTCAGAAATTAACACTGTTAAACATATTTAAATAATTTAATGCATTAACTTTGGCAGGCCTAAAATATTAAACCTATGGCCACATCCACTCTAATCAGTTTTTGTTTGAAAATTTCTAACGTAGTTTTCCAAAGTATCCAGTAATGAAGAACCTTTCCAAATGCATCATTTTCGGAGGATGAAAACACCGTTCTAGTATAGATGAGAGGGGTTAACGTATAGCAAAATGAATGCATTTTCAAAAGAAAACGTATTAGTGTGGGCGTGGCCTAAAATAAACCTAAAGATACTGAAAAACTAAAATGATACTGTAACTAGAAAACTCTGAAAAGAACTAAAACTGAGAGTCAGAGTGAAAACTAATCAGAATTAAACTAAATTGAAACAACATTGAAAATACAGTATAAATTAAAACTCAATTTAAATTCAAAGCTATAATAACCCTGACTGAATCTAAACAGGATGACTGCTCTACAGGGAGTATTTCAGAGCAGACAACACCGAAGAGGGACACACTTCACCCCACCAAGGCACCGAGCCATTCTGCTGACATGCACACATTCACTGGACATTAACACTCCTGCCAAACTGCGACAACTTGAAGGCAAAACTGTCTGAAAACCAAGTGCTGCTGAGAATTCAGAGACCAAAGGCACTGACGATTAGTGCTGGAGGGATTATGCCATGCACTTTAGACTTCAGGCTTAAATTTGACCACAGAAGAATAGAATTATCACATTAGACACAGATAGAGCAACAAGTCTGTGGGGATATTAGCAAGAGACTAAATGAGATGGAACATCGCTCCAGGCTCGCTGTAGTTTACATTACACCTGGATTAGAAAGCTAAATTAACACCTCTGCAATTAAAAGAAACCGTACCACATGGTACCCAAATGGTGATGTTAGTATTAGCCTGCAGTGAAAATATGTTCCAGCCCTCATATTTTACATTATCAGGATTTACATTCTCAACATGAACACAATCAGGATGACATCATGTCTTAAATGGGGGGGGGGGGGGGGATTTTTAAACACAGCTATTGATGACAGAAGGATTAGGAAACCTATACCAGAGAGCATTATGTTAATGTGATACGACATGATAATTACCATCAATTAATTTGTAAAAACGTGGAGAACTGATAAGGGGGTGTAATGCTTTACATACATCACTGATGTGGCGCATTTAAGGTATTCAATGTGAATTAATTAGAAACAGTTAAATATTTCATACACTTTGGCTGGGTCTCAAAACCTAACCAGCTGCCTACCAAGACAGCTCAACATGAACATAAATGCATAAATGCCCGAAAGCACTGTCTATTTGGCTCACCACATTTAGCCATAGTGATGGAAACAAATAGTCATGTTTGACACTTGATATGTAAAGACAATCTCAGTGGGATGTAAAACGACAAACTTAAATACAATAATACAGTATGTCTGGTTTGAAGTGACTTTTGGGAGGTTTTACAAGAAGATCTGGATACGAAGGAAGAGTTCAACTGTGCATTAATACATTAAGGAGCTATTTCTACCTTATCTGACCCTTATATATAAATCTTGCTGGTGCTACCTCATGTAGCCAGTTTGATTCTGTCATATTAATATTTTCAACTTGAAAAAAACATTTAATTTAGATGTTACCATATGAAGTAAATTTACCTGACAATTCTTTTGTACAGTGTATAAAACTTATCGATAAAAGAATAATAAAGGAATACGTATTTCACAAAAACTGTAATTATGGATCACAGGGACCCTATTATATATCATTATCCTTTCAGTCTTCATAAAGGTCATGACAATATCGCTCCTGGCAGCACATATCACAAGCAGCATGATATAAACACGATCTGAAATGCAATGCATGAAAACTGATGGCATGCACACCAGTACAATGGCACGGTGATCTTAATTTCTAGTACATTTAATAGAATGCTGTAGTACACTAATGTCAGTTGTTGTTATCTATTAAACACGTCTCCCAACGTTTATGAAAAATATGACCATAAACAAATGAAAATAATAAAGGTGATCATGAAAAATAGTGGAATAATATGATTCAGCAAAATAAAACCTACAAATAAATAACGTTCTTTATAAGATTTTATCAGGCTTTCAAACAAAAACCTCCCTACAACATTCTGGGAATGTTATTTTATGGTTTAAAAATATAAAAACCTAAAAGAACGTTCCTAGAACGTTAGGAGTAGCTTCACAAAAACATTAACCAACAGGAACCATATACTAACATTAAGGAACATTGTGTATTTGCTGGGAACACCTTCATGGAAGAGTTTTAGTGGGCAAAGCGACCAGTCAGACAAAATGTTGCAAAATACAACCTAAAGATAACCTTTAGATAACATTTTGTATAAAGTCTTATTAGGTTTTCACACACACACACACACACACACAAACTCCTTGCAACATTCTAAATAGGCTAAATTCTTATAAAAAAAAATTTTATTATTAAAACCTAAAAGGAATGTTCCTAGAACGTTAGGAGTTGTTTCCCAAAAACATTAACTGATGGAAACCATCTACTAACGTAAGGGGAACATTCTGTTTCTTAACAAGCTTAATAAGAGAGTTTTAGTGGGCACAGCGACAAGTCGGATGAGATGTTCCAAAATAAGACCTAAAAATTACTTTTAGATAATGTTCTTTATAAAGTCTTAATAGGCTATCACATACAAATCCCTCCCTGCAACGTTCTGGGAAGGTTAGTTTATGGTTTAAAAAAAAAAAAACGTTCCTAGAACGTTAGGAGTAGAGTCCCAAAAACATTAACCAATGGCAACCAAATACTAATGTTACGGGAACGTTCTGTTTTAGCTGGGAACAACTTAATGGGAGAGTTTTAGTGGACACAGCGACCAGTCAGACGAGATGTTGCAAAATAAAACCTAAAATTAACCTTTAAATAACATTCTTTATAAGAACTTATTAGGTTGTCACACAAAACAAATACGTAATTTAAAATGTTTTTTAATAAAACCTAAAAATAACGTTCCTAGTACGTTACGAGTAGATTCCCAAAAACATTAACTGATGGGAACCAAGCAGTAACGTTACCGGAACGTTCTGCTTTAGTTGGGAACAACTTAATGGGAGAGTTTTAGTGGGCACAGCGACCAGTCAGACGAGATGTTGCAAAATAAAACCTAAAATTAACCTTTAAATAACGTTCTTTATAAGGACCTATTAGGTTGTCACACAAAAAACTCCCTGTAACGTTCTAGAAGGCTACTTTTTTATTTTATTATTATTAATACCTAAAAAGAACGTTCCAAAAACGTTAGGAGTTGTTTGGAAAAATAAAAAATAAAAATAAAAAAATAAAAACATACACTAACGTTACGGGAACGTTTCGTATTTACCGGGAGAGTTTTAGTGCATGGGTTGACCAAGTCAAGTCTGATGAGATGTACAAAGTATCCAACACAACTGCATCTTATGCACCGTGAGATCGTTACCTCTCACCCGAGAGGTGTACTGAGAGCAATAGAGAACTACATTCAAATTAAACACACAGTCCGTTTGTAATCGCACAACCTCCGGGGAAGATAAACACTCCGGAACACTGGGTTTGGGGATCAGGCATCCTTCCCTAATGAGAACGGGCCCTTTATGACGGACTCATACAGAGACGTACCGTGCGGAATGAATGGAGCGCTATGAAAGGGAGATGGCGAGGGGAAGTTACGCCTTACCGGTTGTTGTTTGTGTCGACTAGATGCTTTGCCCAGAGGCGGCTGGTGATGTCTCTGGAAGCCGCTCTTTGGGTACTCGCTGTAGGCTTTGTTGATGCCGATTCGGTTCCTCTTCTCTCTGCCGTTGTCTTTGCGCTCTTCCCCCGTGTCCAGACTGCTGAAGTTCCACACGATGAGCGTTTGGACCAGCAGCACTGTCAGCGCGGCTATTAACGCGGACCGCGAACGGCGAGCCAACTTACGGGCGCACAGACTGCCGAACATCTTCACCCTGAAGCGGCGATGTGCCACTGCCGTGCGCCAACAGTCCGCTTTGTGGCTCAGCGACGCGAGAGGAGCATGGAGAGGGAGAGAGGGGGCGGTTGGCAAAGGCTCCGCTGGAGGAGAGAGAGGGAGCTGATAAAATACAGCCATGCGCCCTCGTGTGGTGACATCTGTGAACTGCATATTATTATTATTATTATTATTTTTATTTAATTTCATTGTAATTTTTTTTTTTTTTTTTTTTTTTGGAAGGGTGCAGACCTCAATTGCTCAAGAATAAATTAATAAATAATTTATGTATTTTCTGAGAATTTAAAAAGTGTAAATCCCCATAAAATGACTCAAATCGAACAAAAATACCAGTCACAAAAACTGTATATTTACATGTGAAAAATCAGCAGGTTTAAAAAAAATAAAAAAATAAACCCCAACAAAGTTCCCCTTTTGGTTTGTAGGACCACATTTTTTTCCCCATTGAAGGAATAGTGGTAACACTTGGTTATGCATGGTTATGCATTCGGTATCAAGAACAAACAATGTACAATATATTTTACAGCATTTATTAATCTTTGTTAATGTTAGTTAATAAAAATGCAACTGTTCATTGTTAGTTCATGTTCATAGTGCATTAACTAATGTTAACAAATACAACTCTTGATTTTAAAAATGTATTAGTATATGTTGATATTAACATTAGCCAAGATGAATAAATGCTGTAAAAGTATTGTTCATTGCTAGTTCATGTAAACAAATGTTGTAAACTAATGTGCACAAATGGAAACTTATTGTAAAGTGTAACCGGAATAGTTCACCCAAAAATGAAAATTTGGTCACCTTCACGGTTTCCAAACTTGCATGCTGGTTTATTGTTTTCTTCTTCTTTTTTCCCCCCATGATTTAAAAAATAAAATAAAAATTTTAATCTTCACAGAAACAACCATTTCTGTCAAACAATGACCTTTTCTGTCAAGCTCCAAAAATACCATAAAGTCACCATAAAATGACTCCATATGTCTATATTCTAAGTTTTCTGAAGCCACACAATAGCTTTGTTTAAGAAACAGACCAAAATGTTCATTTTAGGGTAAACTATTCTTTAAGACAGTTTATTTTAGATGTGCTATGTGCAACAGTATGAATGCCATAAAGAGAGTATAGCCTCGGGGGTGAAGGTGAATAGCCTACCTAATTTTTCAACCATCCTTTATTATTGTTCATCTGATCAATGGCAGCTAATTGATAGTGTTAAACTGTCAGATTTAGAAAAAGAGAGATAACCCCAGGGAGCTGTCAAGATTCCCTCTACAATGGGCCGAGGTGAAGCATAGCCTACAGTGTTTTTAATCAAGACTGAGACCATCTCTCATCCTGCATAGCACGGCACAGACTTGTGTGACAAGTAGACTCGGTTTCCATGGGAATACCCCCTGTGTCCTTTTCTTTCCTCCAGTAGTCAGGAGACAGAGGAAAAAGAGAAAGAGATGTCAGATTGTGATTTTGCTTACACATATCAGAGCTACATGAGCACTGTTGTTTGTTCATATGCATTCTTGATATCATTAAAGTTGAATCAGCTACTGGAATGCTACTGCTCTATAATTCACAACCCTCTCATCGAAATGGAGATCACAAGGCTTTGATGAATTTGAGAGCAAAAAAAGAAGCACAGGGCACAGTCACTCTCCATTCCCCTCACAGAATGGCTGTAGAATCTGGCAGAAACTCCCTCAAGCAACATACGCTGAGATGTGCAGTTACAGGGGAATTCGCATGTCGACATTCACTGTCACTATGTGCATGTGTGGGGTCATTAGATCTAACAGGAGGGGAAGGGAGTATGAAGCCAGGGGACGTGTGCCCTTGGGCAAATGTTCTATGCATATGCCGCTTATTGGGAAAACTTCTCACAGTCTTTCCCTCTCCAGCCTCCTCTGCTCCAGGGTTCACGGCACTTGCACGTGTAGGGTACAAAATAGAGCCTGAAACTCTTTTTAAAAAAATGAAAGGTTTTTCAAAAAATTGTTAGGGAAAGGAGGTGCTTAAAGGAATAGTTCATCCAAAAATGAAAATTCTCTCATCATTATCTCACCCTCAGGCCATCCCAGATGTGTATGACTTTTTTCTTCTGCTGAACACAAATGAAGATTTTTAAAAGAATATTTCAGCTCTGTTGGTCCATACAGTGCAAGTCAATGGATACCAAAATTTGAAGCTCTAAAAAGCAAATGAAGGCAGCATAAAAGTAATCCATAAGACTCCAGGTAGTTAAATCTATATATTCAGAAGCGATAGGTGTGGGTGAGAAACAGATTAATATTTAAGTCCTTTTTGAGTATAACATTTCCTCCCTGCCCAGTAGGTAGCGATGTGCACGATAAATGCAAATCAAATACAAAGGAAGAATGTGAAAGTGGAGCTTTATAGTAAAAAAAGGACTCACCCACACCTATCATATCGCTTCTGAAGACATGGATTTAACCACTGGAGTCTAATGGATTACTTTTATAGAGCCTTTATGTGCTTTTTGGACTTTCAAAGTTCTGGCCACCATTCACTTGCATTAAATGGACCAACAGAGCTGAAATATTTTTCAAAAAAATCTTTGTTTGTGTTCAACAGAAGAAGAAAAAAGTCATCTGGGATTGCCTGAGGGTGAGAATCGATGAGACATTTTTCATTTTTGGGTGAACTATTCCTTTAACCTTCAGAAAATGTTGATCATCAACATCAGTAGGTCAAGCTATATGTGAAACAAACTGTTTTATTTTATGTTCATTTTATATTAGGCCTGCAATTTTTGCAACCCTGTTAACAAAATTCGAGAATGTCTGCAGTTTAAAACCCTGATTTGTAAGATTTTGTAATTTTCTAGTAATAAAAATGACATGGTTTTAAAATAACGTGGAATTTGTGCCTCTAACGGAAAACAAAGTGTAGGCTATTGTTTTCATGGGAAATGCTTCAAGCCAACATAGGAAAACCACTTCTCTTTGTTTCTGCCTCATTTTCTCTCTTCTGGTGATGGTGACAACAAGTCCTTTTTTTTTTTTTTTTTTTTTTTTTTTTTGCTGGGTTGCAAAGCACAACAGTTTCAGTTTCACCAGCGGTTATTTAAGCATCTGCATCATTCACTTATACAGTGCCATGGAGTGTGTGGACTCTGAGGTGCTGCAGTGTGTGCACAGCTCGCCCACCTTCACAGCCCTCCTCTCTATTCACTCTCTTAAGTCTGTGGAGAGCATTCATATTGGTCACACTTCACCAGAGAGCCTCTGTAAATAAATCTGTGGATCAGTGAATCTCTTTACTGAAAAGGACATCAATAGTTATGTATGCAAAATCAATAATTGCATTTTATTTTTGCTGCTATCATCAGAAAGTGAGCACAAAGAGAATAAGATTAAATCGCTCAGTGACACTCGAGCAGTGTGATTGAGTGTGGCTAGATAACGAAAATCTGAGAGGGAGCACTACGTATTGTTTCTCGTCTGTTTTTTTTTTTTTTTTTTTTTTTTTTTTGGGTCAGTCATTCTTTTTAACTATTCCCTTTTCTTTTTCTACCCAGAGGAAATGTTTTTGCTCAGAGGTTGTTATTTCATAGCTCAGGCGACTTAACCCTCCTGTTATATTCAGGTACTTTTTGACCTTTTTTAAGAGTTAAAAACATGAAAAACGAATCTTAATATTGTATTTGGTAAAAATGCCTTAGAATTCTCCACAACAATGAATAAATGAATATGTATTGTAAATTGACAAATTAAAAATTGTAAATAGTATTGCATTTTTATGACACTTATATTATATGCAATGTAATGCATATATTGTATTTCATGAGTTCATCGGTTAATGTAGTTTTGGAGTGTATTAAGGTAAACGCATTTGGTGTGCTGTCAATAACGAAAGGGCTCGAGAACAGAGCTGGGCTTGAACTCTGAGAGTTCCCTGGACTATCTGACTAAAGCAAGAAATAGAAAGACATTTTTGAAATAATTGGAATAGGCATTATGAAATACAGCGTAAAGGAGATGAACAATCTCCTCCTGAACTTACGTTTAGAACTTAATTAAATGCAAAATTAAACTGTATTTTTATGCAATTTCAGTGTTTTGGGTGGACAGGAATTTGCAAGCTGGTTCCTAGGGCATTAGTAAATGGTTGCTAGATGGTTGCTCACTGGCCCAAATCAAAAGTCACCATTCCCAAGTCTCTATGATATCCTGAACCCTAGAAATGTGTGGGGACCCAATGAAAGTCTATGGGATTTCTGCTCATATTTCATCTGCCGGGATGACATTTACTGTATATTCTGTAACAAAAATAATTTAGAATATAAACATGATTCTGTATTTATTTCAAGTTTTCCAATTCTTAGATTTTTTTTTTTAAATAAAAGTGAAGGGTTTAGTGTTTATCTACTGTTAAAAACTAGTACCACCATTGACATTCTGTATACAGGTGGAAATCTTTATAGATTAAATGCCACAATAAAAGTTTTTGCTCAATACGTGAAAAACAAGCCTATTTCAATATTCATGTTTAGAATCAAAAGAGAGGTGTGCTGTACCGAGTATTTTATAACCCAGACAGAAGAAATTATCTCACAAAACAAAAGAATTAAAGGTATAGTTTACCTAAAAACAAAATTTCTGTCATACTCCTGTTGTTCCAAACCCATATGACTTTCTGTCTTCCGTGGAACACAAAAGGAGATGCCAGGCAGCTTGTTCGGCTCAGTCACCATTCACTTCCATTGCATCTTTTTTCCATACAAATTTGAATGGTGACTGAGGCTAACAGTCTGCCTAACATCATGTGTGATATTTTCATGGGAATCTCTACCTCAGATAAAGTACTATATGAGTTCATGAATCCCCAATTCCTCCCATGATGGCTTACCCTCAGCTGACTCATGCACAGTTGTCATTCCATGCATCAGATCCACCACTGAGCCACATCAAGCCGAGTCAAGGCGAATGACGCATCATCAAGTTGAACCTCTGACCTTAAGAACGCACAGACCCAGGGGATAGAAACAGTGACACACTCAGCACAGTCAACCATGAAACATGCAAGTAAATCACACTCAAGTGTTCCCAGGCACACTGTTTACTCGGACTGGCACAGAGGTAAATTACTGGATTGGACAGCGATTCAAAGGCACAGATGTGAGGGGGAAATTAAGAGTCTCATGGGAAAAGGCACAACGTAGGCTGTGTGATTTTGCTAGCCGACTAAAGGCCTTTTTGCACTTAGTCACTTGCATTTGATCAACCGGATTGCTATTTGATTGGGTATGCACATTCCATTTATACTTGGTCACTTAAATGTGTCTCGGCAAAATGGATAAAAATCCAATCTATTATTCCCACACTATAGTATTTGCAAATATAACAGTGTTCACTTCCACGATGATGATACTACCTGATGTGGCTCATTATAAAAAAAAGGTTAAAACTGCTTAAATTTTGATTTAATATTTCGAATAGCAATCAATCTATATTAAATGCAACTTGGAGGGCATTTCAAATTAGCCTTCTCATGATCTGATAGCTATCCAATCAGACACATTTCATGACGTGGAATACAAAAGGAGATGTTTAGCAGAATGTTAGGCTCAGTCACATTTCACTTTCATTGCATCTTTTTTTTATACAATAAAAGTGAATTGAAACTGAGGCTAACATCTCAAGTCAAATGGTTTGGAACAACATGGAAGGTCAATTATGTCAAAAAAATATATTTTTGATTGAACAATCCCTTTAATATCAACTGCAAGACTGTAGTCATTTTCATGTCCAAAATGGCAATAGAAAATGGTCTTGTAATTCAGTCCTGGCTTTGGAAGGCCTGATTTATGGCATCGCTCATTGAAAATGGGAGATTGAAGTCAGAGAGCAGTTCCCATCACGGCCCCACCACTGACCTTGACCTCAGACACTGCCGGGCTCTCATCTGTCACCGCACACACCATCCACACACATCTGTCAGTATACAGGCTACTGAAACCGATCCTGTGCTCATAGACAGGGCTATTCCAACCTCTATATTTATCCCGATGTATCAATCCACTGAATAATTTATCATCGCTAAGTTTCTCTGACAAATTGTTTCCTCTCTATCTCACGTTTCCTGTGACATTAGACTGACATTAGCCTGAGTTCATTCTGTTTTTGTTTGTGCTCGCTCTGACATTGTGGGTTATGAGGTGGTAGCTGTTTTCAGCAACTGGGAGAGATCCTTTTGTATTAAATTACATACACAGCATGCATCAGTATCAGAGGGACTGAGCTGTGCTGGTGGAGGTCAGGTTTAGGTCTTTCAGGTGTGCCTGCCTGTCACTCTGTCCCTCCATCTAAGTATGTGTACTTCCCTGCAACACAGTGTGCAAAAACTGTCAAACGAGTAGGATGCCCGAATATGCAGTTTTTCATGATACAGTGAATAACTATGGGATCAAAATCCCGTCAAAAGTATTGCGGTCACGGATCCAAAAATAATAAGCGCAGATAAAAAAATAAATAAATAAGCACAAAAAATAAATAAAAAGCACAGATAAAAATAATTAGCGCAGATGAAAAAATAACAAGCATGAATTAAAAATATATAAACATTTAAAATATGCTGCAAAAAAAATACAGAAAAATTAAAGCAAAGTCATCAGAATTGCAAACAAAATCATGTTTTCCTTAGTTATATTACTGTTGTTTTGTGCTCTCTGACAGTTTTGCTCATATTTTCATTTTTCTGTACGCTTACGTTGTATTTTTTTTGCTTTTGTTTCCAAGTTCTGCGCTTGGTTTTCCAAAACTTGTGAGTAGAGTTTCATGTAAATCGAGGGCATTTTGTGTCCCCATTGGTCCACTAGTTCTTGACTGACAGCTCCTCTTCTAGCCAATCATTCGAAGAGGGGAGGTGACATCACTCCAGTGTGACTCTGACGGCTGCTGCTCAATCGCCCGATGGTGGATGAAGATGGATAAACGTCAGCTGGCATATCCTGGACAATCACAGGCAATTGAATATAACTATATTATTTGTGGTTGATAGATACGCTGCTTGTGACTGTTTTGAGTATTTTCTGCCAGCTCTAGGAAATAATGTGTTGTCCGAGTAGGCCATTATCATAGTCCGTTAACACATGTATCGAGTCAGCTGAATTTAGTTAGCAGAGTCTTTAGTTTAGGCATTATTTAAGACTTCTTGTTTGTAGGTTATTGGCTGCATATCTAACAAAAACAAGGCTGGGTTGGTGTGGATGTTTGATGCATGTTTTTACTAGCTGTACCAATGTAGTCGCGAGTTCAGAACCCAACTTGATCCGCTTTTCCATGTTGCTGAATGTGCCATTATGTACTGATCCTACATTGACATCGTTGGCATGGCTACATGTAGTTTCTTTTTCCTCGATACTGCAGCGAAATCAGAAACAAGTGACCAAGTGTCCCCACGTCAATAAATAATGTAATAAAGTTGGCTTGACTATGGACTTACTTTGTTCACAAATAGTCGCAAATTTAGGGAACGTCTCTAAAGATACAGGCAACACTGGAGCATACATATCTAAAACATTTACAAACATTTCCATAACAGAGTATACAACTTCAATAACTTTTGAAACAAATGACTTACATTCATACAACCAACTCCAAAGTGTGCATGTAGGTGTCAGCAATAAAGCACATCTTTTAGATTTTTGATATAATTTTAAAAAAAAATGTCCAATTATATGTAAGCATTTCTATATTCATCAGTATTGTAATAGTCGGGATCTGGATTTTATTGCTGTTAGCTGGCCACCGGATCAGACCCTTTTGGATATAACACATTTTTGTAATTGAGTGCAATTTTTTCCCCCAACCTTCAGTACTTCAGTAACTGTGTTTACAGTATATAAAGTTGATGTATCTTTGAGTAAACCCAGACTTCAGCAAGTAGCGTCATTTGACGCCATTTCCAAGTTGGCGCAACCTCTGAGCATAAATCGGAGCTGGGTTTTGTGAAGCCTAAAAAAAAACTTTTAAGTATTTTCACTGCAGGAAATGTGTGTATATGCAATATACAATAAATGTACAAGAGGATGTTAAGAGGAATTGTTTGTGTATCAATCAATGCCTACGTTTTCACCTATTTTGCTCATGAAATAGCTACTAGCTAGCTAGCTAGCTAGCATCTTGAAGGCTGTGCATGCGTTTATGCATTTGGCATGTGTTTGTGTGACCGTGACGTGTGATTGACTGGAACGTACTGAGGTCAGAGGTGGGAAATTTCAACTCAGATATTCCCACCTCCAACTTCGTCTGGAACGCAGCATTAGTGCCTCAAACAAAACTCGGAATATCTCTAAAGATGCTGATGTCACCAAATTGTGACAGACACTTTCGTTTTCGAATGCACTTGAATATCAACCCAGCACATAAACACAACTTTGTTTCCAGGTGGACAAATACAAAAACCTGTGTACCTAGAAAGAAGTTTCAAGTCAGCCAATCAGATTAGGGCTTGCCAGATTGAGAAAATAGCATGTCTGGAAATGTATTTCTACACAACTCCATACCTCCAGAACATACTTTATCAACAGTTGAGAAGTAAGTTCATCATCGAATTCAGTGTGTCTTTAACCTTTTCCTATCTCCTTCCAATGTGTTGCCCATGCACGGGCACAGAGCCATCTGTGTCTCCTCCTGGTTCTTTGACCTTGCACAGCTGTCACAGCTCCTTAGGGCGACGCCGCTCCTTCTCCGCAGGGGCTCCCACCCCTCATCCAGTCACGATGAGACCATATATTTCCCAAGATGCACCTGTAGCACCACGGCTGCTGTGCACCCTGCCCCAAACCTTGTTAGAGCAATAAAAATAGCATGAAACAGAATGGATGGTGAATAGGGAGAGGGACAAAAACCTACCATGCCAGCCAAGATATTCTCATAGGAACAGCGCGGTTCAGCAAAGCAGGTTAGACCAATTAAACAAGAGTCAGCTGCTTTCACTGATTAGCATTCACACCTCACACTAAGCAGGAGAGAGAGAAAGATGATTTCATATGGAACATGTTTCATATGAAACTGCGTTTTAAGCTCCAACATAAGCTAATTTATTGAGCCAGTTAAGCAAAGCAGCAGAGGATAAATAGAGGGACGGAGAGTGTGTATAATGTGGCAATGTTATGGTTTGTAGCACAAAGTTTAATCATGGTTGGACGTCCCTGGGATTACACCTCTGACAGGGAAACGATGCTTCATATACTGATAAGATTTCGCTTTTGTTTTGCCCTGTCGTTTTCATGGCTCTGTTGTGTTCACTGCTCTCGACCGTCTAATTCTCCCCAAGCAGAGGTCATTACATTTCCTATCTAAGTGTGAGTATTTGGGCTACACAGATCGATGGTCTTGGTAAATGCCAGTTGAGGCTGTGTATTGGGTCCATTTCAAGACTAGATGTGTGCAGGATTTAGGGGTCAGATTTACAGGACATGCTCGACAGAGGTGATTGTAGAAGGGAGATCAATGTCTCCAATGGCCTGCCTTTGTCACTTGGGATGCATTTGCAGTTCCCGAGAGAAAAAAAAGATTGTTTCCTAGTGTCTTCTGTAAAGGTGTGAATCTCGCAAAACCTGTCAAGAACCTTGTCATATTTCACCCCATAATCAAAAGGAAAATAATATAATTATAATTAGATATAATAATTAATAATAATAACAACAACACAATATTATAATAAGAAAATTAAGCCTATTTTAGGACTAACATTTGTATCTTATTTTTTAATTAATTTTATTTTTATTTTTTGCATTTGGACATTATTTTAATGACAATTAAGCCCACTATAATTTTTAATTATCATGATTGATGTGATTAAAACAATGTATTATTTAAATAGTTAAATATTTATACATCATCGTAGTATTTGTTGTACTGCCCTTAATTTAACTAAATAGAAATAAATTACATATAAATAAAATAAAAATAAATTAAATACATTTTTTAATATTGTAATTAATTAGAATGACCAATGAAAATAATGGCAATTACAAAAAAAAAAAAAAAGGAAAACATTCAGGCTTCATTTACTTTAAGCATAATATAATATAATATAATATAACATAATATAATATAATTTACTTTCTTTTGGTTTTTTTTTTTTGGTGAAATGTGACCTAGACATGTTTTTTAATGAGATTCACCAAAAGGGAAAGTGTGGATCATGTAGAGGGCTATTAAATGCTGTGTTATAAACAATAACATTTGTTTTCTCTTAGTTTTATCTCAGTTAGTTACCAAGCAATTTAACAACCCAGAATTATTGTTCCAGATAATTATGTGCCGAGCAAACGAATCAGAACTGAATCACAGATCTCCCGCAGTTCAAAGTACAAGAAGACAAAGAATGCTAAATCTTTCATTCCACTTTAAATCTGACACATCAGAGGAGAGATGGGGGAATCGCCTTAGTCTAAATAATGTAAAAGTGGATCTCTCTCTCTCTCTCTCTCTCTCTCTCTCTCTCTCTCACACACACACACACACACACACGCACACTCTCTCTTTTTCTTTGGGCTGGGAAGTGAAGCAGCAGTGGAAGCCCCAGGCAGTTAGAAAACTGGGTTGGAGGAAGTAAGTGTTGCAGCCTATAAAACTCCTCCATGGTTCATTTTTGTCAGTGCCATATCTCTAAATCTTGGGGACTTGCCCACAAGTGGTGACGTCATGCAGTGTTTTTATACAATAGTATCGCTGTTGTCATCATTTACTCACCCTCATGTTATTTCAAACCTGTATTATTTTTTCAGTGGAACACAAAAAGGCAGAACCATTCATTGTGTGGTGAAATAGAAATAATAGTGGTGGCTGGGGCTAACATTCTGCCTAACATCTCCTTTTGTGTTCCACAGAAGAAAGAAAGCCATACGCCTTCAAAACAACATGAGGATGAGTAAATTACAGAATTTTCATTTTTGGACAAACTATCCTTTTAATGCCACCACTGCACAGTAAACTGTATATGCAGCTTACATACAGCATATATACCTACCAGTGAAAAAACAGGTCTATATAGGCAAATCTTACCAGAATATTACAGGGTGCCAATGACTTTTGCGTAACCGAAGTCTGACAGGTACTGTGTATGCATGAACTTTACTTTCTTTGTTTCTCTCGTCCAACTTGCAGCTTCCTTCTTTCACTTTATCTTCACTCTTGCTCTCTCTTTCCTTAAAGGACTATATATTTAAAAATATCAACTGCTGCCAATTATGTAAATTTGTACTGAATATCTTACCTCAGATGTAGAAATATTCCAGCAGTTAGCCGGGTTAAGTGCCTCCCTAACTTCTGTCAGGGTGATGCAAAATGGCCCTATGGGATCCGCGCCGTGGGTATGTCTTTTCTATTGCAGTGCATTTTTCATTCATTCTGTTTGTGTGCTTATTTGCAAAGGCCACATATTTCTTTGCCCCTGTTGAATGGCTTAATATGCTTATTATGCATCTTGTGCAAAGCTACGTCATAAAGAACAATCTACCATCAGAGCTAGCCTAGCACGCAGGTCGCTCTTGGCAACATTCAGTTCAGCCTCAGGGTAGCTATTCTCTCCAATCCACTTGTACTGAGATGTTGTTTAATGGCAGGCTGTTCCTAGAATCCCAAGATCGTCAGCATGACTAAGAGGACACAAAACACTAAGATAAGGCATGTCCTCCAGCCATATAGAGGATAAAGCATCTACTGTCAGAATGTTAAATTGTAATGTGAGTTTGATTACACCACTGGTGGAAAATGCTTAAAAAAGGGTTCAAGTCAATTTATGATTTGTGATCTGAGAGATACTGTACAATGTGTGCATTGTGTCAGTGTGCAGTGTGTCCTACGTAATGGTTTATCCGACTGGTAAAAAGGAACCATTTTTGGTTAATGGATTTTCTAAAGCGACTGTCACACAAGACAAAATTTATTATTTATGTGCAACATCAGCAGTCAACATTTTAAATTAGGTGGAAATGCTCACTGCCTGTCTGATGTTATATGTGTTTCTGATAAAATCAACAAAGCACTGGTAACAAAGACTCTAAATATCATTTGTATAAAATTTCTAGCTAAAGGAATATGTTCTTTCCATAAAGCAGCTATGGGCTGAATATTATTTCCCCTAGGAGTGTGCAGATTATAAAATGACTTAGAGGGGGGTGTTTTTAAATGAATTCATATATTATATGAATGTTACATTTGAATGAATGACTGTTAAATTTATATAGCTGTTATATTCATACAGTTACATACATACATTTGAATGAATGAATGAATGTTACATTTATATAACTACACTCAAAGTGCTTTACATGGTGAAAAGGGGACTCTCCTCAACTACCACCATATATTAGGGATGTCCCGATACCATTTTTCTGAGAACAAGTACGAGTACCGATACTTCATTTTTGGTACTCGCCGATACCGAATCCGATTCCTGTTTTTTTTTTTTTTTTCTAAACTCCATATCATCATTTTATTTCAATTTTATCATCAAAATGGTGTTTAAATAAATAAAATCATTAAAACTTTGATCAAATGAAAATATAACAATAAATATTCAACATAATATTGCATTCATTTTTATCAGATTAAGTGCTTATATACAGAACCTCACAGCACAATCCAAAATTCAACATTGGAGTTATATTTTGTCAAATAAAGTGCTGCATAACACAGCATCACAGATGTTAGATACTGCTTAAAATTGCAGTATGTAACAAATTTCATGTAATATTCACCTTTTTTTTTTTTTTTTTTGCCAGTGTGTGAACAGCTTGAAGCACAACTTAAAAGATTAGCCCTTCCCGGACTTCCTAGGTTGCATATTAAAGCCTGTAGACTGATTTTCATGCAAAGGGAGCGGGTCGGTTTTGCCTGGAAAATCCAAAGAATGTGACGTTTTGCGCACTCCCGAGAGCCTTGCCTCAGACAGTAGCTTCTCTTCCGCTATTCAACAGCGACAACAAACTGCAACACTAGGTAACGTTATCTTAGAGATGGAATCCAGCAAACATCCGGCTCTCAGCACAACACCAACTCCTACACAAATTCAGAGTAAGCCATAAAAACAAAAATAAACATTTGTCTACTGAATCCCCTCTGGCTAAGCGGGAACGTGATCGTGGTTGAGTGAAAACTAGAGTGAACATCGGCAGGGCATTTGATTCCTGGAGGGACCTTCGTTCAGTTTTGGGGATCAAATCCGACCCTGAATTGGCATTCATCTTATTGGACAGGTAAGCTTTCATAACTGCAAAGCATGTGAAATATAGTGCCATAAGGATTGATCTGTTTAATTTTAGCTAACTTGATCTTGCCTGCACAGTAACTGTCATAAAGAATGTTAATCTGTAATTATTCAGCAAGGTAAACTACAACCCCAATTCCGAAAAAGTTGGGACAGTATGAAAAATGCTAATAAAAACAAAAAGGAATGATTCGCAAATTATATTTACCCTTTTCTATATTGAAAGCACTACAACTACACATTATATGATGTTTTTCCTTGTGAATTTCCTTGTTGTTTGAAAATGTACAGTAATTTCAAATCAGATGATTGCAACATGCTCCAAAAAAGTTGAGACAGGGGCAATTTAAGACTAATAACAATTTTATGAGTTGAAATAACAAGGCGATGTAAAACAGGATATGTTAAACAGGTGAGGCAATCATGTCATAGTACTGTATATAGGGAGCCTCCAAAAACAGCCTAGTCCTTCAAGAGCAAAGATCATTCGAGACTTGTCAATTTGCCAACAGATGCTTCAGCAAATAATCCAGCACTTTGAGAACAATGTTCCCCAAAGATAAATTGGAACGATTTTGGGCATTTCACCCTCTACAGTGCACAATATAGTTAAAAGATTCAAGGAATCTGGTAAAATCTCGGTGCGTAAAGGGCAAGACAAAAACCAATTCTGAATGCACGTGATCTCTGATCCCTCAGACATCACTGTCTTAAAAAAACATCATTCATCTGTAATGGATATCATGAACATGGGTTTGGGATTAATTTAGTACATTTTTGAAAGTCAGCACCATTCACCGCTGCATCCACAGATGCAAGTTAATTCTTTACTATGCAAAGCAGAAGCCCTACATCAACACTGTCCAGAAGCGCTGCCGACTTCTCTGGGCTCGGTCTCATCATAGATGGAAAGTGGAACAGCGGAGCAGTGTTTTTGGTCCGATGAGTCTACATTTCAAATTTTTTTTGGAAAAACAAAGTCGTTGTGTTATCTGGGCCAAAGAGGAAAAGGACCATCCAAGCTGTTATCAGCATCAGGTCCAAAATCCAGTGTCTGTATGGGCCAGGGGTGTGTCAGTGCCCATGGCATGGGTAACTCGCACATCTGTGAGAACACCATGAATGCAGACAGATATGTACAAATTTTGGAGCAACATATACTGCCATCCAGCACCGTCTTTTCCAGGGAAGTCCCTGCATTTTCCAGCAGGGCAACTTCAAACCACATACTGCCCGGATTTCTAGTGCATGGCTGTGTAAGCAGAGATTGTGGGTGCTAGATTGGCCTGACCGCAGTCCTGACCTGTCTCCAATTGAGAATGTGTGGTGCATTATGAAGCACACCATATGGCAACAAAGACCCCATACAGTTGTGCAGCTAAAGACCTGCATAATGGATGAATGAGGGAAAATTCCACTTTCTAAACTTAACAAACTTATGTCTTCCGTGCCCAAATGCTTAATAAGTATTATTAGAACAAATGGTGATGTTTCACAGTGGTAAACACTCGACTGTCCCAACTTTTTTGGAGCGTGTTGCAATCATCTGATTTGAAATTACTGTACATTTTCAAAAAACAATGAAATTCACAAGGAAAAACGTCATATAATGTGTAGTTGTAGTGCTTTCAATTTAGCAAAGGGTGAATATAATTTACAAATCACTCCTTTTTGTTTTTATTAGCATTTTTCATACTGTCCCAACTTTTTCAGAATTGGGGTTGTTCAATAACACATGAAATGAATGCTAGACAATGTTCAAGATAATGCAAAAAGACCCATTCTTTAGTGTAACATAACTTGGTTATACAGAAAATATATACAATCTATTATTATAAAACAATAGCGCATCGATATATCAAAATGACTGTTGTGATGGAATCACATCAACACTGAATTGTGTCAACATATTTATAATGTACAGTCTATTTTATAAACAGCTACTGTCATCATCCACCAAATATAATATACAGTCTCAAAGTTTGTAGTAAAACAATCATAACTGTGTAATTTTAATTATGCTACCTCATCTGTCAGCATGATGCCGTTGGATCACATTCAGTCTCTTTGTACATTAGGTCATTGTTTTGGCCGATGCTTGCTCGCTTGCATCCCAATGGAGTGTGTGCACAAGCGCGAGCACGAGCAACAGGTAGCTGGCTGCAGTTCACTTAATGGCCACAGGTGTCATTAATAACAAGGGTTTCTTAATCTTACATACTGCAACTTTAAGTATAATACAATTACTACTGATATACTATTATTATTATTAGTAGTAGTAGTAGTATTACAGTGAATATTACATAACTTTACAGTAGTGATATATTTCTGTCATACTTTCTCCTATAAATGTACCTTTAATTTTGACAGAGCTTTTATTTTGAAGTGTTTTTGTGTTGTTTTGACCAAGGAGCTCTGAGGTAAGGACAGCAGATTCCCACTCTGGAAAAGCTGGTCGCTATGTCTCTCAAAGTGATTATTAAACCGCAAAAGACTGCTATTTAATTAAATAAGTATGTACTCTGTATGTGCCTCGCTCTACAGCGTGAATTTGCACTCAAACAGAGCGCACAATGCTCAGGACGGTGTTTTCCCTGTATGAGCCAAGGAGGAGCTTTAAAAGATATGTGCAGCCGGCATCAGCACAACACTGTCTCCACACATTCACAAGTGCTCACATTTGAATTAAATGCACACTAAATATTTATCTCTTTAAATCGTAGCTTTTGAGATTAAATAATCTCACTAGGACATAACATGATTTTAATTTGTGTGCTGAATGTTTATGTAATGACATTCGTACGTTAGATGGTATCGGAGCATTTTTACAAGTACCAGTACATGAACGTGGTGTCGGACCCAGACCCGGACATCTCTATTATATATAATTAGATGCACAAGTGAATGTCTAAACCTGCTGGGCATTATTGCCAGCCACACCTCCTCCAGTGCCTTCAGTCATCCAGCTACTGGGGCATCAGCCAGGAGCCACCCATTACTGATGTTTTGCCCCTTTAATCCCAGAACATTTCCTGGTGGTGACGCAACAGTCAGGGATGTCTCTCTGCACCCTCCGCAGCTGGACTGCAGATCCTTTCCAATGTTTTTTCTTCTTACATTCTCATCAAAGCCTCTTCTCTGTTAGAAAAGACAATCTATCAGACTACGCCTACCAGCCCTCCAATGCCTATCCTTAAAGGAATAGTTCACCCCAAAATTAAAATTCTCTCATCATTAACTCACACTCATACCATCCCAGATGTGTATGACTTTCTTTTTTCTGTTGAACACAAATGAAGATTTTTAGAAGAATATTTCAGCTCTGTAATTCCATACAATGTAAGTGAATGGGTGCCAAAATGTTGATCCTCCAAAAAGGACATAAAGGCATCATAAAAGTAATCCATAAGACTCCAGTGGTTAAATACATATCTTCAGAAGTGATATGATAGGTCAGGGTGAGAAACAGATCAATATTTAAGTCCATTTTTGCTAGAAATTCTTCTCCCTGCCCAGTAGGGGGTGATATTAATGAAGAATGTGAATCACCAAAAACACAAGAAGAATTTGAAAGTGAAAGTGGAGATTGACTGTGCAGGAAGGAGAATTTATAGTAAAAATGGACATAAATATTGATCTGTCTCTAACCAATACCCATCAAATTGCTTCTGGATACATTGATTTAACCACTGGAGTCATATGGATTACTTTTGTGCTGTCTGAAGTTATTTTTGGAGCTTCAAAATTTGGGCACACATTCACTTGCATTGTATGGACCAAAAGAGCTGAGATATTCTTCTAAAAATCTTTATTGTGTTCTGCAGAAGAAAGAAACTATTGGGTGAACTATTCCATTAAACCAATCCCCCAACAGATTTAGTAGGAGAATGATGTGAGAGGTGAGCCATGAGGCTACATCAGCCACCCCTCCAACACCTAGCTTGGCATGGTTTCATTCCCCCACCCAACCACTCTCCAGAAAACCCCGGATAAGGAACGAGTGGTTCATCGGAAACAATTCCTCCCCACTCCTTACAATTGTTCCCTGTTACTAATTTCTCACTATTGCACACCCCACTTTATGTCCGTCCTTCTTAAACATAACCAGAAGCTCCCTCTCTCAGCCTCCTCTGTCATTTCCTTCAGAAACTTCTTCACCAATGATCCAATGACACCAGTGTCTTTTTAATAGATGCTGCATTGATCTTCCCTTAAATCCTCCTCACCCGACCTCCACAGGGTAAGTTGCAGCCCTCCATCCATTTTCCCTGCACTTTGCGGCCAGATCAGCATATTTTAGCTTCTCTCTCTCATAGTCTGCCTCCAGTCCCTCTTCCCATGGAACAGTAAGCTCAGTCATTATGACTTTTCTTGCTGACGCCATCCATAACACTACGTCCGGTCTCAAGGAGGCAATAGCGACCTTTCAATAGCGAAATTTCAGCTGCATGCCTGCCTGCCTGTCTATCTCATTTTTTCTAATAATTTTTTGGATGTAAACTGTAGGGGAATTCATTTTGCACAAACCAAATTATTATTATTATTATTATTATTATTATTATTATTATTATTATTTTTAAACAAAATCGATATTTAATGCGATACTGATCCTAATGGAAAGCATTTGATGGCTGATTGTTGCTATGGTTACCTCTTCAGACAACTTCGACTTTTGTCCGCTAATGTCTATGTAGTGTCAGATGATGAAAATACGCACTCCAACTTGGCATCTAATGATTACTTAAACCTTAAAAAATGCTGTTGAAATATATAATATGTATCATTTAAAATGTTTAGTGTATGCACTGTAAGACCCCCCAGCCTTTTATTTTGGCTGGTTTCAGTAAACTTTTCTCTTCAAATATCATTATCTGTTCTAAAAATCATCAATAGTGAATTTTGTTAGGATCAATGTACGAAGGCTACAGGTTAGTGCTTGCATGTGATATCCAAAGTCATACACAGATTTTTGCTTTTCATATTTTGCAAAAACATCAGGAGTTCATGCTCTCAGCACAGCTTATGAACTCATTTGTCTGTCACTAGAATCATTAGAGAACAAGGCAGTCATGTGGCAGAGATTCTGTGAGCTCAACTAAGATCAAATTCATTCCAGTCCTGATATATATTTAGGTCTACCAAGGTCCCTGTGTCCTTAGCCTAATGCCATTAGATATCCCCCAGCCCAACTGTCTGAGCAGATTAATATTTTTATCTGTACAGATTTCCTCCAGCTAGATCATGACTACACACCATTTACAGCAGAACAGTTCAAACTGCAAGGCAACTTGTTCGGGAAGGTTCTACAGTCTAAGCCAGAGTTCAGTGCTGAGGAATCAAGCCATTATTCTAGTAAGACCTGTCTCTGTCATTTTTATAACATCCAAATTAACAGTAAAAGAACAGCAGTGTAATATAGTCAGCTGTACCTGGGAAATGGGTGCCCTTAAAAAGAGAGACACAAAACAAACAGAGAAAGTAGCAAAAATGAGAAAGAGACATGGAGCATCTGGAGGATAGACAAGAAATACACAGATGCTTGCTTAAGCCATGTCCTCATCAGTGGCGATTGGTTCCCTCTGGATTTTCCTGTTTTTTTTTTTTTTTATCAATGTAGTTTGGGATTTATGAGTAAAATAAGGCCTGTGGTAAACATTACCTTAAACTATTTTGTTCTACAATATATATAATTATCATCATAATGATAATTTTGCAACATACAACTGAAGGCTAAAGAGTAGACAAGAACAGAATAGAAACCTCTTGTTCAAGCATCATTTCTGAGGCTGTAATGAATCATGATGACACACATGACAATTCACCAAATGTCGTTGCATGTCATTTGCTATGTATGGTAACATATATAGCCCCAATCCAGCCTCCACCAGGTGAACCCTATGGTGCGCCACACATCACCATCGATGGCACCAAGCTCAACGCAGTGGAGCACTTCACATACCTGGGCAGTGTCCTGTCCAATGATGCCACAACCAGCAAGGACCTAGATAACCGCCTATTCAAAGCCATCTGCTCCTTCGGGCGCCTTGCTAAGAGAGTGTGGCAAGACCACTCTCTGCGCCTCTCCATGAAATTAAAGGTATACAGAGTGGTTGTAGTCCCCACCCTCCTATATGGAGCAGAGACATGGGTCTTGTACAGAAAGCAGGTGTATCTGCTAGAACGCTTCCACCAATGCTGCCTATGCACCATCCTCAACATCAAATGGAAAGAGTACATCTCCAACGAGGAGGTGCTAGAGAAAGCACTTTTGCCGAGCATTGAAGCCATGGGGCATGTCGCAAGTATGGAGAGCTCGTGACTGCCAAAGGCTGTGTTTTTTTGGCGAACTTCGTCAAGTTTGAAGCTGACAGTCGAGCAGCTGCTGAGGACAAGAGGAAAAGATGGAAGGAGCAGGCTGCCCTTCAGACATCACCAGCCCAGGGCTTCCCTTGTCCCAAGTGCGAAAATGTCTGTACCGCCACTTTCGAGCCTGCAGAAGATGGGCAGACCATCCTCCTCCTCCCCTGATCTTCGCAAGCAGGGGAACAAGCAAGACAGCCCCAAATATTTGGAATTAAGCAATGTCAAAATAAAGTTACCGGCAAAGTTGTGTTCATCATGTTTGTAAAAACGTGAACTGCTCAATACAGTGAACTAAACTCAGAGCACCTCCTGAGAAGGACGACACAATTCTTGCAAACTGTTTTGAGATGGCTGAAACAGAGAGAATTCTATGCATGCACGTGTTCTGCGCTCATGAGTGGCAGCGTGCCACTGAACCTCTGAATACACAGCGAATCAGACACGCACATCAACAGATTTTCTTTCATCTGCTCTTCAAAATATAATCATATGTGTTTCCTCAAACACGTGTCTTTGTGTCTAGTGTCATTTCTTGTCAAATGTCACTCCAAGACGTCTTACAGGTCCCCACCATACAGTATGTTACTGAAATTCTATGATTTTTTTTTTATGTTCCAAGAAACACACAAGCATTTGCCCCCATGAAAACCAGTATGCCTCTGTGAGCAGCTGTAGAGTTTAGTGCACTTCACTTGAAAGTGGTGTTCTAAATATAAAATTACCATGTAAACTCAATAGAAAAATTCTTTGTGTAGCAGGAACCTAAGTAAATTGAATAAACCCAATAAAATGCTTTTCTTTCTCTCAATACATTTTCATGTATGGTGCTGAGGCTGTGATGGTAGTGCAATATAACAGAGTCTATAGCACAGCAATTGCTTAATGAGTAAAGCAATATAATACAATGTAATATTTAATGTTTACTCCGGGACCAGAACTCAACCTAAGCTCAAGCTCCACTCTTTACTGTAATAGTAACCTCCAAAACTCCAACATAACACAAACTCATCTAAATACCAACAACAGAGCATTAAACATTAACCATTCTGCTTGCACAATAGGAAATAAAGGTAAGCATGATTTGAACCAAAGCAGTAAAATGTATGATGCCATTGCTGTCAGATTTTATTAATGATGTGCTTTGTTATTGACATGCAAGCTTAGCAAAGAGTATTGGAGATTTTGGGCCTTTTCCAATTTAAGTAGATAGGAGCTGTATTTGGGTCAGCTTGGATCAGGGTGTTGCCAAGATGGCCACAGAGTGACCTGACTTTAGTTGCACTAAATCAAGTCACATATCCCATTTCTCCATCTTCACCCGCTCACCCTGCTTAACAGATGTTAATGCTTTTGTTATATTGCAAACTGGCCCCCTCAGAGTAACAGAGGGAGTAACAGTAATACAGCACATCATTGTTATTGTGCTGATCAGATCACTGAATTCTATACAGCCAAAGGACAGAATGGCCCAGCAGGGAAGATCACAACAATAGAGATGCTGCTATCATCTGGACCACATTTATGACTCTCAATTGTTTTGGAATTACCATTTAATAGAGAAAGTTCTGGTCCTGGCTCCAGTGCCCATGCTTGCGATCCCAGCGCTCTCTTCTCTTCACATAATTTCTCTATTGTTTGGTCATCCATGCTTGCTTGAGTTCTCATCTTACAGATATGCAAACAATGGTATTGATTACACAAGCAGCATGAGAATTCAATTCGATTCCAGTCACAAACAACCAATACACAGATGGAGAAAGAGTCTCGCTACAAATGTGTGTGAATGAATGCGTGGACTGGCTTGGCCATTTGAGGAAATGCAGGACTACTCAGGTGGCAAAATTTCATTATTATGTTCTCAAAATACCACATAAATGGCCTTTTAAGGGTTCTGCACCAAAGAGATGTAGCACAATGAACACCCATGGGACCCATCAAATTCATTTCAGACACAAAAACCTTTAATACCTCCCATGAGAGAGAAAATTATTCCTTTGTGGCTGGTTAAGGTGCCAGGGTCACAATAAACAGAACAGAGAACACAGAAATCTATCAGACAAATACTTCAGCATCAACCTCATTTGGCGCATTTTGCAGAGGTGTAAAAAGCCGGTGGTCATTCTCCTTTCTGCCCATATAAAAAGTTCTGATTACAGGAGGAACAAAGGCAGTAATTATGGGCTTTTGACATGATCAAAAAACAATGCAGGTAGGTCTAGAAACTAAGGTCCTGATGGTCTCTGAGTTGGTTGTGGTTTCACTAACTTGTAGCTATGAAACAGCAGGCTTGCGATTGGCTGCCATGGCAACTGATTCCTGACAGTACCACACAGAGACAGACACATCAGTAGCCTAAAATTCATTTCACACACAAGAAGTCTTCAGCATTTCAGAAATTTAATTGAATTCAGCATTGGCCCCCTGAGATGCTATTCCACCAATGGAGATACACAATATGATCATAGTGAGATACATGATATGATATCTTGTGTGAAAGGATGTGGCATACAAAAAAAAAGACAAATATGCACATTGATAGGGAAGTTCCCTGTCTGTCACTCACTCGATGTTGTGTTGATGTAGTGACACTAGGGGTCACTCTTGGGAGCCCGAGACACCTCTGGTCTTTGATAAAAGGCCAATGAAAATTGGTGAGTGGTATTTGCATGCCACTCCCCCGGACATACAGGTATAAAAGGAGCTGGTATGCAACCACTCATTCAGATTTGCTCTTCGGAGTCGAACGGTCATGCTCACTGAGCTGAATTCCCACGAATGTTCATTCACCTCTGCTGGATCTGACTGCGCATTTCAGCGGCTTCTCCCTTCTCTGCACTGGTGCACTGCAGAGAATACCCCTGGGCGCTTTGGCAGAAATAAGAGTATATTTCTCTAAAAGAGTATATTTCTCTAAAGAGCGGCACACACGGAACGTCTTTTTAAAGACGCGTCTTTTTAAAGATGCCTTTCCTTTGTATGTTATTCCTGGTTGCGCTCGTTATCTCTCGCCTTCTGACAGTCACGGTCACTGTCTTTCGTGTCTGGGCACTGCTCACGCGGAGACAGCGTTCGTGGATGGGTCATGTACTCATTGCGAGGACATGTCCATGGCAACGTTGTGGTCGCGGCTTGCCTTCGTAAGAAAGCAAGCCACCCCAGAGGCTACCCGCCTCAGTCCTTTTACCCACGGGTATGAGGCCAGCGCGGCTAGCACTGGGGGCGATTTGGGGACCCCAATGGGACCGCCTCTGCCGGGTATCCCCCCGCGGACCTCCCATTACCCAGCATGCTCGTCTGCCCCGATCGGGCTTCCGGATGAGTCTGCCGGCTCGTCTCACGGCAAATTCGACCTCTTATTTGGAGCCCGCGAAAGTGATGAGCTCTCGAGCGCAGCATCGGAGAGCGGGCTCGTCCACTCAGATGCGGAAGCCTCAGCTGGGCTCCTCCCTTCGGGGACGATTGCCCAGTCACAGGCTGACGCAGAGATAACGACATGCTTTCCCGGGCAGCCGCGAGCGTCGGCTAGAGTGGAACCCTCCGTTCTTCCCTGAACCCTTGCGGCTCGATGATTGGTTCCTGGGCTCATTGGGCCGCTCAAAGCCACTCCCAGCTCCCGTTCCTTTCTTCTCGGAAGTGCATGAAGAGCTGACAAGGTCGTGGGAGGCACTTTTTACTGCCCGGTCCTGATCTTTTCAGCTTCCCCGCCCTCACTACCCTCGATGGTGGTGCGGCCAAGGGCTATTCGGCAATCCCCCGGTGGATAAAGGCGCTCGCGGTGCACCTATGCCTGCAGAGCGCCGCCACCTGGTGTGGGTGCCCAAAGCCCCCATTCAAGGCCTGTGGGCTTACGTCATCTCTGACGGCCAAGGCTTACAGTGCCGCTGGACAAGCCGCCTCCGCCCTGCACACCATGGCTCTCCTGCAAGTCCGCCAAGGTGCTAAAGGAACTGCACGAGGGTAGTTCCGCCCCGGGATTGATGCAGGAACTACGCTCGGCGACCGACCTTGCTCTCCGAGTGACGAAGGTCACAGCGTGGTCTCTCAGGCGGACGATGTCCACATTAGTGGTCCAGGAGTGCCACCTTTGGCTCAACCTGGTCGAGATGGGTGAGGCCGACAGGACACGGTTCCTTGCTGCCCCCAACTCCCAGGCTGACCTATTCGGCACCGTCAAGGATTTTGCCCAGCAGTTCTCGACGGTGAAGCAGCAGACGGAGGCTATCCGGCATATGCTCGTTGCTAAGGAAGTCCCACTGTGGTGACTGCACCGGCTCTGCCACAGCCCGCCCCTTCGGCCCGGCCCCAGCATAGAGCCCACCACAGGAAGCAGACGCCACCCGTCTCGCGGCCGCCAAGAACCCGTGAAAGGCTTCAAAGAGCCCCTGAGATGGGCAACCCAGGGACGATTAAACCCACTGCTCTGGAGCTGGTAAGCAGACCACTCCATCCCCCGGATGAGGGCTGGGAGGAGAATCTTTTTGTTACCTTTGCATTTAATTGCGCTGCATGCCCAATTGGCTGCAGTACCCAAGCATTCAGCAAGAGCAGTTTCCTTGTTCCCTGGGTCATGTATCCGATGTGCACGGCCATCATCACGACCACCATCCACCACTCTATTTGGAAGGTTTGGTGCTCCAGTTGAGGTCTTCCACCCCTGAGCGCCCAGCTGTGGCACAAATCTGCCCCCGATGTGACAGTCTCCACGGGTCATGAGGACAGGCCTCTTCCTCCCCCATCCCAGGCTGTTCCAGGGGTGGTCACAAGGAGCCAGGTAAGTACTTCGATGTCCCTGAACTCAGCATGGCCATGACATAGCGTGGCACCTTGAGCTCCACCCCGCCGCGAGGCCCCACCCGCCGGTACTTCTGACGAGATTATCCCTTTGGTTCCCCTCGCACGGAGCTTGAATGCATGGCTTGCGCTTTCCAATCCATCACGATGGTTTGTCCGGACCGTCCGACTCGGCTACGCAATTCAGTTCACCAGGCGTCCGCCAAGGTTCAGCGGTATCCACTTCATCTTGGTGAAGGACGAAAACGCTGCTACCTTGCGCGTGGAGATCGCCACCCTCCTACGGAAGGGTGCAATAGAGCCTGTCCCTCCGGCCGAGATGAAGAAGGGGTTTTACAGCCCCTACGTCATCGTACCGAAAAAAGGCGGTGGGTCGTGGCCAATCTTGAACCTGCAAGTACTGAACCGGGCTTTACACAGACTCCCATTCAAGATGCTGACGCAAAAAAGCATTCTGGTCGAGCGTCCGGCATCAAGATTGGTTCATGGCGGTAGACCTGAAGGACGCGTACTTCCACATCTCGATTCTACCTCAACACAGACCCTTCCTGCGACTTGCATTCGAGGGTCAAGCGTATCAGTACAAGGTCCTCCATTTCGGCCTGTCCTTGTTTCCTCGCGTCTTCACGTAGGTCGCAGAGGCAGCCCTTGCCCCGTTAAGGGAAGTGGGTATTTGCATTCTCAACTATCTCGACGACTGGCTAATCCTAGCTCACTCTTGGGAAATGTTGTGTGCACACAGGGACTTGGTGCTCTCACACCTCAGCCGACTAGGGCTTTGGGTCAACTGGGAAAAGAGCAAGCTCCTCCCGGTTCAGAGCATCTCTTTCCTCGGTTTGGAGTTGGACTCAGTCTCTTTGACAGCGTGCCTCACGAACGAGCATGCCCAGTCAGTGCTGGCCTGTTTGAAGGCATTCAAACAGAAAACAGCGGTTCCACTGAAATTCTTTCAGAGGCTCCTGGGGCATTTGGCATCCTTAGCGGTGGCCACCCCACTCGGGTTGATGCATATGAGACCGCTTCAGCACTGGCTTCAGATTCGAGTCCCAAGATGGGCATGGCGCCACGGGACACATCGCGTGGTCATCATGCCAGTCTGTCACCATCTTTTCAGCCCTTGGACTGACCTCTTGTTTCTACGGGCAGGTGTTCCCCTAGAACTTGTTTCCAGGCGTGTCGTGGTCATGACAGACGCCTCCAAAATGGGCTGGGGCGCTGTTTGCAACGGGCACGCAGCCGCTGGCTTGTGGACAGGCCTGCGACTACATTGGCATATCAACTGCCTCGAGTTGTTGGCAATTCTGCTCGCCCTGTGGAGGTTTCGGCCGTTGATCCAGGGCAAGCATGTGTTAGTTCGGACAGACAACACAGCAACGGTAGCATATGTCAACCGCCAAGGCGGTCTGTGCTCTCATTGTATGTCACAACTCGCCCGCCGTCTCCTCCTCTGGAGTCAGCAGCACTTCAAGTCGCTGTGAGCCACTCACATCCTGGGCAACCTCAACACTACAGCGGAAGCGCTGTCACGGCAGGTTACCCACAGAGGAGAGTGGAGACTCCACCCTCAGGTGGTCCAGCTGATTTGGAGTCGATTCGGAAAGGCACAGGTGCACCTATTCGCCTCCCAAGAATCCTCCCACTGCCCGCTCTGGTACGCCCTGACCGAGGCCCTCCTCGGCATAGACGTGCTGGTGCACAGCTGGCCCCCTGGCCTGCGCAAATATGCGTTTCCCCCACAGACCCTGTGCAAGGTCAGGGAGGACGAGGAGCAGGTCGTCCTGGTAGCACCCTACTGGCCCACCCAGATGTGGTTCTGAGACCTCACGCTCCTCGCGACAGCCCCCCCTGCGAATTCCCCTGAGGAAGAACCTTCTTTCTCAGGGACGGGGCACCATCTGGCAACCACGACCAGACCTCTGGAATCTCCATGTCTGGCCCCTGGACAGGACATGGAAGACCTAAGCGGTCTACCACCCGCGGTGGTAGACACAATCACTCAGGCTAGGACCCCCTCTACGTGGTGCCTGTATGCCTTTAAGTGGTGTCTGTTCGCTAAGTGGTGTTCTTCCCGACGGGAAGACCTCCAGAGATGTGCAGTCGGATCAGTGCTTTCCTTCCTGCAGGAGAGGTTGGAAGGGCGGCTGTCCCCTTCCACCTTGAAGGTATACATTGCCGCCATAGCAGCACACCATGGCTACGAGCCCATTCTACCAGGGGTGTAGCGGCCTCCTGGGCCCTGGCCAGGGGTGCCTCTCTAACAGACATTTGCAGAGCAGCAGGCAACACCCAACACTTTTGCAAGGTTCTACAACCTCCGGGTGGAACCGGTTTCATCCCAGGTAGTGGCACACAATACAAGCGGATAAGTCCGGGATAGCCAGCCGGGTGTATCGCTTGCACATAGCGCCTTCCACCTCTTTGAGCTGAAGACGTGCGCCATTAATTCCCATTAATGTTCACAAACTATGTTCCCTGGTTGACTTCCTCCAAGCCCTGTGGCTCGCTGCCGGCCCAGTACACGTGCTAACTAAGAGCCCTGTTCTGGGGTAGGTGCTCCACATGTGACGGTTCCCTGTAAGGTAAACCCCATGCGATGTATATCTTCTGCTAATTCGTTTCCCTGTTGGCAAACTGCATCTTCCTTGGGCAGAGCCCCTCTGCCCCAGTCTCCATATTTGTAGTGACTCCTCCCCTGTTGGGTAGGATCTACCTTGAGACTCTCCACATGGTCGCAAGACCATGTGACGTATTTTTTCCACTTAAATATACCCCCCCCCTTTGGGCAAGGTGTGGTCTCCGCGGTGTCCTCCCCTTGGGAGGGACACCGCCCGACTAGACCAGGCGGCCCAGTCGGATAATCCCCCTTCTTTTTTAGGGAGTGGAAAAAAAAAAGGGGAAAAGAGGTCACGACTGGGTTAGCCTGTCTCTATCTTTTGGGTAGTCGACTTGTCCCCAAAGGGCCGTTCGACACTCATAACTATGTTGGGGGAGGTTACGTGTCAACCTGGTGTTCTGGCTACGAGGCACACAGTGGTCTGCCCATCACACACCGCCAGTTCACGTAACACAGTTCAGCCAGCTGTGGCGTTTCGTATAGGGACCCCTAGTGTCACTACATCGACACAACGTCAAGTGAGTGACAGATAGGGAACGTCATGGTTACTTGTGTAACCTCAGTTCCCTGATGGAGGGAACGAGACGTTGTGTCCCTCCTGCCACAACGCTGAACTACCCGCTGAAATGGCCGGACCTTGTCTCGGCTCCTCAGCATAAAACCTGAATGAGTGGTTGCATACCAGCTCCTTTTATACCCGTATGTCCAGGGGAGTGGCATGCAAATACCACTCGCCAATTTTCATTGGCCTTTTATCAAAGACCAGAGGTGTCTCGGGCTCCCAAGAGTGACCCCTAGTGTCACTACATCGACACAATGTCTCGTTCCCTCCATCAGGGAACGGAGGTTACGCAAGTAACATGACGTTTTTAATATTTCAATTATTTATCCACAACAACATTGCGATTAAATGGAGAGCAAATGGAGATTTTATTTAAAAGGCAAGATCACAACAAAATTATGTGTTCCATATCCATATGACTTTATAGAACCTGTATGGAGCACAAAAGGAGGTGTTAGGCAAAATATTAGCTTCAGTCACCACGCACGTCCATTAAACTTATTTTTCACACAATGAATGCGAATGGTAACTGAGGCTAGCATTCTGCCAAACAATCTCCTTTTGTGTTCCATGGATAAAGAAAGTCATGCAGGATTGGAACAACATGAAGATGAGTAAACGGTGACAGAATTTGGGTGAACTTTGCTTTTAAGTCTCCTGCTTTTCAAATGTGTCTTCTTAAAAGAGACCCTCACATGTGTCTCTTCTAGAGTTTTATGTAAAAGAGATCTCAGCTATGCTCCAAACGGTGTTCAACATTAATGCATTTGTATTTCTTCTACAATTCCTCCAAGACCAAATTGTCTGGGCTATGCTATCTGCTTTTCTATGCTCTTACTTTAAGTCAACAATTGTCTCATTAGTGTCTATTTTAAATTCTCCAAAGAAATTTTAGGAGAAAAATCTAAGATCCACTATGTCTCTGGTGCTAGGAAAGAGTAATACAATTGTAGCCGGTGGGTTGCAAAGAAACAACACGGATACACAAATATTTTGGGGGAGTTTTAATCTGACGGGCGTTTAAAAAAAACAGCAGTCGATGTAAAAAAGTATATAAAAAAGGAAATGAATGTACAAATTAAATACAAAAATGAAATATGAAAATGAAATACGGTAGGGCTTATATCCAAATCAAAGGAAAAACAGGGCATTAGCCTACCCATATGCCTCAGCATACATCTGCTTAATATATGCTTATAACATTCAGAGCATTTTATGCATTTAAGCACTTGCCCAAATCACTCAAAGCATTTAGCTTATTTTTTTAACCAGGCTTTAAGGACAGTTTAAACAATACCACTCATATTTTCACATATAACACGTATTACACTTATTTACTAAACTGTTTTATAAGCATTTTGTGTGAAATTTAATATTTATATTTAATTCTCAAATGATGAACAAAACCGGGAGCTCTCTTGCACAACGTATGTTCTCACGTCTCAAACATGAGAGAGTGCCGAAAAGCAGGTGTTACAAAACTCTGGTTCTTAAAAAGGCCATGTCCAATTTATGACTAGAGTTAAATTACATGAAATTTCTCTGCTTGGCTACACAAATTTCCTCTGAGAACATACCAATGTAGACTTTATATGCAGGATTACATATGGCACATATAAGGAGCTTCTTACGCAATCTGTTATTATATGTCAGCTCTTGTGCTTTTTGTGGGAGTTCTGAGTGCAGAAAGCCGAGCTTTCACCCAGAATTAATGAGCACAGCCATAAAGCTGTCTAAAAGGTCTTCACAGTGTTGTAGATTCTAGAGCCACATTAAGAGCAAAATAAATTGTGATTGTGAAGAATGGCATATCACTGCTGAGCCAAGGGTGCCACATGGAGGCTTCTTAGAAGTTCAGTGACAGATTACCAGCTAACACCTCAAGAATGTTTAATCAAACCTTGTGTCTCTTTTTCGTTTGTATTTGTGTGCACTTGTGTGATGTAAAGACAGCTGGAGGCAGACATTTACCGTAGGAACATCAATGCCTCCCTTGAGCTTACAAAGATGGTGAGCTACCATGGTGAGCCCTCAAAGCCTACATGTGTCACCCTGAGAGCTGGGACTATGGACTTGAATCACATTTTCACCTCAGTGGTTTAAAAAGTGATTTCAACTTTTGCTATGGAGAAGTTGAAATTTTTTCTTTGTGTGAAAATGAAACAGCAGATTATCTCCCAACCACCTGCCATTCCTGCTGAAAAAACACTTAAACCAGGTGGTTTGCTTGTCTTAGCTGGTTTAAGATGGTCTAGTTGGCCCCCCAGGCTGACTAAACTGGTCTTCAGCTGATTTATCTGGTCTTGCAGCCTGTCCAAGCTGGTTTTCACCTGGTTAAGCTGGTCTCGCAGCTTGGCCAAGTTGGTATTCAACTTGTTTATTTCGTCGGCTAGCTGGTCTCCAAGCATGACAAACTGAAAAGTGCCCAAAATTATTTTTAAACCTGCCAGGCAGACCAGCATGACAAGGCTGGGAGACCAGGAGTCCTGGAGAGATCTTAAGCTGATTTAAGCAGTGTTTTTTTTATTTTTTTTTAGCAGGGACCTCCAGGACCCTAGTCCTGAAGGTGAGAGAGAGGCACATGATATTTATGAGTCTGGGTGTTTATTTCCCAGAGGTTCAAAATAACTGAGGCACCTCGGCTGGGTAGAGCATTAGAGCAGAAAAACAAACCAATGTTTCCCATCCTCCAGGGGCGGACTGGCCATTGGGAGCACTGGGCGTTTTCCCAGTGGGCCGCTGGGTAATTTGGGCCGGCCCACTGCTGCACAAGTACCGGCCCGTCTCACAGACGATATAGGCAGCTGCCCTGGGCTCTAACATGCCCGCACGGACCTCATAACAAAGCGAAAATGTAATAAACTCTGCAAGACAAGTCAATACAATGGCTTTTATTTTGAAATCACTTACACATCGGAGTGCATATCCATATGTATGCATCAGCTCCGAACCTCATGCTGACCTCATATTTGACATACAAATCCTAATAATGATAATAACCAAAAACAACATATTAAGCATAAGATGAGCTTTTAATAATCACTAAATGACAAATAACTGCAAGTTACAACAAATACAATAACAGTAGTGTAAATACAATCAGAAAACAATAAAGCTATGAGCAGTACATAGTCATTTGCATAATTTATTCATACCGCAAAGCATTTCTGGGAGCTGAAGCGCAGCTTGTTGAACAATGCACACCCCTATAAACATGCAGAAAATAAGACATGAAAAATATGACTTTGAGGCTGTTTGAGTCTTTGAGGCTTAAATTGTTTAAAGGATATAAGAAACAGTGCTTGTTAAAGCACTGGGCTTTTCACTTCTTCTCAAGAATAATCTGGGGAAGGAATTAAAACACTGCTTTTTAAAAACTCACACAGAGTGAAAATATGAGCAATTAATCTGCAAAATATCTGCAAAGATCTACACTTTAAGAGGTATGTTATGTTTATTTTGTTTTACACATATTTATATTTGTTTATATTTATATATGTACATATTCTGGCCAACTTTGTTTTCATTGACTTTTAAAAAAAAAAAATTTTTTATAAACATTTACACATAGTTTTGTAATTGACATGAAATTTTAAGCATTGTCATCAGTGTCCTGCTGTGTGAAAATGTCTTCATCTAACTATTTTAAACAACATTTTATGATCTTGTATAGCTATATTGTAATGAATGAGGCTGGTCTCCCTTCAGCCGACCACCAGAGGGAGCCCTTTCCCGAATACTGACACTGTACCATTTCTTCTATGGTGATTTCCTGTTTGCATCATATAAATAGCCATGCTTTTCCATTGTTACTTTGTGAAGTATTGCCAGTTTCACTGCCTTACCAAGCGTTATTCCCACTGCCTCTTTATTGCCTTCTTGTTATGACCATTGTGCCTGCTTCATTGATTACTGATTCTTGGATTACTGTTTTGCTCTGTTTGCCTGGTTGGACTAATTACCTGTTAATGACTACTTTGCTTGCATCAACGATTACGTCTCTGCCTTGTGTCTTGGATTTGTTTGCTGTTTGTTAATAAACTTCCTGCATATGGATTCTACTTTCACCTCCATGTCGACTCCCTCACAGAATACTTCGCCACTAATGAATCCAGTGGAAGTTTGTGGAGTGGTGGTGGTGTAGTGGACTAAAGCTCTGAACTGGTAAGCAGAAGGTTGTTGGTTCAATCCCCACAGCCACCACCATTGTGTCCTTGAGCAAGACACTTAACTCCAGGTTGCTCTGGGGGGATTGTCCCTGTAATTAGGGCATTGTAAGTTGCTTTGGATAAAAGCATCTGACAAATGCATAAATGTAAATGTAATGTTTCTCAGCTCCAGGCTGCAATTGCTTACCAGAGTGAACTTCTCACAAGTTACCAAGAACAACTGAACAACCTAAGAGCTGCAAATGAGAACCTCACCCATTACATCCACTCTCCATCCCCACAAGCTACACTAGTTGATAGACAACTTCAAATGTCATTCAATTACTTCACTTCCCAGATCCCCAGAGGGAGGTAAAGATGTCTCTGTTCAGCTGCTTCATGTATGCCAGGGTTCACGTTCTGCAGCTGACTTTGTCATACACTTCAGGACATTAGCAGCCCAAAGTGGATGGAATGTGATTGCACTCAAGACTGTGTTCAAAGAGGGACTGAACTACAACCTGCATGCAAGGGTGAGGATTCAATGCTCCCTGAGTTCATTTCGTTGGCTGTAAAGATTGATAATTTACTGCACAATTCACCACGCTCAAGGATTAGCTCCAAGTCACAACCATCAGTCCATAGTCAAGTCCAGGCATGCCCCGAAGCTCCTGAATTGATGCAGATCACCTATGCTAGAGTGTCTGATGAAGAATGCGATCCTTGTCATAAGGAGGGACTGTGTTACTACTGTGGTGAAAGGAGTCATCGAAACTCTGCATGCCCTCACAAAGGCAAGAAATATAAAGACTCTAGAACAAATGTGAGTATCAAGAATATCTCATCTCCCATACACCACAGTTTTTCTCTTCCCATCAAAGTAAAATGTGTTCCTGCACTCGTCGACACAGGGGCTGCTGTAAATTTGATTCATCAAGATATTGTACAAGAACTCAATATCCATACAGTACCATGCATACCCACCATTAACATCACTGCTGTGAATAATGCACCCATAGGCACAGGCATCACTCATCAAACCGTTCCAGTGACCCTATGAGTTGGATTATTTCACACAGAAATAATCTCTCTTTGTCATCAACTCACCCAAGCATATCCTCATCCTGGGTCATCCATGGCTGGCTATCCACAATCCCGTCATCTCCTGGAAATAGTGTGAGCTAAAACAATGGTCAGACTATTGTCAGTCAAATTGTCTTCATGTTACTGTCATCATGACATGTTTAACCACTAGCATTGAGAGTCCTGATATTCTAACCCAAATCAAAATCCACAAGGAATATTCAGAGTTTTCTGAAGTCTTCGCAAAATCAAGGCAACACAACTACCTCATCGTCCATGGGACTGTGCTATTGAGTTACTGTCCAACATGGCACCCCCCAAGAGCAAAGCCTGCCCATTATCAAGACATGAGATCATGGCCATGGAGACCTACGTCGAGGAAGCACTAGCTTCAGATTTCATTCGTCCATCCACCTCACCAACTGCAGCAGGCTTTTTCTTCATTGAGAAAAAAGATGGAGAGCTTCGTCCATGTATTGACTACCGAGGGCTGAATACAGTAACAATCAAATACAGGTACCCACTCCCTCTTTTTCCATCTGCCCTTGAACAACTCCATGAAGCACGCATCTACACTAAGCTTGACTTGAAGTGCTTACAATCTAATTCGTATTGGAGACGAGTGGAAAACCACTTTCATCACCGCTAGGGAGCACTATGAATACCAAGTGATGCCTTATGGCCTGGCCAACGCACCAGATGTGTTCCAATCATTCATTAACGAGATTTTCAGAGACCTCCTCAAGTGTCATCGCTTATATCGACATACTCATCTACTCCCAAGATAAAGCACAGCACATCAAGAATGTCAAGATGGTCCTCTCACGCCTACAGAAACACCAACTTAATGCGAAAGCATAAAAATGTGAGTTCCACACTACCCATACAACATTCTTGGTGTATATAATCAGTAATAGAGGTGTCAAGATGGATAACTCCAAGATCCAGGCAGTCACGGAATGGCCAAGACCCAATACTGTTAAGGAGCTACAATGTTTCCTGGGCTTTGCGAACTTCTACAGGAGGATTATCCGCAACTACAGTCTCATCGCTGCCCCTTTAACGTCATTGCTCAAAGGTAAACCATCCAAACTACCATGGAGTGACTCTGCTCAAAAAGCCTTTGAAACCCTCAAGACAAGTTTCACGAATGCCCCCATTCTCAAGCACCCTGATCCTAACCAACCATTCATCGTGGAAGTGGATGCATCAGACTGCGGCATCGGGGCAGTTCTATCTCAATGCCATGGTAACCCTGGAAAACACTATCCTTGTGCTTTTCATGTAAACTGATCTCAGCTGAAAGAAACTCTGTTGGAAACAGAGCTACTCTCCATGAAGGCTGCATTAGAAGAGTGGCGCCACTGGCTTGAAGGATCTGTTCATCCATTTCAAGTAATCACCGACCACAAGAACCTCGAATACATCAAGGGAGCAAAACAACTCAATCCACAACAAGCCTGATGGTCACTCTTCACAAGATTTCAATTCACTGTCACCTACCGCCCTGGCAGTAAGAACTGCAAAGCTGATGCTCTTTCCCGTCGTCATGATCCTCATAACATACCTCAATGTATCCATATTACCACCTTCAGTCATCGCACCCATAAGCTGGGACATCATGGAAGAAATCCAAAGAGCCCAACAGACAGACCCTGCACCACCAGAATGCCCTCCAACTAAGCAATATGTACCACGCACTCTAGGTCAAAGAATGATCCAATGGATCCATACCTCCCTCAGCACTGGACACCCTGGCATCCAGAGGACGATAAGCCTGGTACGTAACTTATTCTGGTGGCCATCACTTATAAATGATGTCACTACATATATTAAGTCATGTCAAGTTTGTGCACAGTCAAAGACCCCCAGAGAATTGCCAGCCAGCCTTCTACAACCTCTGCCTATCCCTCAGAGACCCTGGTCCCACCTGTCAGTCGACTTCATCACAGATCTGCCAAACTCCAATGGGTATACCACCATTTTTGTTATCATTAATCGTTTCTCTAAGTCATGCAGACTAATCCCCATGAAAGGTCTACCCACTGCCATGGAGACTGCTAACGCTCTTTTCTACCAAGTTTTTACAGGATCTATGGTCTGCCAGAAGACATTATCTGACCGGGGACCACAGTTTACCTCCAGAGTCTGGCAGGCTTTCTGCAGACAACTAGACATCAACGTCAGCCTCGCATCTAGTTATCATCCTCAGGCAAATGGACAGGTGGGGAGGTTAAACCAGGAGATAGGCAGATACCTCTGGTCTTACTGTAGTCTTGAACAACAGAGGTGGAGTGACTTCCTCCCATGGGCGGAATATGCCAAGAACTCCCTCACTCACTCCTCTACTGGACTCGCTCCCTTCCAATGTGTGCCGGGGTACCAACCTCCAGTGTTCCCTTGGTCAGGTGAACCCTCTATGGTGCCAGCGGTGGATTATTGGATCAGGCAGAGCGAGCAGGTGTGGGACAGTGTGCACGCCAGATTGCAGCGGGCCGTCCGGGCCCAACAGATCCAAGCTGATCGATGGAGGTATCCCCACCCCGACTACCAGCCTGGTCAGAGAGTCTGGCTATCTACATGTGACCTCGAGTTACAGTTACCCTGCCGGAAGCTCAGCCCCAGGTATGTTGGTCCATTCAGAATTATCAGACAGATCAATCCTGTAATTTATCGACTGGAGCTTCCTGCTAACTGCCGCATCTCTCCCTTTCATGTGTCATTGTTGAAACCTATCCACCCACTGTCTGACCCCGGAACCACAGATCCTGAGCCGCCGCCTCCATTGGAGATCGATGGCTCATCTGCTTACATGGTCAGAGATCATTGACTCGTGTCGTCGAGGGGGCCAGATGCAGTATCTGGTGGACTGGGAAGGTTATGGACCAGAGGAGAGATCTTGGGTAGCCACCAAGGACATTCTGGACCCATCATTGATCCATGTCTTCCACAGAGTGCACCCGAATCATCCTGCACCACAACCAAGGGGACGACCCAGAAGAAAAACACTGGGAGTTGTTCGTAGAGTAGGGGTTCTGTAATGAATGAGGCTGGTATCCCTTCAGCTGACCACCAGAGGGAGCCCTCTCCCGAATACTGACACTGTACCATTTCTTCTATGGTGACTTCCTGTTTGCATCATATAAATAGCCATGCTTTTCCATTGTTACTTTGCGAAGTATTGCCAGTTTCACTGCTTTACCAAGCATTATTCCCACTGCCTGTTTATTGTCTTGTTATGACCATTGTGCCTGCTTCACTGATTACCGATTCTTGGATTACTGTTTTGCTCTGTTTGCCTGGTTGGACTGATTACCTATTAACGACTACTTTGCCTGCATCAACGATTACGTCTCTGCCTTGTGTCTTGGATTTGTTTGCTGTTTGTTAATAAACTTCCTGCATATGGATTCTACTTTCGCCACCATGTCGACTCCCTCACACATGTTTAATATATTATTATACTTGTTTCCACAACCTCATTAACAAAGACAATAGTTTATTTGCACTTCTAGAAAAAGCTGAAAGGTGATTAAGATCTTTAAAAACTTTGTAGAAATGCTGACTTGTCACAGCACCTAAAAGTTCCCTTACACATTCATGTACATTTTAACCTAACATCTGTATGTTGGGAAAAAGTTTTCGGACATGTTATTTGTCTGATCTATAAAGTACATTTTTTTTAGTGCTTCCTCTAAAAAAAAAAACCCATGACATTTACAGTGGTTTTGTTTTAAAATTATGACAATTTTTGCACTGGTGGAGTCCGTTGTCATGACTAGCAGTCAATAGAAATGTCATTTTTTGTTTGTTTTATTTTTTTTAACAAAAATTTGAAATTGAGCTGTAAAATGAAATCAATGAGCAGGTGTGTTATGGTGTGGTGTGTTGAGGGCTGCTCTGGGCCAGAAAGTCCAGGGACACTTTTTAGTCCCATTCCGCCCCTGCCATCCTCATACCTCATACTCTAGCTTCTCTCTTTACCTCTGTTTTCCACAGGTTTCTTTGAGCAGTCAATGGACCACTAGTTTTTCCTGTTAGTCTTTATCAACTTTAAATGAGAAGCAGCAAGAAGCAAAGTTAGGGAATAACATCACATACACACACACTAAAATATCTACACACTAAGGTGTTTGAAGGTTACAGGCTCAGACAAAAAAGACCAGATTTGATGCTTCTCTAAAGTCCTATCAGACAGGCTATCTTGAAGGTCAGAGGAAGTTGGGGAGTCGTTTGGATTGGACATCTGAAATGGCAATTGCTCTGCCAACTTTCAGGGCAATTGAACACCCCTTGCTGTGAAATGAACTTTCTCTATCATACACTCGCTTTATCTTTTATGATCTTTTGTCTTTCCCCTCCTCTGAATATTTCAGAACAATTTGTTCCCTATAATCATTGCATTCAAAATCATATATACATTTCAGACCTTTTCCCACACAGATGACAATCTACCATCATGTACTCCATGCTAAAAGACAAAGATTCCACCTTGATAGTTGGCATAAAATACTTTTTGGATGTTGGCATGTCTTTTGGTGTGACATGATGCTATAACTCATCTAAAACTATTTTAAACAGCATTTTGCTAATTATTTTACTATGATTATGCATGCAGGTTTTATGACCACAGGTATGACATGAAATGTTAGTACTTTTAAAAAATGTACACCACAGGACCATTTAAAATGAAATAGAGATGGCAAAAAAAGTGACTAAAAATATGAAAAATTTTAGAGAAATGTTGACCAATCACAGCATTAAAAAATGCACTTTCTTAGAGTTAATTATTATTATTTTGATGGACGTAAAAAAAAGTTTATGCTAATACATTAACCCGTGTGGACAATTAAAGGAATAGTTAACCAAAAAATGAAAATTCTCTAATCATTTACTCACCCTCATGCCATCCCAGATGTGTTTGACTTTCTTGATTCTGCTGAACACAAATGAAGATTTTAAAAGAATATTTCAGCTCTGTTGATCCATACAATGCAAGTGAATGGGTAACAAAATTTGGAAGCTCAAAAATCACATAAATATAGCATAAACGTAATCCATAAAACTACAGTGGTTCAATCCATATCTTCAGTAGTGATATGAGAAACAGATCAACATAGAGATGTTCAGGTTGTAGTCCACAAAGCATGAAGACAATTTGCCTTGGGATCCCTTTTGATTTTCCTATGGGGTTTTATAATGGGAGCTTTTGATTTATGAGTTAAATAAGGTCTGTGGTTAACATTACTTGACGATAAGTGGACGTTTTGTTCTACAATATATATTACACACTTTCATAACTCAAACGTGAATTATGAAGCCATATTGAATTGCACACTGCAGCTTCAAAATTCACATTTGCAGTATGCAAGTGTGTGATTGTAGAACTAAACATCCACATTTCGTTCAGTAATGTTTGACACAGACCTTATTTTACTCATAAGTTGAAAACCCCATTATAAAACCCCGTAGGAAAATCTTGAGGGAACCCATGGCAAATTAGATTTCCGGGTTCGCCTACAAATTGATGTCATAGCTGAACAGCTCTATTTAAGTCCTTTTTTATTATCATTTCTCCTCCCTGCCCAGAAGGTGGCGATATGCACGAAAAATACGAATTGCCAAAAACAAAAGATGAAGAACGTGAAAGTGAAAGTGAGAGTGAAGATTGATAGTTAAAAAAAAGGACTTAAATATTAATCTGTTTCTCACCCACAGCTATCATATCGCTTCTGAAGACATGGATTTAACCACTGGAGTCTTATGGATTATTTTTATGCTGCTTTTATAATTAGAGCTTCAACATTTTGGTATTTTGCATTCATAATAATTCTAAAAGAATTAAATACTTAGATGGTGTTTAGCATGTCACACCACATGTCACACATCACTTTCCAAAATAATTTCATGTCAACTAACCATATAAATCTCAGAGTTGCTCTATATACTAATAATGATAATAATAATACAAAAAATATTTAAATAGACTGTAGAAATTCATTCCTTCTTGGTTCCTCCCTCTCCGTCCACTTTACTGACCAGAAAGATTCAGTTCATGAGGGAATCATAATGAGAACCTCTGATGAGTGGATCAAAGTAGAAACCCTGGAGGCCTTTCTCAAAAAAGAAACTCCCATCAATCACAGGGATGGTACCAATTTGGGCTTTGATAAGTACAAGAGGAACTTTAAAAGAATCTGAAACTGAACAAAAGCTCAAATCAGTGACATTTACAGATGCTGGTGCTAATTCATTAAACTTCTGGCCTTTATTGAATGAGAAACCTTTGATCTCTATTAATATACAGTAGTAAGTCAAGCAGGATAGGGAGAAATGGCTGAGTCTGAGTTTACTACAGCTGTTGCATGAATTTAATCAATTAATCAGATGTGAGATTGAGCTCTTTGTGCAGATGTCGGCATCCCCCTGGGACACCACAACCGAACAAACATGGCAGGGTGGTATAATAATAATATAATCACCAACACCTAGACTAGCTGGTGGACCAGCATAATCATGTTGCTCACCACCAGAACTTCTTTTGTCTGGTAATGCTGGCTGACTAATGAAGTCTGGTTAAGCTAGCCAAAAAAGCCTTGTTGTAACACCAACACACCAGCATCTTGAGTTGTAGTCCAGCATTCAAAGCACAACAAATGCTGATGGCCAGCTATGCTATTTTATTTATTTTTTGTGCTAGAAATGTTTCTCTTGGTAAGACTACTGGTACTGTATATAACCAGGTGTTGCTTTGAAACTATTTACGTAATATCTCTGATTGTAATATTGTGTAGGATTGGTTCTACAGGCTCCAATTTACCCCCAACAGGTTTATTGTCGACCTTGTCTTTCAATATGGTCTCTGCAGCTGAATTTATAGCGCATTAAAAATCATAAAAACAGAAGGCGAGGGAGAGTGAGCGAGAGAGAAGAAACCACAGATGAGAATCCTCACAGAGTTCACAGAAAATAAGGCCAGTGCCCTCCTCCTTTGACAGAGCTGCAATGAGAAGAGGGTATTTTATAATGAACGAGAGCCAAAATAAGCAATGTGATTTCATTGGTCTGTGAAAAGACTGTCTGAGACCAACAAGAGGCCATACAGTAGCTGTGAGACAAGGGTTGGGTTCCACTCTCCAGCCAACCGGACAACATCAAAACCAAACATGCCTGAGGTCAGGTCTAGCTAAAGCAACTCTAAAGACTATTGCGGCAATAGCAATACTCACAAACCAGGGCTGTTTGCATTTGCTATATTATTATGACCAAAACACTGTAATACAGACCAAGAAAATAAAAAATTATCAGACCAAAAGCAGACTCTGTTACTGTGCTGTCCTGAGGAATTCTGAGGTTCTCTCTATTTCCTCACTGATTTACAGCACTAATGCCACCAGAAGTCAACTATTCTTCTCTCTATATGCTTATGACCCCATGAACATTTACCTCAAAGATGGATGCTGGTTGTACAAACCCAGCTAGCAGCTATTTGCCATCCAATGCCTAGCTGGGTGGGTAACAACAGCAGCAATAAATACTAGAATTTGAAGAACATTTATAGAAAGTAAGATTCAAGGTTAAAGGGATAGTTCTCCCATGAATTAAAATTCTTCTATAAATTACTCACCCTCATATAGTTACAAACCCATATTACTTTTTTTGCCATGGAACACAAAAGGAGATGTTAGGCAGAATGTTAGTTCAGGGCCCTATTTTAAGAGCGCTATGTCTTAAGTGCAGCACTATGCAATATGTCATATGCACAAAGTCAGTGGGCATGGCCATGAAGTTTTAACATTTGCGTTAGTGATGTCCGATTCTTGAATGAATTGTTCTTTTGAGCCGATTCTCAGCAAGTAACTGGTCGAGCCAGTTCACAAAATTTAACTGAATCAAACATTAGTTCCAGGTTGATGACACAAGACACACAGCTGAAGTACTTGTACTGGCTATGCAGCACATCTAAATTTCAGACTCAAAAAGAATGAATCGAATGTGCCAGTCCCATGAACTGTTTAAGTTTGCAGAGGATTACAGAGGAGTCTGATGAGTGAGCTGCTATAATGCATTAGAATAATAGAAATATGGACCACTTGTGTCTTATGCTCTTAAGCGCAATAACTACGTCCTTGCTGTGAACTCTTTCCTGTTTTGTCTGCCATCGTTCTAGTGCTATGGTGTTTAACATTGAAATACTACAGAGAATGTTTGAGTTCTCTCCTGCCTCTGGACCTCGATGGATGTGTTCTCTATCCCCCATGTCTCATTTGCGGTCTTGACAGTGTTACAGGATGCTACATGTTATGCTACTCTCCCATTGTTCATTGTTTTATAATGTATATTTGTTATACAGTATGTATCTGTTTAATGTTTTATGTTTAATTTCTATAAAGCGTCATTTAGCATGGTTTTAAATTCATTAACATACAATACACCCACAGTTTGTGCACATGCACTCAAAGATAGAGCCATTCACTTCCATTGGATCTTTTTTTTTAAATATTTTTATCCCTTTTACTCAACTTCTTTTATTTATTTTTTGTTCCAGAGAACAGAGAACAATGTCCATTTAAAAAGCCACTTAAAGTGTAGTAAAGTTCAGTGTTTAACTTTATAAGACCCAAATGTACAAAGAGAAAACTGAACACAGCACACAAGAATAGGAACTGGCCTACAATAAGGCTTATTCTATTTAACCCACAATCAATCATAGTGGCTTACACTGCCATGCATTTACACACACCCACTGTAAAGAATTGTGTCTTTACTAAAGTAATATTAATCTCTAATCCTTCCTTAAAATTATGATCTGTGTTCTTACAGGAAACGTTGCCAAATGTTAAAACCTAGATATATGTGCGCCTATAGGATGTGCCAACAATGAACTTCTAGGCCAAAATCCGAAATTTCTCAACAGATTGCAGGGTTGAGTGAGTGGGAGATGGAGAGATGTGAAATATGTGCCTAATAAGAAGTGAAGGTGGCACGTTGCACACCAACTCTGCCAGGGCACTGACGCGACACAAATAACTGCAGGCGAAAGTCAAATATAACTGATAGAGTCATCGCCCAGAGCACAGGAGAACAGAGCGTGAGATGGGTGGAGATGCTACAGACCAGAGCTGTGGTAGTCTGGAACACAGAAGTTTTGGCCTCTGAGGTTAGAGGTCACATTAATGCCTTCTGACAACACAATCCCTTTGGTAGCAGCCTGTTTGTACAGTCAGTCACACTAGGAATGTCAGAAGAACAGGTAGACTGGTGGGAGTATGGAGATTTGTAGCATTACATCTACTTGTATGAGCTCATGCACCAGCTAAATGCCAAAAAATGGCATAGGATTATAAATGTAAGTTATTGCCTTGCCTCATTTTGGATGTATCAGGTTTCACTGATTCCATTAAGGTGGAGAGCCCTTTGGTGATTTAAATGTGTAGTTGTACACTGAGAGGATTGGGTGGCTAAAAGCAGTGTGGTGCCTGCTGTCCATCCCTTGGGGCACCACTGAGATTCTGAAATTATACCCATTTCCCACCAAGATTGTGCTGGCTTTCAACCAATGCTTGGCTGGTGCATACCCAGGGGATCTGTGAACCTGTATAACCATAAACAAATAAACAAACAGCACATTGTGGTCTTTGTTTATGAGTCAGGTTTTGAGAGGCTATTTTAGCATCCAAAAAATTAAATTCATCATCTTTGTGCCAAATGCTATGAGGCTCTGCAGAGGTGAATTAAACATTTTTTTTTCCACCGAAATGTTGTTAGTTCTCTAGCCGGAGCCGGTCCTTAGTTGATGCTCAACTGGGGGATCTGTGCACTTCTCTCAAAAACAGCCCATATTTTTCACTTAAAATCTGAGAACCAAACAGTGATGTAACTTTCTACTTTACTACATAACCTGCCCAGAAACAAACAGAATGCATCATAGTTTTGAAAAGCTATTTTAGAATAATTTAATTCAACATCTTTATGCCTTTACAAGCGTTGATCTAACAGTCAGAATTTATTTAAATATACATATAAAATCCATAGCAATCAATTAACACCTATGATAATTGTACATATGTGTGTTATTTTATACGAACAGGGGAAATTATGTGGCTACATGTAGGTGCTGTGCAACATGACATACATAGGAATGGGATGTTTGTTAATGCTCGTCTTATTTCTGTATCAGGTGTTTGCAATGTTTACATTTGCTATTGTTGATAAGAATGGGAGCGATCTAGTTTGTTTGGTGTCAGCAGTGTCGGCGCAATGGGGGGGCCTCCTCTTTTCTGTATTCTCAGCGCATCAGGACAGTCAGTCAAATGCAAAGTTAATTTCAGAGGAAAAAGGGAATTATTGTCCAAAGTCCATCCAAAATATGTTTTAAAAGACCTTTACACTCAGAAACACTTACACCAACCCACCACCCAAGTATTTCATCCTGGTGCCAACCAGCTGAGACCTGCATGAATTTCCAATCTGTTTTTTGCTGGTTTAGTGCTGGTCTAGCTCATGGACCAACCTAGCCATGTTGTTTACCAGCAAAAAGTGGTTGTTAACCAGCATTGTCTTTCTGATGAAGCTGGTTGACCAAGCTTAGCATGCTTGTTCAGATAGTTAAAAAGCCTGGTAGGGACACCAGCATACCAGCATCCAATAGTAAAATATGCTTGTGACCAGCAATGCTGGTCTTTTAAACAGGGTTGTTTTGAAAACTGTACTTGGTGTAGACATTATTCAACCCCTCACCTTTGATAAAAGTGGTTGCTGGTTTGAGGAAAAAAAAAAGGTTTTGTGGTGGAAACACATGGAAAAGTTCAAGATTCGGCACCGGTACGCTGAAGTTGAATAAGGGCCATTAGAGAAACAGAAACAAGGCGGACAGAAACAACGGGCACAGAGGGTCAAATAAAAATTGCCCAGACGTGTAAGACACAGAGACTTCCATGAACAGACTAACTGCTGGTGCACTGCATTGATTTAGGTTAGCATTTTGACACAGTGGCACACAGAGTCAGCCAACCTACAGGTGTTTGTCAGTGTGACTTCTCCTGCCAGCCAGTAATGGCCCTTTTTCTCTCTACAATCCACACAAACATACCATACACAAGCTCACACACTCCAGTAACATCCTCCAATAGAGTTAGATGGATGACTTTTACAGTCCTGGCCTGACAATCTGGGGCTGAATAAGAGGAGTTATGAGATATGAATATGAGCAAAGCATTTTGTGAATGTGTGTGTGTGTGGGGGGGGGGGGGTTGCATTTGTGTCTATGAGTGCAGCGTCAGCAAGCTCCCCCGTCACAGACTGTTTGCCTGGCAGTGCTCCACTGTTGCGTGAGCTTCCATCAGTGCAGTGACTCAGCCCTGTCATGAGGCAGGAGAAGAAAAAAACTAACTTCAGGCCATCTGCAAAACCATCAGGAGGCCAGTGGGTCCCCACAGAGCAATTTACACACTGCTGGAGCCCATGCCTGAGCTGGCACACACCGCTAATACTGCCAGGTTGGTGGGTTGGGCCGCCTGTATTCCATTAGATAAAGTACTATAGATAAAGTTTATAATGATAAGTAAGCACTTAACACATCAATATTTACATTAACCATGGAATCTAATATCCAAGCTTAACATGCAGAGACAATTAGAAGTAAGCCATTTCTAGGTTGATTTACCTGAAAATTGTAAACATTGTGGCGTTATCTAAACATTGCTCTATGTGTTTTGAGTTTGAGGCGGGACCACCTGTTTTGTAGACCAGTGGAAGACAGGGAGTGTGTTCAGGATACCTGTTTGAAAACGGTCAATATTTGTGCAGTTCCGTTTGTTGCCACTAGAAGCTCAGAAATTACACACTTCACCATTAAGTCTTACACTTCTTATAGGTAACACTTTACACATTGTTCTATATGTTGACTTTAGTTAATGCATTAGGTTTCAAAAACTAACATTGAACAATCATATTTGATAGATTTTATTAATCTTGGTTAATGTTATTTTCTAAATATATATGGTTCACTGTTTGTTCATGTTAGCTCATAATTAGGGTGACCATAAGTCCTCTTTTTCCCGGACATGTCCTCTTTTTCAGACCTTAAAAAAGTGTCCGGCTGGGATTTCTAAATTTGCGAAAATGTCAGGGATTTGGCTTTAGTTGCATTATGATGTGCATCTGGTCTAATACTTCACTGTGTGTGCGTATGAGCATATTTGCATTGCTTTAACCCCTCTTTAATTTCCCGCCTTCAGTCGCTCCAGCACTGTTGTGTTCGGCATCAAACAGTTGCTTGAAAGTAGCAGCAAATGACAGCTGAGTGGAAACAATGCCCAAACGAAAGTGCAAATTTACAGAAGATTTGCACAAAAAGTTCCCTTGCTTTCATTCAGGTTGAGATCCGTGGGAAGCAGAATGTATGACATGTAAAGCTGGCACTTATGTATCAGTTGCTAATAAAGGTGCAAGTGATTTAGAAGCACACATTAGCTCTGTGAAGCATAAAGGGTCAGCAAAAGGTGAAAGTTCATCAGGTAAATTAACGGACTACTTTTTGCGACCAGGTAAAATGATCACATTGCTTCATTTTCCATGGCCATTCAAAATAATAGTAATAGTTAATGAAGGTACACTCATGGCATCAAATATTTTATTTTAGTACATGGACATTCAAAAGTATGTTGGAAATTTTTATTTATTTATATATATTTATGTTATGCTAATAGAGTATCTTTTTCACTGTATTAAAGTTTGCATTCATAGTAACACTGTTTTGAACCCTATTATTCCACCCCCCCCCAAAAAAAAGAGGTGTCCTCTTTTTGGAAAACCAGAATATGGTCACCCTACTCATAATGAATTATGACTAATGTTGTCAACAATGCATTAGTATATAGAAATGAACTTTAACAAAGAATAATGCATGCTGTAAAAATAATGTTAATTGTTATTTCATGTTAACTATTGTGTTAATATTAACGCATACATCCTTATTGTGATGTGTTATCTACTTATACAACATTACCAAGACATGACAATGAGGAATATGCAACACTACACCAGTACACACAGTGTACATCAGTATCTGGCTAGGAGGCTAGAATTTGCTTTCAGTGGGTTTGGAGTGGCTATTTCCCGCTCAGGTGCAGCATTGCCATGGTTACCATGGCACAGGTATGTTTCGTAGGAGACAGCAGGGAAAGATTACCGAAACACGGTGAGGAGAATTTTAAAAAAGACAAAAGGAAAAGGCTAGAGGTTGAGGAAAACAGAAATAAATTAGATACTCAGAACACATAAGTTATACTATGAAACTAAAGTGTGACTGCAATTGAACTGCACAACATGCACATGAATGTTTACGCATTAAGCCACCCAAACATTTCGATGCTGATTTCCATGTTGACAATCACAGGAAAGAAAAAAATCAGATCTGATTTAAAAATGAGATCTATTTAATATCTTAATAGTTGTTTCCTAGACAGCAATGTGATTAAATGGTGAGGAAAACAGGAAACATTTGCTTTTCAGCTTTTTCTCCTAAGAAGGCTCCAGTAATCTCACATGTCTTCTCTAGAGTCTTAAACTCTGCTCAGATTTGCCAAGATATCTGTGACGAGGAGGAGGGCGTGGCCGGGCCGTGAGGGTGAATCAGCTGATCAGTAGGAGAGCGAGATAAAGGGGAGCCGGAGATGCCAGTTTGAGTGAGAGAGAGAGAGGCACGCGGCCACGATGCATGTGTCTGTGTGTCCTTATGTTTTATGTTGTTTTAAGTTCATTTATATCATTAAACTTTACGTTTACTATTCAGCCGGTTCCCGCCTCCTCCTTGCCCATCCTTTACCTGTTACAGTGGTGCTGAATCCCGGGAGGGAGGAGGGATGCGCTATCGCGGAGTCCTCGGCGCTGTCATCTGCCCAAAGGAGCAGCCACAGTCGTCTGCCTGCGGATGGAGGGGTCGCTGCCAGCCGCCGAGAGCCGGAGGAACCGCTGCCATCCACCGAGAAGGGGAGGAGCAGTTCCATACACCAGGGGTCGGAGGTCTCACTGCCATCCACCGGGAGAGGAGCGAGCTGTCGTCTGCCAGAGGAGAGGAGCGGTTGAGGACCGGGTAATGGCGAGTCTGGGAACTGGCGGTCAAGTTTTCTCTCTCTCTCCTCTCTCTCTCTCTCGCTCAGCCTTTCCCTTTCCCTTTCCTCACCAGAGTATGTGAGTGGAGTGGAGTGGAAACAATTTCCCCTCTGCGCTCAAAGCATTCTTTAATCACTCCGTTCCAGCTCCACTCCAGGTTGTCCATTTCCCTCTTCTTGCTCGCTCCGTGCTCCTGAATTAGAGAAACCCCGCTCCGTGTTTGCTCCATGGCTAAATTAGCGCCTAACTACCTCTCCACTGTAAAGTTATTTCAGTATGCTTTTTAATATCACAACCTTCCATGCAGAAGGTGTATTACATGAAAAATAAATACACAATACTAGAAGAAAAGCTACAATGTGCTTTATTAGAACACTAACATTAGCCCAAGACTAAATTAAATAATTTTTATAGCTTACTTTTGAAATTTATCGGCGGCATTCTCTGGGTTTGATCAATTAAATAAATTGCTAGATGCAAATAAATAAATACATTTATAAAAAAATATCAATCACCAAACAATTTTTTTTTATAAATTACCAGAAAAAAAAACAAAAAAAAAACAAAACAAAACAAAAAAAAAACATTAAATTAAATCAAATTAACAAATTACCAAAAAAAAAAAAAAAAAAAACATTATTAGGCCTATGTATTATTGCCTAATTATTGCTTATTATTTTCTATTACTACACTTCTTTTAATTAACCTTGCCCTATAATTCTGTGAACGAAAAAAAAAATACATTCTCAGAATTTTCTACACTTTTTTTAATCAAAACTAGATAAGCCTGTCAAAACGATATGTCTAATGCAGAGTTCACTATTAGAAATACTAGCGTTTGAATTTTTTTCTTCCTCTATTCGCATTTTCTGAGCTTCTTCATCTGCAAATGTATAATGCATAAATTAGCCTACAGCACTAAAATACATTTAAATGGCAATCGATTAAAGTCAAACTACGCAATATTAACATGTTGATTAGTTCAGTTGGTGTTTTAAGTCATTAAAAGTTCAGTTATATTTAATGCGGGACATAATAGCCTACAGTTAAAATTGAGATGCATTAGATTAGAATGTTGATATGCTTATTCAAAATATTTAATAGGGGATATATGTATTACTGACCTTTAGATTTTCTCTCCACATGTGAACGGATTATCATCGTGTTTTTTGGACACGTCTTTTAGGATTTCACAACAAATATTTGATTGTGGCAATCACCTCCCCACTCGTGTTCTTCTTCGCCATCCCATCATTAATTTTCACTATATGCCAGTTGACGTAAGAATAAAGAGACAAGACACAAGCATGTAGTTAAGTCAAGCTTTACCGCAAGCTTAACTCAATAATAGGGAGCATGAAAACAGAAAGCGAAAGTAACCTTCGTGCTGGAGATCGAACATAATTAAGCGCCGCTAGATTTTAAATTAGTATTTTTTTTAATCACATTCTTTCTGGTTATATCAGAAATTTCATCTTTCCTTCATGCCAATAGTGTTTAACACTGCTTAACACGTGGTGAATTATTGCATTAAGGTCCGTTAACAGGTGTTTTGCCCGTGATGGAGCATTAGTGGAGCGCTCTTGGATCGAGAGAAAACAATGACGCTCTGATTTTTTAAAAACCCGCTCGTCAGAAGGCCTGGGTAGCTCAGTGGTAAAATATATACTGGCTTAATGGCATTAAGCCTCCACACGCGCCATATCTCCGTGGCAACACGCTCAACAAGCCACGTGATAAGATGCCCGGGTTGACGGTCTCAGACGCGGAGGCAACTGGGATGAGGCGAATCACTATGTGACCATGAGGACTAAGAAGCACATTGGGAATTGGGCATTCCAAATAAAAAAATAAATAAATAAAAATAAAAAAAAATGCTCCTCACTCCAGGCAAAATCATGCCGCTCCCACTCTGCTCCGCTCACATACTCTGCTCCCCATGTCTCTCTCCCAGGTTCCCAGGAGGGGTGGATCACTGGCTAACAGAACGGCCAGAAGGGCAGCTTCTCCCCTCCAGAGATATGGGGGGGTGAGTAAGTCAGTCTGGTGGCACTGAATCAGCTGATCAGCAGGAGAACGAGATAAAGGGGAGCTGGAGATGCCTGTTCGAGAGAGAGAGAGATGCACTCAGCGGTGCTGCATGTGTGTCCTTATGGTTTAAGTTGTTTTAAGTTCATTTAAATCATTAAACTTTACATTTACTGTTAAGCCGGTTCCCGCCTCCTCCTTGCCCATCCTTTACCTGTTACAATACCAAAGTCTGCAATCAGTCAGAGATTTAAATATGAATATGAAACCTTTTTGTCAAATTCAAGGGCCAAATTATCTGAACTCTGCAACCCACATTAATAATTTTATAGTGCTATACTCATACTGTATATCAACAGCTGTATGTTTCTATTTTTATTTCTCCTAAGGGTTTTTTGAAGATCTGAGATTATGCTGACACTGAAATGAAACATAAATGAGAACCGGAGCAATGAAAGAGCAACCACAGAGCAATAAAATTGTCCTCTGAGAAGAGGATCTACTGCAGCATCTGTCCTAACCTCCTTGAAAACTGGAGCTCCATCACTCAGGCCAGATGAGGTGTTATAGAAGATGGCTCAGCCTCTCTGCCTAGCCCTGTGGTCTGACTCACAGATAAGATGAGAGGCCCTCCAAAGAGTCATACAATAACAGCAGAGAGGACAAGAGGAAAATTGTGAGTGCTGATCGCTGCCCTGGGCTCCTCTGCAGGCAATGCGGCCAATTTCATCTAATTCCAGGAGAAATGACAACCATTTGGAGTCTTATCACCCTAGCAAACAATCACATTTCCCCCATACAAACATAGAAAGAGGAAGAGATTTGTAAAGAATGCAAATATTTCAGACGGCTGAAAGCGATCAATTTGACTCAAGTAGCTCAGCAAAACGACAGTAAGAGCTTTGGGGAAAATTACTCACATCCTTATGCTATTTTAAAAGGATGTTTTTTTTCTTCTTCTGAAAAGCCATCTGTACAGTCTGTGTTGGCAGAGATACAAAACGGGGGGTGGGGCTACAAAATACTCTGTCCATCAAAGTAATTTAGTAATTAATTTATTAGAGTTAAAAGTAAGCATTAGGGAAAAAATATTCTTTAAAACAAGTCATAACACATTTCCGGCCCTCTAAATGACTCTTAACTGGTTGCACAATCTGTATTCCAAGAATGTTGATATTAAAGCAATGGCCACAAAAATACTTCAAAAAATTTCGATTTTGCTATGTTACACTTATTATGCACACTGGAACAGCTCTTTTCTCTATTGAAAATGTTCTATATTACAGCATATTTTGGAAAATGCTGCCGATAGGAAACTAAAAAAAAAAGAGTTTTCAAACAAAACCAGATTAGTGTGGAAGTGGCCTTAGCATCCATCTTTCCCTGAACATGGAAGTATTGCTGATTCATAACAGTAGCATATTTCCGTTTTACAGGTTCCAATGTTTTAACTTGCATCAGCGTATGTTCTTAGTGGATAATGTGATGTTTAGCGTACTAAATGTGTAAAAATTGCTGAAAAAAGCACGTGGCTCTGTCTTTTGACAGTGCTTTTCCCGTCAAAGATTAAGGAATGGGTAGATTTCATGAAGCAATGGCCCGAGGTTGGTTACATTGATATCATTAACTACTTTGAGTTGTTATGACAGCTAAAGAACTCATTTTTATTTCGACTGACACTTTAATTGGTTGTTGTTCTCCGCCTGGATCGCTCATTTTGGTAGCATTTACCATTGCTTCTTATGGAGACCAGAACCAGAAAACAGTCCAACAGGATTCAGATTCATCGCCTAATGGTTGGTCAAGAAATAATGTGGATAATGTGTCTGTCTGTCAATATGTTCATTACTCAGCAACATGCAACACTTGAGCCTGCTTTGGCATTGATTAGAACTATTTTCTTTAGCTGAACAAAAACAGACAAAATAACATACAATTTTGTGTCTAAAAGGTAAGTTATTTGATATTAACTGTTGTACAAAATCAATATCACACTGTTGTACTGAATATTAGCACGGTTGTCGCACTGAGCCTGCTGATCGCATCTTCCTACCTGTCAAATGGTGAGGCACAGCCAGTGATGATTTTACCATGGGGAAGAGAGCCAAGCATACACCTGCCAGATAAGAACCAGCGCTGTCCACTGAGAGACCTAATCCACCATCATGGACAGTGACATGAACACTGGTGTGGGGTAGAATTGACGGATGGGGAGGCTCTTCACTGCGAAAGCTGTCCGCATTTAGCCTGATTGCACTGAATGAAAGCACAGAAGCTGCAGTGCCTCACTTCATCACCTGGGCCAACATCTCTCTGGAAGCACACAGGCCCAGACACCTTCTTATGAGTTGACAGCCCAGCTCACAACAGATTCCCCACCCGTGTGATGCTGCAGGCTTTAAGAGCAGGGATTAATAACATCAGAGAGACTTTATTAGCCGTGCCTCACAGAGACAGTGAGGATAATGCCTTGGTGATGCCTACATCATATTAATGTGTCACATTAGTGCAGTGATTAGGTACAAATATATCTCAGTGGCCACAGGAAAGTGTACATCAGGCTATGCAAATCTGCTCCAGCAGAGCCACCATCCTGCAGAGTTTAGCTCCATTCCTAATCAAACACACCTGAACAAGCTAATCAAGGTTTTTAGGATTACTTGAAAATTACAGGCAAGTGTATAAGAGCAGAACTAAATTGTGAATTGCGGCCCTCAATGAATGAATTTTAATAGCTGAACATAAAAAGATATTTTAGTACAAAGATTTTTTTTTTTGTAGTGGCTAATTGTTGCCAAAGTCAGTTGGGCTAGCGTTGCCCTAAACATCATACAGAACCATGGATGTAATTAAGACGTTTATCAGTGTTTCAATCCTTACTGCACTGTAATTCGGTTTGATTAAAGCAGATGGATTTTAAAAAGCTCATCAGTAACTTAAATTGATTTACAATGTAATTAAATCAGCTGTTGTTTTAAGTATCTGATTAAAACCAATTTAGCAAGAGCCCTTGGTTAAATCCTGGAACTGAATTACCGGGTTAAGAAAAAAAAAACTTAAAAACCATCTAAACCTGAAACGGTAGGAGATTATCAATCAGAAAGAGCCTGAGGGACTTATGCATTGCCATTATGGAGAACAACATTAGGACTCCCGGAAGTAAAAATCTCATTCATTTTCTCCACAGAGAAATCGATTTTTTAAGGTTAACGTATAAACCTTTCAAGACAGACCAACTATAAGCTCCAAGGTTGCTAATGAGTTAATGAGTTCTGCAGAAGCAACAAGTCAGTGTGATGAACTACATTTTAAAAAAATGGTGTTTAATAGCCAAATTCCCAGTGAGAAACTACACTAAACAAAATCCGGAAGAGAGAAAAACTCTCGCTGTTACTATGTAATTGGAAATCGTGGCAAAAGAGTTCAGAAGTGCCAGCCAACTTTGATAGCATTGTGCATAAATGGGAAAAATACTTCCGGAACCAAGGCCACTGAATAGTTTGAGGTCACTGAGTGTGTTTACATGTACAACATGAAAGGTCATTTAAATGCCTAAAACATTTTTCTTTCATTGGAAAATGGTCATAAACATTTAAGCAAAAACTGACTGGCACAAGTACATTTTTCCTATTACCCCGATTTTTAGTTGCATGTAAACACCTTTACCAGAGTTTTTACCAGCTTATCCAATATGCACAGGTGTTGTAAACACGACTGTTTCCATTTTGAAGTCAAAAGCAGAGAATGATTCAAGTTGTGAATGAGAATGAATTCAAGTTGTTGTTTTTTTTTTTTTCATTGTCAGTCTATCACTGTGCATGTAAACATGCTCATAGGGTTGCCTGGGCGAGGGTGTCTGATGTTGAAAGACCCGAAACACCCAATGACCCCAGATTACATCACTGATGATGTGTCCCAGTGCACAAGCAGAACAACAGTAGGTGTGTATAACAATAAAAAAACAGTTTTTAAATGGGACAAAAAGTTATCTCCCAGAGCAAGCATAAGATCTGGAAAGGTCTATTCACTTAACAAGAGCGTTAATTGGAATTAATCTTACAGTTACGCATTTAGCTTAGACGCTTTTATCCAAAGTGTCTTACAGGGCATTCCTAGCGCATATTCTATCAGTATATTGCCTGGGAACCAAGCCCAAAACTTTGGCCTTGCTAGCACCACGGTTTATCAGATGAACTACAGGAACCCAGAACCCACATACTTGTCATAACAATAAATGAAATGCAAAATAAATGCGCAGATGCGGTGTGAGCACAAGAAAAAGGAATGTATCTACTGATGTATTGCAAATAATACAAACAAGGCTAACCTTATTTTATACCTTCTTGTCTTGACAATCTTGTTAAATTTAGAAGCAAAGAATTTATTCCTTTTTTTCTCAGAGGTGCAATGCCTTGAGATGTTACAGTAGAGTTTAAATTTATCTGATTTACAGTAGCTGTGCAGTTGGGACATGGTGCCTTCTGCCTCCACAAGCTTCTATTCAACAGCTCCTACCCCACAGAGAGAAACAGTGTGGGTTCGAGAGCATCTCAGTGAGGTTTGAATTGAGCGAATGAAAGGAATAAAAGGAGCCTCAGAAATTACTTTTCATTTTATTTGTGATTTTATATGAATTAGCTCTATTGAGTAAGGACTTTTTCACACAGGGGAACATTCTGAGGCACACGAGTTTTGCAAGATTACAAAATGCAGAGTTCCTACAAGGGCGTAGCTCATGAGGGACATACATGACTTTAGGCTATCAGTGTAATGAATTTAGGGATTTAGCACCTCCTTGATGCATTTAAAGTAATCTTGGATTTTTTTTTTTCTTCTTATCATCACTTCTTCCCCCATCCATCTTTTCTATGTAGTCTATAATTATGTTTAAAACTGGCAGACTATCCCAAACAACTATCACTAGTAACTATTTATCGATACACCAAATATATTTACTTAATCACATTATCTCTATGTTGCCTTGACATACTCAATGTAAAATGTTGTTGTTGTTCTGTTAAATGTTTTTGGAATATATTTCCTGTGCATTGCACTCTTGTTATTGATGGTTTTGATACTGCACTAAGTATTGTAATATTGTATTGCTGTTGTCAGGTCAAGTAATTTTTTTTAAAGCACTTTTAAAAACAACAGTGTTTCACCAAAGTGCTGTATACAACAGAGACAGATTACATTAATAACAAACTGAAACAGTTTATAGTGGGGGGAACGATTAAATATGACAGATAAATAAATAAAAGAAAAATAAATTCAATAAAAAGGAACAAATATAATAAAAAGGTGATATTTGCAATAAAATAATAGATACATCTAGAGGGAAAAAACAACCAAAGAATCCTGCTGAAAACACACCCACACACACCCACACACACACACACACACATGTTGGTGCGGCTATCCTTATGAGGACTCTCCATAGACATAATGATTTTTATTCTGTACAAACTATAGATTCTAACCCCTAACCCTAACCCTACCCTTAAACCTAACCCTCACAAAAGATGTTCTGCATTTTTACATTTTCAAAAAAACATCGTTTAGTATGTTTTTTTAAGCGATTTGAATTATGGGGACACTAGAAATGTCCTCATAACCCACATTTATAGCATAATACCCTTGTAATTACCAGTTTGTAACCTAAACATTTTTTCTCGTAAACCACCCAAACCACACACACACACACACACACACACACACACACACACACACACACACACACAACAGCTAAAACCAGCCTAAGACAGTTGGTTGGTTTAGAGGGTTTTGGGGCAATTTTTAACTGCAGGCTGGGAAACCAGCTAGCCTTAAGGTGGAGCATCTGACCAGTTTAAACCAGTTAAGACCAGCTTAAATCAGCTAAGACCAGTCAACCAGCTTTGGCTGGTTTTAGCTATGGTTTGTTTTTTGTTTTCAGCAGGAAAACAATAAAAGTAATCTTGCATAAGGATAGCCAGCAATGTATATGTTTTAGGTTTTTTGTGATGGTGTGCAATACAAAAATGCCAATTCTACTCATCTGTACCTCAGTAACATACACACCTGAGGGTTTAAAATTATACATTCAAGTCAGACCACATTGGAGGCCATTGACGTTGTGGTCTCTCTGTGAATTTGTTGCTCTGCCTCACATTAAAAATGACACACACACACTCTGGCCTTGCAGAGTAAACAAGGGGAGGTCTGTCAGAGATCGCATTGCCTTAGGCTACAGTCAAACTGTCATGTTGACAACTTGGTATCATCTAACTGAGTTCGACTTCTATCATTCGCGTATAATGGATACAGGGCGTTAAATAACCACCTTCCATCTGCGACCCTGGCAAGAAACAACAAAGCCAGTGTCCTGGCATAATTAACAGATCAAACCCCACTTCATCTATCACATATTAGAAGTGGGAAGGTTAAAGAATGTTGACAAGGGTACAGAAGAAAATCCTGTGTTCACTGTTTTCCACCCCGGATTGTGAAGAGGTGCACATACACTGGTATTTCACTTGGTATTTTTGTCTTGTTTTCCAGTTAAAAATATTTTAGGCCTAATATTCTTAAAACAGGATAAATTGTTTTGAAAAGCAAAATTATGTAAGGGATAGTTCTCCCCAAAAATGGAAATTCTATCAATCAGGGTGCGATTTGTTGAAATACCAGAAGGGGGTACATGTTAATGTGAATGTCATCACTGAAATTTTAATGTAGGAATTCAGATGACGGTGTTATGCATATCAAAATCAGTCTCAAATTCTCAAACTGTATACTAAAACCACAGAAAATAATGATTTTAACTCAATTTAATACAATTAAAGGTACAGTATGTAACAATTTTCATGTAATATTCGCCTTTTTTTCCCCAATGTGAGAACGGCTTGTAACGCAACTTAAAAAATGAGCCCTTCCAGGACTTCCTAGGTTGTCTATTAAAGCCAGCAGACTGATTTTCATGCGAAGGGAGCGGGTCGGTTTTGCCGGGAAAATCCAAAGGATGTGACGTTTATGCGCGCTGCCAAGAGCCTTCTACTGAATCCCGTCTGGCTAAGCGGGAACGTGATTGTGGTCGAACGAAAACTAGGCAGGGCATTTGAATCCTGGTGGGACCTTCGTTTGGTTTTGGGGATCAAAACCGACCCTGAATCGGCGTTCTTCTTATTGGACAGATAAGCTTACATAACTGCAAAGCATGTGAAATATAGTCAGGGTTGGGGAATACATGTAATGGGATTACTTATTTAAAATACAAAATATAAGTAACTGTATTCCACTACAGTTACAATTTAAATCATTGGTAATTAGAATACAGTTACATTCAAAAAGTATTGTGATTACTGAAGAGATTACTTTGCATTTTATTGTCATTTCTTTCATTTAATATTTAGTCCTTTCAGATGGAAAACATTTATAGAAGCAGAAGAAATAGAAATAACCTTGTGTAAACTGTCAGCTTTACGCTAAGCTACAATGCTATTTCTAGCCATTTTACATGCACATGTTTCATATTTCCAACAGGATCATATTTTTTTATCAAGAAAATTCACGTTGGATCATAATTTCTTTTTTTTCTAGTAAGACCTTTGATATTAGGGCAAAAATCATATTCTTGATGATAATTTTTGTATTGTTTTCCTGTAAAAATATAAAAAAAATTCCTAAAACAAGATCAGTTTGATTCATCTTGTTTTAGAAACAACACTGCATAAGATATTTAGGTTTTTCAGATCATGTATGTTTAACATGTGTATTTTGTCTTACTGTACTGGCAGAGTTTTTATAGTCAAAACAAGTGAAAAAATCTACCAGTGCTGAAGAAATAATCCAAAGTATTTAGAATATGTTACTGACCTTGAGTAATCTAACGGAATACATTACAAATTACATTTTACAGCATGTATTCTGTGATCTGTAGTGGAATACATTTCAAAAGAAACCCTCCTAACCCTGAATATAGTGCCATAAGGACTGATCTGTGTAATTTTAGCTAACTTGATCTTGCCTGTTAATGCTGACGAATTGCAAGCTACCTTGCTTCGTAACTTTCAAATAATTTCAACAATTTTCTCTTTATACTAGAAGTATACAGGATAAATTTAAGCAAATATGCTGGTTTCTTGATTGTAGTACAACATATGACATAAAAAACATACAATAGTGCAAAATAACAGTGCAACAGTAAACTGTCTGGTATAGTTGGGTAGTTTGTAGCTGTATGTGTGTATCAGTATGCTATGTTAGCTGATAAATAGTTTTAGTTTAGTCTCAAAGTTTGAAATAAAACAGTCATAACTGTAATTTTAATTATGCTACCTTATCTGTCAGCATGATGCCGGTGGATTATGTTCAGTCTCTTTGTACGTTACGTCATTGTTTTGGCCGATGCTCGTGTCCCTATGGAGTGTGTGCACGAGCGTGAGCACGAACAACAGGTAGCTGACTGCAGTTCACTTAAAGGCCACAGGTGTCATTAATAATAAGGGTTTCTTAATCTTACATACTGCACCTTTATCTGTCTTATTAACTGTAAATTATGTTAAACAATTAACAAGAGGCATTAGGATAAGCTGTCAAATAACAGATTTGATCATCTGTTAGTTATTTTTCTGGATATGTGCGTTCCCGCGCGGCTGCGCCCGATATAAAGATTTCAGCATTTTTTGCCTTCTACAAAACGCCCGATAAAATAATCCCAGGTTAAGGTTAACATTTTGTGAATCTGAACAGTCTGTGAGCCCTTAGCTTTAATTATTGCAAGCGCAATTATCGTGAGAGCGCTAATTCTAAGCACAATTTTCATGTGAGCGCTAATTCTATGCGCAATTTTCGTGAGAGCTCTAATTCTAAGCGCAATTTTCATGAGAGCACTAATTCTATGTGAGCACTAATTCATGTGAGCGTGAGAGCACTAATTCATGTGAGCGTGAGAGCACTAATTCATGTGAGCGCTAATTCTAAGCGCAATTTTCGTGAGAACACTAATTCTAAGCGCAATTTTCATGTGAGCGCTAATTCTAAGCGCAATTTTCGTGAAAGCGCTAATTATAAGCGCAATTGTCGTGAAAGCACTAATTCTAAGCGCAATTTTCATATGAGCGCTAATTCTAAGCGCAATTTTCGTGAAAGCTCTAATTATAAGCGCAATTTTCGTGAGAACACTAATTCTAAGCGCAATTTTCATGTGAGCGCTAATTCTAAGCGCAATTTTTGTGAGAGCGCTAATTCTAAGTGCAAATTTCGTGAGAGCATTAATTCTAAGCAACATTTTCGTGAGAACGATAATTCTAAGCGCAATTTTCATGTGAGCGCTAATTCTAAGTGCAATTTTGGTGAGAGCGCTAATTCTAAGCGCAATTTTCATGTGATCGCTAATTCTAAGTGCAATTTTCGTGAGAGCGTTAATTCTAAGCAACATTTTCGTAAGAACGCTAATTCTAAGCGCAATTTTCGTGTGAGTGCAAAGCGCAAACTGACTGTGGGTGGGAATGTTTGTGAGTTATACGCACAAACTGTGGGTGTATTGTATGTTAATGAAGTGGCGCAAAGCACAATTTGCCATTTTCCTGACAAATATGTCATTGCGCTAAGATGTTTCAAAAGCAGGTCTGTTTTCAGCACAAAATCTAAACTCAGTTCCTGCATTTGCAGTTCCACCACCAACAGGTGGTAATAAAGATCATGTCCAAACTCTGAAAATATTGTGGAACATGTTTTTGGTTTGTGTTAAACTATCTAGAGGTCAAGGTTATTTTTCAATTTTATTATTATGTTTATATTTACAATCGTATTTATGATCTAATTTGAATTGGTATTTTTTTCACCTGTTGTTGTAGAGTGATTTTTAAGTCACTTCAAAAGGTGCCGGGGAAAGAAGTTGGAGAGTAGGGATGTGCCCGAAGTCGAATACCTTATTCGGAAAGACACAAATAATGACTTCAAAATGAATAACGAATATAAAAAATATTCGTATGACTGATTATCCAAGAGGCACAAGGATAAAGCGACATTTTAAGTAAAAATAAAAAATTACAAAGAATTTATGAATCTGTGCAGCCAATATTTCTAAAGTGTAAACCTTATGAATGGAAATGTACATGGTGTGATTTCAGATCGGATGGGCGTGGTCTCGAATCCGTTTGCAGTCTGTTAATTGTGTGTGTATGGAGCTTATCAAGTGTATCAAGACATCATATACACTTGCCACTTCTTGAAATATCTATGTTAATGTATCACACGATTCACATGTGATTCTCATGTATTTATTTATAGCCTAAACCTGAGCGCGATGTTAAATTCTTGACCTGAAGTGATGATTTCACGTCGGAGCCCATCTATCCGTCTTTTAAAGTTGACCACATTTATGTCCACATCAGCGATTAAGGTGATATGTATTATTATATTTGGTTAAGACTATTCCGAAAATAAATAAAAAATGCTCCATAAAGTTATAAAAGCTCCATAGAGTATTCATCTGTTAGGAATATTCCTGCTTATGTAAAATACATTTTTACATGAACTTTTTTTTCATCTTCTTTGTGCTAGCTTTGGTAAGGCATTAAATAAATGTAACATTATTATTATTATTATTATTATTATTATTATTTAACTAAATAATGGTGTCTTATAAAAATTCCAGATATATTTATGGGACTTTCACCTGTTTGTAGGCTATATTGATTTTATTTTTATTTCTTTTAATGTTTGAATTTGTATGAATTATTCACTGAAAAATGTGTGCTTGAGATTTCACATTTTGCTTGACACCTCCTGTCTTCAGAATAATGTTGTTATACATGCACAGAAAATAAAAATTCTGTTTCATGCAGATATTAATATCAGAAATATCAGGAGAAACCAAAACATATTCCACAGTTAATGTGGCCTACAAATTCAGCTTCATCTGGTAAGAAAAAAAAAAGAATAGAATAATATTTTTTTTTTTAAATAATAGTTGTGTAATAATAATAATGATTATTATTAATATTATTATTAGGCAATTATTATGAAAAGGCATATTTTATTAATAGAAACTATAAACGTAAGAGTAACATTTAAAAATGGGCGTTTCATTTAGTTTTGACGCACGTCCGGTTTAAGCCCCGCCCACACCCTGTTCTATCCGAATACAGAGACAGATACAGATAATTTTGTCATATGAACAGATACAGATGCAACAAGAAGACAAAGGCTTCGCTGCACACCCCTTTTGGAGAGGTTAAAATGTTTGGGTTTGGTATATGATTATTTTGACCACCTCGTTATTTTGATTGTTTTTGTTTCATTTCAAGTGCAATTTGAATTTAGACATTTTAATTTGAATTAAAAAAAATGTGGGTTTCAATAAATTAATTTAATTTTTCAAAATCAAAATGGACCGGTAGAAGTGATGTTTTCCAATACAATCACTGTTAATACTAGCCATGATTTGTGTGTCAGTAGATGAAAATGACAAATAATCCTTCTACATTCTCTATAATGTAGCAGAATGTACATCCAAATCCTGTTGAGAATCACATTTTCTATGCATATAAAAGGAGTGTGACACTGTCATAAATATTTCTATTTTTCCAATTCATTGCATACAGTCCATTTACACTACCAACTTATTATGGATGTGCTGTCTTTGTTTATATCACTGTTGTTTGACAGGGAATGGGCTATATAATAGAATGAACCTAAGAATTAATTGCACTTGATTCAGCCCATTAGTGCTTTGCCCGCAAAATTTTGCCAAACCAACTTGTGCCTAGACTAAGCGCATGCTTAGCGCTAGTGCCCTTAAATTAGAGCCTGTAAAGTCATACGGGTGTGGAACAACATGAGGGTGAGTAAATTATGACAGAATTGTCATTTTTCACTTTAGACACATCAAAACTATTATGACTAACAGAATTTTGCATATTTTGCCAATAGGGTAAGAAAAATAAATGTAAACTAAAAAGTGGTAACCTGCAATTGATACCATAGTGAGCTGTTTGAGCCTGATCTTACCCTTAAAATGTGTTTTGTTGGTGTAACCTATTGTATTCAGGTTGAATCATGATGTTAAATAATATTTTTGACTTGAAGCAAACCAGTTAATTTAGATGTTACCACATGAAGCACAATTTTAGGTTAACTTTATAGTCAATGTCAAGATATAATCTCTGTATAAAAGTCTTAATATCTTACAAAATTTTGCTTCAAAAGTAAATTTATGTTGCTTTAAGGATGTTTCGATATTTTTTTACTGAAAAACAAGACAAAATAGTGATTAAGAAAATGATATTTTCAATATTTTTTTTTTTTTTCAAAAATAGATATTATCAATGCATATCAAAATTACAGCCAATGGTAACATAGCTACATGTGCAGAATATGAGTGCAGGGATTTATCATCTTCATCCCCTGCGGTGACCTTTACTGCACTTGAGGGGTATCTATTGATTGGCAGCAGCTAGCAGATCATTTGGGCGGTCCTCTGTAGTCATTTTCCATGGAGGCCAAAGTGCTAGAACAACAGCGGTGGTGGTTGATCTTCATGGGGTCTGTTTTAATTGACATCTTACAAACGCAGTCTGAAGACAGCGGGTGTACTCACATCAGTCGCTTCCTGCTGGCCTCGTCTGGCTGGTTTGATCCTGACTTTATATGGGTGTGGGTGTATATGTGTCTGTGCTCCTACATCCTACCAACCCGAATCTGCTCTTCAAAATGCTTAGTGTTGTTTTGATCTCAGTATGAGTGAAATGTAAGCATAGATGTGTGTGGGGGCTGTTCATCTAACACAGATCAGACGCATCATGATAAAACAGACAACAATAAAAGCTGTATCTCCCATCTATGTTCTTGTCCTAACCAGCTGTGACTGCACAAGCTATAAGCGACAGGAAATTTTCTCAGTCACTTGGTTTCTATAGACTTGTTCAGGCAATTTGTTGGCCAACACCGAATGATAATTCACCATGGGATCCCTCTGGAATTTCTAATGGGTTTTTAGAATAGTGGTTTTGGATTTATGAGTAAAATAAAGTCATGGGTTTACATTCCTTGAAAAGTATACTCTCAGTTCTACAACAGAAATTACACAAAATCAAACCTCATAAGTGAATTATAAAGCTGATGTGTGCTTTAAAAAACATAAGTTGCTATATATGGTATTACTCACTAATGTACATTACGTAAAAGTCTCTTCACATAATTTTAACTAATGCATTGTGAAAACCCACTGGAAATTCGCAGGCTTGCTTGAAATCACTAACAGACTTTTCACTTCCCGGGTTTGGAACATGGAACGCAATTGTAGCAGGGCAAACGTCTATAGAGTGCAACAGTTCCCGCCCACTTTTTAGGCATCTTGGTTCTGAAAATATTTTCCCCATTCATTTCTTCCATAGGGATTTCATAAAATCCCTCATAAATGAATTCTAAGCCTTGAACCAAAACAGCCAGCTCCGAGGTGAATCACAGCATTACCAATTTTGATTTGAAGCAAAAAGTATTTGAAAATCAGTCAAAAAGACAAAGGTACAAGACTGCATACTTACAGTCCATCTTTTATGAGGGCATGAACTACAATCCCATGAAGCACTGAGATTTAAGTAATTGAATTAAAAATGATGGGAAAATAGAAAACAATTGATTTTAAGTTGTTTTTTATTGCAAACTATTCAGATATTTGCAAATATATAAGTAGTTTGAGAGTGTAGGAAGACAGACTCAGTAGCGTCAATCAGGGTACATCATGTGAGCGGGTTGCTGTAGCACTTGTTTAGCATGCTTTGCTGGCCGGGGCTTTCTGATTGATGGATCTTTCACTCGGAATTCCGCTATTAAAAATGAAATCTAAAAAATTACGTTGAAATAATGCAGACAGATGGCTTCAACAGAAGCATATACCATATACAATTAAAAACCTTTGTGCTCATGATAGTTCTTTCTTAAAAAGTTTATAATTTATTGTTAAAAGTTATTTCACCTATTTAAAAATGTGGCACTATACAGAGTTGAATGTAAGACCACAGCAAATATTACTGTGTATATTGGTTTACTCCAACAGAAAAATAAGTTAAACAGAATCCACTATTAAATTTACACAACTTTCCAAAAGAGGGGAAAAAAATTGAGAGTGATGCTAAATTTACTGTCACTCCCTCAGCAGCAGTTTTTTAAATTTATTTTTATATATATATTTATTATTATTATTATTATTATTATTATGAATGCAAGGGTAAATTAAATGTACACTTTACATTAAATAATTGGGAAAATTAAGTATAATGAAAAGGGTCCATTCTCTTTCAGGCTCTAGGCCTTCAAACTGGTTAGGACAAAGTGTTAGGCCAGTTTGTGTTCATATTTGACAGCATCAGCCACATTGGGGTGCATCTGTACTGGCATTATCTCGATTCTGCTGGGGCAACAGAGCTAAGTGAATGCTTCTGAACTGGAACAGGCACTGCAGAAGCTCACACTCTGACCTCTCAAGGTCTGATGCTGGCAGAAGGAATGTGGCCACCACATATCACGTCTTCTTTCATAATCCCCTTACCAAATGGCATGATGGCCAATGGGCAAGAGGTTGGAGCCAGTGTCAGTTTAATTAGTGGTCCATTGGAGCACCAAAGATACAGGACTTTGAAGGAAGTATAACACAGAGCCAAACACAAGTGTGCAGGTGAGACTTAAGTATTCAAGACCAAGAATTCAACCTCCAGTTTTTACTCTTTTTACATTTACATTTGGCAGATGCTTTTATCCAAATGGCCTTACAGTGCATGCATTCAAGGTATACATTGTATCAGTTTGTATGTTCCCTGGGAGTCAAACCCATGATCTTGGCATTGCTGGCACAATGCTCTACCAGATGAGCTACAGGAACTCTTTTTCCCTTGCTTTCCCTTTTTCCATCACTCACTTTCTTCCCAACCTATTTTCTCAATTCTTCTCAATTTTATTCTTTCACTCTCTCATTATCACACATTTTCTCTCATTCTCCCATACTCTCTCTGCCCAATGTGATTTAGCCAGGTAAAGAATATTCCAAACATCTTTTGTTGATCCTGGAACAACATTCTTATTAAATAATCGATTCCTAACCTGCATTCTTATTTACCTCTCCTGATTTTCCTCTTCCTGTTACAAATGCAGCCTGACACTGCAGAACTGTCACTATGAGAGCATACAGTATTTGTACACATGTTTAGATGGCTGATCAATGCCTGTACACACATTTCTCTGTGTAAGAGTGTGTGGATATCATAGTGTGTAAAGGTGTGTGTGAGTGTTTAGGAGAGCTTGTGCAGGTGTGTAAAATAACTAACCCTCACTTCGAATTCTGCATTGAGTATCAATCACAAAGAGTTGTGCTGATCCAAAGACAACAGAAAGGCCTCAGTCATCATCTGTCTACTCCTGAAGAAGAACAAGTGCAGAGAAATCAATGACAAGAAAGACTAATGTAGCTGTGTGGATGATGGCTTTCATGGATCTTAAGAAATGAGTAAAGATGTTGCCTATACCTTGTACATCTTCTGCTCTTTTCACACGTTAAATGTCCAGATGGAACATATAGGGATGCTGAATAAAAGATTTTTTTTTTTCCTCTCCACTTCTCCCCAGGCCACGGATACATGTCTGTCTCTTTCAGAAGGTGAAACATGTCCAGATGAAAGGGGTGGGGGAGGGGGTCTCAGCTAGTCGGGATCAAGAAGGGCTCTGGAGAAGGAATAGACTTGAGAGGAATAGTTTATTTAAAAAAGAAAAAAAAAGACCATATATATATATATATATATATATATATATATATATATATATATATATATATATATATAATGTTTACAGTACTTGCAAGACAGCACTGTTTTGATATTCATAAAACATTCTGGTTAGGGCTTTATCTGTTTTCTGCTATTCATTCAGATTGAAGCACATGAAGTCTCAAGTTAAACATTACTTGTTGCCTTATGTGTGCTATTGATTTGTGGTTTTTATTAACTGTATACTTTTCAAAGAAATTTAAGATTAAAGTTTTAAAAAACTTCCATTGATCAGCATTCCAAATGTAATCAACAGCGATAAAGCCATCGTAATATTTGCATACTGGATTGTGTAGTCTTTTTTAAGCAATATTTAACCATGTATATGTTTGTTATATGTTGATTCTAGTGTACAGCCATTTGAAACAAGATGTAGTCTGATTGCCATGACAACAGTAAAGCGTCTCTGATGCGGCATTTCATTTCACCTAACCAAAGCCTATAACTTAAACTTGAACGCTATACTTTTACTGTCCTGCAGGCACATGTCAGTCTGTCTGGAAGTGCAAATCTTGTTTTATGCTGTCCCTCACGTATAATATGTATATGTATGACAAATCCTGAAGAAGCCGCTAAAAGGCTCTCAAGATAAAACAAAACCCACCATAAACATGAACTAGACTTGACTAAACTTAACATGACTTGGCTTGACTATGAAACAAAACATAAACATGACTTGACCATGGAACCAACATTACATGAACAATACTCGACAATGGACAATGGCAAACATGAGGGTTAAATACTATGACTTGGGAGAACATATGACAATGATAACCAATGAACAATTAGGACTCTAAACAAGATAATAAGACTGGTAACAACCTAATGAAACAATGAACCAATGGGGACAAGACACAAGAACATGGTAAACACATGACAAGGAAACAGGAACAAACATGTCATAGAACTAATTTAAAGTAAAAGACATGAACAAAAACACATACAATCCTGACATATCCCCCCCTCTAGGGGCGGCTCCCAACGCCCCAAAACAAAAACACAAAGTTCAAGATGGAGCTAGGGGTGGTGGGGGGGGGGGGGGTGCATGGCGACTTGATGTGGTTACGTGGCAGGACATGGAAACATGGTGAAACAAGGTGTGGGGTGTGGTCTGGTGAAAACATGGCGTGGAGCATGAGACCAGGGGGGGTGGAGCCATGAGATGCTCGAGGGGAGGAGCCATGTAAGGCGGAGCCGTGAGAGGCTCGAGGGGCGAAACCATGGAGACCTGGATACCCGGAGTGTAGACGAAGGCTTGAAGGGCCAGGGTGGAGCCGGAGGCAGGGAGAACAAAGGCAGTGCCGGAGGTTCAGAGGAGCAAGGTGGAGCTGGAGGATTGGAAGACTGAGGCAGAGCCGGTGGGGCTGAGGACCAAGGCGGAGCCGTAGGGATGGAGGTCCCCGGTGGAGCTGAAGGATCGGAGAGATGAGGCATAGCCAGAGGATCGGAGAGCCAAGGCGGAGCCAGGTGACCGACAGACCAAGGAGGAGCTGGAGAGACGAGGGACCCTGGTAAAGCCGACAGGCTGAAGGACCGCGGTGAAGCCGAGGGAACGTAGAGCCGAGGTGATGTCGCGGGATCGACAGGCCAAGGCGGAGTCCAGGGCTCGGAGGGTCTATGCGGAGTTGGAGGTTCGAAAGTTCTCCATGTCTGGGATATCTCAGAGGGTGATGATCTAGCCAGTGGCTTGGGGGGAACCGGCTGATCAGGAGAACTCAGGATGGGCACAAGGGCGGGAACCAATTCCAACTCAAATAGCCCAGTGAGAGATGGCTCTGGAATGGACAAGGTTTGCAACACTGGTTTGTTGGCCGTGGCAGATGTGGGCGTTGGCTCGTTGACCGTGGCAGGCTTGGGCGTTGGCTCGTTGACCAGAAGTGAGCCTGAGACATTGCATGGAGCAGACTGAAGCTTGGCTGTGACATGGCATGGAGCAGGCTCAGGCGTGGCTGTGACATGGCATGGGGCAGGCTCAGGCTCAGGTGTGGCTGTGACATGGCATGGAGTAGGCTCAGGCGTGGCTGTGACATGGCACGGAGCAGAATGAGGATCCGGGGCAGAAGGTGGCGCAAGCTCAGCAACCATGACATGGGACTCTGGCTTGGCGGCCATGACGTGGAACTCTGGCTTGGCGGCCATGACGTGGAACTCTGGCTTGGTGTCCACCTCCCCCACAGTGAACGATGAACCACATATTAGTAGGGCAAGGTCGATATACTGAGCCAGGCTGTGGGTACTCTGACCGCCTGGCATCAGGGAAGAGATTGGCTCATTCAGTCCAAAGCGGAAACAGTCCTTGAGGGCAATCTCATTAAAATCGACCCTGCTGGCCAGAGCACAAAAGTTCTCCACATATTCCTCAATGGAAACGTTTTCTTGGCGTAGGCGAAGAAGTTGAACTGCTGGGTTCATCTTGGTTGGTTGAGTATTCTGTAACGTTGGCTGGCAACATGGTATACGAAGAGACGATGATGAAGTGTGATGATCCCAAGTGCAGTTTATTAACAAGGTGTATTCCAAAACATGAATCCAAATGTGAACACAAAACATAAACATGACATGACTTGACTTGACTTGACTTGACTTGACTTGACTTGACCATGGAACCAACATTACACGAACAATACTCGACAATGGACAATGGCAAACATGAGGGTTAAATACTAGGACATGGGAGAACACATGACAATGATAACCAATGAACACTTATGACTCTAAACAAGATAACAAGACTGCTAACAACCTAATGAAACAATGAGCCAATGGGGACAAGACACAAGAACATGGGAAACACATGACAAGATCACATGACAAGGAAACAGGAACAAACTTGGCATGGAACTAATTTAAATTAAAAGACATGAACAAAAACACATATAATCCTGACAGTTTAATGTGTTTGAGCATATATTCCACGACACGAGTTGAAAAAATCTGTTGAATCATTTTTTTGAACAGGTTAATTGAAACGAACTGTTTAAAAGAATCGGTTCACGGAAAAGAATCAGACTTCCCATCACTAATGGATACAAGAGGCATGAAAGTACAGCTCCTTTCTACTTCAATGAGGAAAGACCAAAATCTCCAAAACAGTTATTCAAGATCATGATCAAAGAATATATTTCAAATCAGCAGTAAAATCTGACATCAATGGTATCATAAATTGTGCTTCTTTAGATCAGATCACATAAAAAAAAAAAAAGAACGCAATTTTTTCGGCTGTTCTATATGTTCATGCACGTTCTCGATTTGATTGACAGGCGATGTCTGTATCTAAAAGGTGATTGGCTCTTTTACCTGTAAGGTAGGACTTACGTTTCTATATCCACCATATTGGGTGTTCCAATTTCTCCCATTTATTTTAATGCAAGTGATCCGTAAACAAGTGAGTTGTTTACATGCTAATGCTAATGGATGGCTTTCCCTAGGTATTACAGACCTCCTTGGTGTCTACTGGAAACGGGGGGCTATTTGCGGCATGCTAAACCTAAATTGTTCCTATTATAAACAACAATATATAAGGCACACCTTTCGAAGAAACACATTTTCTGCTTGGTGTCAAATATTTTCAAATCGTAGATATACTGTGGTATAAAATAAATGATATAGCAGAATCTCTACTGTTTGACTAATGCGGTTACACGTTATACAGTATATACCATCATACTGTCCAGCCCTGGTTAGATATGTTCACATCTCTATTCATCTCTGAATTTACAATCATACTGTATAATGCAAAACTACACTTCTGAGTATTTGCAGAAAACAGTATCTTGAGATGGAGAGAGGAGAAAGAGAATGAGGCAGCCACAGTCAGCCTTAATTACAGTGAGTGCAATTTTTATGTGGCTAGTATTAATAAGTGCTTGCTTGCTCATACCCAGTCTAACCTCAAGCAAGTCATTTTTAATTGATGCAGTGGGACCGTGTCGACACGGCACTCACACTGCCTGAGAGAGTGTGAAATAAAAGACTCTTTATTTGGGAGAAATCCATATCTCAGCACATCAATATCTCACAGAAATCCTCACTGTAGCTGCACAGGCGTTGGCGGCCGTTAACAATCATCACGCATAAGCCCTATCGGTGAGAAACCCAAGCATGTGTTTAACAACTAGTCTAGTTAGACTAAACCCTTGAAAACAACAACACGTCAAATTTATCAGAGCTTCAGTGATGTCACAGTGACATGCGACTCTACAGTAAACACATCTCAAATGGTGTGTTCTATTTTCATTTTGACAACTCCGCTGTAAATGCCTTTGAGATGGGTTGTGATTTGAGACACCATCTACTGCATCATGTGTGAGCTGTACTATCTTTCCGAGGCAATTTCAGCAACAGGGGTCCACTGGGGACAACAAGGATCCAAGAACTCATTTGTCTGCAGTGCACTGGGTTCTCCATTTCAGGCCTTTAGGGAATGTTGAAGGTATCTTGAAGTATCAGTGGAACAGACGTCCCTGCAGGCGAGCAGCTAAGGACACGACAACATAAAGCAATTGACATGGCAGAATATACTCCTGAAGGGGGTCTGCTATTAGGACATGACTCAAACACACCCCTTCCTATAAGATCACCCATTAAACTTCAGAGCAGCTGTTCTGGCTACATGCTATGAATTTCATGGCATTTCTTATGTCAATGCATCTTTGTTCTTACATAAATGTTTCAAGCAATACTAACTCCTAACAGGAACTTGCTTTATATCTAAGCATTATGTCATAGTAGGTTGCACCATGCTTCATGCACCTTTTTGTTTGAGGGGAGCACCAGTGTCAGAATTGGCTCACTTGGTGTCCAAAGTGAGAAAAGACATGACCAGAAGGGGAAAACACTTTTTAACATTCTAAGTAGTTCCTAATTCAGTTCAGAAGCGAAAGTCCAGTTGTAGAACTTTTGTTTTTCGTTCAAGCATAGTATAGGTTAAAATCTCAGTTGGACCTGGATTATATATGTAATATATACAGTATATAGATGCAGAATCAAAATTCAATCGAGAGTTGAACATATAGGGTAGACAGGGTTGGGGAGTAACGGAATATATGTAATGGGATTACGTATTTAAAATACAAACTATTAGTAACTGTATTCCACTACAGTTACAATTTAAATAATTGGTCATTAGAATACAGTTACATTCATTTTGATTACTGAAGAGATTACTTTGTAATTTATTGTCATTTGTTTCATTTAATATTTAGTCCTTTCAGAAGGAAAACATTTATACATATAAATGATGCGATCCAAAGTGCATTTGAACAGCGGTGAAACACTTATGATGTGTTACATTCATACGAGCAGACAGAAAAGTAAGTTTGGAGCAGAAGAAATAGAAATAAACCTTGTGTATATTATCAGCTTTACGCTAAGCTAAAATGCTATTTCTAGTCATTTTACATGCACATGTTACCAGGCACGATCATATTTTTTAATCAAGAAAATTCACGTTGGATCATAAATTCTTTTTTTCTGGTAAGACCTTTGATATTAAGGCAAAAATTTTATTCTTGATGATCATTTTTGTGTTGTTTTCCTGTAAAAATATCTAAAAATCCTTAAAACAAGATCAATTTGATTTATCTTGTTTTAGAAACAACACTGTATAAGATATTTAGGTTTTTCAGAGAATGTATTTTTAACATGTGTATTTTGTCTTACTGTACTGGCAGAGCTTTTATAGTCAAAACAAGTGAAAAAATCTACCAGTGCTGAAGAAGAAATCCAAAGTATTTAGAATATGTTACTGACCTTGAGTAATCTAATGGAATACATTACAAATTACATTTTACATCATGTATTCTGTAATTTGTAGTGGAATACATTTCAAAAGTAACCCTCCCAACCCTGAGGGTAGACCGGAGCTAGCTGTCACACTTTTTACTCCACAGAATATTTCTCAGTAGGTTTATTTTTGAAAGTCAATTTCTGCATAGCCACAAGTCTTGGCTACAAAAAAGCTAACAACATTTTCACCGTTCTTGCCCAGGAAACAAAGATACAGTTCACTGAAAACATGTTGACATTTTATGACAACTTGCCCCGTGGAACTTGCCACTGAACCAGTCGCATAGTTTTCATGTGAACATTGTGGGGTGACGGGGGAACCATCACAACCATCAAAATTATCACTTTAAATCTACGCCTGCATAAAACAAACTATTATAGGCTTTTTAGCCTATAACATTGTTTTGGCTGACAAATATTGTCATTGATAAATTGTAAGCAATTATGACATTTAAAATCACATGTAACAAATTGCCCCGATAAAAATGTGACAACATGCCCAACCTGACTTTCATGAAAAATACCTTTTGGTAAAAATCTGCCTTAATAATACTTACCGTAATGTATGCCAGTGTGGCTTGATTACAAAAATACGATGATAGTGAAAATTTACTTTGGAGGGTAGAATTCACAAAAATTATTCTAATTTAATAGTGTTTTGAACTAGTTATTTAAAACAAACATACAAACCCTCTGCAAGAGAAAACACACATTTACACAATTTGACTTTTGACTCTAAATCTTATTGTTACTGAAACATAGCTTTTGCGACTACTTCCCAGTGTGACAACTAGCCCTGGTCTAAATAATGACAGAATTTAACATAACTTAGAATTTATTCGTGTGAATGTGAGATTTCTGACAAATACTACTCATTTATCAACGATAAAATTTTTTATGTTTAATTTCAAACACACTTGGCTCAAAAAGCTGAGAGGGCAAATGCCCTCTTAGTCTGAATGAGCATGATGCTTCATGCTGCAGCCTTTCCCGTGTGACAGGTGATAAATCCACTCACTTGTCCAACAGAATGCACTCCTACTATCCCAAGAGAAGCACATCCATTAAGATATCACAGCCAAACTAGCCCATGAACATTCATCCATCATAAATGGGAGGAGCCCGCAACCAGAACTGTCCGCATACAGTTAGGGAGCAGGACTGCCCCAGTACTGACTCAATCACTGCCAGAGAACCTGGATGTCATCAGTGACCTCTGGATGTCAGACTGGAATACCCTTAAAGAAACAGACAAATCACTTACTTTGCAGGGGAATAAGGGACAATCCAATCTGGAACCACTGCTAATATTCACACTGCAAATGGACAAATAAACTCTGAGGATAAATTACAGTATAATACTTAAAATTAATAAAAATGTATCAAATATCCTGCTAGAAAATAGCTTTAACCAGCCTAAGGTGGTTAGCTGGTCTCACAGACTGGTTAGATTGGTCGGTCTAAATGGTTTTAGAGGCTAAACACCAGCTGAGCCAAGCTGGGAGACCAGCTTAAACCGGCTAAGAACAGCTAACCACCTAGGCTGGTTTAAGATATTTTTTTTTTTCAGCAGGGTCTTTTTTAAAAAAAAAACCTGGCAATGTTACTGAGATAAACTTCTGTGCTTGGAACAAAATACTGTAGCTTCAGTTTGGAGTGTAGGAGGCTATATACTAATTTTGCATGTAGCAGTTTAAAGATAAAAAGCTGCACTACATTTAGAAAAAACACACACACACACATCCACAATCAAGCCAACCTGCAATCACAGTGCAGAAACGTACTCCTCCTCTTCCCGTATACTAGGCTTACATGGTCTAATTAACTTAAAGCTATTTTCAACCACACGGTAAAGACAAGCCGCAATCCATTCCGCATTCTGAATTAAGACATTATTCATAAAAATCACAACCACCTTACTTACACCACAACCAGTGTCATTTCTGAGATGGTTATTGTTAGCTGTTACACCAAAAGCCTGACACATGAGTTCTGTTCCAAAACCAAGTGAGCTGCCTACAAAGGCTCCCGATACGAAGACTGATGTAAGTTAGGAAACTTAAAATGCTCTGGCAAATACGGGATAGTTGGCAAGCCTGTTGAAAACTGTGATTATTTTTGCAATTCTGTTTGTTATATCTTCCCAAAAACGTATGTGTGCCATGTATTTTTATGATTATTAGGGGAATGCGGCGATTCTAGAAAGATGCTCCACTTTGTGCCTGATAGGTGAAGTGTTAGCTTAGCAACATGCTAATGGCAAACTCTATTGGAATCAACTGCGAGTCAAGTCTTATGCAAAGTGGTACTATGTAGTAGAGTGTTCCAGATCAGTCATGTACTGTATGTGGCTTCATCTCTGTTAGGATGTCATAGGAGGCAGCTCAAAAGATTTTGGAACAAATGGAATCCCACTTAAAGAGCAGAGAAGTGTGTTTTGCATTCATGTTTGTGTGTATGAATGCTTCTTTCACAGAGTCAGACAGTAAACACTAGGTTTATAATCTTGCCATCATTTCCGTATCAATCAGCTTCAAAAGTATTCAGAGTTAGTGCTGTAGCTTGCAGCTTTCGTATCATTCTCTCTGTGCCGTGAGCCTGAGTAATCACCTGAGCCCCAGAGACCTGTCAGCATCCGTCAGCCCCTCCACCTGCTGTGCTGCTGCAGAAACAAAGGCTTGTGTGGGAGGCCGTCGCTCTCCCAAGAGTCTGCAATCAGGAAAAACGCAGCTCTTTTCAGCCCTCAACATCGGCCGCCAAAGACCGTTGATGCCATTATGGTAATTGCATGCTAGGATAATTTTTGGGTCATGTTATTTTTGTTGTTGGTGGGAACCCGCTGGCCTGGCGCACCGATGACACTTGTGGCACTGACATGTGTGAGAATTGAGAGTGGATTAATGGCACAGCATCAAAAAGTGATTGCCAGGCTCAAAACTGCAGTGGCCTGACCAAGCTTAAGAGATTAATGAGGGAACTCAGTGAGGAGGGTGGAATTGTTGCTGTGCAGGACTATCAATGCCAGTTTGGCACAGAGAGCATTAATCGGTCAGTGACCAGAAAAGACTGGTGATCAATACTTACAAAAATTGCTGTGGCAGTATTATCATACTATGATGGTATTAGATGGTAATACCGGTAATATTTTAACATACAGTGGCCCCAAAAAGTATTTGAAAACTTTTGGACACTTGAGTCACATATACAATGTATGAATTCCATAGCATTAGATAACAAAATTTAAAACCATGTGGTTAGTTAAACGATGCTAGAGCTTTTCTAAAAACTAACTTCACTTTTATAGCCATCTGTTACTTTGAAATCTAACACTGCTCAGTATGTGAAATGTTTTGCTGGAAAATGTGTTTGTGTGATATTTATTTAAATTACATGCCACATGGATTTATTTATTTTAAAATTTAAATCAAAAACATTCACACACTTTTAATTGTTGCTTTAAAAAGTGTCCAAGTACATTTTGGGGCCACTGTATACCACAGTACTGAATGATTATACACTAAGCATTCACATGGTGCTCCAAGATACTTCATAGTCAAAGAATACCATTATAATGCCATGGTGCATGTCCAAAAAAAAAAAAAAAAAAAAAAAGAAAGAAAACCTAAAAATGCATGGTACTTTCCTGTAAGTGAATGCACAGTAGTATCATAATACACAGTTTTTATATGTAATTTTGCATTTCATTTTGTCATTTTTTAAAATAATAATAGGTAAAATTGCTTCTAATGCCTTCTACCTATAAGCTTTGCCACTGAAAAGGGAGAGAGATGGTACATATAAACAATATTATAAGGATATGCAAGGCTATACATTTCTTGGAAGGAAATTTAGCCCAGCAGTTAAGGACATACTGTAGGAAATAAAATATATCCAAACCAATTCAAAAACTGTTTGTTGCAGACTACACAGTGTTCCAGTTTCCATGACAGCTGGTGAAATGTTCTCAGCTTACAGGCTAAATGTAAGAGGATGAGGGGAGGGTGAAAACGAAACGTGAAAATCGCAGTCCAATCTCAAAAAACAAATTAGCTTTTTAAATGTATGAGGTAACTGAGTGCAGATGTCGAGAATAGATGTGAGCATTCTTTACATCTCTTCAATTTGCCAGTTTCATCTCAGAGATCAATTATCATCTCCAGAAGTCATTGGAAAATACAAGAATAGAAGTTTGAACTGTATACTCTCTGAAGCACCCTCTCCGTGTTCCTCTGGATTCAACTGTCTGAGTAGTTCTTCAGGCGTACCCCCACTGCAAGAGAAATTATGTCTGCAAAAAAACATAACAGGTTATCAGGAGCCCGGGATAAAAGGACATGTCTGCTACTGCTCAGAGGAAAAAGGAAAACAGAGAAGTAATCATTGGATGTGACAAAGAGGTCTGTGTTTCAGTCAAGAACATAAAAGATGAAATGCATAAAACGTTTGTGAAAAAGTACTGACAACTACTGGTGCTATCAAAAGACCTTCATAAGCCAGTGTTCTAGGTACAGAAAATTAATAATTTTCTACTCAAATAGACTTTGTAAATCCTTTTTTATTGACTGAACAAGGGTATCACAATAGATCTAATGCCCCCAATATGCAGACATGACTAAGTCCTGATAAAGGTGAACAGTTTAATTTCTGCACCATTAGCGTCACCAAAAGGAATTGCAAAAAAAATGACTGATTCCAAAACACTCCCACCATCTGCCATTGGTCGAAAATATAGATACTCCTACCTCAAATCAGACAACTGTGAAATAAATTAGTTAGAAATGATCAAAACCTTGGGATCGATGCCTTTTTCATGTGTCGATAATCAGAACAGATGATTACCAATCTACACCTGCATTTTTACAAGATATAAATAAGGCTACTTGTTGCAGAATAGTTTTTGTCTCTTCATACATATGTATTTCTCAACAACTTTGGTAAAGTGTGAGCAGCAGGGTAACTTAAAGGGGGTCGGACACCAGACTCATTATGCGGATAACATGGCACATTCTAAAGTAAGAAACATTTATTTTCTATTAATGTACGCACTGCCACCGTCACCGCCACTTGGAGTCTGTTGGCCGCACCCAGCTATAGACTCCAGAAGCTGCCGCAGAGTGCAATTTTCCATTAAAATCAACCCAAATCATTTTTTTATTTTTATCCCCTTTTCTCTCAATTTGGAATACCAAATTCCCACCACTTAGTAGGTCCTCGTGGTGGTGCGGTTACTCACCTCAATCTGGGTGGCGGAGGACAAGTCTCAGTTGTCTCCGCTTCTGAGACATTCAATCTGCTCATCTTATCACATGGCACGCTGTGCATGACACCACGGAGACTCACAGCATGGGAGGCTCATGCTACTCTCTGCGGTCCACGCACAATTTACCACATGCCCCATTGAGAGCGAGAACCCCTAATCGCGACCACAAGGAGGTTCATTTGGTTGCTTAGGAGACCTGGCTGGAGTCACTCAGCACATCCTGGATTCGAACTTGCGACTCCAGGGGTGGTAGGCAGCGTCAATACTCGCTGAGCTACCCAGGTCCCCCATCAACCCAAATTATTATCAAAGAACATAGATTATTTATGTCTGGATGATAAATTGTTTATATGTATTTTTTATATAGCCTACACAATTTTGTATTTTCAGTTACAAGTATGTCTTTTTGTGGCTTGACAGCTTGAAAGAAACATAATAAAGTCTACATACAGAGAAATTGCTCAATAAATGTTGTCATTTCTAATCTTTCACTGTTACATGTTTATGCCGCTCATCCACACTGAAACTGATTTTTCATCCATAGAAAACATGGCCTTAGCTTCTCAAATATATATATAGTGTGTTATATATACTGTCCAAATACTTATGGAGGGCACTGTACGTTAACAAACCTCATCAAACAACAGCATATCAAAAGCTGAAACAACAGCATGTTTAACCTGTTATTCAGTTACAATTCATTTATTCTAAGAATTTACTATGTGACTTAACTCTGTAAACAAGAACAACAAAAAGAATCAAATCAGACTACTATAATTGATATCATGTTTATAGAGCACTCTTATTAGGACATACATTGGCAGAACAGGTGTGTCTTTGCCTTGTGCCTTTTGTAACATGCCACAGGTATCCTTTCCTATTCATTAAACAAAATATCACTGCAACCTCTTGCAACTCGCAGCATGTTTACATTTCATTGTAAAAAAAAATTTAATAAAAAAAAAAAAAAAATGACCACTGGGATGTTCGTTTGGGGTCGGGTGGGGTTCTTGATTGGGGAGGGGAAATAGTGGGAGTTAATGCTGAGTCATTGCATATATGTTTTGAAAAATTAATACAAATATTAATCACAATAATTTTTTTTTAAACAATTAAACGCAGTAATTGTTTTTAGAAACACAAAATATTTTAGGAATGGATTAAGACGCTCTAAGAAGCTTGTATATTTCACACCCTCCAGTCTTTATTGCTTATGGCTTTGTTCTGAACTATGTGACTGCTTTGGTTTTCTAGCCTTATTTAATCACATCTGAACCATGAAGGATCTTTAAAGGAAAGTTCCACCAAGAGGGACCTCACTTCTTGAAATAAAATAGCCTGCCATTTGAACGATTCCGCACACAAGGGATGTCTTTTCCCTCTAAAGATTTTATAGATTTGCTGTGGTGAAATCATAACATAAGTTTCCATGGCCTCAGAAATTACAGTATCCCACTGAGTGCACTCGTGTGTCTCCATACATCAGTTTCAAGAGATTTGGAGGAAGCGTGCATGGAATTCAAACTCACAAAGTGCCCACCACTGAAAGATTAACCAGTGAATTGCAGCCAGTAATCATATTATAAAGAGACGAATGGTTACAATTTCTTTTCAATCAATTTCATTTCAGTCAGTTGAAGGGGTGCGTTGCCGCCCTGTGTAATTGAATTTATCTATATGTATTACCGCAGAATCAATTTAAGGCAGGTTATCTGATGGCCTTAAGAAGTAAAAAAGCATATCTACAGTGAATATGACATTTACAATATGGGTGAGTGACGAAACAAAGCCCCGATCGCATGTTTGACCAGCCTGAATGTCATGGTAACTGCATCAATGATTATTAGCACATGACAAATTGCCTTCATGTATACCGGCAAAGGGATAGGCTCCTCAGGTTATCTTCTTAATTTAACATGCACCTCACCTTTATGAGGGGTTGCCACAGACAACAATGAGAGACTTGTTTTGTCCAATTATATCTTCTCCTCAGCCTATAAGCTTTGCATCTGACAACCAGTTCTCTGATGAGCTAACAAGATCAGATTGGGGTGCTGACCGCAAGGTATGAAAGCACTGCTGATCTGAACACTTCTAATTACTGGAGATGCCTAGTGTCCTGCTCAGACTAGCTGCATGTGAACATAATGAAAGGTTAATTTATGAAGTTATTTTGTTTACAGTAAAGGGATAGTTCACCCAAAAAATGAAAATTCTGTAATCGTTTACTCACCCTCATACCATTCCAAACCCACAGTATTTTCTTCCATGGGACACAAAAGGAGATGTTCGGCAGAATGTTTTTGTCACTCTTTATTTCCAGTGTATGGACAAAGAAACAATGAAACCTAAATGTCCATGACATTCTGCCTTACATATCCATTTGTGTTTCACAGAAGTTAAAATTGTTTGGAACGACATGAGGGTGAGTAAAAGATTACATAATTTTCATTTTTGGGTAAACCGTCTCTTATAGTAAAAATATTTCAACAGTAAAATATGCATAGATGGCGCTAATAAACCACTAGAGTGTTTAAATAAGATCCGTATTCTTTTGCACTTAAATGCTAATTTAATCAAAATAAAAGAGCATTGTGAGGCATTAATTGCTCCCACTGATAATTTCAGTGTTTAATTAGATCATGCACCTGTAGTTTTCGACTTGTTGTTTCAGAACCCAGACTTTACAAGTGGTGACCCAACACAGTGACAAAAGTAAACAAAAATGTGCTTAAAATCAAACACTGAAATTCATTAATATAAACATTTGCTGCATTTACATTTACATTTATTAATTTGGCAGAGACCCAAAATATCCAAAAATATTATTATGGCATAGGCTGAATAGAAAAATTACATTTCTGTAAATGCATAAACAGCAGAAGTGTGATTTGCTTAAATGATTTGCTGTGATGTGTTAAAATCTTGTCTTTGCGGTTAAAGGTGCACTCAGTAAAAACTTGTCATCTTGGACTTACAGTGACACCTAGTGGTGTGGATGCAGCGTCATTCAAAATCAATAGTTTTCAGTTACAGATGCCATTGTAGAAATTCACTATTCACAATCAGCCATGATTCAGTTAATACAAGAGTGAAAGTGTCCAATAACAAGACATTTACTGAGATTAAGCGAGTAGTATTCAGCTGGTCATGTGATTCTAAAATGGCAGCCCTCATGAAGGCGCCCCTCCTCATGAATAAAACAGCTTTTATAAGGTTACTGAAATGACTAGAGTCCTCATCTCATGTGAGTGTTCATGATTTTATACATATGTTTCAAAACTACAATTCATTTCTTTAGGAGTAAAACTTTTTTAATGGGGAAAACATTACTGAGTCCTTTAAGTGTTTAAAGGTTTCATGCTCTTGACAATAAATAAATCAACAACAAAACACATTGTGATCTGGACAAACCATTGTCATTGCAAGTGAACCCATATTAAATGTAAAAAAACAAATAAAGCATTGTTGATTCCCTGCTGTTTGCGACCCTTTCCGAACAGACCTGTGACTATGACATCGGTCCAGTGCCCCATCCCCCACACAAACATTTTATTAGGTAACATGTATCTAAAAGACTGTCAGACAAGCCGACAGTGTGTGTGTGTGAGCCGGATGAAGATAAAGAGGCTTTAGAAACAAACAGCTCAGGGAGGAAGGTACAGAGAGCAGACATCAATATCAATGACAGAATCCTGAAGTGAGTTCAGCGCAGAGGCGGAATACAAGTGTGAATAGTAATGTGCTCCGGCCACAAATTTATAACTGTGTATGCCTCATGCAGTGAGAACTGATCTAATGCATACAAACAGTGAAAACAGCAATCTTGCAGAAGAATTGCCACTTGTTAGACATTTTGTTTTAGGTAACACACAATAAGTTTGTTTTTGTTAACATTTGTTATCTACATTAACATGATTAACATTGTTAACGTGAACTAACAATGAACCAAACTTTTACAGACCTTATTAATTTTGGTTAATGTTAATTTAATTTAGCACGTATTAATACATTTTAAATTTGTATATGTTGACATAATGCATAGTTAATGCATAATGAACTAACATGAACTTACATAAATTAACTTTAACCAAAAATTATTTCATTATCGTATTTCCGTACTGGTCCAGGCTGGTTTTTACTGGTTAGTAATGATCTACCCTATTGCAATAAACTGCTTAAACCAGCCTAAGATGATTTGCAGGTCTTTGCTGGTATTAGTTAATCTGTCTGGTCTATTGGGCAGGCCAAAGGGATTTTTAGTTGATCTAGCTGGTCTCCCAGCCTAGCCAATCTGGTCTTCAGCTGGTTTAGTTAGTTGGCCTGCTGGTCTCCTAGCTGGATCAGCTGAAATGTGCCCAAAATCCCTCTAAAGCCAGCAAACCAACCCAGCCTGGCAAGGCTGAGAGACCAGCAAACCAACTTAGGCAGGTTTAAGATGACTTTCTCAGCAGGGTAGCTGGTGGACTACTGAAGTTATCTAGCAATGTTTTGCTAGTCTTTCTGGTGACACTGGTTGACCAAAGTAGTCTTGCTGGCTAAGCTATTAAAGTAGCTTGGTGGGTCACACCAGCATCTAATGCTGGGGATCAGGGTCCAAAACACAACATATGCTGGTCTCTTTAGCGGAGTAACAGAACAAACTAAATTAAGGGAGTGTCCATAAAGAATGAAAGCTTTAGTAACTCTGGCTTGATTTGCATGCAGTCAGACATCAAGCACCACTGAGCTTTTCATAGAAATTTAGCTGTTTATCGGGTAGGGTATTCTGGCATCGGCTTCACCTCATATCCCACAAATTACCTTCATCTCAAATCCCCTCCATCCACTGGCTTGTGTGCAGTTGTATCTCTCTCCTCTCTTGTCCCTTACATTAGATTAAGTGCTATACACATCTCAGGATTTTGCTTTATTATTATAATGTCTCTAATTTACTGGAGGAGCAACAGACAGTCTGATTTATAAGACAGCAAGAGCTTCATTGAGTTGTATATAGTTTATTCTAGACCGGGCATTTCAATTAGCTATATTTCCATCTTTATGCAAATGTTTCAGGCATCACTAAATGTTCCTGTGCTGTGTGTCAAATAGGCAACAACCACCTCCTGTGTCTCCAGCGTAGTTAAAATTCTACAAATGAGTCTAGGCTAGACTAGAACTAGGGGTTACCCTGAACTAGTCCACGGTCTCAAAAATGAAAATTCTGTCATCTTTTACTCTCCCTCATGTTTTTCCAAACCTACAGTATATGACTTTCTTCTGTGGAACATAAAGATTTTAGCCACCATTCACTTTCATTGTATGGAAAAGTGAATGGTGAATGAGTTTTACATTCTGCCTAAAGGCGCGAACTTTGCACGGCGAAATTCCGTGGGCAAAATAGTAATCTCAATGGGAATCCATACGATCATGAATTTCGTGCGATGGACTTTCATTCCTCACACTAATTTCGCCTCGAGTTCAAGTTTGGTGAACTTTGAGCAAACTTTCACCGCGTTGACCAGTAGGAAGTTGCTTGGTTTGGCAGTGACCTCTGTGTGGGCTGTGCTTTGTATACAGCTACACTGAATAACCACAATGGACAAGTATGATATTTTAGTGGTGTTTCTTTTTAACTTTACTCTCCCAGAGTATAAAGTGCAACATTAAAAAGAGGCTGCTTGGCAATTTTATTTATTTATTTTTTTGTTTGTTTTGTTTTGCTGATTTCACACGCGCTCAACATCCGCTCACACTAGCTTCGCCGTGGAATTTCGTCATGCAAATGTATGTGTGACCGCGCCTTTACATCTCCTTTTGTGTTCCATGGAAGAAATAAGTCGTGTGAGTTTGTAATAGCATGAAGGTGAGTAAATGATGACATAATTGTAATTTTTGGTTGAACAATACTTTTAAGTTGTATTTGTCCTATAAAAGCCAATAGCAATAATACTATAGTAAATTGTAACAGACAAAATTTGGAAATTACGCAAAAGTGAAAATAAAGTGGACCCGGTGCGCTTTGTGTTTACTTTACGTAGTGTTTGCTGCTTAATATTACGATCAAAGACAGTCTGACATCTAAGTTCATTTAAAGATTTCATACATACAAGTCAAAATTCTTGCGAACCGCTCTGAAAGTAATCAAATGTCACCCAGAGGTTGACAGAAACCATTAGCAAACAGGACTGGTTTTGCACCATTTATGACAATGCAAGTAGAATGTATCTGACAATGGAGATTTCTTATGTGTTTCAGATCAACTGGTAGGCTATGCCATATGCATTCATTCGGGCTTTCATTTGAACAGTTTTTTTTTTCCCCCTTCAATTAATTTTTTTTATTGACTCAAACATGTAACAAAGAAAAAACACAACATACTGTATATAAAATCAAGTCAACATTTAACATTTAACACCCACTATTACCCCTCCCCAATAACCAACCCCACCCGACCCCCAACGAACATCCCTGTGTTCACAAACAGAATACACACACACAAATCCCCCCCCCAAAAAAAGAAAATATAATAATCATATACAATTAAAACTAAACCTCTCTCTCCACAGCCCCTCCCCAAAAACACCAAATACCTGCCCCATTTCCTATCAAACAAATCTCGAACCCCCAGCCCTCTGCTCGACATCTCCTCAAAAGCTGCTACCCTCCCCATCTCCGCACACCACTCCAGAAATGAGGGAGCACCATCCGACCTCCATCCCCTTAAAATAATCTCCTTGCCAATCATAATACTAGTCAGGACCCACCTTATGTGTCTGTCCCCAAATTTATGACCGCCCCATCGCCCAGAATATAGAGTCTGGGGCAAAACGAAATTCGAGTGCCCAAAACATCACATATGAAACTCTGAACCTTCAACCAAAACTCCTGGATCTTAACACACCCCCAAAAAACTTGGGTTGTGTCTCCATCTTCTGATTGGCATCACCAGCAGGTGGGTGTGTCTTTGAGACCAAGCCTATACAATCTAGAGGGGGTCCAATAGAATCTATGTAAAATCTTAAATTGCATAAGGCGAACTCTTGCATCTCTAGATGCAGACTTGACGTTTTGTAGAATCCTAGCCCACACTCCCTCCTCCAATACCAAGTCCAAATCTTTCTCCCATGATCTCTTATAAGAAGTTGAATCTCCATTCCCCAGACTCTGAATTAACAGGGAGTAATACACTGATGCCTCATGACCTTTTCCAAAAGCAGTAATCACCTCTCCCAGAGTATCTGCCGCTTTAGGGGGGTGTATGCTACTCCCAAAAACAATACAGAGCAGGTGGCGCTGCTGTAAATACCTATAGAATTGGGATCTGGGAATCCCAAAATGTTGAACCAAATTTTCAAAAGATCTCAATACTCCACTCTCATATAGGTAACTGAGTGAAGTAACCCCCCCTCACAATCCAGTCTGACCAGCAGAAAGGGGTCTTATGCTTGAGGAAACATTTAAATAAATGTCAGAATTAAACACTCTGGACACTTTTGTCCATGCAGAGTGCAAATGCGAGATAACGGGGTGTAATTTAACCTCTCTGGTTAGCTTGATAGAAAGGCTTTGCAATGGCAAAATAGGGGTAAGAAATTCCTGTTCAATACAAAACCAGGAAGGGGCTCTCTCAGGTGGAAGCTACCAATGAGCCAAATGCCCGAGAATCAATGCATAATAATATAATAAAATCTTGGGTAGGCCTAGCCCACCTTTGTCAATCGGCCTATGCAACTTACTGAAATGTAATCTGGGACGTTTACCATTCCAAATGAAGGAATTCGCTATGCTATCAAATTGCTTGCAATAAGAGAGGGGGACATCTACAGGGAGAGACTGTAGCAGGTAGTTACATTTTGGAATACAATTCATTTTAATAACATTAACCTTCCCAGTCATAGAAAAATGTAATGAAGCCTACCTGTCCACATCACTCGAAAAACTTTTTATTAAGGGGTCAAAATAAACTAAATAAATCAGACAAATTTTCTGGAAAAAAATGCCCAAATACTTAATACCCTGTTTGGACCACTGGAAGGCACCCAGCTGGAAAGCCGTTACTGGGCAGTATGCTGTCAGAGCCATAGCTTAGGATTTAGACCAATTGACTTTGTATCATGAGAACTTGGAAAAGGAATTAATAATTCTGTGGAGGCAAGGCATAGATCTAGTAGGGTCGGAGACAAATAATAAAAAGTATTCTGCGTAAAGCAAAAGCTTATGCACCATACCTCCCGCCACCACCCCTGGAAAATCATCCTCCTTCTTTATTGCGGCTGCTACTGGTTCCAGGGCCAGACAGAACAATAAGGGGGAAAGGAGGCAACCCTGCTGGGTGGCCCTATCCAGAGTAAAATAATCTGAAATGAATCCATTTATTTGTACCGCCTTTACCGGGTGTCTATAAAATAACTTAATCCTTCCAATAAAAGTTTTCCCGAACCCGTATATGTAACATCCGAGGTTGTTACCCACCCTACCAACCACCAGAGGGAGCTCTCTCCCGAATACTGATCATCACTCATTTGTTCTCTGCTCACTTCCTGTTTTCACTGTATAAATAGCATGCACTTCCACTATTGCCAGTTAACCCTGCCTTACCAAGTGTTTTTCCATTGCTATTGCTTATTGTTTTTATGTTATGACCATTGCCTATTTTTCTGGAATTACTGCTTTTTGGATACCCCTTTGTTTGCCTTGTTGGACTGTCTTTTTGGTATATTGGATTTTACCGCCTGTTTAACGACTACGTCTATTTGCCTGCTGATTTGGATTGTTTGCTTGTGTTCTTAATAAACTTCCTGCACATGGATCCTAACACCATCTTCATGGCCAGTTCATTACAGTATATTTCCAAAATCTTAAAAAGATAATCCCATTCTACCATATCAAATGCCTTTTTGGCGTCAAGTGAGATGGCAGTGACTGGAGTCTGATCATTCGCCACTGACCACATGATATTGATGAAACACCTAATGTTATCAGAAGAGCTGCGGCCCAAATAAACCCCACCTAATCTATATGTATAAGAGATGTCATAACTTTACTTAATCAGTTAGCCAGAATTTTTAACAATATTATTTACATCTAGCTGGATCAGGGAACTTGGATGGAAACTCTTACACTAGCTGGGATCTTTGTCCTTTTTAAGGATCAGACTGATCCGGGCTTGCGTCATGGTTGGCGGAAGCTTTCCATTCTTTAATGATTCCATATAACCTTCTAACAAAAGTGGAGCCAGTTCTGTAGCATAAGATCGAAAAAATTCAGCGGCAAAGCCATCTGGCCCCAGAGCCTTTCCTGTAGGCAAGGCCTTAATTACCTAGCCAAGCTCCTCCAAGGTTATCTCAGAATCAAGAGATTTTTTTTGCTCGATTGTCAGTTTAGGGAGTTCTAATGGTTCCACAAAGTTCCTAATATCTTCAGCAGTAGATGAAGACATGGAACTATAAAGATCAAGATAAAATTCTTTAAAAACATTATTAATATTAATGGCCGAGGTAAATATTTCACCACCAGTAGATTTCACTGAAGTAATGGTAGAAAAAGACTCTCTCTGCTTTATGTATCTAGCCAAAAGCTTCCCTGCTTTGTCCCCCGACTCAAAGTATGACTGTCTTGCCCTGAATAGCCAAAACTCCACCTTCTGTATTTCAATTGGGTCAATTCTCTGAGACCATCTGACGACATTTGGCGCTTCAGCTCTGCCTCAGCATTTTTAATATTCCCTTCCAGTTCCACAAGTTCTCGTGCTTTGGATTTTTTGATGAATGAGGCATACTGTATGATCCGGCCCCTAAGAACCGCCTTAAGTGCCTCCCAAGCCATGCCCACAGAGGATACTGAGGACCAGTTGGTCTCCATATAAACATTGATTTCAGCCTTTAACATTTGTTGAAATTCAGGATTTTTCAAAAGGGATACATTAAAGCACCAACAATACGATTTATTTTTCTCCATATGTGACAACACCTCACCAAACTCACCATGGCGTGATCTGAAACTAAGATGTTTCCAATTGAGCAATCAACAACAGATGAAATGATCATTTCAATGAGAATAAATCTTATGGACTGATGAAAAAAATGTATAGTCCCTACCAGATGTGTTCAGAAGTCTCCAAATATCTGTAAGGCCAAGATTTTTACACATTCTGTGAAGCGTCAATGTTGCTCTAGGGGGCTTGCACACTTTTGTTTCAGTATGATCAAGGACTCAGTCCATCAAAAGATTAAAGTCTCCTCCCAATATTATATCATGAGGGGTGCCAGCGGCTTGTAACCTCCCTTCAAGATCTATAAAAAAGCCCTGATCATCAGCGTTAGGTGCGTAAATATTAGCCAAAATCAACCTTTGCCCCTGAGTTTCTGCTAAGACAATAATTCTATAATCTTCCTAATTTATCTTTAATCTGTTTGAGACATTTGAATTGTAGATGTTTACTTATCAATGTAATTACTCCCCTGCTCTTACTCGAGCCAGCACTAAAGAAAACATGCCCACCCCATATCTTCCCAAATTGTTCAACTTCCTGCGGGGAAAGATGCATTTCTTGAAGAAACACTATATCATATTTCTTATGTTTAAGAAAAGAAATAACCTTTCTTCTTTTTATGGGGTGCCCCAGCCCATTCACATTCCACATGGAGAAAGATAATCCACTCATATTAACATTTGACATATTAGAAAAAAATAGATTGTGTGTCAAAAACAAGATTATAAAGACCACATTCCAATATTAGTGTAACAATCAAACCCCAAACTTCCCCCCGAACCAAACAAACAGACAAAAGAAAAACATGCGCATTAACCCCGCACACAAAAGCACCAACCGGCATCCATCCTTCTAAACTCAAACAGTCCTTGTATGCCTACAAGAATCCCAGCGACAACTTTGCCATTGGATTACTCAAGTCCGGTGCATCTATACAAATTTTGTGAGACAGAATTACACAGCAAAAAATAGTCTTTAAAACAAACTCCAGCCAATAAGCAGAATAAACACAAAAATGTGTAGATTCATCTAGATAACTGTCCTGAAGGTGTGTTCTTCCACAGAACAAGCTCCAGCCGCTAGCGGAACCAGCACACAAAAAAAAAGAAAAAAAGGGGCTGTTCAGTTCTTTGGGCAGTCAAACGAATGTTCAGTAAGCTGGCCCATTCGGCCAATACATGAGTGCAACAAAAGACCCATTCACTCCAATGTCCTGCAAGAGATATTCCACAAAACAATCTCCAGGCCACAGGAGGCATATGCACCAAAAACATGCAGATTCATCCACAAGCTGTCCTGAAGAAATGATATTATGCAAAACAAACTCAGCTGCTAGGCAGAACCAGCACAAAAAGAAACGAAAAAGGCGTCCAGCTTTCACCAAATGGCTTATTCACTCCATTGTCTTTATGAAGGACAATGCTTGCTGTGGGCATGTAAATTCTCTACGTCCATCATTAGTATCTATTCTCAGTTTGGCCAGAAACATCAGAGCAAAAGCGACCTTCCATTGATGTAAGCATTCAGGGAACAAGAAAATGCTGTGGTTCTTCCAAGAAAGCCTTCCTTTACTCCTCACCTCACATAACACAAGATCTTTATCAGATGATCTCAGAAATTTGGTCAGAATTGATCGGAGGCTGTCTTCCTTTGCGGATCTCAGAGCCAGGATGCTGTGAACTCGCTCGATTTCCAGCTTATGGCCTGTTATGTCGAGCAGACACGGGAAGAGCTCGTCTAGGAATTTTACCATATCTCGGCCTTCCTCCTGCTCAGGAATTCCAACAATTTGGACGTTGTTTCATCAATTATGATTCCCCAAATCCTCCAGTTTTTCCCAAATGTGTTGCAAATCCACCTTGGTCGCTAGCAGGTTAGCAGTTCATTCCCTCTCCAATGACTCCAGATAATCGATCAGTTTCTCGACATCCCCCATTCTTGTAACCAACTCAGTGAATTTCGTCTCCATGGCCATAAACGATCGGCGTATTACAGCAAGTTCCTCCAAGTCTGCAATGACCTTCACCAGCATTTCCGACATGCTCGACAGTTGACGCTGGATCTCTCCCGCCGCACCATCCAAACTGAGTCCCTGGTCTGCGGCCCTGTCTGGGGTATCAGCACGTAAGTGTCTTTTACTATCTCCAGAGCCCGAGGATTTTGAATTCTTTGACATATTGTCTTCAGAGAACAGTTAAGAATCAGGGTGTATCGAATCTCACCGGTTTATGACAAATAGTAAAAAAAACTAACAAAGTGCACAGAGCTCGCCGTTCACACGTCCGACCCTCCTATGGTGCCACGCAACTCCTCATTTGAACAGTGTTGAACTTAGAAAAAACAGCAAAAAACTGCTGATGTTGCATGACCAGACTGATCTCATAGTAAAAGTGGAAACAGAAGGTTGACTTTTCTTTTGCTAAGATCGGTCTGTCCTTACAGAAATGTGAAATTCTTCTCCAAGTGGTCAAAACAATAGGTGTTCTTGGGCATATGTGTGAGCACCATTTTCCAGATGTATTGTCCACACAGAGTGGCACCAAAAGTGAGTTGTGAAGCTATTTGTTTTCAGCTGTACAGGTAGTAATACAGTGAAGAGGAATGCATATCTTATAAACTGTACCCCCCCCCAACCCAAACCCCAAACCTAATCTAAACATCACTGGAGTAAAAATGTAATGTTAGGGGGTAAAATGCAACTTTGAATTGTGCTCGTCACTGATTATGCAAACGCATTTACTGCCTGATTTCTACGCGGGATCCAAACCTAAATCTCGTACTTTGGGTCATGCCACAGGGTAAGGTAAACATGCTGGAGCTGATACAAAAATGTCTTATAGGAGATGCCACTTGTCATTGAGTTGGCATAATGTGGCCGATTCTAGGGTAACCTTGGAAACAACATGCCGACTATGTTGTCATGACATATGTTAAGTCATTTACATTAGCTAAACACTGATTCTGCCGACTAGATGTATTCGACAACTCTTCTGGATGACTAGTCGACTAGTTATAAATTATTAATCATGTGTGACAAGATCTAGGTCACTCAAAGCAAGGAGGAAGCAGGAGCTGTATAAACAACGTGAGTCTTTATATTTCCAATACACTTGCAGTGTAACACACAAACTAATGGCTTTTCAGCACAATCGGAATCATACACAGTCAGCTTTGTGCGTCTTTCTCTCTCTCCTCTGGGGGGTTGGACTCCCCTTTTATCCACCTCCAGCTCTCACTGCAACACAAAACAGCTGTTAGAGGTGATTTTCCACTTGTGTCAATCCTTACCTGTTCTTCCTCTCCCAGCCTTGCTCTCCACAGACGTCGCTCGGCCATGCCCACATTACCACATCATGCAAGCCCTACTGCAAACAAAATGTATCCCTCCTCATACACTCAAAAGCAATTCACTTTGACAACCAAGGGTAATATAGAGAAGTAGAACAGCCCTGACACACAAGAGAGATGTCGTTCCTGTGAAATACACCTATCAAGGTACAGCAATGAGCCCTTTATTGAAGGCAATTAAGGCAGGCCACTGGCCAATTGTATGTGTCCCCAGCCATTAGAATAGCTTGCTTTCTGCAGATTTGAACAGATGGGCCGCATTAACCCTGCATGGCTGGCAGTCACTGTCCATAATGTCATTTTAAAAAGGTTGAGAGATCAAGGTCAATTTTAATACTAAAACGTTAAAGGGACAATGCAGATTAATTGTTGGGGACATTTCCCCACCTGGTCTGCTGTCTGCTGCTTTGTTGTAGCTCTGCAGTCTGTGCAGTCGAATCTCAGGACATCTTCATTCAGTCATTGTCATTCTACAGGCACAGAACATTAATTAGTCAGTATTTGTCTGAATCTGAATATTGGCACTAAGAATGCATTTTTAATGAAGCAGTAAAGGTCTCTGAGCTAAGATATTACTTATGCCAAAGTTTAATCAAACTGCTAAAAGTGGATCTGGTTTTCCCCTGCTTGCGTGTCTGTTTATAAGTTCAGTGGCTCAAGTATTTGGACACTTAAAGGAATAGTGGAACCAAAAATGAACATTCTCTCATCATTTACTCATCCTCATGCCATCCGAGATGTGTATGACTTTCTTTCTTCTGCAGAACACAAATGAAGATTTTAGAAGAATATTTCAGCTTTATACAATGTAAGTGAATGGGTATCAAAAATTTGAAGCTCCAAAAGCACGGTTAAATCCATGTCTTCCGAAGCTATATGGTAGGTGTGCATGAAAAACAGATCAATATTTAAATACTTTTTTTTACAATAAATCTCCACTTTCACTTTTATATTCTTCTTCTTGTGTTTTTGGCAATTCCCATTCTTCCTGCGCAGAAGAAGGAGAATTTATAGTTAAAAAAGGACTTACATATTGATCTGTTTCTCACCCACACCTATCATATCACTTCTGAAGCTATAGAATTAATCACTCCAGTCTTTTATGCTGCATTAATGTGCATTTTGGAGTTTCAAAGTTTTGGTACACATTCACTTGCATTGTGAGGACCTACAAAAATGCAATATTTTTCTAAAAATCTCTGTTTGTTTACCACAGAAGACAGAAAGTCATACACATCTGGGATGACATGAGGCTGAGTAAATGTTTAGAGAATTTTCATTTTTTTGTGAACTATTCCTTTAAGACACACTTAAAAATGTTTGAAACCAAGCATCCTAGTATCAAACGAAGTGGCATTTATTTTAAATATAGCACAAGCACACTTTTAAAGCAAAACATTTCACAAAAAGAAGTTCATAAGAATTAAGAAATTAATTTGATAAAACAATAGATACTGACTTTTAGTTTTTAGTAACTAAAAATGACATTGAGACCAAATGGTTAAAAGTACATGCAAAAAAAAAAAAAAAAAAAAAAAAAAAAAAAATTACAGAAAGGTAAAGTTTTAAAAAAAGGTCAATAATTTGTTCGCAAATGCCATTTGGTTTGATATTTTGTATCTAATGCAATGACAATCATACATTTCAAGTTTGGCTTTTTGGGGCCATTGTCTTTGATACAATGTGAATGAACCTCTTCACATATGTATGATTGTCTAGAGATGTGTATGGGTGTATATGTGCGTCCTCAGGAGAATGAGCATTTGAAATTCCCCTGTTGAAAATGGAGCTTGGGCACTGGCTCTATGTGATGGCATTTGGGCTATCTGTTCTATCCATAAGCATTATATGGAAGAGAAAGCGACAAGCTTAATCAAAGATTTAATTCCGTCTCTTTCCATACCTTTCAGCTCATGTTACCCGATTCACCCACCCACTCTCAGAGTGCTGGGCATGTGCTCACAGCCCCCCAATAACCCTTTTGCCTCCTGGGATTAACACAAAACACATCAGACTCTGCTCCTCCTCACCTCAAGCTTCTGCATACAGACACATCTTTGGTGAGGAGAGCTGTGAGAGGTTACGTGGAGCAGTGGGACACTGCTGGTCTGATGAGGTGGTGAGAGCATGTGAATGGCAAATGAAAGCATCGCTGATGGTGGCAGCTTTTGTGCTTATTGTGTAATTCAAAATATGAGTCATGAAATCTACCTAATCTGAGATCATAATGACATCAAACACATAACGAAAGCTCATTCACAGTGTGGGGTGGGTGTGAAGTAGCGATTTATACTGCATTGCTTTACAAACCTGTCCATTGAGAATCAGACCAATTAATTGGACAAATATATTGAGCCTCATGAGGTGTTATAAAGGGCTGTTCCCTATCTGTCACTCACTCGACGTTGTGTCGATGTAGTGACACTAGGGGTCACCATTGGGAGCCCGAGACACCTCTGGTCTTTGATAAAAGGCCAATGAAAATTGGCAAGTGGTATTTGCATGCCCTTCGGCCCGGCCCCGGCGTGGAGCCCACCGCAGGAAGCAGATGCCACCCGTCTCACGGCCGGCAGCCAAGAACCCACGAAGGTCGTCAAAGCGCCCCTGAGACGGGTGACCCAGGGTCGACGAAACCCGCTGCATTAGAGCTGGTAGTAAGACCACTCCATCCCTGGGTGGAGGGCCGGGTGGAGAATCTTTTGTTGCCTTTTCATTTGATTTCACCGCATGCCCAAGTGGCTGCAGTACCCAACAGTTCAGCAAAAGAGCGGTTTCCTCCTTCCCTGGGTCACATACCCGGTGTGCACTGTCGTCATCACGACCACCATCCACCTTTTTTCCCTTGCAGGATTGGTGCTCCAGCAGCGGTCTCCCTGCCCCTGCGCACCCAGCTGTGGCACGCATCCGCCCCTGATATGGGTTGTGAGGACAGGCTTCTTCTTCCCCCATCCCAGGCTGTTCTGGGGGTGGTCACAAGGAGCCAGGTGAGTGCTTCGATGTCCCTAGACACAGCCACGACATGGTGTGGCACATCGAGCTCCGCCACATCTGACGACCTTGTCCCTTTGGTCCCCCACGCGCGGAACTTGAATGCATGGCTTGCGCTTTCCAATCCGTCGTGATGGCTGGTCCGGACTGTCCAACTCGGCTACGCGATTCAGTTCGCCAAGCGTCCGCTCAGGTTTAGCGGTATCCACTTCACCTTGGTGAAGGACGAAAACGCTGCTACCTTGCGCGCAGTGATCGCCACCCTCCTATGGAAGGGTGTGATAGAAACTGTCCCTCCGGCCGAGATGAAGAAGGGATGAAGCCCCTACTTCATCGTACCAAAAAAAAAGCGGTGGGTTGCGGCCAATCTTGGACCTGCGAGTACTGAACCGGGCTTTGCACAGACCCCCGTTCAAGATGCTGACGCAAAAACGCATTCTGACGAGCGTCCAGCATCAAGATTGATTTGCGGCGGTAGACCTGAAGGACGTGTACTTTCACGTCTCGATTCTACCTCGACACAGACCCTTCCTGCGGTTTGCATTCGAGGGTCAGGCATATCAGTACAAGGTCCTCCCTTTCGGCCTGTCCTTGTCCCCTCGCGTCTTCGCAGAGGCAGCTCTTGCCCCGTTAAGGGAAGTGGGCATTCGCATTCTCAACTATCTCGATGATTGGCTAATCCTAGCACACTCTCGGGACATGTTGTGTGCACACAGGGACTTGGTGCTCTCACACCTCAGCCGATTAGGGCTTTGGGTCAACTGGGAAAAGAGCAAGCTCCTCCCAGTTCAGAGCATCTCTTTTCTCAGTTTGGAGTTGGACAGCGCGCCTCACGAATGAGTGTGCACAGTCGGTGCTGACCTGTTTGAAGGCATTCAAACAGAAAACAGCGGTTCCACTGAAACTCTTTCAGAGGCTCCTGGGGCATATGGCATCCTCAGCGGTGGCCACCCCGCTCGGGTTGATGCATATGAGACCGCTTCAGCACTGGCTTCAGACTCGGGCCCCGAGATGGGCATGGTGCTGCGGGATACATCGCATGGCCATCATGCTGGTCTGTCACTGTCTCTTCAGCCCTTGGACCGACCTCTCGTTCCTACAGGCAGGTGTTTCCCTAGAGCGTCGTGGTCTCCAGGCGCGTCGTGGTCACGACAGACACCTCCAAAACGGACTGGGGCACTGTTTGCAATGGGCACAAAGCCGCTGGCTTATGGACGGGCTCGTGGCTGCATTGGCACATCAACTGCCTCGAGTTGTTGGCAATTCTGCTCACCCTGCGGAGGTTCCGGCCGTTGATCCAGGGCAAGCACGTGTTAGTTCGTACAGACAACACGGCAATGGTAGCATATGTCAACAGCCAAGGCAGTCTGCGCTCTCGTTGTATGTCACAACTCGCCCGCCATCTCCTCCTCTGGAGTCAGCAGCACTTCAAGTCACTGCGAGCCACTCATATCCCGGGCGACCTCAACACTGCAGCGGACGTGCTGTCACATGTAGACCTGTTCGCCTCCCAAGAATCCTCCCACTGCCTGCTCTGGTACACCCTGACTGAGGCACCTCTCAGCATAGACGTGCTGGCACACAGCTGGCCTCCTGGCCTACGCAAATATGCATTTCCCCCAGTGAGCCTACTTGCACAGACTCTGTGCAAGGTCAGGGAGGATGAGGAGCAGGTCGTCCTGGTAGCACCCTACTGGCCCACCCAGACGTGGTTCTCAGACCTCACGCTCCTCACGACACTATCACTCAGGCTAGGGCCCCCTCTACGAGGCGCCTGTATGCCTTTAAGTGGCGTCTGTTCACTAAGTGGTGTTCTTCCTGACGGGAAGACCACCAGAGATGTGCAGTTGGATCGGTGCTTTCCTTCCTGCAGGAGAGATTGGAAGGGTGGCTGTCCCCTTCCACCTTGAAGGTGTACATTGCTGCTATAGCAGCACACCACAACACAGTGGACGGTCTGTGTCCTTAGGGAAGCACGACCTGATCATCAGGTTCCTGAGAGGCGCCAGGAGGCTGAACCCCTCTAGACCGCGCCTCGTTCCCTAATGGGACCTCTCTGTAGTTCTTCAGGGTCTACAGAGAGCCCCCTTTGAGCCTTTGTAGTAAGCTGAGCTTAAGGCACTCTCCTTGAAGACTGCCCTGCTGACTGCGCTCACTTCCATCAAGAGGGTAGGAGACCTGCAAGAGTCCTCTGTCAGCGAAACGTTCCTGGAGTTCGGTCCGGGCTACTCTCACGTGATCTGGAGACCCCGACCAGGCTATGTGCCAAAGGTTCACACGACCCCTTTTAGGGACCAGGTGGTGAACCTGCGAGCGCTGCCCCAGGAGGAGGCAGCCCTGTTGTTGCTGTGTCCGGTGCGCGCTTTACGCATCTACTTGGATTGCACACAGAGCTTTAGGATCTCTGAGCAGCTCTTTGTCTGCTTTGGTACACAGCAGAAAGGAAGCGCTGTCTCCAAACAGAGGATCGCCCACTGGCTCATTGACGCCATAGCTATGGCATATCACGCCCAGGACGTGCTGCCCCCGGTAGGGCTAGGAGCCCATTCTACCAGGGCTGTAGTGGCCTCCTGGGCCCTGGCCAGGGGTGCCTCTCTAACAGACATTTGCAGAGCAGCGTGCTGGGCAACACCCAACACCTTTGCAAGGTTCTACAACCTCCGGGTGGAACCAGTTTTGTCCCAGGTAGTGGCACGCAATACAAGCGGATAAGCCCAGGATAGCCGGCCGGGTGTATCGCTTGCACATAGCACCTTTCACCTCCTCTGAGTTGAAGACGTGTGTCATTAATTCCCAGTAGTGTTCACAAACTATGTTCCCTGGTTGACTTCCTCCGAGCCCTGTGGCAGTCGAGTTTTCGGAGAGACTTGTTGCCGGCCCAGTACATATGCTAATTAAGAGCCCTGTTCTGGGGTAGGTGCTCCGCATGTGGCGGTTCCCTGTAAGGTAACCCCATGCAATGTATATCTTCCACTAATTCATTTCCCTGTTGGCAAACTGCGTCTTCCTTGGGCAGAGCCCCCTCTGCCACAGTCTCCATGTTTGTAGTAACTCCTCCCCCGTTGGGTAGGATCTACCATGAGACTTCTCCACAAGGTCGGCAAGACCATGTGACGTATTTTCCACTTAAATATCCCCCCCTCTCTTTGGGCGAGGTGTGGTCTCTGCGATGTCCTCCCCTTGGGAGGGACGCCGCCCGACTAGACCTGGCAGCCCAGTCGGATAATCCCCCTTGTTTTTTAGGGAGTGGAAAAAAGAAGGGGAAAAGAGGCCACGACTGGGTAAGCCTGTCTCTATCTTTTGGGTAGTCGACTTGTCCCCAAAGGGCCATTCGACACTCATAACTATGTTGGGGGAGGTTACGTGTCGGCCTGGTGCACTGGCTACGAGGCACACAATTGTCTGCCCATCACACACCACCAGTTCATGTAACACAGTTCAGCCAGTTGCGGCGTTTTGTATAGGGACCCCTAGTGTCACTACATCGACACAACATCGAGTGAGTGACAGATAGGGAACATCCTGATTACTTGCGTAACCTCCGTTCCCGGATGGAGGGAACGAGACGTTGTGTCCCTCCTGCCACAATGCTGAACTACCCGCTGAAATGGCCGGACCTTGTCTCGGCTCCTCAGCATAAAACCTGAATGAGTGGTTGCATGCCAGCTCCTTTTATACCCGTATGTCCGGGGGAGTGGCATGCAAATACCACTTGCCAATTTTCATTGGCCTTTTATCAAAGACCAGAGGTGTCTCGGGCTCCCAAGAGTGACCCCAAGTGTCACTACATCGACACAACATATCGTTCCCTCCATCAGGGAATGGAGGTTACGCAAGTTACCAGGATGTTATTTATGCAACAGCCATATCAACATATAAGTAACTGTGATTGATAAGTTTTTAAATGACAGCTTTAACAGTCAGTTATACAGATTGTATACAGATTGCATCCCCTTTAAACAGTTAACTCCAGAAAGTTATTTCAGATTAAAGATCCTATGAAATGGCTTAACAAGCACCCGTTTCTTGTGTTGACATATTTCCTATTGAAACAGGAAGTTTGGGAGGGACATATCAAAAGGATGCCCCCCCCCCCCCTTAACCTCACGAGACCTGAGTATGACTGCTATGTGCAATTTTCATTTCCCTTTTTGATTTGTTACAAGTGGCACCTAATAAAAATGCACAAAAAATAAATAAATAAATAAATCTGGTTTTTGAGATGTTATAGGCATTACAACCAATTTTCTGTAAAGCTGCTTTAGAACAATGTGTATTGGGACAAGCACAAATAAAAAAAACTATACAAATAAAAATTATTTGATGTGATTTGACTTTTGTTACAATGTTTGTTCTAATTTGGCAACAAAATATCAATGTTCTCTCTCTGCACTGTCAAACAAATAAGTGATAGCGAGCACTGAAGCGTTTTACCATTCAGAAATTAGCATAATTCTGATTCAAATTAATGGCCAGCATCATCCAATCACTGCCAATCATATTAAAATAAAAGTTAGCATCAAACATTTTAATCTGTGTATGCACTGATTGCCATTGTATCGGCCTGCCAAACATATTGAGTGGTTCAAACATCATCTGCAGCCTGAAGCTTAATTTTTGACTGGAAGTTTGGAGTAAATGTACTTGGCTGCAAAGGAAAGCTATGGTATGATCCCTAGCTCCCTATTTAGTGAATGACTTAACCTCCAGTGTGCTGTCTGTCTGCACTGGTCTCAGAACAGTTCGAAGTACACCTTATTTTCTAACTCTATATAAAACCTCTGAAAGCAACGGGGTTTTTTTTTCTCAATATGAAAATGCACAATTAATATAGGATTTCTAATGGAAAAACTAGCGCTACTGTCCACTATAATGGTCATTGTGTTTAACAGCATGCCGTTTCGCGATAAATCGCTCACATTTTTAAATTCACATATCAGATGAAACTAAAGATTCTAGTCTTTTGACTCAAATAGGTTTCAATGCAAAAATTTTAGTTTCTTACCAGATGTAGTTTTGTTGGTGTTTCTCCCAAAGACAAACTTAGCTGACACGTTGCCAGGGTTGGGGAGTAATGGAATACATGTAACGGGATTACGTATTTAAAATACAAAATATAAGTAACTGTATTCCACTACAGTTACAATTTAAATCATTGGTATTTAGAATACAGTTACATTCAAAAAGTATTTTGATTACTGAAGAGATTACTTTGCATTATATTCTCATTTGTTTCATTTAATATTTAGTCCTTTCAGATGGAAAACATTTATACACTTTCTTATGATGTGTTACATTCATACGAGCAGACAGAGAAGTACATTTGAAGTAAGTTTGGAGCAGAAGAAATAGAAATAAACCTTGTGTATATTGTCAGCTTTACGCTAAGCTAAAATGCTATTTCTAGCCATTTTACATGCACATGTTACCAGGCACGATCATATTTTTTTTTATCAAGAAAATTCAAGTTGGATCATAATTTCTTTTTTTCTAGTAAGACCTTTGATATTAGGGCAAAAATCATATTCTTCATAATAATTTTTTTATTGTTTTCCTGTAAAAATATCTAAAAATCTTTCAGACAAGATCAATTTGATTTATCTTGTTTTAGAAACAACACTGCATAAGATATTTAGGTTTTTCAGAGAATGTATTTTTAACATGTGTATTTTGTCTTACTGTACTGGCAGAGTTTTTATAGTCAAAACAAGTGAAAAAAATCTACCAGTGCTGCAGAAATAATCCAAAGTATTTAGAATATGTTACTGACCTTGAGTAAACTAATGTAATATACATATCTGTAGTGAAATACATTTCAAAAGTAACCCTCCCAACCCTGCTCGTTGCCATGTTGTTTTGTCATGTGACTTGGTGATCCAAAAGTTTAACCCTTTAATGACAGCCCAGAGAGTCCTGAACTGAGATCAGTCAGTTTAAATGAAATTAAATTTTGCAAAGCGTGTAGCGAAGACAAAACACGCAGTCCACGCATGAGGACACGGGGTCTCACAAGCTTAAATAGCGAACAGGCTGTAATTACATCACAGCCATGAACCATGGTTTGCTACCTGCTGGTGGGTGGCAGCTGGTATTAGGGGGAGGGACATTCTCATTCCAGAGAGCATTTGATAGGACAAAAATCTCTGTAGTTCAGGATGAGCAATCAATCTTTTTGGTCTATTTACCCAGAAGAGAAAGGCCACAAAAGTCAAATTCTGATTTTCATTTGTTTACATTTGTGTGCGTGCATCTAAAAAATCCACATGCTCTTGCGAGAAACAAGGAGAGTAGAAGTTCTTAAAGAAACAAGACAAGAGCCTCTTCATTGCATTCTAACTATGTGGAGGCGAAGGCGTGGTCGAGCATTCGTCTGGGGAGAGAGGAAGCGGTAAGGGTTTTCACCCGAGATGAATTGCTGGTAATTGCTGTTTCTTTGTTCCCAGTGAGAGACGGGGGAAATAAAAGGGGCCAGACCTCAGAGTGAGGGGGAGAGAGCCCAGCTGAAGCTTCGAGTTTGTTGGCCGCTGCCAGTCCCACTATATATAGCGTTTGAGTGTTTTTGTATGAAGCTTTACCATCAAGCAGTCAAGCGAACGTGTTTTTGTGTAAAGAATAAATTTACCTTAGAGTTGGATTTGCCATCTCCCGCTTCCTCATTCCTTGAACATGTTACAAACTGGATGTGCCACAATATTTTAAATTGACATGAACCAGCCTCAGCATTAAGTACTCTGGTACACAAGGCATTTTACTTGATGGTTTGCCCCTTTAGGTCACCATGTAAACTGTAAGCCAGGTGTAACAGTGGCTTTCTGTAACAAATCAGGCTGGCATGGAGGATTGGGATACATTTGCAAAGAGTTTATTTAAAGATGAATATAAATATAAACAAAGGGGTGATCCAAGAATAGTAAAAAAAAAAAAAAAAAAAAAACAAACAGGCAGAAGTCAGTAATCCAGAATTCAAATATTTCAGGTTACACATCAAAATCACAAGGCAAAAATCAAGAACTCAAGAGTCCAAGAAATCCAAGCAATGAGGCAAAACCAGGTAGAGCAAACAACAATGTATAAACACTCAAAATTGTAATAAGAATGGGCAATACTTCACAGAGACTGTGAGCATGACCAGTGGCATTTAATGTATGCAAGGACAAAGATTAGAAACAGGTGAAACTATTGATAAATGTGGTACAGAACTAAAACTCTGGAGAAAGCTCCCTCTGTTGACTGGGAGGCACAGTGTCAGGAGTAGATCCCACACCTTCATCATGCAGTATGTGTGTTGTCTCCATGTTAACCAGTAGTGTAGAACTGGGGGAGACGGGGGGCACACATCCCTCCCAATGCTGTGAAGGGGGTGATTGAAAAAGGAAAGCAGACAGGCATTTCAAATGAGCAGGTAAGATTTGTAATTTTCTGAAAGGGTAAATTTTTTTCTGAAACATTAACCCTAATGCTTTTTCTGAATGTTTCATATGATACAGTGTATAAATATTTAAGAGTATGCATTGAATTAGGAATGACGGGATTATACAGTTTTACTATTAACCACGATTAAAAATATCACGGTTAATTTAACCATAAGAATTTAGATTCTACAGTTAAAAACTGTGAAATGCTTTATTTACACGTGGCAAAAATATTATATATAATGTATAAATATATAGTATCCACCTTTTCCTACATCCCGTGATGTTTAGAGCGAAATGTGTGCATTATATCCGTTGTCAAGTAAACAACTGTTGTTGTGGCGTACGTCCATTCATTCTTTCATTGCGGTGTTGGGATTTTGAGGAGATCGTGTATGATTTCATGAGGACATACATCAAGTATTATATCAGTGTGTTACTGAATGATAATAAACTGCAAAAAAAAGTCATGAAGACAAAGAAAGCACGAACAAAACCGCCGCGCTGTTTCTCCCAGATGCATTTGAGATTTAATCTAAGCACAAACGCAACATTTCAAGCACAATTATTAGTTGTTTTAGTGGAGTACCTCTGTTAGTTCGGCTTTAGATGTGTGTGCTTGTCTCGTCACCCAGCATGTTCAAATAAGACAGACACACTGAGGAAGAGCTGTGAAGTTCTCATTTTTGGGTATGTAATCACTTTTTCAAGTTTTCCAAATGGACGGTTATTTCCTTTTAAATCTACACGTAATTTTAAACTTCTGTTCGGTGGGTGATTGACTGATGAGAGGTGGTTCTTCGCTGTTGTCCAGGATGCATCAGGACAGCGTTTCAAATCTAAAATGCGATGTGGTTTTTCACTACCTCTGTATGTGTTTTGTGATCCAATCACAAAATATTTTGCACCCTGTTTACAACTATATTTAGCACTGACCATTTGCGATCGGATCATCCGAAACACATTTTATTACCAACTGTAAACAGGGTCTAAAATGAATGCAGCCAGAGCTAGGGAATGCTATAGAATGACTTCCGGCGGAAGTCCCACCAACATTCGTTTCCCCAGTAAGTAAAAAGTGGATAAAAGAGTTTTTCATAAGATTTTGTAAGCCTAAATGGGAAAACTCTGTGTGGGTACTGGAGCTGTTACTATGCTTACGGACGGTGGCCGTGTGGTGCTTTAATGGCCAGGTGTCACAAACTGAACGTGAACTTTCAATTCACGTGAAACTGAAGCTTAAACACCCGAATTCCAAAATATAACAGAGGATTTAGATCTACCAGACTCATATCCATCAAAAAAGCGACTTAAATTGGCTGTTTGGCAGCATTTAGATGACTGACTGAAGACGACGGATGTAAAACAAGCAGACAGACGTCATAGAAAGAAAAACATCCTACAAATTGGACAGGGTGCTCCACTAGTCGTCCAACAACAAACTAGCAAGTTTAATATTTTTAGCTTTGTTGATTTTAAAGTGATGAATTAAAGATGCTGCTTTTTGTAATGTTTAAGCATGCTGACAGCGTGCAGTGCATTTGTGTGTAGTTACTATCAGCAAGTAAACTTTGAAAAGTTATATCTTAAATCATCCTCATTATTTGAAGCATTGCTTCTGTACAAATTCACCACATTCAACAATAAATGTAAATTTTAGTCATTATCGGACTTTAAATTGCCTGTTGTAAGCAATGTTCCCGTTATTATTCATAGTCCAAAGGTTTATTTGTAAGGTGTTGTGGACAGTATTTAGAGTCTGTTGCTAATTCTTTATGTTGGGGTGTCTGACAGAACAACGGATTGCTTTAATAAACTGAAGCAGAAGAAAAAAAATTTTATACCGTGAACTACATGTTGCGCACTCACAATAATCTATCATTTACACTTTTGAAGCACTCTGGTTACATTAGCACATCACTGAGCTTGGGATGCGCATAAGCAGTGTTGTGCCCTAGATTGGAGCGTCTCTTATTACCACCTCTGTGTGTGTGTGTGTGTGTGTGTGTGTGTCACATATCCTTACCTAGGTGCAGATCAACGTGAAGTAGAGGGTGCATCCACATCTGTAACTGTTGTCACCTTGTACTTTTCGCTGGCAGCAATTTTTCTCAATGTGCACTTGTCTTTCAAGAGTTTATCGTTAAATGCAGAGCAGTCCAGTCCAAAATTAAGATGTATAAAAAGCATTGCCTTCATACTGAGCCCCTAAAGGGTCAAGGTGGTGGGGAAGAATTATTTGGGTAGGGAAAAAAAAAAAAGCAAATGCTTTTGTGTTCTCTCGCAAAACATTGCGTTCCCCCGAGATTTTTTGCGTGCTCTCGCAAAACTTTTGCCTTTTCTTGCAAATAATTTTTCAGTCTTTCGCAAAATGTGCATCATAATGGCAGTCTTCTGCTAGCTCTCCTATTAATCGATTATATTATATAGGATTATTCCAGCTTTTGTGCTCAACAAGAAGAGAAAGCCAGTGCAATGAAAGAGTGAAGCCCAAAAGACAATACTTAGGCAATGCACAAATCATAATCTTCAATTTATGAATGTGTGAAAATAAAGACATCACAGTTAAAATTACAATAAATGCGAGTGGTCTAATTGAAATGGAATGCTGTGGTGCACAACTGAATCGCATATTATTATTGTTTTTGCTGTTGTTGTGATGGTGTTTCCCTCTCCATTAATAAAGCAATAAATGCTTCCTTATGTGTGGTGAGTTAAGGTTTTGAGCTTTAAAATAACTGCAATTCGGAACTCACTTTTAAATCATTCATATTTGTGTTTGGAACAACCCTTTAGTTTAGCCACCATGACTGCACATGATAAATGGCCACATAAACATACATATAAAATAACAGTTGATATTTGAGCATATGATATTAAAATTCCATTAAGCATGCAGTTTGGAAAAACATGCTACAGATATAAAAACGGTCATCTTTGTAGCATTTTTAAAAAATATATTGCATTTTGAATTGCATTAAAATCATGAATGAAAATCAAAAATTCTGTATTTTTTTTTTTTTTTTTTTTTTTTTTTTGCATAGGCTATGCCATATATCAGATTTATGTATGATAATGGAATGATGCAATACAGAAAGGAGTCACTGTATCTTCTCACTCTTTACATGTTTACAAAATACAGTTTTCCACAATAAGTAGGCACCGGCAGCTGTCATCTCGACTTATCTCTCATAAATGCAATAGCCTGCAGTGCATTCAGGAGCGGGAATGCATAGGCTATACGAGAGCACAAGTTTTGCGAGAGAACACAAAATAATTAGCAAGAGAACGCATAGTTTCAAAAGTTTTGTGAGCGCATGCAAAGTTTCACGGGGGAAACGCAAAGTTTTGCGAGAGAACGCAAAAGCATTTTCTTATTTTTCCCCACGCCACAAATTTTTTTTCCCACCACCTTGGCCCTTTAGGGGCTTCATACCTTCATGACTGTTACACTGAGTCAAGATTTATCCGGTGTTCATGCTGCGTTCATTAATGAGAACACACACTCCACAGATGCAGATGTCCCAGGCAGGCATAAAACAAACTCCATGACCTTGGCTATGACTTCAAAGTTGATTGTCTTGCTATCTAGCTCACGGAAAACGTCTTTCCATCTCTCAGACACGGCCGTCTTGTTCATGTTCCACTCAGTGATGCAACGAGTGACAATGTTTTTTGCGCAAGCCCACTCATCAAAGAGCGTGGTTTCCTTAATCAAACTGAGAGTGGTTCTGGAGTAGAAGTGTTCGAGGCTGCTCTCAATGTCTTTCCACTCTGGGATGTCTCTAAGTAGGGCCTACTCAAGTTTTTCTGTGTTCTCCAATGAGCGGTTCCAATTTTGGAGGTAACTGCTTTTATTTTCAGCAAACTTAACATGTGTAAATACTTGTATGAACATAAAAAGATTCAACAACTAAGACAAAAACTGAACAACTTTCACAGACATGTGACTTACAGAAATGGAATAATGCGTCCCTGAACAAAGGGTGGGGGGGGGGGGTCAAAATCAAAAGTAACAGTCAGTATCTGGTGTGGCCACCAGCTGCATTAAGTACTGCAGTGCATCTCCTCCTCATAGACTGCACCAGATTTGCCAGTTCTTGCTGTGAGATGTTACCCCACTCTTCCACCAAGGCACTTGCAAGTTCCCGGACATTTCTGGGGGGAATGGCCCTAGCCCTCACCCTCCGATACAACAGGTCAAGACGTACTCAATGGGATTGAGATCCGGGCTCTTCGCTGGCCATGGCAGAACACTGACATTCCTGTTTTGCAGGAAATCACGCACAGAACGAGCAGTATGGCTGGTGGCATTGTCATGCTGGAGGGTCATATCAGGATGAGCCTGCAGGAAGGGTACCACATGAGGGAGGAGGATGTCTTCCCTGTAGTGCACAGCATTGAGATTGCCTGCAATGACAACAAGCTCAGTCCGATGATGCTATGACACACCGCCCCAGACCATGACGGACCCTCCACCTCCAAATCGATCCCGCACCAGAGTACAGGCCTCGATGTAACGCTTATTCCTTCGACGATAAACGCGAGTCCGACCATCACCCCTGGTGAGACAAAACCGCGACTCATCAGTGAAGAGCACTTTTTGCCAGTCCTGTCTGGTCCAGCGAAGGTGGGTTTGTGCCCATAGACGATGTTGTTGCCGGTGATATCTGGTAAGGACCTGCCTTACAACAGGCCTACAAGCCCTCAGTCCAGCCTCTCTCAGCCTACTGCAGACAGTCTGAGCACTGATGGAGGGATTGTGCGTTCCTGGTGTAATTCAGGCAGTTGTTGTTGCCATCCTGTACCTGTCCCGCAGGTGTGATATTTGGATGTACCGATCCTGTGCAGGTGTTGTTACATGTGGTCTGCCACTGCGAGGATGATCAGCTGTCCTTTCTGTCTCCCTGTAGTGCTGTCTTAGGCATCTCAAAGAACGGACATTGCAATTTATTGCCCTGGCCACATCTGCAGTCCTCATGCCTCCATGCAGCATGCGTAAGGCATGTTCACGCAGATGAGCAGGGACCCTGGGCATCTTTCTTTTGGTGTTCTTCAGAGTCAGTAGAAAGGTCTCTTTAGTGTCCTAAGTTTTTATAACTGTGACCTTAATTGCCTACCGTCTGTAAGCTGTTAGTGTCTTAACGACCGTTCCACAGGTGCATGTTCATTAATTGTTTATGGTTCATTGAACAAGCATGGAAAACATTGTTTAAACCCTTTACAATAAAGATCTGTAAAGTTATTTGGATTTTTACAAAATTATCTTTAAAATACAGTGTCCTGAATAAGGGATGTTTCTTTTTTTGCTAAGTTTATGATGTGCTGTTGCATAATAAGAAAATGTGCATATAATTGTAAAACTGGTTAACCCACACACACATTTGGTCCCTCTCAATGTTGAAACCAAATCTACACCATTGAGTCTAGGGCATACGTATGCCGACCTATCTTTCTTAGGATTTTGCGTATGCCCACCTAAAATAAGTGATGATACGTATGGCCACCAGAACAACGTGTAGGCTTTTGACCCGGAACTTTTCAATCTAATAACGCAATGCCGCAGCACCGTTGAGTGAATTGTGTTATTTTTTTTATTATTATTTTAAAAAGTGTACAGAGATTCTCTCTAAACGGGCACGGAGCAGCGGGAGGCAGGAGCGCAACTGATGGCAAGAACAACACAGACAGTCTGACTAAGCTGATCCACCAATCAGAACGTTAATTTCAGACGCGATTGGATATTTGCTAACCAATCATATTTTCCGTTTCAGTAATGGGCGGGCCATTTCCAGCATCTAATGCTGATGCACAAGCACCCCCAGAGTAACCATAATTTGTGCTGTAAATTTAAATATAATGTAAATATATATAAAGGCTGTACATTTAAATTTAACTTATGCAATCAAACAATTTCACTAAAAGTACATTATAGTACACAAATAACAAAAATAACCATAAATTATTACGTAGGCTACATATGGTAATACAAGAAAACGTGTTAACGTGAACATTACTACACTCATATAAGCTAAACAATGCTTAACAGTTTATTGCATATTATATATGTATTAGTTTATTAATTAGAGTAATTTTCATAGTAGCCATATGAAAGGAACATTAATAAGACCAATAGTATATATTTAAATACATATTTCACATCAAGTTACCATACCATGGTTCTTAGTAGTGAACTGTACACCATGCCAACAAGAAACTTGCCCTGATATACATTTTGTAAATTCATGTGAGACTATAATTACAATAGCCAAAAAAATGGTGGGGTCATAGTATGCCCACCTCTTCAGACACTACTATGCCACTGATGCTAACCAGTCACAAAAGCCTATCATCATGTGTTTTATGAAAAGAGTTTGCAGAAGAGGACTAAACAGAAACGTTTTAACTCAAATCAAGTGCTTTCACAGAATAAGTTGTCATGACAACAGCAATGTATTATGTTTACAGCGCACCTCACAATACTGAGTGGATGTTTAATGAGAGTACACCACTCTGTGTGTCTTTGTATTATTGGTTGTATTCTGATTTTAGTAGGCATTAGCTACAGAATACAATTGCTTTTAACATTTCACTGCCATAAAAATATAACAAATTGAATCCTCACTGTGACACTTGATGATTCACTATGAATGTCAGATAATTTTTTAGTTTTTAGTTTTTTTGGGACGGTCAAGATCTCGTTCTCCTTTCATGGTAATAAGTAATGTTCTGGATGTGGCACAAGATTTGGTAGATGTTAGTTTTCCAGGATGATAGTCAGATTTAGGTGTTGTGTTACTGTAATTTAGGAAAAAATGAAATCATAGGCATATGAATCTTCTATGAGAAACCGTGATGCTTCATAGTTGTGTAGCTAAGCTGTCTTTAGAAACATCAGTATCAGCAGAAGTTATTTCTAGTTTTAGCAGAAATTATATTATAAGAGATTACAGTGATTACAGTTTAACCACATATCCTGTGTTCGGCAGAAGAACATATCCTGTTTTTGTCAGTTTATATAGCAAATCCAAATGATTTACTGTAAGAACATGATGATATTGTGCATGATGATATTGTGCCCTGATAGCACAGGTTTGTCCAAATGCAATAAATACATGCTTGATATAGAGTAAAATTCAATGATTGGACACAAAGGCCCCACTTAAAAATATTTCAATTTCATTGCATTAGACAACAAAATATTAAACATTTGTTGTATGCAGTAGAAATAATTTTCAAGCAAACCCTTTAACAAAAACAAAAAAAAGAAGAAGTTTGTTGGGTTTTAAATGATAAAACAATAGATATACTGTACAAAACTATGACAAAAATTATTTGGACACTTTCTGGATGTGAAACTTGGAGAATGTCCATAGTTAATGTGATAAACTACAGCTGTGGTTACTTTGCTAGGTCACAGGGAAACTGATTTCATACATCGACTAAAATCATCTTGAGACCAGTTGGTTAAAAGTTATTGCAAAACAATAAGTTAGCTTACATTTGTTTGCAGATGCCACTTGGTTTGTTATTTTAACAAACAAATTTATCTAAAGCAATTAAAATTCACACATTTCAAGTGTGGCATAAGTGTCCAAATACTTTTTGGGGCCACTGTCTCTCATTAAATTAATTAATCGTTATAATCAAACCCTTTTAATTGTTACATTAATTATTCTTACATTAGGTATCATTGCTATATTTTTTCAATTTTAAAGAATTACAAGACATCTGTGCCCTTAAATTGAGGTTAATGAGGACTCTTGTAGAGATGTTTTTCTTTAGGAAGAAAATCATCCATCCTGTTTCTTAATTGCCAAAATATCTTTGCTCATCCTCTCCTGCGTCTGTAGCTTCTGTTTGAGCTAGCATGGTCCTAATTAAGAAAAGTTTGCAGGAGTTGGCATCACAGAGCTGCAGGCAATTAAACAACGACAAGTGTCCTCACCCCCACAGTTGAAACAGCAGGGCTAAAAGCCCCAGACACACCGGCACACCAACACCTCTTTCTCCATGCAGAAAGACTCTCAAAAGCCTGATTTTACACCACCCACTTTTATCACACCTGATAATCACATACACAAACACATGAGACATAACTGCATAAAGAACATGAATCAAGTACAGTTAGAGTCTGAAGTTTACATGCACTTAGGTTGAAGTCATTAAAACATTTTAACCACTCCACAGATTTAATACTAGCAAACTATAGTTTTGGAAAGTCATTTAGGACATCTACTTTGTGCATGACACAAGTAGTTTTTCTAACAATTGTTTACAGACAGATTGTTTCACTTTTAACTGACTATATCACAATTCCAGTGGGTCAGAAGTTTACATACACTAAGTTAACTGTGCTTTTAAGCAGCTTGGAAAATGATGTCAAGCCGTTAGGTAATTAGCCAATTAGCTTCTGATAGGAGGTGTACTGAATTGGAGGTGTACCTGTGGATGTATTTTAAGGCTTACCTCCAAACTCAGTGACTCTTTGCTTGAAATCATGGGAAAATCAAAAGAAATCAGCCAAGACCTCAGAAAAAAAATAGCATAGGTCTGGTTCATCCTTGGGAGCAATTTTCAAATGCCTGAAGGTACCACGTTCATCTGTACAAATATTGTACACAAGTATAAACACCATGGGACCACGCAGCCATCATACAGCTAAGGAAGGAGACATATTCTGTCTCCTAAGGATGAACGTATTTTGGTACGAAAAATGCAAATCAATCCCAGAAAAACAGCAAAGAACCTTGTGAATATGCTGGAGGAAACAGGTAGAAAAGTATCTATATCCACAGTAAAACGAGTCCTATATCGACATAACCTGAAAGGTTGCTCAGCAAAGAAGAAGCCACTGCTACAAAACCGCCATAAAAAAGCCAGACTACAGTTTGCAAGTGCACACTGGGACAAAGATCTTACTTTTTGGAGAAATTTCCTCTGGTCTGATGAAACAAAAATTGTACTGGTTGGCCACAATAACCATTGTTATGTTTGGAGAAAAAAGGGTGAGGCTTGCAAGCCAAAGAACACCATCCCAACCGTGAAGCATGGGGGGTGGCAGCTTCACAAAATAGATGGCATCATGTGGAAGGAAAATGATGTGGCTATATTGAAGCAACATCTCAAGACATCAGCCAGGAAGTTAAAGCTCGGTTACAAATGGGTCTTCCAAATAGACAATGACCTTAAGCATACCTCCAAAAGTTGTGGCAAAATGGCTTAAGAGCAACAAAGTTAAGGTATTGGAGTGGCCATCACAATGCCCTGACCTCAATCTGATGAAAATTTGTGGGCAGAATTAAAAAAAGTGTGTGCGAGCAAAGAGGCAGTTTTCTTCCTTGGAACACCAAAGCAGATGTTAATAATAATGGTAGGGACTGACAGCCTCAGTCCTCATCCACTTTCATTGTATGAAAAAAAAAAAATGAAAAAAAGACCATTACTATGGTTATCACTTTGTTAACCGTAACAAATTCAGCAGTGACTTCTTAAATGTAACGTATGGAAAAAAGAGAAGCATCAAAAGTCTTCAAAATTTCTCCTCTTATGGAGGGGGAGTAAATAAAGACAGAATTTTCATTCTCCCTAAGAGCGAGAACCAGTAAGAACTGACAGTGAGAACAATCCACCCATTATAGACAGCAAGCTTTCACAAGCTGAAGTGTAAAACATGTCAGAAGAAATGTTTGTCACTGGCTGAGTTTTGTCACACTAAGTGTTCTATAGCTTTATTTAAAGTTAATGGTCAAAAGATACAACCTCTTATCATCTTTGGTTAATTGTATAGACCGTTGAATAATCAAGGCATATATATACTGTATATCTAAGCAGAGGTTATTTGCTCTAAGTGCAAATAGCGATAGATGCTATTTACACTAATTGTAAAATAGCAACAAACAGCATCTTTTTTGCACTAAGTGCAAATAGTGTTAGATGCTGCGTGCACCCCGAATTAAATACTAACATACAGTATAGGGGCATCAGTGTTTATTTAGAGTCCCAAAACACCAACAACTGCCTAAAACTAATCCTAACCTGCCCTTGCAAATATTACCCATGGTTTTACTACAGCAACCATAATATCACCATGGTATTTGGTAGTAAAATCATAGTAACCACAAAATTAAACATGGTTACAATATTAACAGCATATTACTGTAGTAACACCATGGTTAATTGCATTAAAACTATGGCTTCTGCCACAAAATATGATAACTACAATATTACTATTGTAAAACGATGGTTCATTTTAATTTATACTCATTTTTTTAATTATTATACGTAATATTAAAGGCAATATTCATAGTGGAGACAGGAAACAGGACTGGAAAAACTGGGACAAAGGGGGAATCAAACCCGAGTTGTCCGCATGAAAAACAACATCCACATTGGTGTTACACCCGACGCCACTGCAACAACACTAGTGAGTGCAGTTTGTCTTTAATTTCTGTTCCATGGATTGTATCTTCTATATCACTGTCATGACACAACAGCAAACACAGACGCACAACATCTATATTCTTCAGAGGTTGACAATTGTTTTCGACCCAGGAACCACAGAAATTACACACTTCACCTCTAAATTTAAAACACCTCATGCCTGTTTTGTTTTATGTTCCCAACAGTGGTAGTGGAAGTCAACATATAGAGTCAGAGGCTAGGTGAATTCAAAATTATACTCTCATTAATGTTTGAATGAGCTTGCAATTAAAATAAAAAATTGGCCATATTTCAAATGGGGGGGAGGGAGCTGTGTTGGGTAAGGCTTGCTTGCTGGAGCTGAACCCATGCTTGCGCAATCCACTGTGTTATTTAAATTAAATAATAAAAATAAAATAAAAATTCACTACAGAGCCCCACATAACAGCAACTCATTTAAACTACAAAGAATCTCGCTGGTAATGGAGACGTCCCCGCACTTTTAAGGATAATTGTCCCTCGAGTTGGGCATTTGTGTGTTTTTCTCTCTTTGCCTCAGCAAATGTGCTTCAATCAGACACAGTTAATATAGCCAATTAACAGAGTAATGTGAATTCTAACCAGAAGGGAACAAAAAGGTTTGGTTTTGTATATGCAAACATGAGCTGAATAATACGAGCGATGGCTGGGGAGACGACTGCCAAATTAAAGGTGGATGAAAGAGAGAGAGAGAGAGAGAGGTGGCAAAGAAGGATAAACAATTTTGCTAACAGGCAGAGCTGTTTAGATTCTGAGCCCATCTGAGGACAGCTGAGCCAAGTTCGGGGCCAAGGGCCAGAGGAAATGACCTCACGCTGTTTTGTCAGAGATGCACAGCAGGAGTCTCTCTCCAGCCACGGGCAACATTCCTAAACAAGGCAACGAACAAATCATGCCTCATCCAGACAGGACAATATGCCCTAGAAACGGCACACTTCATAGTGTCAACTCAAATATGCCCGAACACTGCAGCTCCATCTCATTGACTAAGAATAGCCTAAACATTTCCTGTCCTTGTTGCCTGGTTTCAGTTCAATATCATCATCATATTTTAGTTTACTCCTAGCCTGGATAATAATATTGGAGAAGAAACAGTATATGCAGCAGTAGCCTGTTGTACTGTATGCATACAAGTCGTGCAGCAGTATGCATATAAATACTGCAAGGTGCACAAAAAGTTATTTATGAATGTCCAAAGGCACAAATAATAAAATACAAGTGTATTTGTTTTTTGTTTCAAAATAGTTTTTGAACATTTCAGTAACCACAAAAGTTAGATTACAAGTTAGTCAGGGAACATATTTTCATCTGCCAGTATAAACGCGCAGAAATCGCATTCAACTGAGGAGGTAACCATAGCAACTGTAGTTTGCTTAAGCTTCTTGCGTTTGTTCATTATTGGATGAAACATTAACTAAAAATCATTATTATTTAGCACTTTATTCTAGATTTACATATTACAAATATATAACAAAAATTCTTAGTGTTTTGTTTAAAAAGTCATAAGGAGAGTGAATGTTTGGCTAACGTTACTAGAGGGGTGCCAAATAACAGTTTTTTTTTTTTTCTGGAAATTTTCCAGGTTCAATACAAGTTAAGCTCATCGACCGCATTTGTAGCATAATATTGATTACCACAAAAATAAATTTTTACTTGCCTCTCCTTTTCTTTAAAAAAAGCAAAAATCTGTTACAGTGAGGCACTGACAATGGAAGTGAATGGGGACAATTTTTTTTATGTTAAAATACTCACTGTTTCAAAAGTTTAGCCACAAGACGTAAACAATATGCATGTGAACAAGATTTTAGTGTGATAAAAGCTCTTACTAAATTTTTCTGTGCAAAGTTATAGCCAATTTTACAACTTCGTTGCCATGACGATGTAAAGTCAACAAAACCTAAAATCCTCAAATGACTGTAGAAATTATGATTTAAACAACTTTACAGCTCAAATAATACATGAGTTTTAACAGAAGAATTAATGTAATTGCTTTTATAAAATTATAAGCTTCACATTTCTGCTTTTAAACCCTCCAAAAATTGGCCCCATTCACTTCCATTGTAAGTGCCTCACAGTAAACTCCATTTTTGTTTTTTGTTTTTAAGAAAAGAAGGGACGAGTAAAAATTTATAATTCCAGGTGCTCTTCCAGGCTCAAGCGGAGGACCGGCAGGTGCTACGGAGCTTGGTACACCAGGAGGGGTCTTCAGCCACGACCATGGACCCACCTATGGCTGTGCCGCACGTAAAGCTGATGAATATGGGACCTTAGGATGACCCGGAGGCATTCCTTGAGCTCTTTGAGCAGATGACGGGAGGATGGAACTGGCCCAGCACTCAGTGGGCGGCCCACCTCATGCTACTGTTGTCCGGGGAATCCAACTCGCGGCCCAACAACTACCTGCATCCAACCTCCTGGTGTACAAAGATCTGAAGATAACCATCCTGCAACGGGTCTGCCGAAGCCCAGAGCAACACCGTCAACAGATTTGTCACAATGTTGATTCATAAATGTATAATTTTTTTTCTTCTGTGGAGCACAAAGGGAGATGTTAGACAGAATGACAGTCTCAGTCACCATTTGCTCTCATTGCATCTTTTTTTCCTTTCAGTGAAAGTGAATGCTGATTGAGGCTGCAATTCTGCCTAACATCTCTTTTTGTGTTCCACAGAAGAAGTCATACAATTTGGAACAATATGAGGGTGAATAAACGATGACAGAATCTTCATCTTTGGGTGAACTATCCCTTTAATTGATTGTGACATCTGCCCTCCCTGATCATTGTACAAAAGTTGGTCGTGTGACTTTAAATGACCGCCGCAAGGACGCGAGCGAGCGTAAACAAGAAACTAATTTAAACAGACTTCATTAAAACATTGGCAATCTGAATCATAACACATGTTAGAGTCAGTGAGTCAAGACGGGCCCACCCCACTCAAGGACTGGCTTGTGCTTTTTGTGAGATGAGCATTGCAGTTTTAACCTCTGAGGACCGTGTTTGACAGAGCTTGTCTAATTCCACAGCGTTAATTACAGAACCTCATCAATTGTGACACAATGACAAGCCTGCCAATGAAGAGCCGTGCTGTTTCCAATCATTAAACCAACATGAACAGCAATGTCAGACAAATAAGAGGATAATGGGCCTGCTGCTCTTTAACAGAAGCAGTGAGAGAAAAAGGAAAGCACCAGATGGAGCATAATGTTCACATAACACAGTCTCTCACATTGAAAGGTGGCAAAATGTGTCAGACGTCAGTAAAAAGTGATGTAAAGTGTCCCTGTCTTTTGAGTGTGCTGTTGATCTACAGCTCTGAGTGAACAACTGAGGTAGGTTGCCAAATCTTTACCCTCTAGGGAGCTTCATGTCTCACAATATCATACTACAACAATGCAATTAGTTATATTTAAATAAGTGAATATATACAAATGATGAACACTGTTTGTGGCAAGGAGGAGGGTGGGGCCGGGCCGTAATCAGGCTAATCAAGCCCACAAGAGGGATAAATGTGGCCGGAGGCGGCAGTTCGATCGAGAGAGAGAGAGAGAGCTACAGGCAGCTGCCCTGTGTGCGTTTGTGTTATATGTCTTTTGCTTTAAGTTAATCATTAAATGATTATTTATAGTGTTAAGCCGGTTCTCGCCTCTTCCTTTCCCTTTTATCCCATTACATTGGTACCTAAACCCAGGAAGAAGTAGGGATGCACCATAGTAGAGTCCCCGGCACTATCATCCACCCTAAAGGAGCAGCCGCGGCCATCCGCCGGGAGACGGAGGAACCCGGCCGCCTGAAAGCGGAGGAATGACCGCCATCTGCGAGGGGAGAAGGGGCTCCCTACCGACCGCCTGCAGTGGTCGGGCCGCTGCCAGGTTTGGAGGAGACCCCTACCGGCCGCTAAAACGCAGTGGGGTCAAAGATAAGACCGCCGTCCGCGAGCGGGGAGGGACTCATTGCCGACCGCCTGGAGTGGGAGAACTGCTGCCAGGGGTGGAGGAGACCCCTACCATCCACCAAAATGCAGCGGGGCGTTCCGTCCACCAGGGGCCAGAGGACTGCCTCCGATCCACCCGGGGAGGAGCGGCTGTCATCCACTAGAGGGTGGAGGAGAAACCGAGGACCAGGCTATGGTGTATCAGAGAACTGGCGAATATGTTTTTTTTCTCTCTCTCCTCTCTCTCTCCCACTGTCGCTCCGTGTTGGCCTTTCCCTCTCTTTTTTGTTGTTGTTGTTTTTCCTTCCCCTTGTCTCCCTCCCAGGTCCGAGAAGGAGGGGAAGACCTGCTGGCAGGCGATGCCGGAAGGGCAGGAGGGTGGGGGGGGGGGGGGGGTGTACGTCATGCCGGGGGCTCCCCGGCCTGAAGCAAAGGAGGGAGGAGTGTGGCAAGGAGGAGGGCAGGGCTGGGCCGTGATGACGCATGCCCAGCCCCTAATCAGGCTAATCAAGCCCACAAGAGGGATAAAGGTGGCCGGAGGTGGCAGTTCGAGAGAGAGAGAGCTACAGACAGCTGCCCTGTGTGCATTTGTGTTATATGTCTTTTGCTTTAAGTTAATCATTAAATGATTATTTATATTGTCAAGCCGGTTCTCGTCTCTTCCTTTCCGTTTTACCCCATTACACTGTTATATTTTATAGTCGTGTTGGGGAAGTTACTTCAATTAAAGGAATATTCTGGGTTCAATACAAGTTTAGCTCAATCGACAGCATTTGTAGCATAATGTTGATTTCCACAAAAAAAAATTCAACCTCTCCCTCTTTTTCTTTAAAGAAAAATAAAATAATGAAGGTTACAGTGCGGCATTTACAATGGAAGTGAATGGGGCCAATTTTTGGAGAAATTAAAGGCAGAAATGTTAAGCATATAATTTAATAAATGCACTTACATTAATTCTTCTTAAAGTGGTTTAAATCGTCATTTTTAAAAATTGTTTTAGGGTTTGTTAATATTACATTGACATGGCAACGAAGTAGTAACTATGTAAATTTGCACACAAAAACTTTACACACAAAAGTTTAGTAAGCGATTTTATCACACTAAAATCATGTTAACATGCATATTGTTTATGTCTTGCGGCTATACTTTTGAAATATTGAGTATTTTAATGTTTACAGATTGGCCACATTCACTTCCATTGTAAGTGCCTGACTGTAACCCAGAAAAGAAAAGGAAGTTCAAGTCAAAATACATTTTTGTGGTAATCAATATTATGCCATGAATGTTGCCGATTGAGCTTAACTTGTATTGAACCTGGAATATTACTTAAAGCATTTAACTAATAATTTTTTTTTTTTATTGTAATGGGGATTACTTAACTAATTATTCTCTCTGAACAGTAATTACTTTACTCACAATTACTCATAATTCACAAAGGTCCTGCATGCTTTTTTTTGCTTTTTTCTAATGTAATACTACATTTTTTGGTTACAAATTATGGTGCTGTAAGCAATGGTGCTGTAAGCATTTTTTTCCATTCTGGAACCTCCACTAGATTTAGCCATTGAATTAGCCACGCCCCCTCTTTCCAAAACAAAGAGGGAAGCTTTGCCCTGAGCGTTTCTTGGGAGCAGGACACCGTAACTGGCACATGTATGAACATATCTGGGCTGCCCTGTAAACCAGCACAATGATTGACAAGCAGAAACAAAGGATCTGACCGCAGTCTGTGGACATCTTTTTCCTCGCTGTTTACCAAGCCATGGGCTGTTAAAGAGACAGGTGTGATATTTCATGGCACCTATTTCAGTGACAGGTAATAGGGGCATTTCTTTGTCATTTTATCAAAAAATCACTTACAGCACCTTGGAAGTTAGTAACACTTTACAATAAAGTTTGAATCATTAACATTGTTAATGCATTAGGAAAATTAAATGAAAAATTGTACAAGTATATGTTGGAATTAACAATGACCAAGATTAGTAAGTATTGTATAAAAGTGTTGTAAGATGAATATGTTTGTCAAAAGTGTTGTTCATTGCTAGGTTATGTTAACTAACACAACCATATTGTAAAGGGTTGTCAAAAAATTGCATGACTATAAGAATTAGTGTCCTTTGAGTATTAGATGTGCACCCTTTTCTTTATTAACAACATGCACTTGAGATTGGATGGACTCCACAAGTTATCTGTAGCTTTTAAATAGACTGTGATAATGGTCTTTAAAAACATGTATCCTGTAAGCACATGAAACATAAAGAAATCAATTTATCTTGGGTGGCTCCCTGTATTTGTACCTGTTTGACTGCAAGTAGGGTTGAATGTGGACAGGAAATGTGTGATACATGTCAATAGTGAGCTAATTTATTCCTCAGTGCCCATTTTTACATGCTGAAAAACAATTAACAAATCCTATTCTCCCTGTCTGTGATAATGTGACGTTGTCATTAATTGTTCACAGGAGACAGAGGAATAGAATTAGTCTTAAATCAAGCAGGTGGGCGCAACCTCTGGTCTGCTCTGTACCTGAGCTACAAAGAGGAGGCAAGAGGCGAGATGGGGATTTAATAATAGTCTCTGGACTGATGAGCAGGACATGGGCTACAGTAATTGCTCTGAAATAAAATGAGAGAATAAATTAATGATGAGGAGTAAAGGAAGGAAGTTAAATGAATTATTCAGGCAAACACTTTTCATTGCCAGGTGGCCACATTAATCTTGACTGCACTGGGGGCATTCCTCCCTATTTAAAAAATTTTGAGCTTTCAATCTCTGTCAAAATATGTAGCGGTTGTGATAAAAAGTGTGCAGTAAAGTTCTAAAACAGTATCCATGATTAAAATCAAGGGAGGGACGAAATTAAAAGATCCACCCAAAAATCAAATATGGAGAAATTGTAGGGTCCCTAAAGAGATTTCACATACATCTGTAAGATCCTGACACAGCAGTGTAATGCTTTGGTCTGCAAAGCTCTACAAGCTACAAAGGAATTTGTATGACAAGGAGGCATTTGGCAGATGACAACTAAAATAAACATTCTCAAAATTCTTTTAGGCTTCTTTCAAAATACCACTGTCCATGAGTACCTGTAGTTCACTACTCAATTATTTATTTACTGTTTGACTGAAAACAAAACAGAGACTTGTGATACATCAATGCATTATTAATACTATTTAATTAAAAATGTATACGTATTGATGAAACCTGGTTCTCGGGGGCAACACCCAAACTTTAGGCTGCATGATTAATGAAAAAGAAATGCTTTATTCCCTTAAAACTGCAAAGCTGCTTTGATTGACAGAGAGAACAGCACTGCAGTTTCAGACACACTGCCTCGATTAGACTATGGTTTGACAAGGAGCTAATGAAAACTCCCACCCCTCTGCAGACTGCCAGAGAGTGGAAGAACACAAGACCAGATGAACAGTGTGTGTGTGTGTGTGTGTTTGTGTGCGGTGGGGGGTGCAGAGGGCAGTATTAACTACTGATGAAACTGATTAATGCCTGACACTTTCTCAGTGCTGAGACACTGCAGATAAGATGCGGGCAGAAGATAAATTTGGCGCTGGCAGCCCAGCACATCACACCTTATTGAACAGCTGTCAGATAGCCCTGACAGGAAGTCCTGCTGTGCCACCTGCCCAGAGCTGAGCACAGCTCCCTGCTCAATGTGAATACACATGTATATAGAGACATACATTCAGTAAGAACAGTAACAGAAGAAGGCATATGCAAAGACATATGGAAACATAAATCTACACATACTGTATGTGAACACGTACAGTCACCTATAAATGCCCAAATGCAAAAACATTTGCTTGTACAAGCACATAAGACACTGCAACAGGTCTATGTTGCTGTTGTCTAAATAGAGAAACACACTCTGAAACTAAAGCTAAATGTACACTAACGCACACATGCTTGTTAGTCTATCATGGTGGAGACTTTCCATTGACTTCTGTTCTGTTTATTTTATAATGAGCTAATGATATATTTTACCTTAACCCTCCGAAAACTTTTTTTGTATTTTTAGATGTTCATTAAAACAAGACTTAGTATGTTTATTTAGCTGTTTTCCTCATGAGGACTGATGTTCCTGACAATGTACTGTAGGTTATATCAGGTTTTCCTATCCTTGTGGAGACATTTGGTCCCCACAATTTAGGCAAAAACCTGACCCACACACACACAAACACAAAAGGGAATGAGATTTCTGTGCCCATAAATAAGGTCAGATTGTTCCAGTGGTTTCAAATAACTATTAACAGTGAAAAATTCAATTTGAGTTTTGTACAGTTTGACTGTGCATTTATATAAACTCAAATGGATGATGTTTACGTTCCCATTAGCTAAAAGGAAAACCTTCCATTACCCCTCTGATGTGGAAAAATCAGCAGCCATTACACTCATTGAAACAAATATTCCCCACAAATGGGAAATGGAGACAGATCGAGCATGTGAGTATTGACAAATTCCCCATTTTTGCTGCTCATATTAACTGAGTTCAGTGTCAAGTGCTTCTGGGTATCAGGTTGGCTTCATTTGATGTATGCACGATGTGGCGTGTTGTGAAGCACAGAACAAACTCCTACACTGCTATTCACGTAATGGTGAACAATGAGTGCTGCGCCCACCTTAGCAGCAGGTAGCATGAAGTTTATCATCCATTACAGTCTGCATGCTCACTCGAAAATAAAAAAATGCACAGCAGGAACTTTAGCTTTAGAAACAGAGGTTGTTTCATGTAAAAGGAAAGCAATAAGATTTCAAACGTTCCCACAGGAAACGACAACACATGATTACAAAGGAAACTTAAAGATATGCACAAAGGTTAGGTCAATGCGAGCTTCCATTGGTGATTGTTACATCTTATGATTGGCTGAGAGGAACACAGACTGTGCACTCTGCTCGGAAGAGGACATGCAATGACAACAGCAATATACAGAACATTAAGGTCCCTAAAACAATGTCAGCAGCACATAGAACAGATTTAAGGTCAGAATGCCATCTAATCTGTGAAGACCTCGAGCGTGCTTAAATTGAAGTAAGGTCTTAGTGGTTTTCATAGAATGACATTATTTGTGTCACAACAACTTGAGTCAGTATTTGGGTGATTCTCACAAAACCTGTGAAGAACATGTCCTGGTCATTCAGTATTTAACCCCAAATCTCAGTTGACCTGAGTAGGTATCAGTCACTGCTCTCTTCCTCCTCTGCTAACATTTCCACTACTAAAACATCCTACTATCAGTAGAAAAAAAAAAATAATAATAATTCATCGAACACTCGCACACTTTTCAAAACTTTTACCAACCTCCTCTGAGAATCAACTCATCAGTTTTGATCAGCAAGCCATGTGCATTTAGTTATTGTGCAAATTGTAGACAATTGTACTTACTCTTTTGCTCACATGTGCCAAAACACGTGAAATTTGTTTAAATGAATAAGAAATTCAAATCTGGTGTGAACAAAAAGCTAATTGTTCAGAGCTTTGAACTTAATGTTTTGAAAAACATTATTCTCATTCGAGAATTGAGTCAAAGTGACTGAGAATAACTGTAATGAATAGTTTATTTCCATGACATGGTTCTGTAAAAATGTCCTAAATAAATCATTGACAGTTATAACAGGTCTGTCACCTCTATATGTTCATATAAATAAAAGCTATCAACCTTTTAAAAACCATGAGCCCCTCCCCTGCTATCACCGACCTTAAAGCTCTGTTTTCTGTCAAAGGGGCCGATAGCAGCTGCAGAAAAGGTAAGAGGATCTTTAAATAGTACAGCCAACATACATCAGCAAGGTTTGCTCAGGTGTCACAAGACATAAAAAAAGATAGAATCAGATATGCATATCTCTGTAATTAGCTGAATGAATAATTCATGGAGTTAGTCAATATCACATACAGCTGACCAGGAGCGAGAATGTATAAGAAAAGGGGTGCGTGTATGTGTGCATCAAGAGAGTGACTTCTGCGTTATTTAATCTTCAAATTTTGCAAATGATGTGCAAATTTGATTCAGCCTTGTGCCAAGAAGTTTATCGTTAATAGGGATCTGGATTGGAAAAATAATTAGATTAATGGCCTGGAAGAATCTGAATACCCCCAAACAAATACCCTGCGATTTCACCAGCAATGCTCCGAGGTGCCTTTATTGTAGCAGGGCAAAGGAGGCAGTCAAGTTTAAGCCTCAATTAAGTGAAATGTCTCTGGCTCCTCTTCACCCCATCCCTGGAGAAGCCCTTTGTGCCTCCCGGCAGCCAAGAAGATCAATTCTGCCTGCAAAATGAGCTTGCAATCCCATGGAACATCTACACCACCTCTATTTGTTTTGCTGAAGAATATAAATACAAATTAACCAATGCAGTTTAGACAACGACATTGCAAATTACCATCTGCATGGTATAAATTAGCTGGATTCAATTAAGGCAAATTCCGCCCATTAGAAAGCGCTGAAGTCTTTACAGAAATAAGACTTTTGCACCTTTTATTTTTTATCAGTGGGATGACACAAGGACCACCTAAAGTCCATTCACTGATTGATGTGCACACACAACTGGAAATCACTTTCTAAATCTGGCAAGCTCCAATCTGATTGTCTGGGACATACAGGATTTTGGTCCACCAAGAAACAAAAAGTTTTGTTTATGGTACTGAGGTTGGGTATGGGTACAATGAACACTTTTGAAGAACTAATCACTTGATTTGCCAAAGTTGGTCAGGTTCGTAGATTTTTGTTTGAGGCACTAGTAGTAACTTAACTAGATATTCAATAGCAGAATTGTATACTCCTATTTTTTTTTTTTTTTTTTTTTTTCTGAGTTATGTCTGTGAAATAATCAGTACTTATTACTTTTGGACGAGCTGAAATCCTTAAAAAAAATAATAATAATAATATATATATATATATATATATATATATATATATATGTTTGCAAAGACTGCTTTACTTGTTGGTCTTCATATAAACTCTCGCCTAAACAGCATGTAAAACAAAATGAAATGTGGTTGATCTATTTACAAGTCAGTCAAACAGATGCATCCAGTCTAAGTAGGTTGTCCTTGGTCAGAATTAATCTGCATTGTGGGCCAGACCTTATGTCATACAGTTAAACGTATGGCTACACGAGACTAGCAAAGATAATATGTCACCAGCATCCCATATTCCTATCCACAATAGGCTCTGACTTTAACAACCTAACTGTGCCTAGGATCATGAAATGATCTTAAACACTGATCTTATCAAGCAGCCCTAACTGTCTCTCCATCTGCCATCAGCAGGGCTTTCTGACTCCACTTTGGACTTGACTCACTTACTGTGAGCATCACAGCCCCGCACAGATGATAATGAGCTGCCTTCTTGAGAAAAAAAAAAGCATCCTTCCAACATATCTGAGCAATTCTCACCAACAGCACAAAACTGAAGGGCAAAACTTTGCTTTCTGCAGGCAACCGTGCTTGTTATGAGAATTAATCACAGTAATGATGGCATAATGGATGTACATGAATTAACTTGCATATGCATATGCATAATGGTATTTGTGTTAGTGGAGGGGGACACTTGCTATTCTTCAACAGATGAATAAAAGATAAATATGATGAAGTCGAAATGCGTTTGGCCTGTGGACATTCTACTCAGGAGAGCAGCTCCTGCTTTATGTTTGGTCACATGTGCATGGTAGGACAGATATTAAGCAGCCTTTACTCATATGACGAATGTTTGTTTTGAAGCCCTGTAGAGTTTTGCACTAACTGGTCAGAATTAAATGAACCATATCCAGGTTGAACTCACCAAATAATACAGGTGGCTGTTTACAGTCTATTTGATATTTATGCACTTATTCACAATGTGCATGAATCTGAATTAACCAGTTTGTGTTTTAGTTACATGGGATCCTGAACAAATAGCCTGAATTGTAATTTTCAGGAGAGTGATGGCACATATTTTCAGTAGGATTTCAGACAGCAGTCTGGGCAAAGAAACTAACATTTGTGGGGCTTTTGTGACAGGCGGGTCTTAAAAGCAAAACCGACTGTCCTTCCACTGGCAGAAATATTATCATAATGACCCATCTTGCCACATTAGATGTTCAAGAGCATAAGATTTGGCCGTCATAAACTGCAGTTTGGGGCTTCATATTTGCAGCCATTAGTTCCTCTTTCAGAGGGGAAAAACCAGGCAAATATAAATGTGCAAAGATGAGACGGGGGAATTCAGGGTACATTGAACACTGATGCATTTTAAATACAGAGACACACTCCTTATACTGTATTCTTATTAATTCACCTCATTAAAAGCTTTGATATTATTTTGGAGCTCATTCATGACTAACACACCATGGCGGTGGTTAACTGATGGGCTGGGGGGGGGGCTCATATCAGTAGAGCTTTACCAAGCAAATAGGGCACCTTCCGTACGGCCCCTTGAATGTGAACTTATTACTCATCTCCCAAACCCGAAGTGACAGATGCTCCAATGTTCCATTTATTATTGAAGGCACCCAATAAATATTTGCCTGACCTGACACAGTGAGTAATGACAGAGCAGCCAGCCTGACAAATTATGCTGCCCGAGAATTTCAAATTATGCATTTTCGATGCTACTCACCAACATCATTTCTAGGCCAAGCATTGGGTGAGTAAGAGACCTCCCTCCCATGAACCATTCATTAACCATCGAGACCACTTTCATTATGCAATGTCGAAGATCAGAAGAGCAAAGGAGGTTCTTCTGACCTCAGGAACATCTATGATATTCCTTCACTCTGAGATAAAACAGACTCGCGGCTCACAAAGCCACCTGTGCGGTATCACCTAAATCCACATCTTGCCTATCTAATGCTTAAGAGCTTTCCTGAACAACGCATATTTATGGTGACAACACACAGCTGGAAGGCTGTCTGATGTTCCTTATGGCGTGGACTTAATGTTTTGCAATGCAGAACAAATGCAAAAATAATGCAAATTCATGCAGTCACAGATATAAGAACTTCACCTCTCCACATGTTCAGACACAGGGCTTATAAATTGGAACACAACATGCACTAATTCTAAAATTCATTTAGAGGAGGAAATAAATTATGTCACTGAAATCTTGTCAGCCTTGATAAATGTAAAATATTCATCCAGTAAAGGCTGAGACAGCAAAGCATATTTCTTTAAAGCAGAGGCGTTGGTTTGTAAAAGGCAGAAGCTATGGTACATTCTGGCAGGCATGCTATCTCCTCTCTCTTCATGTTGATAGGCTGAAGGAAATCTCCTAAATCCAGACTGAGGCAGCCACCAAACCCATGCTGAATTTCCCCCACGCCTGAGTTATTAACTGATGTAGAATGAAGGCTTGTTTGAGCCACTGGTAAAAGAGAGGGACATGCTTAACTGGGAGTTTTTTAAAGGATAGGTTCAATGTTTTTCATCCCAATATCACCGGTTGCTGTGAATCTGACTGTCCTTTAAAAAACCGTGATGGACCTAATACAATATTATCATGGTCCGGAGGCTGGGACAATGTTACCAGCCATGGAGGTTAGAACACAACCTGTCTGAAACCAGATAACCAGAGGTGACTTTGGCAATTTATCATTTGAAGTTAGTTCAAACATTCAAATACTCTGTGATGGCACTTTCACATTCTTTGGGCACCCCAGAAAAGAACTGCTTTCAGTGGGTGGCTTGTATAAATTGAAATGCCCAAAAAGAGCTGTTTTTGGTGTTAAAACACCCAGTTTCTGAAAGATAATTGAAGATTTGGGCTACTTTTACATTTTCATCTGGATCGATGGATCAGGGCAACCTCGGGATAACAGAAATTATGATATCTCATGGATCACAATCACTGTTATTGCATCTGCTCTAATAATACCCAACTGCCCAGCAGGTGCTCTTGGTAGATTTTAACTTTTCACTGAGCAGTCACACAAGCTCCAAACTGCTGTTTTTAATTACCAAAGCAAAACTGTTAAGATAAGAGGCCAAATATGATCTAACAATGATGTTATATGAACAAGTCCACCATATGGATCTAACGGGACCCTGCCGCCTCCAACACAGCACATACTGGCTGACTGTAAAAGGATATGCAAATTAAAATAATGTCCTACTTCTAATATTATGTCTTTGCATTTATTTTGAATGCAGTAAGTAACTTGTTCAATCTCAATCAGTTGTTAATTTTGAATATTGAATCAGTCAAATGTTATTATTTACTGTATGTGGACCAATAAATTAAGCAGTAAAGATGCAAACTGCATCTCTGGTGGCAGTTTTCATTTTTATAAGCCATATTTCTCAGGCTTTAGAAGTGTGTTAAACGTATTGAACCAAGTTAAAATTGGTTTTGTTGATAGTTTAAAAAGAACAAACATATATTTATTCACTACAAACCATAGATATTCCATTATAATAACTTTCATAAACATTAACAAACATCATTACATTATATATGAAAACCGCAGGGCTGCTCATATCCACCATTAAAAGCTACTGCTCTGAACAGCTCGGAAGCGCAGCGACTGCTTTGTGATGTTACGGTAATTTCATCTATGCCTACGACTTTTTAGATGAACAATGAGTTTAAAGGGTTAGTTTGCCCTTTTGCGTTCTATGTTAGAGAGTAAGTAATACACATTACATAACATTAAGATTAATAAATGATGACTGAATTTTAATTTTGGGGTAAACTATCCCTTTAAATGTTGTTGAATTAACCATGAAACTGAATTGGAAGAAAATTGAAATTACCTTGTAAACTGTACATATGTCTTTGGACATTAATGCTGATTCTGCATCTGAATTAAATTAACAGCATAGACCTTATCACTGTATGTCTTTAAAGTACAGAGTAGTGGTCCAGTGTGCAGTACATGTACGTGTAAAATGAGCGTTTCAATTTGGCTTGTGTGATGGGTCCTGCTGGACCCGCTCCAAGCGGGATTTGAACTGGCGTCAGCTGGCATGGGAGGCGGGCAAGCTAACTAGGAGGCTAAAGGCTACAGCCCCTAGTGTCAGTCACTAGTGCACCTCTTGAGGCCAGGGGAGTGAGGTTTACACATACCGCACAGCTATCTTGTTCCAGCTGGCTCCCGTTACACTCACCCCCCAAACCTCACTCCTACCTGGGTCACGGCACCACTGTAACCGGTCCTGCTTGACCCACTCCGAGCAGGATTCGAACCGGTGTCAGCCAGCATGGGAGGTGTGCGTGCTAATGAGGAGGCTAAAAGCTACAGCCTCTAGCATCAATCACTATAATATAATATTTTTTTTATAATTGTATTTATTTATCACACATTTCGCACATATACAGTGAAACTCTTTTTTTCACATATCCCAGCTAAGCTGGGGTCAGAGTGCAGGGTCAGCCATGATATGGCACCCCTGGAGCAGATAGGGTCAAGGGCCTTGCTCAAGGGACCAACAGTGGCATCTTGGTGGTGCTGGGGCTTGAACCCCTGACCTTCTGATCAGTAACCCAGAGCCTTAACCACTGAGCCACCACTGCCCCTGGTCACTTGTGCACCTCTTGAGACCAGGGGAGTTAGGTTTCACATACCGCACTGCTATCACGTACCAGCTGGCTCCCGTTACACTTGCTCACTGAGGGCTTAATGGCAAATCATTTTTAAGCATGATTTTAATCACGTTTTTCATTTAAACTGCTCAGTGAGGACTTTAAGGCATTATAGATATTACAGCATAATTTTTTGTTACAGCATATTTTCTGTAAAGCTTTTTTGAAACGATCTGTGTTGTAAAAAGCACTATAAAAATAAAAATTACTTGACTTGGGGCATTTTTGTCCCTTTTAGTGTCATTTTTGCCCCCAGCCCTGGTTAATTTCTGATCCTGAAATTTGTAATTTATTTCTGACCCTATATGGGGAGCCCACTATATTGCAGTACAGTAAAGAAAGAATAAAGAATTCATGTAATGTAAGAATTCAAAAGAGACCTCCACCTTAAATTCCTATAAAAGTCCATAAATAATCTATTTCTTTTGTCCACTCCTGGCATGATGTACATGTATGCTTGTGATGTTTAGCACAGAGCTCTTAACCCAGGGTCATGCAAGTTTCCCAATGCCAAATAAGAGAGCTGAAGCACAGGGAGGCAGAACAGAACAGAACATGAACAATAACAAACAAGTAAAAGGAGTGCACAGGCAAAGGAAGAGGCCAAAACATCATTTAATTATGCCAAGTATCATCCATCCTTGATTTGCTTCTCATTGCAGTGACAGAGAGTGTTCCCTTGCCTGAACTATTTGATTCTGATTTAGAGGCACGACTCTTCTCTCGACCCCCCACTCCACTCACAGCCAGCACTGAGGCAGTGGATACATTACCCATTCTGATCGGGTTTCACTAGAATTGCACTAGAATAATCCTTCCCATTATTGCCATAAATATTTCATGAATCATTTGGACAGAATAAAGGAGTCACTGAGGCCTTATATTAATCTGATGATGGTTTTTTTTTTTTTTTTTTTTTTTTTTGCTTGTCATCCTCAAGCCATATCGCCATAATGACCCCCCACCCTCAGCGGCCCCTGCCCTTCTGTCTTACATTGTTTACGTCTTCATCAACAAAATGTGACTGGTTGCTAAGTGGAAGATGGCCCATTGCCTTGTCTGCCCTCAGTGTCACCCCTGCCCTGAACGGTCACTGCTCTGGCACATTTACGCAATCTCCCCAAAGCAAATGACATTTGTCATGGCCGTGACGCTCTCTGCCACAATGATCGTCCGAAAGACGGCTGAATAAGTGCACCCAAGCAGCTATTTCTCCAAATGTGTTTGTATACAGTGAGGTCAAAGAAGGTGATTCTTAAATAATTTGCATGACATTTAGCTGAGGGGAATCTGCTAGATTTTTTGCTTTGCCCTGACTTGCCCTGGTCCATGCCATGGATCTAGCAGACTGGATCTACTGTACATCTTGTGCATGATGCTATGTGACACATGGTAAGTACTAAGAGCTTAGTGTAGGCACATCGACCAGCATATCCTTCAGAGCATGTTGTTCTGTGTGAAAAGCAGTTCTGTGTGTGTGTGTGTGTGTGTGTGAATGGCTTGCCCTTGGACAGGCATGCTACTCAGGTCAGACACATCACAAAGCTGCAGTTGAGATTCTGGCAGTGCCTGGATTTGCTGCTGAAAAGTTCACACCAGTTAATTGGCCCTTGCCTTCGAGTCACATGTCAGACTAATACTATCAGCTGTGACTAAACACAGCCTCACTGACATGAAAGGGAGGGTCAGCTGAGTGTGGAAAGGGATTTTACTGGACATTTCTGGGCAAAGTAATGACACAATTACAATAACATGGACCTTGGAATCATATGCCTGATCTGTGGTCAGATAATATGTTACATTACTGTATTTCAATGTTTGATTAATTTGAACAAAAAAGCATTAAAGGGATAGTTCACACAAAAATGAAAATTCTCTCATCATTTACTCACCCTCATGCCAGCCCAGATGTGTGACTTTCTTTCTTCTGATTTCTTCTGACAAATATTTTTTTTAGAAGAATATCTCTGCTCTGTAGGTCCTTACAAGTGAATGGTGGCTGGAACTTTGAAGCTCAAAAAAGCACATAAATACAGCATAAAAGTAATCCATACACTCTAGAGGTTAAATCCATATCTTTAGAAGAGATATGATAAGTGTGGGTGAGAAACAGATCAATATTTAACCCTTTCACACATTAATTTCTCCTGTTCTGATGGATCCCCCAGCATGAGTACTTTAATGTGCGCTGTAATTAAAAAATAATAATTCACCGTACACTTCACAGCAGATGTATTGGAGGACAGATTATACAGTATATTATCAAACATATAATGTGGTTTTTAGATGTTTATAATGATTGATTATGATAGATAAGATGCGATCACGAAAGCGATTGCCGGGTATGTGTGCCGCCATATTGTTTATGCAGTGCAGTATGGGATTCTTAGTTCATCATAGCTTAGAAGCATAGAAGGTTCCAAAAAAACTTGTCCTTCCACTTTTCCAGCCCAACAAGTGGTGAGAATTAGTGACGGATGGAATGGGAGAAGACTCAAGTGGACTAACTAGTTTATATATTCTTTGTTTGACTTCCAAAAACATTGCCGCAGTGCTGCATCAAAACAGCCAGCACCGACGATAACAGTTTTATACATTTATTCTATGATTATTTGAACATTTGTAACATAAAAAGTATGAGCAGCTGATTCATTATGACAACCACTTCAGTCCCTCTCTATTGGTAAACAGCAGCATGAATGCAGATCGCACCGGTTTGATTGTACGTGTCTGAGCCAAGTCTTGTGTAATCACACCATTTTGATGTACGTGCGAAAGGCTAAGTCTTTTTACTGTAAATGTCCACTTTCACTTATACTTCCATATTTGGTTTTCCTGATTCAGATTCTTTGTGCATATTGCCACCTACTGGGCAGGGAGGAGAATTTATAGAACAAAAGGACTTAAATATTGATCTGTTTCTCACCCACAACTATCATGTCACTTCTGAAAACAAATAGATTTAACCACTAGAGTCATATGGATTACATTTATGCTGCCGTTATGTGTGTGTTTTGAGCTTCAAAGATTTGGTAAGATGTTCTTCTAAAAATCTTTGTTTGTGTTCAGCAGAAGAAAGAAAATCATACACATCTGAGATGGCATGGGGCGAGCAAATGGGGGGGGCTATCAACAAATGCAAGACACGTACTATAAAGACAAAGTGAAGACAAAGGACAGTAATAATATCATAAAGCCAGCATCACGCAGTTTCTGCACAATAGTATCTTTAAAAACAATCCCGATGAAAGATTCACCTTATTACATTACCGGTATGCAGGGGCACAGTTAACCTCCTAACATGTTTATCAGTATTCATTTTCACCCTGTAAGGAAGAAAAGGAATAGATTATCTTGGCTGGTTTTATGAAATTTAAAATGAACATGTTCACTTTTACACCATTACCATTTTAAATTGTGTAATTGTTTTAACTCTGACTAAAAGCATTCAGACAGCTTGAAGATCCTCGAGTTATGTATATTCAGTTCTAATATGTGAGAACATTCAAACTTTTAAGTCTTTTAACTTTCTATTCCATTACCATCAGAGAACTGTCAAATTCTTGAATTCTGAGAGGGGAAAAAAATGCTCAAATACTGCCATCTACTGCATGATTGTTTACATTTAAAACATACATCAAGACTGACGTCGCACACGGCACAGCAAGTAATCTGCAAATCATCAGTAACCGTTATGAAGTAAATGGTAAAACTTTTTTGGAAGTTTTACTGTCAACCATAACAAAAAGGTACCATGCTAACAGAAATGTCCGCCAAATACGCCAGACGCTACAGTTATTATAACTGTTGTTGCCATGGCTTTTTGTAAGGAAAATGGCGAAACCTAGTGAAGTACGATTTACATTTATGACAGACATGCTAACTAAATGACTGTCTACCTTTTCTTCTTGTCCTTTGACCTACGTAACAACAGCACAAACAACTACCACACTAAGATAGTAATAGTCTAGTATTAATTAAATAATAATAATTTAGATGTTGCTGTTTACCTAACGGTTGTGCTTCTGTCACACCCTAAACAAACTTTGAAAATGTCCTCGCATATACTGTATAAATCGTCAAAAAATATGATCAGAAATTAGAAGATAAACTAGAAAAAAAAAAGAAGAAGAAGAAGAAAAAAAAACGTATTGCTTGGCTAGCCCCTGATCAAGTAACCTAAATGATAAATAATACATGAAAATGGCCTTAAAAAACAGTGTTAGAAAACAAGTTTCACATTATGCCTGATTTTGACTTTTTTCATTTCATTTTTACTTTTAAGAGGGCATATTTTTTATTAATTGTTTTCAGACTAGGCCTATTTAAAACATAAACTGAGTTTCTTCTGTTTATGACAAATACATTCATTTAATCTATTCATGAATACAAATTCTCAAGAATATGAATTTATTACCTCTTACTCAAAGAGTTAAACCAACATTAACTCATAGTTATAGAATATGTATATCTATGACTATAATTAAATATTAAGAATTATATAAAATGTTACAAGTAAAAAACAACCCAGAATAATTTATTTTGAGGATTTTTTATTTCATTTTATTTTTTTGCCCCAACATTTTGAATTTTGGGGTACTTTGTCATTTTTGCTGAAGTGTTTGCCCCCTTAATTTCTGACCATGATCAAAACGTTGTGTAACTAAGACTTCCCAGTCAGGATAAATGTGGCACATTTTGACTGAACGTTTTGTGATTTTGTGTTCTTCAGCAGGACCACCTGATAAAGCCATAAAGATCTCAGACAGGACAAATTAGATCAACAGAATTAAGGCAAGACTATTATCAGACCAACTTGGAAGTCCTATACAGCAAAGAATAAGTGAGTAGTTTATCCATCAAAATCACAAGATTTAACATTTTATTTTGATTTAACTGATTGTTTGCCATCTTCAGAAAATATCTGTACAAGAGTGGACACAGTTGAATAGTAAAAGTGGCAAGCAATAACAGTTGAGTTCAAGTGTTTCCAAACTTACTTACAACAACAAAACAATTACAACTTCCTGCCAAATGCTAATGGTTGTTGTCATTACTCAAAAAAGAAAAAAGAAAACAGTTGTTTTTCAGTATATGCCTAATGTTGACTGCGTAAGTTGCTGCTGACGAGTCCGAAGACAGTTAATGAATAACTGATGAATACCTTTTAAAATGTAATATAATACCTGGCCACAGAGTTCCCCCTGCATGGTATTGGTTGCGGAAACCTGTCACCCAGACAACAGGACAATGATAAAAAGAGATACAGCCCACTTGTACCTTGTATTATGCACAATTAAACCACTACTTCCTTGTTCCTCCAGCGAACTCAGAAGTCTGTTATTCATGACCGGGACTCTTATTGGAATGTGTACACAAATGTAACATCTAAAAAGGGATATTTTTTCTTCCTGTCCGGACAAATATAAGATCTAATCAGGAGGATGAGAAGAATGAGTGTCTTCCCTCAGAATGGCACAACTCTGGGAAACCTGGGACTTACTGCGAATGAAATCCAACAGGAAGTTGAGAACAGTAAGCCATGTTTTTGTCTGATATGGATGGTGGTGCATAAATTGGATATATAGGATTAAATAGAATTTATATTGTGTGACAGAAAAGAATACAGAATGAATAAGCTATGTTGTGTTTAGTAAGACAGCCTCTTCTTAAATGTGACAACAGATACATCTGAATTGGTATCGGATCTTGTTGACTTGTCAGCCAGTGCCAGAATTCAAGCCATACGGTCCTTGCCTATGTCATATAATGAAAGGAGAAGAATCAGGTTAAATCTTTATATACACAATATGGATTTCCTGTAATTCTAGCTTTTCTCTTAACTCGAATTTACACTTTCCTCAACAGGAGCAGAGTGATCTCTGTCAAACTCTCAAAGACCATTCTCCCTGTGGACTGTAGTCAGCAGGTCTTGCGGGTAAGAGGATTAAAGAGAACTACACCAATACACTGGCCAAATGTTGATGCCCCCTTCTAGTAGTGTAGTCTAGGGCATACGCAGGCATACGCCATATGCCCACCTATCTTTCTTAGGAATTGCGTATGCCCACCTAAAATAAGTAATGATACATATGACGAGTGAATTGTGTTTTTTATTATTATTTTAAAAAGTGTACAGAGATTCTGGTCATTTTCCAATCTGTATTTTTGCGCACTTGAAGGGCACCTTGAGAAGGGGACACCACTCAAAGGGTAATTCCAAACAAAATTAAGAAAGTCCATTTTTTCACAAAGGGCCCTGTCACAAGACTTTGTGACGGCTACATTCAAACTGTAATGTCTCATAATATGATTGATATCATATTATGAGAAAAAGGCACCACCGACAGCAGCAAAAGGCACACAAAAAAAGATATTTGATATAATTATGGGACACAGTTGTCCAGCATCTGTAAAGAGTATCAAAAACTAGCACAGGTGCAATAACATGCAGTATTTTTTAGTTTAATTGCATAGGTTAAATATATATATATATATATATATATATATATATATATATATATATATATATATATATATATATATAATTAGAAGGGGGCAGTGGTGTAGTAGTGTCATATAATGACATTCTAGAGAACTGTGCTCAGTTTAGGGAGGGCCTATTTCTCTAGCATGTGCACAAAGCGAGATCAATAAAAAAATGGTTTACTAAACTGGGTGTAGACAATTTTCACTGGCCTGCATAAAGCCCAGACCTGAACCCCACTGGACACCTTTGAGATGAATTGGAAGGCCAACCACAAGCCAGACCCCATTTCCCAACATCAGTGAACAGGGTTGGGGAGTAACGGAATACATGTAACGGGATTACGTATTTAAAATACAAAATATAAGTAACTGTATTCCACTACAGTTACAATTTAAATCATTGGTAATTAGAATACAGTTACATTCAAAAAGTATTGTGATTACTGAAGAGATTACTTTGCATTTTATTGTCATTTGTTTCATTTAATATTGAGTCCTTTCAGATGGAAAACATTTATACATATATATGATGTGATCCAAAGTGCATTTGAACAGCGGTGAAACACTTTCTGATGTGTTACATTCATACGAGCAGACAGAGAAGTACATTTGAAGTAAGTTTGGAGCAGAAGAAATAGAAATAACCTTGTGTAAATTGTCAGCTTTACGCTAAGCTAAAATGCTATTTCTAGCCATTTTACATGCACATGTTACCAGGCGCGATCATATTTTTTTATCAAGAAAATTCACGTTGGATCATAATTTCTTTTTTTCTAGTAAGACCTTTGATATTAAGGCAAAAATCATATTCTTGATGATCATTTTTGTATTGTTTTCATATAAAAATATCTAAAAATCCTTGTATTTTGTCTTACTGTACTGGCAGAGTTTTTATAGTCAAAACAAGTGAAAAAATCTACCAGTGCCGAAGAAGTAATCCAAAGTATTTAGAATACATTACTGATCTTGAGTAATCTAACAGAATACGTTACAAATTACATTTTACAGAATGTATTCTGCAATCTGTAGTGGAATACATTTCAAAAGAAACCCTCCCAATCCTGTCAGTGCATGACCTGTTGCTCTGAATGGAAGTAGAAAGCCTTTCCAGAAGAATAGAAGCAGTTAGGGAGGAACAGCTCCCCATTAATGCCAATGATTTTCAAATAAATGCTCAAAATACACTCAAAGGTGTGGTGTTTAAAATTATAGCCCTAAAGTAGATGGACACCCACTTTCAAAATCAGATTTTATTATGTTTCAAATTCAAAGTGCTGCATGCATCTCTAACAGAGCCTTCTCTTCAGTCCTTCCGCAGATTTGGTGCTACCCTGGCATCAGCCAGGCAACATTTGGTTGTATGGCAAGGCACTCTAAAGGAGATAGGGGGCAGGTTTGGCACTTCTGTCCTCTCATACTTCCTGTTTCTTAAATGGCTGCTGAAGTTCAACCTCTTCTCCTTGATCATCAACTTCTGCCTCATCACAATCCCCCAAATTGTGCATGCACCCAATATTACTAGTATCACAGGGTTCAGAGGTCTTGAGCTCCTCACTGGAGTGGTGAGTCTAAATACTACACTCATTAAAGGGGTCCTGACATGCCTTTTTTATTATTTTAATATGTTCCTTTAGATTCACTTATAATATTAGTAAAGATTTTTTACACAAAAAACAGTAATGTATTTGTAAAACAAGTTATTTTCCACCCTCATTCTGACCTTCTGTCAGAAATGCTCTGTTTTGGTGCTGCCTCTCCTTTAAGACTTGACTGTAAACATCCAGTTATGATTGGCTCTCTCCTTGCCATCTCACCGCTCAACACTACTGGGTGGGACTGAGGAAGTGATAAGGTAAAGTAGGCATTGATGTGTTGTGGAGGTGGTCAGATACAAATGTCTATCTCAGTGTGACATCACAATGTGGAGGGAGTAGAGAACGAGTCGTTTTGGCAGCTTGTTTTCAACAAATAATCTTTTTGCTGTGAGGAGAAAGTTTTGAGTTCTGAAACTTACAGTATGTTTTTATAGTACAATTACCTTTTATATGTAAAAAGATCAAGGAAAATTTGATTCCTCATGTCATGACCCCTTCAAACAAAACTTTTGCTATCAAGATCTGTTGCATTTGGAATGACATTCAATATGTGTCCATAGGGTTATTTCAACCAGACAGTGTTGTTCTATGGTGGTTATAATGGTGAGGTGATTGTATCCAGTCCAGCCTACAACATGCAGTTGGCTTATTTTTTCACTATAGCTGCATATCTGGTGTTGTGTGGCGTGTCTCTTATCTACAGGTAAGGTATTTAGTGGTACACTAGGTTAATAAGATTTAATGCTTTATGACCATTCAAGGCTTGCCTTGTAGTTTTGTATTTGGTTTTATCTTGAATGCATTTGTCAGCATGGCTTTCTTATTATTTAGCTTTTACACATTTCCCAAACTGCTCTTGTGAAATATTTCACATTTGAATGGCATATGGAACTTTTATGTATTTGTTTACAGGTGTTTAAGTCAGTGGTGTATGGGTGTTGTCCAGAAAATATGATTGTGTTAGCAAATGTATTTGCATTTTGTGACAGCCTTTCCCTAAAAAGGTCACTCAGACCAGTAGCCATCACTAGAATTTTGACAAAATTAATAAAAATGTATAAATAATATGTTTAATAATGGAGACAGGGTATGAGGATAATATTGTGACTGATGCAAAGCCAGTAAGCACTATGAAAATGTATTGTTTTCCACCTCTTCAGTATGTCCAGATCCTTTCAGCAGAACTTTGTGTTGGAGTCAGGACCTGTCTCTGGAGGAGCGTGGCGTCTGCTGTGCAGCTGGGATTTTAGTGTTGTCAATGAGAAAGCCATACAGAACAACAAGAACAACCTTGGCATTCAGTTGAAGGTTCATACCTGACAGTCTTGTTGAGATCATCCTTCAGTGTCATCCCTTGTTTACATTGGATCATTTTGGCTGTGTCTTCCAGGAGTCTTTATCAGAAAGGTTACAGAAGAACAACACAATGTCTGTGTCTGACAGGATAAAGCATCTATCTCTCAACCTACTCTCCTGGCTCCTCTCTTTAGGACTTGCCTTAGGCTGCTGCGCAGGCATCTACTTCTTAGGGACGAAACAGTTGGTAAGTTCACAAATGTGCAATCACAGTGTGCTTATGACAGTTTTACATAATATTTTTAGCACAGCTAATTTAAAATGAACTATTAGGACTTGGTGAACTACTAACACAGAGGCTGTTTTTTCAATGTGCTTTCTTATGTGTTCTTACATTCTCGTGGACTTGTTCGACGTCATTATCTACTACCGAAGTTCAATTACAATACTCAAGAATGCAAGCAGCCAGCAGCATATCACCCTGCAGCTCTTACCTGGTTACCTACTGAAGCTAAGCAGGGTTGAACCTGGCTAGTACCTGGATGGGAGACATCCTGGGGAAAACTAAGGTTGCTGCTGGAAGAGGTATCAGGGAGGCCAGCAGAGGGTGCTCACCCTGTGGTTTATGTGGGTCCTAATGCCCCAGTATATTGATGGGGATGCTATACTGTAAAAAGGCACCATCTTTTGGATGAGACGTTAAACCGAGGTCCTGACTCTCTGTGGTCATTAAAAATCCTAGGGAAATTCTCGTAAAAAGTAGGAGTGTAAACCTCGTGTCCTGGCCAAATTAGCTCACTGTGTTCTCCTCTCCACCAATTGCTGGTGTGTGGTGGGCGCTCTTGCGCAAAAAGGCTGCTGTTGCATCATCCAGGTGGATGCTGCACACACTGGTGGTGGTTGAGGAGATTCCCCCACTTTGAGTTCTTGATAAATGTAAGGAATTAATTAATTAAGGACCGAGAATGCATAGGATGTGTTCTTGATCAGGATGTGTTCTTGATCGTGTATGATAATGCCAGTAGTTCTCCCACTGGCTACAAATGTGTTGGGATGGTCAGTTGCACAACAGGAAGATTGCAGCACATCTCAAAGCTCACAATAGATGTGTTCTACATCCTGCTGTCCTTCCGAGTTCATTCTTCCAAGGTAGCTTGGCAAGTCCGTTCTCTGTGTTCTTAGCATTTAGAAACACCTAGAATTAAATTTATTTCAATTCCAGTTGAATTGAGCGCTGTTAAATTCTATTGGTATTCTACTTTCAATCTTTTTTGCCTGCATTTACCACTCTTGCAATTCTGTTGTGCTGCAGACATCCAGGTTGAATTACGGTCCAAATGATTTGGTTGCTGAGGCATCTACTTTGCTTCTTCCTGTGGTCGTGTCTCTCATCAACATGATTGTGCCTCTTCTCTACTCCCTAATTAACAAAATGGAGCATTACACCAACCCGCGGGCAAAGATTTACATCAGCATCATAAGGTGCGATCTTCGCTATAATGTTACAGTCACCACACCCAAAGAGAAGCATCAGATTTCCTCAGCTGATCTCACCTTTGTGCCATAACTTATTGTTTTTTGTTTTGTTTGTTTTTTTTCCTAGAAATGTTATTTTAAAGATGTCCATACTTGGAATTCTTTGCTATTACTGGCTGAATTTTGTGCCTACGAGAATCTCAGTAGGTGGACAGAAAGTTATTTTTGTATTATAGGTTACTAGTCCAGCATGATTATGTATCTCTTTACACTAAGTTGCTTAAAAGCTTGTGTGTATTGTAATATTTTCTTGATCTAGTGTTGGGAGTCATTTGTGGGCCAGAGTGTGTATCGACTGCTGATAACGGACTTCATATTCTGCCTACTTGGCACTTTCTTTGGGGAATTCCTACGCAAGTGAGCCAAATTAAGGAAGTCAAGTATATTTTGGTTATAAAAATATTCTTTGTAACATTAACTCAAAACCTTAGCTGATCAGAGCTGGTAAAAGTTAGTTACTTTCTACTTACCATTTTAGCGACGTAGGTCAGCAACTGCAGGAACTGCCCCATAGCAGCAACCTGGGTTTAAGTGCTTTGTTTAAAGTAAGGGCACTTACACACTAGAGAATGCGCTGATGGAGTGTTGGATGAATGAAAAAAATCTGTTTTGAGGGTGTGCAAAGAGCCGGTTCACTTTTAAAATCAAGCAGTGATACAGCAAACTGGATTTCCAAAAGCACAAATTGACTTGCCTCTCTGAAATTCTCATTGGTCAACAAGTCTACAAGTGCGTCGAAGCACCTTCCACAAATAATTCAATGGATTCACAACATTCTCTGATGTAATGTAATCTCTAGTGTGTAGGTGCCCTAAGTGGCACAAAAAAAAAAAAGCTAGAGTCAGCGCAATGAATGGAACAGAATGCAGTTCTGGAGACTTGGTTTTATAAGTTACAGTTCTTTTAGCACTGCGCTCAGTGATACGCACTGCAATGGTCAAAGACGTAGAAAAACAATTCCAAAAGAGTGGCGATGTATGCCAAAAACACGTTCTGTGTGAATGGCTTCTTACAATGTAGATAGAGGGATGTGCTCTCTGTAATTATCCAGATAATGGTCGCTCTTACTTAGGATTTAACCTGTAATCTAAGTTAGAAGGCCAGATCATTGTTGGGATAAATCCTAATGATAATACACTTACAATAAACCCATCTTCTTCAACAGTAATGTTTGATAAATAAATAACTGTTTTGTAGCTTCACTGTTATTCCAAAGATTAATTATAGGTTTAGCAAATAATACATTTATTTTCCACTTTGTTCTAGAAATGTTGTATTAATAGACTGAGTTTAAAAAAAGTCAAAGTAATTGGTTTGCTTTACAGTTCTATTCATGAGCATACAGTGGCTTCTATCATATGAAATGAGTAACTACTGATTGAGTCTGAAACAAAATAAATATATTCACTCTCATTTCACTTTTCAAAATTGCTAGTGTAATTGGAACCACGTGTGTCCAGAGTCTTGGCATCCCAGAGTTTGACATTGCTAGGAATGTACTTGATTTGATCTATGCCCAGACACTGTCTTGGTAAGCCCATATTGATATATCTTCAGTTCTATATACATATATAGGTATACATATACTGTATACCTTTCATCTGATTCCAGTCTCTTTCTCTGTTATCTGTCACTTACTGTCACCCCAGGATTGGAATTTACTTCTCCCCCCTCCTTCCAGTAATGCAAGTCATAAAACTGTTTATAATTTTTTACATGAAAAAGGTAAGCGACATTATATCTCTTTGTCCTTGTAGCCAAGAACATATAGCGTGTACTGGTCTGGTGAGAACTTTGTCCTCAGTCTTTTGGTTCCTGTTTCAGATTAGTCTGAGTATAAACTGCCAGCCTCCCAAACACACTGGCAGAGCTGCCCAGATGCAGACCGTCTTCATTGCCTTACTCTTCTTCCCCTCGTTTGTGGGTGCGCTGTCCATGGTGGCATACACAGTGTGGAGGTGTGATACTTTATCTTCTTCCTTATGTATATATTTTTACATTCTGTTATAATTTACCCACCCTTATGTTGTTCCAAACCCATATGACTTTCTTTAGAACACAAAAGGGCAGAATGTTAGGGTCTGACAGTCGCTTCAGATACTTCACTTTTATTGTATGGAAAGAGATGCAATGAAAGTGAATGGTGACTGAAGCTAACAATCTGCCAAACATCGGCTTTTGTGGGAGAGAGAAAGTCATACGGGTTAGGAAGAACATGATGAAGAGTACATGATAATGGATTTTTCATTTTCTGGTGAACTGTCCCTTTAAATGTTACTTTTGCTTTTGTTTGTCTTGCAGTCTAAAGCCTTCAGATCAGTGTGGGCCCTTTCAGGGGCTCGACACGCCCTTCATGGCCATTGTCATTTGGACTGATTATATCCGGAACCTCCCAGGAACCAGTTGGGTCTGGTGGATATTTGCAAATGTGCTGAGAAATGAGCTCTTCTACTATTTGATTACCCTCATCATCCTGTAAGGCTAAAAGCCAGAAATTGAGAATATCCCATGCATACTTAATGCACTGTTAGGCCATAGGAAAAGTCTATTTCTATGCCCAAATATTCAAGAAAGTTCAAACTTGGCCTTTGTCTTGGGCAGATCAGATATTAAAGTGTGTTGTCACATTTTTCTTCATTCCTTTCTCTGTTCTTTCAGAGTCATCACTTATTTTCTGTGGCAAGTCACTCAGGGACGGAAACAGCTAATCAAGACTCTGAGAGAGCAGATTGTAAATGTGAGTGCTGATGTCACTGAACAGCCCCAGGCCTGCTTACTTTTGCATCCAGTGCACTTCATTCTCATTAAAAAACGGGGGGAAAATACTAATATATATATATATATATATATATATATATACAGGTGCATCTCAATAAATTAGAATGTCGTGGAAAAGTTCATTTATTTCAGTAATTCAACTCAAATTGTGAAACTCGTGTATTAAATAAATTCAATGCACACAGACTGAAGTAGTTTAAGTCTTTGGTTCTTTTAATTGTGATGATTTTGGCTCACATTTAACAAAAACCCACCAATTCACTATCTCAAAAAATTAGAATACATCATAAGACCAATAAAAAAAACATTTTTAGTGAATTGTTGGCCTTCTGGAAAGTATGTTCATTTACTGTATATGTACTCAATACTTGGTAGGGGCTCCTTTTGCTTTAATTACTGCCTCAATTCGGCGTGGCATGGAGGTGATCAGTTTGTGGCACTGCTGAGGTGGTATGGAAACCCAGGTTTCTTTGACAGTGGCCTTCAGCTCATCTGCATTTTTTGGTCTCTTGTTTCTCATTTTCCTCTTGACAATACCCCATAGATTCTCTATGGGGTTCAGGTCTGGTGAGTTTGCTGGCCAGTCAAGCACACCAACACCATGGTCATTTAACCAACTTTTGGTGCTTTTGGCAGTGTGGGCAGGTGCCAAATCCTGCTGGAAAATGAAATCAGCATCTTTAAAAAGCTGGTCAGCAGAAGGAAGCATGAAGTGCTCCAAAATTTCTTGGTAAACAGGTGCAGTGACTTTGGTTTTCAAAAAACACAATGGACCAAAACCAGCAGATGACATTGCACCCCAAATCATCACAGACTGTGGAAACTTAACACTGGACTTCAAGCAACTTGGGCTATGAGCTTCTCCACCCTTCCTCCAGACTCTAGGACCTTGGTTTCCAAATGAAATACAGAACTTGCTCTCATCTGAAAAGAGGACTTTGGACCACTGGGCAACAGTCCAGTTCTTCTTCTCCTTAGCCCAGGTAAGACGCCTCTGATGTTGTCTGTGGTTCAGGAGTGGCTTAACAAGAGGAATACAACAACTGTAGTGTCTGTGTGTGGTGGCTCTTGATGCCTTGACACCAGCCTCAGTCCATTCCTTGTGAAGTTCACCCAAATTCTTGAATCGATTTTGCTTGACAATTCTCATAAGGCTGCGGTTCTCTCGGTTGCTTGCGTATCTTTTTCTTCCACACTTTTTCCTTCCACTCAACTTTCTGTTAACATGCTTGGATACAGCACTCTGTGAACAGCCAGCTTCTTTGGCAATGAATGTTTGTGGCTTACCCTCCTTGTGAAGGGTGTCAATGATTGTCTTCTGGACAACTGTCAGATCAGCAGTCTTCCCCATGATTGTGTAGCCTAGTGAACCAAACTGAGAGACCATTTTGAAGGCTCAGGAAACCTTTGCAGGTGTTTTGAGTTGATTAGCTGATTGGCATGTCACCATATTCTAATTTTTTGAGATAGTGAATTGGTGGGTTTTTGTTAAATGTGAGCCAAAATCATCACAATTAAAAGAACCAAAGACTTAAACTACTTCAGTCTGTGTGCATTGAATTTATTTAATACACGAGTTTCACAATTTGAGTTGAATTACTGAAATAAATGAACTTTTCCACGACATTCTAATTTATTGAGATGCACCTGTATATATATATATATATAGACACACACACACACACACACACACACACAGTTGTGCTCAAAAGTTTGCATACCCTTGGAGAATTGGTAAAATATATATAATTTTTAAAGAAAACATGAGTGAGCAGGCAAAACAAATTTCCTATGGGATTTATATTCAACCGTAGGTTATAACAGAATAGCACAATCATAAAATAAAACATTGCAACAATGAAAAAAATGAAATGACCCCTGTTCAAAAGTCTGCATACCCTTAGTTCTTAATACTGTATATTGCCTCCTTTAGCATCAATGACAGCGTGCAGTCTTTTGTAATAGTTGTCCATGAGGCCCCAAATTCTTGCAGGTGGTATAGCTGGTATATACTGTATAGGTGGTATAGATGCCTCCAGGTCATGCAAAGTCTTTGATCATTTTGCATGAACCACACTATTAAGTATTAAGGTCAGGAGACTGCGATGGCCACTCCAGAACCTTCACCTTTTTCTGCTGTAACCACTGGAGGGTCAACTTGGCCTTGTGCTTAGGGTCATTGTCGTGCTGGAAAGTCCAAGAGCATCCCATGTGCAGCTTTCGTGCAGAAGAATGCAAATTGTCTGCCAGTATTTTCTAATAACATGCTGCATTAATCTTGCCATCAATTTTCACAAGATTCCCCGTGCCTTTAGAGCTCACACACCCCCAAAACATCAGTGAGCCACCACCATGCTTCACAGTGGGAATGGTATTCTTTTCACTATAGGCCTTGTTGACCCCTCTCCAAACATTAACTTATGGCACTTAATTACAGTGTGCCAGAAGCTGTGTCAAGGTGTTGTCGGGCATATTGTAACCGGGCTTTTTTGTGGCATTGGCACAGTAAAGGCTTCTTTCTGGCAACTCAACCATGCAGCTCATTTTTGTTCAAGTATCGTCGTATTGTGCTCCTTGAAACAACCACACTGTCTTTTTCCAGAGCAGCCTGTATTTCTCCCGAGGTTACCTGTGGGTTTTTCTTTGTATCCCGAACAATTCTTCTGGCAGTTGTGGCTGAAATCGTTCTTGGGCTACCTGACCTTGGCATTAAGAGATCCCCAAATTTTTCACTTCTTAATAAGTGATTGAACAGTACTGACTGGCATTTTCAAGGCTTTGGATATCTTTTTATATCCTTTTCCATCTTTATAAAGTTCCTTTACCTTGTTACGCAGGTCTTTTGACAGTTCTTTTCTGCTCCCCATGGCTCAGTATCTAGCCTGCTCAGTGCATCCACGTGAGAGCTAACAAACTCATTGACTATTTAAACACAGGCACTAATTGCAATTTAAAAAGACACAGGTGTGGGAAATTAACCTTTAATTGCCATTTAAACCTGTGTGTGTCACCTTGTGTGTCTGTAACAAGGCCAAACATTCATGGGTATGTAAACTTTTGATCAGGGCCATTTGGGTGATTTTTGTTATCATTAGGATTTAAAAAGGAGCCAAACAACTATGTGATGATAAATGGCTTCATATGATCACTATCCTTAAATAAAAGACAGTTTTTTTGCATGATCAGTCATATTTTCAAAATCAATGCCAAAATTTCACAATTTCTGCCAGGGTATGCAAACTTTTGAGCATACCTGTATATATGGAAATAGTTTTATCCTTTGTAATTCCTTTCTTTTTCATCTATCTATCTGTCAGGAAGGAAAGGACAAAGCCTTTCTCCTGAGTAAACTACAGAATATACAGAAGCAGAAAAGGGAGATCACACCATTCAGACCCCAGGTAAGTGTTTTGCATGTGTTCTGTCTGTTTAGGTGTGCAGGTCTAAGAGCTGTTCACATGAATGTGTACAAAAAGCTAGACAGAGCACAATGAATGGAACAAAAACCTGATGTTTTGAAAAATTGTAAAAGTTCTTGAAATGAAGCTTTCTACATAACGGCGGGATGTGGAGGAACAGTCAAAAACGTCCATCTATCAAAGGTTTACATAGAAATGCTATGGCAAAACAGAGCAGATAAGTAGTAATTATTCAAGTAAGTAAAAACTTAATCGGTGTGAACAGTACCTAATCCAACTAGCTACTAATGAAATGCAGGCACAAATTAAGCACACACCTTCTACCACTGCTTTCGTGTCATTTTGCAGCTAGTTTGAGTTCAATAGAATTGGCTGTAAAATACTATACTGTATCGAAAGAGATGACACTGTTAAACAAATCAGGGCAGTCTGAAACAAAATAAAATAATTGTCTTTTAAAGACTGGTGGTAGAAATCACAATCCGTAGAAAGTGCCCCTCTCGTACCGTCTGTACGGTACCAAATTGACTTTCTGACAAGGCCTAGGCCTTTATCAAGGCTTAAAACTTGATTGTGAAGATTTCTGTACACATGCATAAGTTGGTTTGTACATTTCAGGTTCATTCTAAGGAAACGACAGACAGGCAAGCCTCAGTTACAGACAAGGGGGCATCGGAATCCCACAGATCAGCAAAGAGTTCACAGAGACAGGAGAGGGCAGGCACAAGTAGAACAGTAGGGCAGAACAAAGATGCTCCGCCTAAGAGGTCACCAGATGCTCTGCTTCTGCCTCCAAAACCCAAAGCCTTGAAGGCAGGTCAGGGGCGAAACCTGAGGCCCAGAGGAAGTGGTCTAGGAAGAGTTAGAGAGCGAGGTAGACTGGAATGCTGGGCGGAAGATGAGACATCACCACAATTCTCCAGACAAAGCAGAGCTCAGGGTACTTCAGTCCTTCGAAGGCTTCAGAGAAACCCCAGAATAGGGCACCAAACTACTGAGGATACTCTATAGCCAGGGGTGCCTTCAGTCTCCACAACTACTTAACAGGCAGGGAGCATACACCCAATCCATCAATGCAGCAGGCATCAAAATCACCTAGAATAATACTGTGGCTATATTTGGAATAGAATACTAGCATACTATTCTATACTAGTAGTTACTTCTGCAATATGTGTACTGTGAATAGTATGCAAATCTTCCTGCACTACATTTGGCAAAATATGCAGTATACAAAAGCCTACTGCACTGGAAACTGTATCCCGCAATGTGTGAAACTCAGGACTTTCCATAATGAGGTCATGTGACAATGTAGCATACATTTTGTTTAACCATTTATCGTTGCATATTGTGTAGTTTCATATAATGTTTCTAAAAAAAATGTAGGCAGTAATAGTACATACTGCATAGTAAGCAGTAGGTATTTAACATAGTCTATTTTTAAGTAAAACCTGTTTAAACTAAATGTTATCTTGTTCCATATAACTGGTGATCTGTAGAGGCAAAGGTACAAAAATTGAAGGTATTTAAGTATTTTACACAGTATGTAAAGCTGACATTAAAGGTGCTGTAAGCAATTTTTTCATGGTTAAGTATGCAAAAAATGTTCCTAATCCCTTAAAGATATTAATGAAATGAGTGTCCTGAGATATCTCACCGGTTTCTTTGACACTTTTCACCTGTCAATCATTTTGCTCTTTCTCATAGTGTTGTATTTGAAGTGGATCACTGAGGCTATGATTCATAATATTTGTCAGTTGAGGGTGCTATTGTGCTACTGTTGAATTTGACAGCCACAGGAACAAATAATGCTGCTCTTTTGCTCAGTTTTGGTCTCAAAATGATCTTTGAAGGGTGGGGTTTTGGAATGAAGGGGTGTGGTTAATTCAACGGCTCAGTCAAGTGAAAGCTTCAGAACGCTAAAATCGCTTACAGCACCTTTAAGTATTTGCTCTCTTTACATCTTTAAAACCAAGCAGTGGGAGAACACAGATTTTGTTTACTCGAAAGCATTTCTAACATTCTCAATCTCTCTGATTATTTATAACGGCATATTCCATTATTTTTATTACTTAGGATTTTGACCAGGCACCACATTTCAACTCAAGCTGGATGAATACTCTCCCCTTGGACATGTGATGACACGTTCTTCTCAGATTATTTTATTCAGTACTTGCCTTTTTCTGTAAATATTGTATAACACTGCTCTTTGACGTAACCTATTCAGAAAGTTCTAACTGTCATTGGATGGAAAGTGGAATCATTTGGAAACATCAACAGTGATGGCACAACAATGATATTTTGTTCTTGTTCAGCAGGTGACAGTATTTTTCCTCATGACACTTGGGCAAATTACAGTACTAATCGAACAGTTTGTCAACATTTTACTTTTAATAAATATCCTTATACATAGGTGGCACAGTTGTAGCAGACTGTTGTTTCTGAAATTTAAAAGTGTTATCCTTGTAAATATTAACAAATATATATTTTAATAAATATTTAAAGTGTTGTTGGTGATGAGTATGCTGAATAAAAAGAACTGCAAAGCTTTGTTTTAAAGATAACTATCAATTTTATTGTGAAAAAGTTGTTGCTTTTCATACACTGTACAATCAATAATTTAAAAAAATTGTTGTTTGTTGTTGCAAGAATAATCTGATATCTGATCATTCTTTATGTACGTTATTCAGCAGCTTTTAGCTTCAACCAAAGGAAAATAGTGTTTACAATTGTGTCCCTACTGCTTCACCAATCACATTTCCCTTTATTCTGCTCGCACAGAGGAGACCACCTTCCTACAACAGCAGGAGGGTCTTGTCATGCTTGACTGCCCACTGTTACACTTAATATGAGCATGTTTTTTATATATATATATATATATATATATATATATATAAAAAATCAGAACAACATTGGAGGCTTTAGGTAAGAGGAAGAACACTTTACCAAAAAACAAAAACAAAACAAAAAAAAACCATTGAAATTGAACTTTCTAGCTAAGTCACGTATTTTCTTTGCATCATATGGTGTGCATTACAAAGAACAACAACCACTGCTCTCAGATGAGAGGCTCAAACTACCTACAGATTCTGAAGATGCCCAAAAAGGAATAAAACTTATTTGTAGCATTTCCTTTAAAGATTTAAAGGAATAGTTCACCCAAAAATTAAAATTCTGTGACCAATCCCACACCATTTTGTTGTTCTGAACCTATATGGCTTAATTTCTTCGTGGATTTATCTTCATCACCATTCACTTTCATTGTATGGAAAAAAGATTAAAAGCAATTACAGTGAATTGAAGCTAACATTCTGCCCAGCATATTCTTGTGTTCATCGTAAGAAAGTCAAACGTGTTCAGAACAAACACGAGGGTAAGCGAATGATGACAGAATTTTTTTATTTTAGGGTGAACTATCCCTTTAAGGGGGAACCATTCTCAGGCCAGTAACACCTTATGTGGATGCTTTAGTTTTAACGTCACCCACTGTGTACACAACAGATGGACACTAATATGCACAACTGCTCTAAAAGCAAGTGCCAAGTTAATTCTATTAGCTCTGGTGACTGCAAAAGCCCTGTAGCAGATAGCTTATAGGTCAAACACAGAGAGCTCACAGCTCTCCGGGGAAAGTTTAAAGGCCCCCTGCTGGCAGCCTGTTGCTCAGCCTGGTTTAAACAGGCTTCATTGGGCAGGTCTGTTCCTGGAGGCTGGGACTCGTCCCTGAGAGAAGGGGTGGAGAAGAGAGAAAGGGGCAAAGAGCTGTTCTCTGGTGCTATGAACAGAAATGGCAACTAAGGGAGCGGCCGGGGGGGCGGGGGATGGTTGATGAAGTGAAATCTCTGGAGATCTGCGAGAGGAGCATCCATTATTCAACAACCATGGATCATCAGACCTGGACGAGATGCACTGCTGCTTTTGTCAGGATTTGATACCACAGGGAAAAGCAAAAAGGACGTATGTAGATTAAAACAGCAGTTAACATTCTGCTACCAACAAATTCCAGCACTGATGACGTCACTTAAGTTTGTGCTTGATATTAAGACGCAAGCTTGAATGGGTTCGTAATCCTTCATTGTGACATTGTTTCAGTATAACTATACAGAAACCATGCTTTGCTGTATGTGCAGTTAAAAGGGCTTCAAGCAAAGACCCTTTAGGCTTTGAACTCATGCTACAACACTGAACACTGGAACACATAGGCTTTGAAACATTTTGAGGGTGAAAAAATTGTCCCTGGACAGAAGGTAAAATGGAAAGTACTAAAATGGTGCTGAATGTGTAGCAATGCTTGATTCTGAATGAGGGAACTGGGCATCAGGTTGGCCGGTTTACTGAACTCAGGTGTGATTACATACATTATAGGGAAAAACTATTGTAAATGTGAAGAATGCTCCACAAGACATGCAGAAAAAAAAAAAAAAGAGCAAAAGTGAGGGGTACAAAAAAAAGAAAAAAAAAAAAAAAAAAACTCTTGGCCAACAATGTCCCCTGAGCAAGAATTTTCTGTATCCATCTTAAGAGGGATCATTTAATCATTTTCAGGATCTTCAAGGACTTTCCAGCAAAGAGAGATGGTGACGTATCATGAAGTATCCCTGTCTGCCTGGAAATGCTTGTGCTCTCGCTCTTGGGCTCGTAAACAATCAGTGGTCCCATTTTAACAGTCCACATTCAACAATATACTCACTATCTTGTAGAAGCCATCGTGCAGCATTGACCAATTTAGAGACCAACCATTTGCAGTGCAAATAAAATTTTAATACATCAGTTCAGAATTACGCACTACAAGTAATTTCGCACCGGCCCTCAAACACTCATTATTTTTAAGCATGCAAGACCATGTGACCCTTAGAGATACTTCAGTTTTTGTATGGAGAACAGGCCCATACAAAGACCATAAAAGGAGGAACAACATTTGAAAAGCACAGTATTTACTGAGGATGTACAGTATGTGCAAAACAATGTGAACACAAAGCGTAATAAGCCGATAAAACAACTTCAAAAGAGGCCTCTTCACTCAGAGTAAAGCAAAATGTCTGTTGACTCTCCAACTCAGGGGTTTGTTCTGCATTAATTCTCCAGCAGAGGGAGCTAGTGCAGCAGGAAAACATAAAATCAGTGGTCACTGGAACAAAATCAAGGAGTCTGATGAACAGCTGACCTTTAGTCATGGTCTGCGAGTGAGAAATCAAACAGGTCTGAATGTGCCTACTGAATGTACTGCAGCAAGGTGGGGGAGAAAGTGTAGCCGTCCCTGGGCACAGGAAGTTTGTTCACAACCTGTTCTGCTACACTGGGAAGTGGCACATCGACCCGGCCCCTGTGTGTTTGTCTGTGTGCACCGGTGTTATGAAAGGGAAGGGATGGCCTTGCCCCGCCCCTGTGCCCACCAGCTAGGAGATCTTACAGTTGTTCCTGGTGCAGTTCTGGGGCGGGCTCTGAGGAGGCCGAATGGATTTTGAACGTTTGAGGCTGTTGCCTTTGCTGCCTCCAGCAGCGTTGGCCAGCGAGTAGGACCGGCCGTGCATCATGACAGCGTTCATGCCATTCGCCATGGAGAAGGACTTCAGATGGCTTTTGATGGCCACAGGAAGTGGCAGCTTATCAATAAGGTGCACAGGAGTGCAGGACACAATGGCACGGCAACACAAGTCCTGTAGACTGAATACTGCAAGAAAAACACATATATTTGAGTTACAAGACAAAAGACTGTGATCAGAACATCTTCAAGGTTGAACAGTTACATTATATCATAAATAAAAAGCAAAAGCATTTGATACTCTAGGGATTTCCCAGTGGCTGCCTTGATGCATCTACACACTGAGATCATATTTTATTCTCTTTACAGAAGTAATGAGAATGTTTTAAATTATTCAACATTCCCTCAGCAGATGTTAATGCACTCCCTGCATATCTTTTCAGTTAGAATCAAATGGAAATGACTAGACTCAACGCAAGCCTGAGAGATGGGAGCCTCAGTTAAAGGGATAGTTCATCCAAAAATGAAACTTCATCATTTACTCACCTTCATGTTGTTAGCCTCAAGCGCCATTCACACCACAGGCGGCATCGTGCCACAAAGCGACTTGATCACATTCATTTTCAATGATGGTGACATGAGCTGCAGTAACCGTTTGCAACAGATATCGCTGCGGCGGGCGACAAGACAAATAACGGGCAATAACGTTAAAGCGACAGCAGTACGGGCACCCACTAGCGAGACAGACTGCAGAGTGTAGCAACACCAAGCGACAATGCTGTTTGCGGTGTGAACAGGGCTTCAGTCACCAAAAGATGCAATTACATTAAATGGTGACTAGGGCAAATATTCTGCCTAACATCATCTTTTGTGTCCCATGTCATACAGGTATGAAACAACATTAGGGTTAGTAAATGGTGAAAGAATTTGGATTTTTGGGTGAATCGTGCCTTTAACTGCATGTGATCTTTATGTAAAAAAAAAAATTATTCTAGGGAGGCTGATCTGTGCATTTAGCAAAAACATGTGAAACAATGTGTTGCAATAAAGTTACAAAAAGATAAAGTGAGAGACGGAATGTAAATTGCTGCCATTTTGAAAGGCTACATCAGCAGCACTTCCTGCTCTCAGAACTGCAGGATGCTGTTCTGCTAAACAGCTCATTTGGGGCACTACAGAATCTCATGGGAAAATCTCACAACACAGTAGAAACAGACAGAGAAAGAAGTGCTTCACTGAAAGCTTTCTGCCTCTAATTACATAGCTCTGGATGACATTCAGTTTGGTTTTCTTGAACTAATGGAAAGCTATGCTGACCATGGCAGTCTTCCTGCATCACCCAGAAGCAGCAGAAAAGGCACATGGTCTCAATAGAGAAGTTAGGGTTAAAGGCAAAGGTTTCCACTGTTTTTTGTGGGATTATGGTCTAAAATACCAGGAAAGGCAGTTTTGGTCTTTTTTTCATTCATTTGAAACTACAGAAGACGAGAAATGATCCAGAAGTCGGGATTTGGATCAAGAAATTATGCAAGATATCCAATATCTAGAGATCAGGATGGCTAATGGCTGACATAATGGTGTTATATAATTAAAACACTTTAATGATTTAGCATAGGAGATGCATTAAATTGCTGAGACAGTATTCACTATAAATTTATAAACACTATTAATTGACAAGGCTGTTGGCAGATTTTGGAATTGACACAAGGGGAAATACAACTTCTGTTGTTCGCCTAAGGCCAATAATATCAAAATGGCCAAATATTGGCCACTAGTTATGATGTTAGAGTTTGCCTCTTAATGAACAAATGCATGTACACATGCTCACCCGAAGAGAAAGACTCACCTCTATTGGGCCTCCAGAACTTCTCCATACCGTGCCTCATCAGCACAATGCGCGAGAGTTCCGTAAACGATTCAATGACGTTAAAGTTGCAGAGAGGACTCACTTCGAAAAACGTCATGCCGTTCTTCTCCGCGTACGCCCGCGCCTGTTCTGTGGGCACCTGCCGTTTGAATGCCAGATGCAGCCGGTTACCCACAAGAATACGAGGTACACCAGGTGCATGCTGAGAAAAGAAACAAAAAGGTGGTTTAGAAAAGAGGGATGGGAGGAGAGAGAGAGACAGACAGAAGACAAGAAAGTGGGAGATACACAGATACACAGGAGGGCACAGATATGACAAGCCTGTGCCCTCCTGTGTATCTGGGTATCTCCCACTTTCTTGTCTCTCTGTCTTCTCCTCTAGTCCAACGCATAAAGAGCACTCACTCATCTGAGTTGAACTGGGCAATGACTGTGCCAGCCGCAAATCACTGTTGTGCAAGTCAGTCAAATCTGACATTTTAGTGAGACAGTCTTGAGATAAGTCGTGTGTAATTATAAAGCTAAATCATACTCTTAAATCCACATTATTGGATTTTTGCGAACACTAAGCTTTTTTTCCTATACTTCTGTAATATTTTCTGCAAATCACTGCATAATGCGCCCTTCCAAAGATCAGCAAGGTCAAAGCTCATTTTGTAATGAAATTACTTATTCTGAGTCAAGTCACAAGTAGTTGCAGCAAAGTCAAAGTAAAGCCTCAAGTATTATAATATTTACCAAAGCAGATCAAAAGCCTGCTTCTGGTGCCAACTTATACAGTTACTCTATCTCTCTTTGTTCAACTCTTTGTGGAGCACACATGGTTGAGTTCCATTCAGAATTTAATTAAGGTAGCATAACGTTTCCAAAATTATAATTTAAAAGTTAATTTAAGGAAGAATTAAAATAGATTACATTTAAAGAATTTCATTTTACGCTGGAAGTGTAATTTCTAATCATATATTTTATTTTTCAGTGTGAATTACTCATAAAGATGATATCATACACACAATTACGGGGTATTTCAAGAAACATTAGATGATATTACCATAATAATACAATTTTTAAATGCCACCAATAGAAAATGTTATTTAATTTACATACATTTCACCATATTTAATCAATTAACTTTTATTTTATGGACCAAGGTTGGAATAACACATCATCTCCCAGAATTATTTAATTTACTTAAAGGTCTTCAAAATGGACCCAAACAACAAGAAACAGGTTTTCATGTCTATTTTTTTGTGTTGAACTAGCATTATTAAATTCCTCCCATGTATCTGTGATGACATTCTTTGAATTACAAGTCAGTAAATTCCTCTTCCTACCATGCCAATTCAAACTCCAAATCAACATCCTGTGGGGCATGGCCAATTCAATTAAAAAAAATTCCAATTCATGAACTGAAAGGGAGCCAAATCTTAAATTCTGAATTTTGCCCAACCCTGGCAGAAGAGAAACAAATAAATCTTCATCCATTCAACAAACACCCCCATCACGCACAGATATTCTCACAAATATCCACCTAAATATACAGAAACAACATACAATACTCAAACCAACCAAGGAGGATAGAAGGAAGAGAGTGAGATGGGGTAATCTACAAGAAAGAGGGTTGCAGTAAGAGAGGACATCCTCTCTGGATATCAAGCACTGGGCCAAAAGCAGCACGAGGAAAAGGAAGGGGAGGATGTCATCTGAAGTAAGTGTGACACTGCGTGTTGTGGTACATGTCTGAGCTCTGCTGATCTACAGTAGGTCTCAGATGAGACCTGGAGCATTAACAAAATATACATATACATACACTGTATCCTATCAGTCTCAACCTCTCAACATCTGTTCTCTCACTTCCTGTTATCAGCCATATCCTCACCTCGTCAATCTCCCTGATCCAGCGGTCTATCCCGTCAAACGACCAACGGTTGGTGATGTCATACACCAACAGGATCCCCTGTAGAGGACAAACAAACACTTATTGTTAGCGAGTATCCTGTTCATGGAGTGAGATGGGAGGTTAACAGCAGTGACAGGACATGAACTCCAGTCTGTACAGTAATTTCAACACAAAGAATATTTTTAAAATACACTCATAATTGGGAGACTTTATTAATAGAGAATTAAGAGTTTTCTTCAGAAAGGCTTAGACTGTTTACAGGCCAAAATTCAAATGATATATAACATACTGGGGCATCCTACTTAGACTTGTTTCATGTTTCAGTAAGTGAATATGTCTATTGGTGCAGACTGTGACAGTGCACTTAGCAAAACTTCCTCTCTATGAACACGAATCAAACAATGACATTTGACACAGCTAATGTGCATTTACCTGTGCCCCCCTGGAGTATGATCTGAAAATTGTGCAGAACCTGCCTTGTCCCGATGTATCCCTAAAACCAAACACAGACAAGTTAGGACAATGTCACAGAGCACATAGTCTGTCAACAGTACCTCAGTTAAGCTTGACACATGAGTTCGGTTACAAAACCTTGTGAGCTGCCTAGGCAGTAGATTAAGGCATCCCAATATGAAGGCTGTTCCAAAAGGTAGGCAGCAAAATTTGGCCAAAACCAGAGACAGATTTGCATGTATCCTTCGCAGAGAAGGCAATTCAAGAATGCACTGAAAAATTCATCCAAAAGGGCAAAAAAAAAAAAATGTAAATTATAAATGTATTGTATAGATAAAAATAGCTCCACGAAAATTGATTATTTTACCCAAAATGTTTGTGTTACAAGGCTGTCAAATTAAAATTCTAAATTCAAATATTTGTCAAATTCCAAATAAAAACACCCATTTGAACGCTAAAACTGTGCATTTGAATTTTGGATATGTGCCAACCACTGACGATGACTGCAGACGATTGCATTCTTGCACTATAAAAGGCTAGTTGCAGAACAACAAATAGAGTTTAACAGAACGCAGTTGTCTTAATTTAAAAAAAGTTAATTTGCTCCTGCACGAGATGCTGAATAAACAACAAAATGCTGCAAAACGGTTAAAGACTTTCATCTAGTATAAGTATGTTAACATAGAACTGTCTATTGAAGCTCCACCCCTCCCCCCATTAAATGGAATGCACAGCCGAGAATGTTCTTTGCAATAATATAACAGTGCTTTTTTGACTTGAATGTATTTGTTGCACCCATGGAGCTATAAAGTACCTGGAGAGAGCTATCCGTTAGCATCCCCATTCATCACTATGACTGTGCTCAGCTAGCGCAGAGTTCCCAGAAATCTAGCGAAATGGAGGCTGCCATCTTTGCTCATGAGCACTCAGTTCCAGGAATGGGTGTCACTTGACTGATCACTCGTCAGTGGGAATAGATAGGGAAAAATATAAATCAGTTTTACGCTTTTAAGAGCCCTTCAAAAACAATCCGTCACCAGATGATGATGTGCTATAATTAGGGTGGCCAGAAGTCCCGTTTTTCCCAGGACAGTCCCGTATTTAAGCACTTTTTCCTAGTGTCCCAACTTATTCTGAAAAAATCGTGTTTTGTCCCACATTTCCCCTATCCTAAAACTTCGATCGCCTATGCGGCTTTCTCAGTCACGTAAGTATTCTAATCAAAGGTAGCCAAGGATACGGTTTGTAAAACCAATAAAATCACACCGTGTTATTTGAAGTACATGATTGGATTAAACTATCCAATCACAATCCCCTATCAATAGATGTCCAGTTAGTGAACTGATTGAAGAGTTAGTTTGAAAGAGCACGTAGATGAAATTGCGGCTGGAAAAATGTCAAGGAAGCGTGCATGTACATTTTATGAGGATCTTCAAAAAGAGTTTAAATTTCTAAAAAAGGAGTCACAGACAGAGCAGAGTAAAATGAGGTGTGAGATTTGTGGAGCTCGCTTTTCCATCGCCCAAGGAGGCCGCACCGACATCGTGCAGCATGTTCATACAAAAAAGCATGTGGATGCTGCTAAAAGTAAGTGTGCCACACCAAGTGTTAGCAATTTTTTGGTGAAGCAAAGTTCTGAATCTGACAAGGTGCATACAAGTGAAGGACTTTTTGCTTATCATTCTGTTGTGCATGGCCATAGCTTTGCACATTCATGACCTTAGAAAAGTCTTGCAGGCCAGGTTGGAGGAATCATTCATACCCTCTGACATTAAAAAGCATCTGGATGCCCTGGCTGAAGCTAGTGTCATGTGAGCGGATGATTTCTTTTGTGCAGACAGAAACTTCTATTCAGCATCGGTGGATTACCTACAAAATTGGAGCCACTTATTGGAGAACACAGAAAAACATGAGTGGGCCCTACAGAGTGACATCCCAGAGTGGAAAGACATTCAGAGCAGCCTCAAACACTTCTACTTCAGAATCCCTACTCTCAGTTTGATTGAGGAAACCACGCTCTTTGATGAGTGGGCTTGCGTGAAAAACATTGTCACTCGTAGCATTACTGAGTGGAACAGATGGACAGACGTTTTTCATGAGCTGGAGAGCAAGACCATCAACTTGAGTCTTAGCCAAAATCGTGGAGTTTGTTTTATGCCTGCCTGGGACATCTGCATCTGTGGAGTGTGTGTTCTCATTAATGAACGCAGCATGGACACCAGATAAATCTTGACTCAGTCATGAAGGCAATGCATTTCATACGTCTTAATTTTGGACTGGACTGCTCTGCAGTTTACGATAAACTCTTGAAAGACAGAGAAATATTGCTGCTGGTGAAAAGTACAAGGTGACAACAGTTACAGATGCGGATGCACCCTCTACTTCGCATTGATCTGTGCCTAGGTAAGGATACGTCAATTTCATTTTTGCCGGGAGGGGCTGTCCTGATTTCCACAAGCAGGAATCTGGTCACCCTAGCTATAATGTAATGAAATAATTGAAATGGTTCTTGGAAAATGTATTATTTCGTCATAAAACATGGCTACTTTTGAATGGCTGTCTATGGAGAAACATGCTTTTTGCCATCGGGTGGTGTAGTTCCAGCATCTATCAGCAGGTGCTAACAGGGACCTGCTAACCAGCCAATTCCTGACCCCCTAGTTGCGCCCACCTGTGGACTAAGGAAACAACGTAAATTTGAAAATCCGGGGCCTCATTTATAAAACATATGTACCATCAGAGCTGATCCTAAATTTTTATGGATTTGATCCTATGCCAAAGTTGAGGAACAAATCGGGATTTATAAAGGCAGAAACTTAAGTGAAAATGAGTACATCAACTGACAAGCATGCGTACAAATTTTTTTTGTGCTTATGCTCCAGAGCAAGGGTGCACTGACTTGATTTTTTTTATTTTTAGTGATGCAAATACATATCAGTGACTGACTGAATTTATTAATAAATGAGAGGGGCCTGGGTAGCTCAGCGAGTAAAGATGCTGACTACCACATCTGGAGTCGCAGGTTCAAATAGAGGGCGTGCTGAGTGACTCCAGCCAGGTCTCCTAAGCAACCAAATTGGCCCAGTTGCTAGGGAGTGTAGAGTCACATGGGGTAACCTCCTCCTGGTCACTTTAATGTGGTTGTCGCTCTCGGTGGGGCATGTGGCGAGTTGTGCATGTATTCCGTGGAGAAAAGCATGAAGCCTCCACAAACGCTATGTCTCTGCGGTAACACGCTCAACAAGCCACGTGATAAGATGCGCTGATTAACGGTCTCAGACACGGAGGCAAATGAGACTCGTCCTCCGCCACCCTGATTGAGGCGAGTCACTACGCCACCACAAGGACTTTGGGAATTGGGCATTGCAAATTGGGGAGAAAAATTTATAAATAAAAAAAAAATGAGTAAGAACGTTAACGTGAACAAGAACATTTCGATACGAGTCAGAATGTGGTCATATTTAGATTATGTATGCGTAATGTAAATGTTTTGGATATCCCTTGCAACAGAATATTTATTTATAGCCCTTTCTGCACATTTCCGTAAAAAAAAAAAAAAACAAAAAAAAATAAAAAATTCTGAGACCGATAACAGGCAGGTGTAATATACGGTATGAACTATATCAAGCACATTTTTGGAGTGAAGAGGAGAGATTATAGTTAAACATAGCAAAATCAATATTCAGATGGCTAAAAAGCACCGCAACAGCCTCATATAAAACTTGTTTACATTTTTATTTTTTTGATCTATGGCAAGAGCGAGCAGAAGAGAACAGTGGGAAGAGAGCTTTCCAGCTGCGCAAGCATGTAGTTTATACAGAACACGATTGCCATGTAGAAATATGAATATTTCCTTTTTGAAATTAAGGTTTAGCAAGAATATGGACATTGATTGAATAGTGTGGATTTACAGTTAACATGGTCAATGAATGGATTTGTTATTGATAATAAAAATGAATAACTGATGAGGAGTTGTTAAATAGGCTGCATATGTGCAGAAACCGGTAGCTACACTCACTATTTTAGAAAACCTTGCCAACCATACAAGAATATTCCACAAAAAATGAATGAATAATTTGCACATGCACTTTTATTGTATTCTGTCTCACCATATTAGGATATGTGTGGGCGTTCTGTAGGTGGAGTCTGTGTGCTTGTTCACATATGCAAGTTTTTAAGATTAATTGGGATATATAAAGTTGGATGCTTTTAGAAAAAAAATGTGTGTACACGAACATTTTATAAATCGTTTGTAGGATCATTTAGGAAATTGTTGTACGTTCACATCTAAGATTATTTTATGAAAGTCTTTATTAATGAGGCCCCTGGTGACTTTAAAATTTAATTTAATTCATTTTTGATAATATTTAAGGTAAAAATTCAAGTTTAGTTCCTCCTCTAATGTCCAACTCTATTAGAATCAATTTAGTTTAGTCTCCCGTGCATTTCACTTGAGGTGAGCTATTTGTGTGCTGCTCAAAACTGCCTATGAGGAGCATCCTAAATCAGTCACCAATGAGGTTCTATTTCAGTTAGAACGCTGCCTTAGATGGCAGCTACCTATGTAGGCAGTAGACAGCAAGGCAGCTCACTAGGTTTTGGAAAATAAATCTAGAATGTTTAGGATGTTGCATGGAGTTTGAAGTTAACTCAAAAACAAATCGACTCAGGCACTCATGTCTGCGTCACAACCCAGAAAAACTAGTTTTCCACTGTGGCACACCCGCACCCAAACAACCTTGTCAGCTGCCTACTCGCTCTATCTGTGAGAACTTTCTCACACAGTTAAACTGGCCCTAATGGGTCAAATGCATCTGCACAAAGATTTACTGTGACGGCTGGCTTTTCGAAGTGGTGGTACATTAACCGCATCCATGTTGTTTACCGCTGCAGTGCCACATTCACATCAGAGAGTTCATCAGATATACCTGGCTCAGATACCTGGGAGCTCTGAAACATGTGCTGGAAAAGATGTAGGTCGAGTTTAAAGCCCTAAAAAAGCGATTGGATCCTCTGTTCCAAAAACTAGTGAGCTGCCTACAGAAACAGCATTTTAAGGCATCATAGGTGCGCTACCAACGTGAAACGTATTATTGCTGCCACATAAGACACTTGTTTTGACCAAATTCTAAGGGGCAGTTCACATTTTTGCATCCATCAGAGATTTAAAAAAAAAAAAAAAATTCTATGTAAATATGCGCTTGATGGACCTCTTTGACCGTTATGCCGTGTCTCGCTGTTTTTTCAGCATTTCGTGCAGGAGCGCCATGTTTTCAAGATGCTGTGTCAAATCTCAAGAACTTCAACTTTTCAAAACGTGTTTCGAGACAGCTGTATTCTGTTCCATTTGTTGCGCTACGTATAGCTTTTTTTAAACGCAAGAACGCATTTGATCTGAAGGGCCCCTAAGGCAGCATTGCATCCTTTGTAAAGAAGCCAATCACAGAATACACTGCAACAAGCTCGGTGAAAACATAAACCCAAGATGGCGGACGAGGGGAGAGCAATGTTGATTACAAATTAAACTTTTATAGCCTTTAATAATGAAAAATACCAATAAATACTTCAGTGCAATTAAAAATGGCTTATTTTTCTCCTTTGTTATTAGAGTACAGCATCACATCTCTTTTGAAATGATTCAACAGATGAGTCTCCCATGCGGAGGCAGCAGGCAGCTCACTAGGTTTAGGAACGGAGCTTGAGAGTCATTGGTAAAAGGAGGAATGTACTGTATGTGGCACATTACAATAAAGCATTCCATTATATATCCCAGTACATTATAGCAAACCATGGCAATTTCCTCAAGGGCTTTAAGAATTACTCCTCAGGCACTTACAACCCTGTGTGTGAACGCAAATTAGCTTGTTGTTTGTCTTCATAATGTGTAATTCTGCTGTCTTAATATACAATGCCTTCCTGATCAAGAAAATTTTCGTTGTCTCTGGGGAAATGGCTAAATGCTTTTATGGATGTATAACAGGTTTTCCTGCAGGCGGTGAGCTAGATACTTCTCAGCCACTTTCAGTTAATGGAACCTTTGGTTATTTATGAGCTATTTATGTCTTATTAAAAAACAAATATAAGGCTACTTGCATCCCTTTTTTATTGCACCACAGATTTCCTTATCTCACATGTCCCACTGACAGGGAAACAGCCTAAACCCATATCCGTGCGGAAGATGAACATGTGCAGTGATTTATTGCTTTGTAAATCAAGTCCCGTCTGTCTCAGGGTTTTTAATTTCCAATGCAATGGCAAAGAAAGCCTGGGGAATGGAGCTCCACTGTAAGTCAAGCCACTGACTCATCACTATGAACCAGACAACTTTCAACAGGCATATATTTTCTCTAAGCCAGTGATGCATTGTTTTATCTTGACGAGTGAAACAAGTCGCTGCATTATTAGCTCTTTTCAAAGCTCTTATGGAGATAAAACTTTCCCCCGTGCTCTTCCACATTCCCCCCCAAAAACACATAAAACATGTATGTGTTGTATAGTGCAAAGGGGTTACGATCTACTTACCAAAGTTCTAGTTTTACTCTTCGCCCATCCAACAGAATCGTGGTGGTCTTGTAGTCGATTCCTGTTGAAAGAGAGAGAGAACATTTAGACTACCAGCAGAAATCAGGCATAGCTTTCTACAGTAAAGATAATTCCTAAAACAGATGATTCATAGTAACTCAAAAGCTGTGGCCAGGTAGCATAATTGCATTTGGTGTACTGTTTGCTTTTGCACAACTTAATTTAATTGTGTGAAAATTCATTCTCTCATTGAAAGGCACTAAGGATAAACTGTTTTTTGTAAATGAAACAGCTCCTATAAAAAATAGTATTAGGGTAGCAGAGCATTTACAAAGAGGACAATAACATGCAAACAGACGTAACAATGAATTAAACACAGAACAAATACGAGTATGCGTGGTGTAACGTTCACTTTCATTGCATGGAAAAAAAGATGCAATACAGTGAACGGTGACTGAAGCTAACATTTTGCCTAAAATCTCAAAAGGATCTTTTTATTTCCTTTTACAATAAATCTCCACTTTCACTTTCACATTCTGAAAGTGAAAGAGAAGAATTCTAGTAAATTGACTTAAATATTGATCTGTTTCTCACACCAATAATATCGCTTCTGATTACATAGATTTAACCACTGGAGTCTTATGGATTACTTTTATGCTGCCTTTGTGATTTTTTGAGCTTCAAATGTCTGGTCACCATTCTTGCATTGTAAGGACCTACATAGTGGAGATATTCTCCTAAAAATCTTCGTATGTGTTCCGTAGAAGACAGAAAGTCATACACATCTGGGATGGTGTGAGGATGAGTAAATGAGAGAATTTTCATTTCTGGGTGAACTGTCCCTTTAAGGCAGAAAAGGAGGGGGACATGGCAGAGGCTTTTAAGTAGAGAGACGAAAGAGGAAAGATGGGGCCTTTTTTTAAGATCCTTCGTAAAGCTTTGACGACTTTGTGACAGAACATGCCTGTAGAAGGGTCTCTGCTCACACTCAGCTAGACAGGCACCCTAAGAGCTCTTGACAGGCGAACAGCGACTGGTTTTGAGCCCATAGGGTTTGCTTATCCTTAATTATTAAATATCTAAAGAGAATGTAACAAAAGCTACATGGGTCGCACTTAAAAAAAAAAATAAAAAAAAATATGGGAGCTGTTTTCTTGCTTTTCTTCAACCTCCCCATCCTGCAAATGATTTGCACAGGTACCAATGTACACTAAGCCAAAGACGCATCACACTTCCTTCCTCGATCCCCCCTCCTCTGCACTTTTGGGTAATTGTATGGGCAGATGTCTCTGCAACATGGCCCGACAAAGGCAGTACAGTGTAATTATCATCTCAGGTTCCAGCTAATGGGGCGCTGACTAACCCTTCCCAGCCTAGTGAGCAAAAACAGCCTAAAGCAGCTGGGTTTGAGGAAGAGCCTGGAAGTGAATGATCCAGCTGGAGTTCAAATCAAATCAATCAAATCACTTTTATTGTCACACAACCATATACACAAGTGCAATAGTGTGTGAAATTCTTGGGTGCAGTTCCGAGCAACATAGCAGTCGTGAAAGTGATGAGACATATACCAATTTACAATAAACATCAGATTAACACAACACAATTAAAGTCTAATATACACATAATTACACACAACACAATATACAAATAATAACATACACTGTACAGTATACAATACATACAATACATAGTATATATAGAATGTACAGTAGGTTGTATTGTACTGTACTGACATTCGGCTGTCGGCTGATAGTAAGTTGTTAAGAGAGAATCTAATATAATAATAATATAATTTATGATAGTCCGGTGTGAGATATAAGAGTAATAAAATGCAGTGCTGACGTATTTTGATTGTGGGAGATCAAGAGTTCAAAAGTCTGATTGCTTGGGGGAAGAAGCTATCGTGAAGTCGGCTGGTGCGGGTCCTGATGCTGCGATACCGCCTGCCTGATGGTAGCAGTGAGAACAGCCCATGGCTCGGGTGGCTGGAGTCTCTGATGATCCTCCGAGCTTTTTTCACACACGGCTTGGTATATATGTCCTGGAGGGAGGGAAGCTCACCTCTCCGATGATGTGTCTGGCAGTTTGCACCACCCTTTGCAGGGCTTTGCGGTTGTGGGTGGCACTATTGCCGTACCAGGCGGAGATGCAGCCAGTCAGGATGCAGGTGTAGAACCGTGCGAGGATGTGGCGGTTCATTCCAAACTTCCTCAACCGTCTCAGGAAGAAGAGGCGCTGATGAGCCTTCTTCACAACGACTTCAGTGTGGATGGACCATGCGAGTTCCTCAGTGATGTGGACACCCAGGAACTTGAAGCTGCTGACTCTCTCCACTGGTGCTCCATTGATGGTGATGGGACTGTGTTCTCTGTCTTTTCTTCTGAAGTCCATCACAAGCTCCTTTGTCTTACTGACGTTGAGGGAGAGGTTGTGCTCCTGACACCAGTGTGTCAGAGTGTGCACCTCCTCTCTGTAGGCTGTTTCATCATTGTCAGTGATCAGACCTACCACCGTCGTGTCATCAGCAAACTTAATGATGGCATTGGAGCTATGTGTTGCCACACAGTCATGTGTGTACAGAGAATACAAGAGTGGGCTGAGAACACAGCCCTGCGGGGCTCCAGTGTTGAGGGTCAGCGATGAGGAGATGTTGCTGCCTATTCCAACCACCTGGTGTCTGCTTGACAGGAAGTCCAGGATCCAGCTTTGGAACAGGCACAATGGTGGATGTTTTGAAGCATGTGGGGACTACAGACAAAGAGAGGGAAAGATTGAAAATGTCCGTAAAAACACCAGCCAGTTGGTTCACGCGTGCTCCGATGACGTGGCCCGGAATGCCGTCTGGACCCGCGGCTTTGCGGATATTCACCCGTCGGAAGGATCGGGATACATCCGCTACAGAGACGGAGCATGAACTAACCTCTGTAGCTTCGGCCGCGAGAGCTCTCTCCATGAGGGCGGTGTAATTTCCCTCAAAACGAGCATAAAAAGTATTTAGCTCATCCGGGAGAGAGGCAGCGGTGTTCATGGCGGTGTTTTTATTCCCTTTAAAGTCTGTGATGATATTAATTCCCTGCCACACGCTTCTAGAGTTGGTGGTGTTAAACTGTCCTTCAATCTTGTTCCTGTACTGGCGTTTTGCTGTTCTGATCATAACTGGCTCGTTTATGCTCCTCTGCGTTCCCGGAATTAAAAGTGGAGGTCCGCACATTAAGTGCCGCGTGAACATCGCTATTAATCCATGGCTTCTGGTTCGGATAGATCCGTATTGTTTTGGTCAGAACGACGTCCTCTACGCACTTTCTGATGAAATACGTTATGCTACCAGCGTAAAGCTCGATGTCGTCATCAGAGGCGGACCGGAACATCCCCCAGTCCTTGTGATCAAAACAGTCTTGTAGCGTAGAATCTGATTGGTCAGACCAGCACTGGATCGTTCTGAGGGCGGGTGCTTCCTGTTTCAGTTTCTGCCTGCAAGCGGGCAGAAGCAGAATGGAAGAGTGGTCCGATTTGCCAAATGGTGGGCGGGGGAGGGATTTGTAGCCATCCCGGAAGGGAGAGTAGCAATGGTCCAAAACCCGGTCCCCTCGTGTGTTAAAACTAATGTGTTGGTGGTATTTTGGTGCAACTGATTTGAAACTGGCTTTGTTAAAGTCCGCGGTCACAATGAACGCGGCCTCAGGGTGCGCAGTTTCCTGTTTGCTTATAATCCCGTACAGTTCCTTGAGTGCCCGGTCTGTGTCGGCCTGCGGCGGGATGTACACAGCTGTGATAATGACCGCTGTGAATTCACTCGGTAGACAGAATGGTCGACACAGAAGCATGAGAAATTCCAGATCAGGAGAGCAGAATGACTTGATAGAATGTACGTTCCTCTGATCACACCAGGATTTGTTGATCATAAAACATACACCACCACCTCTGCTTTTACCTGAGAGGTCTTTCGCTCTGTCCGCTCGGTGCACGGAGAACCCCGCGGGTTCAATGGCCGAGTCTGGAATCTCCGCAGACATCCAAGTTTCCGTAAGGCAGATAATGCAGCAGTCCCTCATCTCTCGTTGGAAAGAGATCCGCGCTTTCAGCTCGCAGAGCACGTTATATAATTGAGGACACCTAAGAGGGATCAAGTGTACACTGACATGTGCGGGCATGTTTAATTCAATTTGAACAGCCTATTATTATTATTATTATTATTATTAATGAATGGAGGAAACAAAGATGCTTACAATTGGAGAATGTAGTGCCGTTGGATTTTTTCACAGTAGGACGGTTTTCAATGTAATATTTTTCTACTGTCAAATACAAATGTGAATGAGAGAACAGAGCATGTTTTCTTTGTGTCTCGTTGTGCTCGTTCATGATATATTTAAAGCTCTGAATTGGAATGCATATATTTATGAATGCTGAGGAGCTTTGAACATGCAAGGGTGAGTCTGAGAGTGTTATCTAAAAGAATGCTGGAGCACATGAAAGCATTAAAACATACATGCCTGAGGCTAAGAAGGGTAGAAAAGCTGGTTTAACTGAGATCCAACATTGCAACAGATTTAGCATGTGTGTGTGTTTACTCTGCACTTGGCAGGATAAACAGCACACATGGAGACTATCACTTTACACTGAGCAAAACTTCCATCTGATAATCACTTTATAATTAGTATGACTCTGAACTAGAGAGAATCTCTTTCCACTAAAAAAAGGTACATAAGATGAGAGCAGTGTCATAATGTAAAGCCTTTTTAAAAGATTCCAAATCACACTCTCAGAATAACTCTAAGGTTTAGCTGTTCACAGTTTTATGCCTCAGTTTGGTCAGAGATCAGATCTATTGACAATACTGACTATAACTATTAAAGATACACAGATGTATCGGTTTTGTCAGATAAAAGCAACTATCACCGATCACCACACTCTGTTGCATTGGGTTCTGTGGATCCTGCAGGAGTGCAGGCCTCTACATCAGAACTGCCTTTGATACAAGGGGCTGAGGTGGGTTCGAGCAGGCATTATTTAGTCTGGCTTTTAGGCAGCACTGCAACATAACACAGAATTTTGAGCAGGAACAGGGCAGCCTCAACTCGGCTGTGTAAAGACGCCTGTAGAGACACTGAAAATAGTTATTAAGTTGTGTAATTATCAGTGATTTGAAACAAGGGAGCCTAAAAAAGCAGAACCACCAAACTTCTGCACGGGATTAAGAGTATTGTGCACAATTTTAATAATTCCCACAAGTTCCACATTCAGCGCGTTCACTTTCCACATTCACTTTAAAGTGCAACTGTGAATTACTAAACCAATAGATACAGAGGAACAAATAAAATCAATAAACTTTTATCAAATTGAAATTTCAGAAGATGCGCTAGTAAATCTGCTCAATCTCTCTCTTTCTCTCTCTCACGTGCAGCTGTCAGCAGCGTATTGAGCGCTTGAGTTTAGTGTGAGCTCGTGCAGTGAGGGAGCACTTATAATATAAAAAATACAAATATTTTAAAATATCCAAAAATCCTTTAAAAAAAAGATACATTCACCTGAGAAGTAGCATATAAGATATTTAGACTTGCTTTTAGAGAATAGATCTTGAATATATTTTGTCTTTACTGCACTCGCAGAAGTATAACCAAGTGAAGAAATACACTTATATTTAAGATACAGTCTCTGAAAGCAAGTCTAAATATCTTATATGTTGCTTCTCAAATAAATGTATCTTGTTTTAAGGATTTTTAGACTATTTTAAATGGAAGACAAAAACACTTGATAACAATAGGATTTTTTGCAGTGAAGTTTTTACTGAATTAAATTTAATAAAAAGTATTTTTTTTCCTTTAATTCAGGGCATGTCATTTAGAGGTATTTTTAAAAGATGATTTTGTTCTCTTTATTGTTAGTAAGCATGTTTAATACAACCTTTTAAGTCGGGGCACAAGCTGAATAGTCGGTTAAGAGCTAATGATTAATCATTGCAATAATCACCGAACGGTCGAATAACCGTTAGTTTAGTCAATTATTAAAATAATCGCTAGTTGCAGCCCTATTGTAAAGGTACAAAATGTACCTGGAAATCAAATATTGCCCCTCACTGAAAAAGTTGATTTCTGACCCTGGTTCCATCTGACCTATACAGGAATAGAGAAAAGTATGCCCACCCCCCGCAGTGACATTTAGGTGAGTTTGTTGTATGTTTTAGTGTTACAAGTTTTAAGCTAAGCTTGCAATGCTTTTGGGAAGTGCAGCCCTGGCGGAATCTGAACTCTGCAGAAAACTCTGAATTGCGAGATGTTTCATGTTTGTTTATTAAATATTTTGGCTAATTTCATGATGCTTTTAGCCACCAAAAAGAGAGTAGTATTTTAAGGCTCATTTGATACATTGTGCTATGTTTAAATCCCTTCAGCAGAGTGCCGCAGATTTCCCCCAAAAAAATCAGTGCAGTAACTGCAAAAAAACTCTCCATTTTCCTTATGAACTTACAAATAACTATGGAATTCATTTACAAAAGTTATATCTTCACTGACTGGACTACTTGGTCTTTAAATGCTCAAAAATCCAATGGAAATTAAAGATTCATCCTTCAAATATTAACATAGAAGGGGAAAGGAAAAGCACTCTGTGGTTATGTAGTTCCCACTGAGCTATCTTCCAAATTAGTCTGTCTATCACTAGTACTAGCAGCAGTCTGCATTTCTCCTCAACTTTAGACTCTAAATTAGGGGTGCACCGATCAATCGGCCACCAATCGGAATCAGCCAATATTAGTCTTAAGGCCGATCATGCCAAGATTTAGGACTGATCTTTTTTGCAGCGCAGGGAATCACACATACACTGCTCCTCTAATGAATGAGCGCTTGCTCAGCCCTCGATGCATGACAGAGTGGCCTTTGGAGGGTGAGTTGGGAATTCTAAGCATTCACGAATTTAAACTTTCAGACATGCTGTAATTCAGATGAAAATGCCGTTTTGTATTTTAAATATGTAAGAATTACACGTGTATGAATATTAAGTTGCCCATTTTCTAGAGTCGTTACGGTAGTAATTCTGACTCGCTACACAGTGAGCAGGACGAGGATAAAGAGGCTGCTAACGGGTATAAAAATGAACTAAACAACAAATAAACATTAGAAATAAACACAGAGACTGTTTGAGCGATCACGATCACTTTCAGCTTCACTCTCTTCAACATGAGCGCTCTCAGTGTCAATCAAACATACATGCTCTCAATATCTCAGTCACTCATCCCAGTGCTATTCTCTGAGGATCCCAATTTAAATCAGATTAATATTAGTCATAATAACAGATGTAACTGTTTAAACTTTAATAAAGGCACTGCGTCTCCACACATTTGCTTAATAATTAGTGATTTGTTACAACAAGGTGCCAAAGACAGTAAACAAATCATAGATCTTTTTGTAAAGTGTTACTGTAATTTTACTGTGTGGGGCATAAACATAACTGCAGCATATAACTTGCAAAAGTGTGGCAAAGGGCACTTTTCTTTTTTCTAGTGTTAAAAAAAATAGGAAATCGTATCGCACCACTAGTGCTTAATATGCAGTTGTTGCCTCAAATTTCACATAGCTACAGATATTTTTTCATTTAATGCCAGTCTGGCCTGTAAAATAAATCTTTTTGATTAACTCTTTCATTCTTTCTTCTCCGTTGCTTAAAAAAAACAAAAAACAAAAAACAAATGGAATCGCCATTGAAAAATCATGATCGGTGCATCCCTACTCTAAATATTTACAGATGTCCTCTCTGAACCAGCATGAAATGAGTAAACACAGAAGAACCAACACACAACTCACTTTTTTTATTTTTATTTTTTTCACAAACAGCTAGATCCAAAATCAATTCATAGGGCAAGGCGTTTTTTTACAATGCTTCGAGTAGAATATAGGACAGATATACTCAGGTTTTTGGCTTGCTTGAACTAGAACACTCTAGAAATCGAATTACTAATTTGCCATTTAGATGTTGCATGTATCCAAAGCAAGTTACAGTACACTTACCACAGGGACAGTCCCCCTGGTTTAACATGAGGTTAAGTGCCTTGCTCAAGGGCACCATGGTGGTGGTCCATGGATCGTCCCTTACATCTTGTCCTACCCAGACATGATGTGATAAGATTCCAGCGACAAGCAATCTGTCTGTCCACACCAGGCGTGATGCAACACTGCGATATTCATACACTAAAATGAGGATAATTTACGGTAAAGTGTAAAAAAACAATGCAATTACAGACAGAAAATTCTCACATAAGCGCCATAACACTTTCTACGGCAAGCCCCAACGGGAAAAATACACAATCACACACATACACAGGGAAAAGTTACTTTATGGATCGCATCCTTATTCAGTCTGTTTATGTTCACACGATACTCCTGCTGTTATTTCGCTGATCTCCATGTGACAGGAAGCAGAGAGAAAGTTAGAATGTGCCATTCTGAAACTGTGTGTGTGTAAACCATCTGAGCACATCAAGACAGCATGTCCCTCAGGGACATATGCCTACAGCGTTATTCACTAGGGGTGTAATGATGCATCGATCCAATGACCAACGATCCAATGTTATCGATACAACGCGTAAATATCAATATAGACATTTTTTAAAGATGTACGTTTATTTTAATACTCTCATGTCAGCCTCGTCCGTACGCATTTCCTTCAGGCAGTGAAGCAACCGTATTACATTAATTTACCTTTATGAGCGCTAAATCTGCTTTTCATGTGGGACACGGATGTGCGCGAGGTCTTTGTGCTCTGGTATCCATGCGCATGCATCAACCGAGCTTCACGCGAAATGCCAGCTGCATTGACAGGATCCGTGCGAGCGCATCAACCAAGCACTTTGAGCGTGGCTCAAATGCACGATTAATTCGGGCTTCCATCTATATTGTTGCACATGCGACCCATTTGAATTTTACATGAGAATTTGCTATTTTAAAGTATTGAGAAGTTCAACCATGTGAAACATCTTGACGACACCGACATTCTGAACAGCACTAACAAGGGAAATAGAAACACCTGCTCAGTTCCAGCATCAGTTATAAGACTTTACACATCTACACATCAGCACCCCCTTACTAACATTTATCCCAGTTAACGGTAACAGAATTTTTCATTACAACTGTGGAAGTTGTAGCCAAGAAAACCAAGGATAGCACAGATAGTTGGAAACAAGTCATGGGTATGTAAGTACTTTGAATTGGACTAAACTGAAAAATTACTTGTGCGTGACTTAATTTTTTATATTATTTATCTGTATAATTTTTTTCAACATCTGAAGTTCCTTATTTTGTTGTGGATGTCCCAATGTGTACTGAGAGAGCTGAATAAAATAATCAAATTATATTTTGGTTGCATTTGAGGGCAAAAAAACAATTTCACTGATTGTGTAAAATAGGCACATAATATCGGAATATTGATCGCAGGCCACTGAATCAAATCGTACCGCGGCAGACTTTGAAGTATCGGCAAATATCAGATCGCAGGCCAAGAGAATCCATTCAAGATCGTATCGTGATGAAACGTCCGATTTACACCCCTATTATTCACCGTCACAAGCCTTATTAGGGCTGAAATCCATGGATGGTTCATGCAGACATCTGTGTTGATTTTTAGTGATTGTGCAAAGCAGCTCTTTTGAAGCTGGACCAGCAAGCTCCCCCAGGACAGCTCAGGCAAGAGTTGTCGTTGTGAGAGCTCTCACACTCATAAAATACACACTGCTCCCTCATACGTTGAGCCAACAAGATAAACAGCAGCACATTTGTATGAAAAGGTCTGGAACAAGAGCAACTCGGGTCCGGTTCTCCTGCCTGTACACACGCGTCTCATTTGAATATGAAAGGCATAGGTCCTTACTAGTGGGAGTAAACTGGTCTCTCGATCACCTCATTCATTTCAGCATTAGGACAGAGTGTGGATTATCTCATCACAGCAAAACGAAAGCTGTGAAATAAAAAAATTAAAAAGCTTAAAACTGGTCTTTACGGTTTGCTATACAGAGTTTGTGGCTACCTGTTCTGCTTTTTCTCAAAAGCTCAACGAACATAGTCATGTAAACACAACTATTCCCTTTTTTTGTATTCTGAGGGCATTCACAGCTCTTAAATACACACCCAAAAAACTGTTTGCAAAATCAAGATGTTAAGAAGCAAACTCCTGGAAATTTCATGGACAGCAGGAATAATTTTGACAAATAAACATTAAACTGTATGCTAAACAACCAATTAGTGGAAAATGTCAAAGTGTCATGAGAACTCGTGATAATTCGTCCAAAATGGCAAAATCATAAGATATTGTATGACTTGGCTCGTACGACTGGCTTTAGGACCAACCAACAAATCAACAAACAGAATTTCAAATCTATACAATACAGGCATCAAATTTCAGCTAGCCACCAATCCAAAGAAATCCAAGAAATGAAACGTCTGTGAACAAATCTGGTTACTCATTCCATATTTATTTATGCAATCCGAAATGACTGATGTACCTAACAAACTTCTCATGTCTCCTTAAAAACCCTGATGTTTCCTCTCTTCTGTGGTACACACAAGTTATCTTCCAATTCAATCATGGTTAAGTACAGAAATAATGCTTGATCAAAACTAGGGCTGGCTATTGATCACAGATTTTCAATTTGATTTCAATTTCGATTCAATATGGATTCATATGGGTTTATTTCAGTTATAATGTCCCATTTGCTTAAAAGATCTCCCAGCTAATGCTATTAATTGGGGACCTTTTAAGTAGGTATATTAGGAAAAAATTCATTTTACTCATATTTTATTACTTTATCATTATTTTGATCACATTTTGGCTTTTTAAAAACAAACATAAATGTATTCAATCAACAAATAAGATATTATATTTTATATATTATTTTTGTTACATATTTATTGTTAAATTGCATAATTTGTACTATTTACAAGTATTTACATTGATTTAACACATGCTAAAACCTGTACCGTCTCTTTAACAAACAAAAAAAAAAAAAAAAATGGCATTTCTGTAAACAGCGCCTTTAAATGACTGCATGTTAACTAGAGAGGACTCGAATGGCTTTACCTCATCTGTGCGATGCATGATTAGAATAAAAAAATAAAAGTACAAATAAAAAGTTTGTGGGGGGCCTGGGTAGCTCAGTGGTAAAAGACGCTGGCTACCACCCCTGGAGTTTGCTAGTTCGAATCCCAGGGTGTGCTGAGTAACTCCAGCCAGGTCTCCTAAGCAACCAAATTGTCCCGGTTGCTAGGGTGGGTAGTGTCACATGGGGTAACCTCCTCGTGGTTGCTATAATGTGGTTCGTTCTCGGTGGGGCGCGTGGTGAGTCGAGCGCAGATGCCGTGGTTGGTGGCTCCAAGCTATGTCTCCGTGGCAACGCACTCAACAAGGCAACTGGGATTCATCCTCCGCCACCCGGATTGAGGCGAATCACTACACCACCACGAGGACTTAAAAGCGCACTGGAATTTTTTTTTTTTTATCAACACCTGACTGTAAAGAACAGAAAGGGTATCAAAAGAGATGGTATTCAATGACTAATGGGTTGTATGGATCTCATCTTGGACACACATTACACAGAACAACTGTTACACTCAACACGCTGTGAAAGGATCTCGCTTCTGAACACTTCACAAATAGCCTACACAATTATTGGTGAGTGAAATGTTAAACATTTACCAACCAGTTGCCAAATATATTCACTTTAGTCGCATAGCACGAAATTTGGTTGCAAATGTGAGTGATTTCCTCTCATTGTAGTAGAAGGTTGCGCACTGAGTGAAAGATTGATCTTGGGATTTAAGAATCGATATCGAAATCATTCAAAAGAAGATTGCGCTTAATCGTAAAAACTATATTTTTACCCACCCCAATCAAAACCCTGATGTTTCTCTTTTTCCATGCTCCAAACAAGTCGTTTTCCTAAGCAAAAATCTGGGTTACAGTGTACACTTAGAATGGAAGTCAATGGGGCCCATTTGTAAATGTTAAAATACTCAATGTTTCAAAAGTAAAGCCACAACAAGACGTATACAATATGTATGTTAACATGCTTTTAGTGTGATAAAATATTTTACTAACCTTTTCTGTATATATTTTATCTAATGCTGTAAACCCTTAACCCCAAAACGACCATGAAAACAATTATTTAAACAACTGTACAGCTTAAATATCACACAAGTTTTAACAGAAAAATTAATGTGTGCTTTTATAAAATTGTAAGTTTTACATTTCTGCCTTTAAACCCTCCAGAAATTGGCCCCATTCAATTAAATTTTTTGTAAGTGCCTCACTGTAACCTCCATTTTTGCTCTTTTTAAAGAAGAGACAAAATATTGGATGGATCAAGTTACTTTATAGACATCCGGTAGCAGCGGTACAAACAAATGAATTCATTTCAGATAATTTTACTCTGGATAGGGGCACCCGGCAGGGATGCCCTCTTTCCCCATTATTGTTCTGTCTTGCCCTGGAACCATTAGCAGCTGATTTTCCAGGGGTGGTGGCGGAAGGTATGGCACATAAGCTTTTGCTTTACACAGATGATATTTTATTACTCGTCTCAGACCCCACTAGATCTATGCCTTGTCTCAACAGGATTATTAATTCCTTTTCCAAGTTCTCAGGATACAGAGTCAATTGGTCTAAATCCGAAGTATTGGCTCTGACAGCGTACTGCCCAGTAACGGCTTTCCAGCCGGGCGCTTTCCAGTGGCCTAAACAGGGCATTAAGTATTTGAGTATTTTATTCCCAGCAAATTTGTGTGATTTAGTTAATGAGTTAATTTTGACCCTTTAATAAAAAGATTTGAGGAATGTGGGCAGGTGGGCTTCATTACATTTATCTATGACTGGGAAGGTTAATGTTATTAAAATGAACTGTATTCCAAAATTCAATTTAGCTCATTGTGAGACTGGGTTGGCACCTTTAACACAAATCTATTTATATTTTATCTGAACAACATAAAGTCAGGATTAAACAATATGCAATACTGTAACAGATACAAACAGGACAGTAAATTCCTACTTGCAATGGTTCCGCCCCCCTGCAAGCCAGCATATGCCACCTAGACTCACCACCATACACAACAGTAATACTACAGAGCTGGCAATGTTTGCCAATTCCCCTGTTAAAGCCACAGTAATTTCTGACTCAGTCACTTTGAGAGATGGCTTTGTTCTGTAATGCCATCTTAGATTATTCTGGCTGAAAGAGATCTGTTACTCAAGCATGCTGTGCATATGTGTGGGAAGTGTTGGGCAACTCACCGCTGCTGTAGGCATATGGAGACTCTGCAGATCCATCTTGAAGGCTGTCCAGGATCTCTCCTTTCCCCACATCACTGTCTCCCACCAGGAGGAACTTGAGCAGGTAGTCATAGCTCTTCACAGGGCTGCCCTGAGTGCCCATGATTGCTCACTTTGAATGGGTAATTAAGCCAAATCAGCAGACAGACCCATTCAAACCATCTCCCACCCTTCCAAGCCAGGTTCAACAATGCAAAAATGCAACCTTGTGTCGTTTATAGGTTATTAACTTTAAAAAGTCCACCCTTGTTAACTTTTCTGACCTTAACTTTTTTATTTATGATATCACCCTGTGTATAAACACTTGGTGGTGACTGGCAAACTGCTCGGTTGTTTACATTTCTTCACACACGCTCAAATGATAGTCACAGAAACATAATAAAAACAAAACACTTAAAAATCACCAGAAATTGCCGAATACATCTGTTTTATCACGGCAAATTATTGCTACAACAATAAAAGCTATGGAGCTATTGCATTGTTAGCACGCGCCTGCCAAATGTCAAGAAATAATTTATCTAAACTCACTTCTATTTAGCAACTCCGTTATACAAATATGGCCGACGAGAATAAATATCTGTTATCCTAAAACGAATTAAAATGTATTAAAGCGAGCAGTTGTTCAGATGCGAGCAGCAGCGCAGCGGCGGCTAACGCTAGCTTCAAGCTTAGCGCGAGTCAACAACAAACGCGTAACATTGATTTAATACGCTGCTTTCATTCAACTAGTGCAGCAGACAGTCGCAAAAACACAATTCATCCCTTTAGAAATTTAAGGAAAACCCAAGACATTTAAAGAGAGTGAGAATATCCACAATCGGGCTTAATTTAGCTTGAGCAGCCAATGCTAGCGCGTCTGGTAGAAACCATGGCTCCTTTTCTCTGTTTTCCTCTGAATAACAAAGATTCATGTAATTTCACACTGCCCCTCCGAGAAATGAGTCGGTTCTGGAGCCAAGCGCGGAAGGTGAGGGATTAATAGATAATCTGATGTGCTGGATATTATTTCTCGTGCTGTAAATGCTCTTGAATATCCAAATATGTCCCATGTTCAGTCACACAGATGAGATCGCACACTGTCACGCTGAGCTTTCACATCTGCGTACTGCTGCGCTCGGACTGTACCTCCCCCATACACACATACACACTGGCTGTGCCTCAAAACCAGGGGCGGATATACCGGGGTGGCACACGACGGCAAATGCCACCCTAAAAAAAGGCATTGCCACCCAAGTATAAGTATACAAATGTATAAAATATAAATGTAAGATGTTGACATTGTGTAGGGGTTTATTCATGTCTAACTGCCTCAATTCTCACCAAACGCACAAATGTCTACAGAGACTAATCGCGTGATTGATTACAGCAGCGACCAATCCCGTGAAACTATTTCAGTGGTCAATGGCGTGATGAGTTACAGCAGCAGCCAATCGCGTACTCGCTGGTTTAGGTTTTTTGAGCTTATTTCCACAACAACAATATGACAATATGGACAAATACATGGAGAAAAAGAGGTAAGAGATTATTTTTATTTTCTCATGTTTTCACTGAATGATTACTCAATGTATTGCTGTCAGTTGAGACATGTCCTCAGCACTTTCTGAAATAGCTTTCGTCAGGTATGTTTATAATCCAGATGAAATATCTCCAGTTCTCACAGAATAGGAGTATCTATTTCATCTGTGTGTATGTTCTGATTGGCGATCCGGCACTGGAATGTGTTGTTTTTAATTTTATGATAAATGTTTGTTGTTGCTGTTATTAGTGTCGTTTAGTGTCAGCAGTTTTTTCTGCAGCTCACGCTCTTACGGGAAATAGAAAAGCAAAATATGTCCCCCATTGTGATGGCCTTCTCTGCCGTATTGTTTGTGTGTATGTAGAGTGTGTGTTTTGTCTTTATCTCCCTCTCTCTTAATCGCTCTCAGGTGAGGGGTATCCAGGTGAGCTGATTGTTGATGAGGCGCGCCGGGTGTGCAGTGTGTTTCCTTCCTATATAAGTATAATTATATACAAGTATACATATAAGAGTGTTTCATGGCTGGGTTGTGCAATGGAAAATGAGTGTTCGTGAGCTGTGTCATCTTGGTCCTGCTCTCGTGCAGATTCCCGCTGCTGGAGCGGAGAGTTTGTGGTTGTTGCTGTCTGAACTTCGGAGTTAGCTGTTTTTTTTAAAATACAGAACGGTCAATAAATGTGTCTCGGATGTTTCCGCTACTCTCGTCTCCCTGCATCTTTTATTGCATTTTATTTTTAAAGTGTAACACCCATCCACTGACATACAGATGCAATCTTGTTTTATTAAAATAAAGTTATATTTGGGTGAATTAGAAACCAGAACCACTAAAAACTAGATGCAAAAATTAACCACTAGACCAGTCAGTTATGTTCTTGATTAAATTGCTGATCTATGTGTTCATCTACTGACTAACAAAATTCCAAGACTGATGGTGGCAGATGTAGAGATGAAATAACCATATTATGTGAAATATCTATTTGAGTGCTTGAACTGATAATTAAAAATGACTGTTTATCAAAATAGGTGATTTAAAAGGATCTTTTATTGTGCACAAAATAATTAATATTCATGAATTTTGCAGCACTGCCACGCAAAGTACAGTTTTCCTAGAGTTTATTTTTGAACTAATTCTGTGTTAATGTTTGCTTTCAAATGGATTATTCTAGCTGTTACAAGGTTGATAGGCCTACAGGATTTTATTAGCAGAATAACATTGGGTATGCATGCACTCTCCATCCACGGGTACACTTAACACAAAACAATTTGGCCTGCATAATGTGAATTCCACATTGTTTATTCCAGATTGTCAGTTTTATGTCAAGCTAAGGAACATTTACAATTTGTTGATGTGTTTAATAGACAATGACTTGGTGCTCTGGAGATTTTTTTTTTTTTTTTTTTTTATGTTGGCAAATCAGTAGCAAATTTGTGGTTCCAGTGGAAATGCAGTTGTATCGCAAATTCATTGATATTTATAATTTGATACTGACTCCAGTTAATGAACTAGTACTTGTTGCAATGAAGCTTGGTACCTTGATCCATAAGAACTATGCATGGGTGGTTGCTTTGGTGTTCCACCCCTCACAGTCTGCATGTCACCCCTTGCAAAAATGTCTAGATCCGCCCCTACTCAAAACATAGTGAGCTGCCTACCTAGACAACATGTTTGGGCATAGTTAGCGTAGTAAATAAATCATAAATGCAGTATCCACAATATTCTCAGCAAGTCCACTGCATTTCGCTAGGTGGGCGGAATTTCCGGTTGGCTAGCAGAAGTGCAATCAGTTGGCGTTTTGTGTGTAGCCGGCCTCTGCTTGCTTGCATGTCATGCGGTTAGATTCTTGCTTTTTTTGCTCATTTCATATTTTAGCAATACAAATAACTGTCAATAACCTCTAATAAGCTCCACTTGTCTCATTCCAAACCTGATATTTTCTTTCTTCCATGGTACACAACCTATTAAAGTCATGGCAAGGTTTAGGGTTTGAGTAAGGGGTTAGACTTTACAGTTATGTGGTGGGTTTTTTTTTTTTTTTTTTTTTTTTTTATTAAATCATACAATAACAAGGAGATATATAACAACATTTTAAACCCCCCAACCCCACCCCCCCAAAAAAAACAACCCTGTGGTCAAACATAAGTAAATATATAGAAAACAAAAAAAAAAGACACACACATCTATCTATCTATCTATATATCTATGTGTATATATATATATATATATATATATATATATATATATATATATATATATATATATATATATATATATATATATTATATATAGTGCATCCGGAAAGTATTCACAGTGCTTCACTTTTTCCACATTTTGTTGTTACAGCCTTATTCCAAAATGGATTAAATTCATTATTTTCCTAAAAATTCTACAAACAATACCCCATAATGACAACGTGAAAAGTTCGTTTGAAATCTTTGCAAATTTATTAAAAATAAAAACAACAAAATCACATGTACATAAGTATTCACAGCCTTTGCCATGACACTCAAAATTGAGCTCAGGTGCATCCTGTTTCCACTGATCATCCTTGATGTTTCTACAACTTGATTGGAGTCCACCTGTGGTAAATTCGGTTGATTGGACATAATTTGGAAAGGCACACGCCTGTCTATATAAGGTCCCACAGTTAACAGTGCATGTCAGAGCACAAACCAAGCCATGAAGTCTAATGAATTGTCTGTAGACCTTTCACAGGCACAGATCTGGGGAAGGGTACAGAAAAATCTCTGCAGCATTGAAGGTCCCAATGAGCACAGTGGCCTCCATCCGTAAATGGAAGAAGTTTGGAACCACCAGGACTCTTCCTAGAGCTGGCCACCCGGCCAAACTGAGCAATCGGGGCAGAAGGGCCTTAGTCAGGGAGTTGACCAAGAACCCAATGGTCACTCTGACAGAGCTCCAGCATTTCTCTGTGGAGAGAGGAGAACCTTCCAGAAGAACAACCATCTCTGCAGCACTCCACCAATCAGGCCTGTATGGTAGAGTGGCCAGACGGAAGCCACTCCTCAGTAAAAGGCACATGACAGCCTGCCTGGTGTTTGGAAAAGTCACCTGAAGGACTCTCAGACCATGAGAAACAAAGACTGAACTCTTTGGCCTGAATGGCAAGTGTCATGTCTGGAGGAAACTAGGCACCGCTCATCACCTGGCCAATACCATCCCTAAAGTGAAGCATGGTGGTGGCAGCATCATGCTGTGGGGATGTTTTTCTGTGGCAGGAACTGGGAGACTAGTTAGGAACCCGGGGGGGGGATGAATGCAGCAATGTACAGAGACATCTTTGAAAACCTGCTCTGGACCTCAGACTGGGGCGAAGGTTCATCTTCCAACAGGACAACGACCCTAAGCACACAGCCAAGATAAAAAGGAGTGGCTCCGGGACAACTCTGTGAATGTCCTTGAGTGGCCCAGCCCGAGCCCAGACTTGAACCTGATTGAACATCTCTGGAGAGATGGCTGTGCACCGACGCTCCCCATCCAACCTGATGGAGCTTGAGAGGTCCTGCAAAGAAGAATGGGAGAAACTGCCCAAAAATAGGTGTGCCAAGCTTGTAGCATCATACTCAAAAAGACTTGAGGCTGTAATTGGTGCCAAAGGTGCTTCAACAAAGTATTGAGCAAAGGCTGTGATACTTTTTTTTAATTTTTTTTCCTCTTTAATAAATTTGCAAAGATTTCAAACGAACTTCTTTCACATTGTCATTATGGGGTATTGTTTGTAGAATTGAGGGACTTAATGAATTAACCTATTTTGGAATAAGGCTGTAACATCACTTTTTCCACATTTTGTTAAGTGCTGTGAATACTTTCCGGATGCACTGCGTGTATATATACATACACGCCTAATAATCATACTAACTATATTACAATGCTCTCTCCACATCCCACACGGGAGCACTCCAAATACCTGCCCCATTTCTGGATAAACAAATCCAAACCACCCCGTCTTCCCAATGACACCTCCTCATAAGCCGCCACCCTCCCTAACTCCGTGCACCACTCCGGATATGGGGGCGCACCAGTTGACCTCCAACCCCTCAAAATAACCTGCCTGGCGATTATCACACAGGTCAGAACCCAGTTCTCTATATGACTATTTCCCCCATATCAGTGACCACCCCATCGCCCAGAACACAAATTCTGGGGCAAAACTAAACCCGAGTGCCTACCACGTCAGACACAAAATTCTGAACCTTCAACCAGAATTTCTGGATATCAACACACCTCCAAAAAACATGGGCCATGTCTCCATCCTCCGAATGGCATCGCCAGCAGGTGGGTGTGTCTTAAGACCAAGCCTATACAATCTAGAGGAGGTCCAATAGAATCGAACCTACATCAGAACCTTTGAATCTCTAGATGCAGACTTAATGTCTTTAAGAATCCTAGCCCACACTCCATCCTCCAATACCAAGTTGAAGTATTTCTCCCATACTCTCTTAAGGGAGGTTAAAGCTCCATCCCCCAAACTCTGAATTAACAGGGAGTAATACACTGATGCCTCCATGACCTTTTCCAAAAGCACTAATCACCTCTCCTAGAGTATCTGCTGCTTTAGGGGGGTGTGTGCTTCTCCCAAAGACAGTACAAAGCAGGTGGCACAGTTGTAAATGCCTATAAAACTGAGATCTAGGGATCCCAAAATGTCGAACCAGATTTTCAAACTATCTCAACACTCCACTCTCATATAGATCACGAGTGTAGTAACCCCCCTCCCAATCCACTCCGACTAGCAGAAAGGGGACTTACCGATACACAATCTTGGGTTCTGCCATATGCTCGAGGCAACATTTAAATAAATGTCAGATTTAAACATTCTGGACACTTTTGTCCATACTGAGTGTACATGTGAAATAACGGGGTGTGACTTAACTTCTCTGGTTAGTTTAATAGAAAGGCTTTGCAATGGTGAAAAAGGGGCATGAACTTCCTGTTCAATACCAAACCAGGGAGGGGCTCTCTTAGGTGGAAGAGACCAATGAGCCAAATGTCTGAGACTAAATGCATGGTAATAAAACAAAATCTTGTGTAGGCCTAACCCACCTTTGACAATCGTCCTATGTAACTTTTTGAAATGCAATCTGGGACACTTACCATTCCAAAAGAAGGACTTCACTATGCTATCAAATTGTTTGAAATAAGAGAGGGGGACATCTACAGGGAGAGATTGTAGCAGGTTAAATTTTGGAATACAATTCATTTTAATAACATTAACCTTCCCAATCATAGATAAATGTAATTAAGCCCACCTGCCCACATCGCTCAAACCTTTTTATTAAAGGGTTCAAATTAACTCTAAATCAGACAAATTTGCTGGGAATAAAATCCCTAAATACTTAATGTCCTGTTTTGGCCACTGGAAGGCTCCTGGCTGGAAAGCTGTTACTGGACAGTATGCTGTCAAAGCCAAAGCTTCGGATTTAGACCAACTGACTTTGTACCCTGAGAGCTTGGAAAAGGAATTAATAATTCTGTGGAGGCAAGGCATAGATCTAGTAGGATCAGAGACAAATAATAAAATATCATCTGCGTAAAGCAGAAGCTTATGCGCCACACCTCCCGCCAGCACCCCTGGAAAATCATCCTCCTTTCTTAATCTATCAACAGGATCAGTTGTTCAGTCAACACTAAAACAATTCATGTAGCATTTAGATACAGATATTATGTATGTAAACTAACAATCATAAAGCTAGATTTCGGTATTTTTTTTTTCCAAAAAACAGCAGCATGACAGTATCATCGCCTGAGTCCTGTAATACACGAGCATCCTGCTGTCTGGACCTCCCCTGTATCTGCAGTAAGTACATCTCAGTAAAACAAACTCTTCAGGTTCTGACTCGACTCAATATATTCTTTAAAATAAACAATTATGTACAGTTCTCAAAACATGTCCAATTTTTTACAGCTGTGAAGGCGCTAATAGGCTACATAGCTTTTCAGGTTAATCTGCTCAGGTTCTACTCAATAAAATAACTAAAGTGCTCCTATTTGTGATATTTGGCCATCATCCTGAAACCCATAATCATTAACAGATAGGTGGGGAAGAACAATATTGCCTCGCTATAATTCTGTGATATTTGTTCTCAAGTTTCTGTCATTTTTAATGCTGCGTTAGTACATAATTGTTTAAGCTTAACCGGAAGTTCCGCCCACAAAGCGTCATGGGACTCGGGAATATTGTGGATAGGAAGGTTTAAAAAAACCAAAACGTTCAATTCGAATTTCAGTAGGCGATTCGTCCCATCGATGCCTACAATGCAGTCTAGTCTATACAAAGGCAAGTGATGTACATGTCCAACAATCTTTCTTTTCCAGTTATGTAACTGCTTAGGTTCAGGGATGGTTGGCACTAATCCTGTTTTTGTCAATCTGGTGTTAACGATGGAAAAGTTTATAGTAATGTGGAGAAACATAATTAAATATTCATATTTAATATAACCTACCATTTAAAATGTCACAATTGATTTTTACCCTGTTTTCCAGTACTTATATTACAGTACTGGGGGGGGACAACATGAGAGTCTCGAGGGAGACAAGGTGACATCTGGACCGGACCCAGCATCATGTTCTATACCAGCTATTAAAAAACATAAACATTCACCCCCCTCCAACATGCACACTGACTTCGAAAGCTGCTTTAAATAAAACCATTTTTTGGGGATTTTTTTTTTTTTTTTTTTTTTTTTTTAATTATATCCATTTCCATTGTGAGGGGCTTGGACTAAATTACTTTAATATATTACTATAAACTATAAAATACAGCATACTAATCCAAGAAGTAACAATACAATATACACTCAAAAAAAAACATTTTAAAGGGGTCATGACATGAGGAATCAAATTTTCCTTGATCTTTTTACATATAAAAGGTCATTGTACTACAAAAACATACTGTAAGTTTCAGAACTCAAAACTTTCTCCTCACTGCAAAAGAGCATTTGGTGAAACCAAGCTGCCAAAATAACTCATTCTCTACTTCGTCCACATTGTGATGTCACACTGAGGTAGACCTTTACAGGTGTGTTTGACTTCATGCAGGCTGTGCAGACCGATTGACACCATACTTGAAGCAGAGAATGTCAGTTAGAAATTTTGTCCGACTTAAGACGCCATACACCTGCCATTGGCTTTACTAAAAGAGTATCACAAAGCAGTTGTTTTGGGCATGCATCGAATGAGTTCGTATTTGCTCACACTTAGAAGAGTATACTTTGAAAGGCAATGTGGTCGAACTGGTGTGTGCCGATCCGGAACACACAAAACGTAGTATACCCGGGTCTTATGGCAGAAACAGTAAGAGTAGTATGGTAGTATGCCATTTCCAAGATGTTTATTATGAAACCTTCTGTTCCACTAAACTGTCACAAATCCGTGGTCTTATAACAGTACATCATGTTTATATTATGTTTATTGTAGTAATATGTTTATTCATACATTTTTAAATGAATAAAAATACTGACTACTTTATAGGTAAAACCAATAAAGGCTTTTATTGGACTTTCTTGTACACATAGCACTGTATTAAACAGCACATAACATTTTCAAATTAATACTGTTCCTGATTCTTATATGTAAAATTCAAACCTCTGTCTATCTGAATTCCACAATCATCTGCAATAAAGAAAAGAAACATCACTGCGTTATCTGCCATGACTGATGTAGGTTCAGCTCATAACAAAAAGCACAGAAAGTGTCCGGCTTTACGGCTCTCTTTTCAACTTCACCCCCGACCGCAATCGGCAAATCTAGCAGATCGGTAAGTTGAGGTGCAGCTCAAGTCAAACACAGCTATTTGCATCTGACCGCCTCCACAACATCAAATCAATGCCTACTTCCCTACTTTATCACTTCCATAGACCCCACCCACTGGCAGCCAGTATGAATGAATGAATGAATGTTGCATTTATAGTAGCGGTGAGCAGTGAGATGGCAAGAGGAGAGAGACAATCATAACGATGGGTGTTTACTGTCAAGTCTTAAAGGAGAAGCAGCACCAAATCCGAGCATTTCTGACAGGGTGAGTCAGAATGAGGGTGGAAAACGATCATGTTTTACAAATATATAACTGTTTTTGTAATAAAAAAACTAAACTAATATTATAAGTGAACCTCAAGGAACACATTAAAATAATAATAAAAAAAGGCATGTCATGACCACTTTAAGATTTACGCATTTCATTTTGATAACACAATTCCATCAAATTGAATTAAGTAATCTTTGACAAAAGCAAATGTAAATATATATATATATATATATATATTTACATTTGCTTTTGTTAAATTTGGCATGGCAAATGAGAATTTGTATTGGAATGAGATGTACACTCAAACATTTTAGCCTACTTTTATGATTTACGCATTTGAATTTCATAAAATTCCAACAAATTATTATAAAAAAATAATAAAACATATACATTCCATTACAAAATCTCAAATTTGCCTCAGTATTCCATGTAAGATCACGTTACTTAGATATAGGAATGGCAATACTATATAGATGTACTATACAGTAGGTATCAACCTGCATCAGGGATACATGTAGATATTTAGATTTTCAACTACACATCTTTGTGTCAGATGTACACATGGCCATTTTGCAGACATCTGCCCTTTCAACCAACATGAAGGTGAATCCCCAGCTTGGAGGTTTTTCATGCGTCACTGAATCAGGTGCCACAGCAGTCATCAACGTGCACAGTCCCGTCTGACCACATTCTTCACAGGCTGAATACTACCAAACAAAGGACCCCAGCCTAGTTCCTCGAACACTTTGCTAAATGTGGGTAAACTTTAAATAGCAGTTGTTTATTGTACAAACATGAATCATATAAGAATGATATTAACTAGATAAAATGGGATTTCATGAAATTAGAGACTTTATTGGGTGAAATTAAGGGCTTGACAATTAATAGCACAAATGTATATTTTTATCATGTTCTTCTGAATTTTTACAAATCATTATTTTATTAGATATATTTATAAAATATAATAACCACAGCTATAAAACAATTTGGCAACATTAAAATGACTAATTTCATAAACATTTCTGCATTTACTAGATTAGACACTTTAATATCTGAAATATATGGCCCCACTCTCACCAACACCCGAGTTCAAACTTCTACCAGTCATTACCTTTCTCTTGGCCCAGGACAGGACAAATACAGTCGGCTGACAAGAGCCCTTGTGGGACACAATGAAAAACCAAGTAAAGGTCAGCAGTTTCATTTTCAGACAACCAATTCCAAACCAATGAGGATTATTTGACCAAATGATCCTCACTGGTTTGAATTTATGGTTGATTGCTTTAACTGTCAAAGGTACAATTAATACATTTATTTTTTTAATGACACATCTTTAATGTTATACAAAAGTAGCTAGATCTATTCTCTAATAAATACAAAGTAATCACAGTTTAAATCTAAGATTCTGATCAACCTTTAGAAAAGGAGAGATTTGGTTTACAACAACAATGTGGGATTACAGTATTTCTGCTATTATTACTAAAAAATCTTTAAAGATTTAAATTTAAAGTCTTTAAATTCAGTGCATCTTAATACATCTAACCATGGGAGAAGTCCAACAAAAAAAAATCTCATTTCATACAGTATCTCCCACCTTATTAAAAAAAACACCCAGTGTCCTCTCTTCTTATTCTTGTGTCTGGTTGTGCTTTTTTGTTTAGGGTTCTTGCATGATCCCACAAGGTTAATCTGTCTTGGCAGTCTTTTGCCTCCAAGGGTAAATTAGTTCACCTACAAACAGTTTCTTGCACAGAGCAGCCCAGGAATCTTTAGGGTAACAGCTAGAGGTAGGTGCCCAGTAACACTGCAGCACGGAGCTGCACTTCAATGGGTTGATCTGTAGATGCAGAAAAGAAAAATACATTTTTCATTAATGTTTGCTTATTTGGCACGTTACATTATAAAACCTCAGAGATTAGTAAAGCACTTCCAGTGTTTGCACTGATTATTAAATGCAGACAACAGACTTCAGAAATAGACCAAGTTGAGACTGAACCAATTAGAGCTGTTTAGTAACTCTGATACCCACCCCACAAAATCAACACTCCAAATCCAAACAACAAATGAAACCTAAGCATAAATACACTATAGGATTAGAAGTTGTTTCACCAACAACTAACAACCAACCTACCTCCATCATCAGGTGAAGAGGAGTTCCAGACTCCTGACAAAGCACCTTGAATTTAACTCCCTCTGGAAGACAAAGATTCATATAAACTACAGTAGTTAGACAATCAATCGAGGAACCACATAATTAGGGACACAGTGAGTACTGTACATTACTACATGGCCTTGAAGTATATTGCATAGCATCACAAGTCTTATGTAAGAAAATAAACATGACAAAGTTAAGAGAGTTCTAAAATTATTTAAGTTATAAAAGGAATAGTTCACCCAAAAATGTATATTCCGTCATCACTTACCCTCATGTTGTTTCAAACCTGCATGACTTTCTTTCTTCCATGGAACACAAAATCTGATGTTAGATAGAATGTTAGCTTCAGTCACCTTCATTTTCATTGTATGAAAAAAAAGCTGCAATGAAAGTAAATGGTGACTAGGGCTGGGTATTGATACAGATTTCCCGATTCAATTCGATTCCGATTCACAAGCTCTCGATTCGAATTTAATTGAGAGCTTGTGTGAATTGGTATCGAATTTAATTCAATACTGATTCAAATGGGTTTATTTCAGCTATAATGTCCCTTTTGCTTATATATGAAATAAATTCTCTCCCAGCTAATGCTGTTAATTATACAGGGGACCTTTTAACTAGGTACATTAGGCAAATATTAATTTTACTAATTATATTTTATAACTTTTTCATCATTTTGGTCACATTTTGGCTTTTAAAAAATTCACAAATTAATGTATTCAATCAATAAGATATTATATTTGATATATTATTTGTTTGTTACATAAGTATTGTTAAATTGCATAATTTGTACTATTTACAAGTGTTTACATTGATTTGTTGAACACATGCTAAAACCTGTACTGTCTCTTTAAAAATAAAAGCTTTTCCGTAAACAGCGTCTTTAAATGAGCGCAGGTTAACGAGAGAGGACTCGAATGGCTTTACCTCATCTGTGCAATGCATGATTAGAATTAAATGTATTTTTTGTAGATGCTTTTGACCAACAACTGACTGTAAATAACAGAAAGGGTATTAAAAGGGACATTATTCAGTGACAAATGGGTTGCATGGATCTCGTCTTTGGACACACATTACACAGAACAACTTTTGCTCTCAACATGCTGTGAAAGGATTTCGCTTCTGAATACTTCACCACTAAACTGCACAATTACTGGTGAGTGAAATGTAAACATTTACCAACCAGTTGCCAAATATATTCATTTTAATGGCATAGCGTGAAATTTAATTGCTAATGCAAATGGTTTCCTCTCACTGTTTAAGCAATGAGCATAGAGGATTGCTTATTCCTCTATGCTCATCATTTTATCCTTTGCCATTTTACCATGTGCTTTGTTTTTTTCCCATTTGAACTGTGTATATATTACCCCACGCACTGTTTTCTTTTCTATTTTTCCTATTTGTCTACATCTCACATTTCGACTGCATGCATTTATTTTCTCTGTTCTGTTTTACACGGATTACTGCATCAATCTCAAACATCTGCTGATCAGGAACCAACACAACAACAGCAAACAATTGCGTGAGGGATTCACACCGATCTCAAACCCTCGCCATAATAACAATAAAGAATTGCGTTAAAGTCATGGCATCCGCTCATGTTATTGCTTCCTGCTTTGCATGCCACATGTTTACAATTGGTTCTTCCATCAGCAGTGAGGGATTTACATGTGATAAATGTAAGGAATTAGTCAGGCTGATGGGAAGGTTAATGAGTAAGAGACATGCATCCGAACGCTAGTGGAGGTCAGTGAGAGAGAAGCTGGTAGATACAGTTTCGGATGTGGGTAGAACAGCGAGCAACACACACACTTTGGTTCCAGCTGTAGAGCCCCCACAGCAGGGCATTTGGGTGATGTCTCGGCAGCATTCTCGCTCAGCAATGCGACACCACTCTCCTGTTCCTGTTAGGGTTTCCAAACTATTCTCCACAGTCAGTGATGCACCCACTGCGAATCATGTTGGAAGTGCCCTTGTTATAGGAGATTCTATTGTAAGGAACGTGGAAATAGAGACTGCAGCCACAATTGTTAAATGCATTTCGGGGGCTCGGGCATCTGACATCAGATCAAATTTACAAGTGCTGGCTAATGCTAAACGTAGATTTTCTAAAATTGTTATTCATGTCGGCACTAACGATGTCCGGCTTCGCCAGTTGGAGATCACTAGAGATAATATTAAAGAGGTGTGTGGACATGCAAAAATGATGTCAGACACTGTAATATGCTCTGGCCCCCTCCCTGCTCATCATGGTGACGAGGTTTATAGTAGATTATTGTCACTGAATAGCTGGATGTCTGAGTGGTGTCCAAAGAATAGCATAGGATTTATAGACAATTGAAAGAGTTTTTGGGGTAGACCTGACCTGCTAAAGAGAGACAGACTCCATCCCTCTAGGGAAGGTGTCGCTCTCCTTTCAGGTAATATGGCTCATAGTCTTAATAGTGATAGTATTTGACTAACTGGGGCCCAGGTCAGGAAGCAGACAAACTGGCTAATCCGAACGTCTGCTAGATGCCTTGAGACATCACACAGGTCACTTAAACCAGTGGTTCTCAAACTTTTTTGTTCCAAGGCACATCTATGTAAATATTAAATTTCCAAGGCACACCATTTTTTCCCCCTCAAAATACAATGATGTGTACATCCTCATAAATGTGAAATAAACTGTATTAAACCTTATGCTGCCTCTGAAACACAAATTAAAAATGGACTTTTTTACAAAAAAATTTACTTCACAAATTTCATGGAATATTTGAAAAGGGTTATTTAGGCTGTAAGGACAAATCAGGGCTCTAAGCAACCATTTCTATTTAGGAAAAAATGCAAAAGAATAATGACGGATAAAAATAATATATTGATTATAAAACAATGTTTGTTTATTTTTTGGAACTTGCATTGACCTGGAATTTGCATAAATTCCTGTTTGGTAGTCTCATTATAAAGTGTGAACATTTCAACAGGATATGCAGTTTAAAATCTGGCAGTGCGTAGTTATAATGTTACAATGCGCACCTCTGTTAGAAGCAGAATACTGTTCGGTTCGGTGCGCTGTCACCCTCTCGCAGTTGTGCAAGGAGGCTCTTATTGTTAGCGTGACATTTCATGTTTTTTTTTTATGTTTGAGATTTTGCTTATCACGTTGAGTTAGACGAGGATGCCGACATGCTGTTTACTGGTATCGCGCATTTTATGGATTCATGCATTTTTATTTGACACTATTTTTCTCAGAAACTTGTGTTTGAGCGCGAGGTTAAGACATCATCCATCAATAATTAATTATTCAAAACACTGTCAATCATTTTGACAGATAGGCCTACAAGCAAGAATCTCCGCTTTAACGATCTTCAAGTGGTATATCTTCACTATCTGTCGGTCTATGCGTGCATGCGAAAGAGAGAAGAGGAGAGCGCACGCAGCCGCGTGAGACTGAGAAAACGGCACTTTGAATGCAAAACTAACTAACGTGCCTCTTTTAAAAGTACTTGGTATATGATGCAAGATGCATCAGGGAGTTTTTATTCTGAATGTAGGTTGCAATAATAAGTTCATAACTTTGGGTGTAAGATCAGCTGTCACTCGCACTGGTGCAGCCAAATAATTGTCCGAATTCACACGCAGTAATTTTCACTCGCAAATGCTGGAGCTCTGCAAATTCAATGGCACACCGGCCCACCTGCCATGGTACACCAGTGTGCCGCGGCACACCGTTTGAGAACCACTGACATAAACTACAACACATTGAGACTGTATGACCTAGATTTCACATAGAGACTGTGTCTGTTCCCCGAACTACCAAACTCAAACCCTTCACTAAATCATTTAGGAAAAAAAATTAAGGTAAAACTTGAAAATAACAAAAACATTAAAGATAAACATCATATAAAGGTAGGGTTACCAAACATTAGATCTCTTTCAAACAAAACACTAATTGTAAATGAAAGTATTACAGATCATAGTTTGGATGTGCTCTGTTTGACTGAAATCTGGTTTAAACTTGATGACTATATTAGTTTAAATGAATCTACAACCCCAGGTTACTGTTATAAACATGAGCCTCATCTGAAGGGTCGAGGAGAAGGTGTTGCTGCAATTTACAGTGAAGTATTTGGTGTTACTCAGAGGACAGGATATAAGTTTAAATCTTTTGAACTAATAATGCTTAATGTGACACCGTCAGATACAAATAAAAAAATCTGTCGTCTTTTGCCCTTGCTACAGTATATAGATCACCTGGGCCGTATTCTGATTTCCTTTGTGAATTTGCAAATGTTCTATCAGATCTAGTAGTTACTGTGGGTAGAGCTTTCATTTTTGGTGACATCAACATTCACATAGATAATGAAAATGACACACTGGGATTAGGATTTATCAATATTCTCAACTCTTTTGGAATCAGACAAAATGTGACAGGACCAACTCATCACCATAATCATATACTAGATTTAATTCTGTCATATTGAGTTGATGTTGATACTATAGAAATTCTGCCACAGAGCGATGACATCTCAGATCATTACCTCGTCTCTTGTATGCTGTGATCAGCTAATGGTACTCAGTCTACACCATGCTATCATTCAGGTAGAACTATTCTTTCGACCACTAAAGACAGCTTCACTAATAATCTTCCAGATTTATCTCATACACTCAGTAAGCCAAAAAGTCTAGAAGAACTTGAAATAATAACAGAAAATATAAATAGTCTTCTCTAGCACTCTTGATAGTGTTGCCCCCTTCAATTAAAGAAAAAAGCCCCGCACCATGGTTCAATGATCACACTCATGCTCTCAAGAGAGTAGCTCGGAAAATGGAGCGCAAGTGGAAGAATACAAAATTAGAGGTATTTTGCGGTGCATGGAAGGATTGTGTCTGTAGCTACAGGCAGGCACTAAAAGCTGCCAGGTCAGCATATTTTAGGAATCTTATAGAAAATAACCACAACAATCCTAGGTGCTTATTCAGTACTGTGGTTAAATTGGTTAGGAATAAAGCCTCGACTGAACCAGATATTCCGTCGCAGCACAATAGTAATGTCTTCATGAATTTCTTTACTGATAAAATTGAAATAATCAGAAATAAAATTGGAATTATGCAATCGTGTCATAGTACCGCAGAAAAGTGTCTAAATTTTCCTCACAAGCATCTTCAATCATCCACTGTCATAGGTCATGAAGAGCTAACAAAACTTATCGAAACATCAAAAGCCACAACATGAATGTTAGATCCAATACCAACTAAGCTCCTAAAAGAGGTATTCCCTGTAATCTCAGAACCTCTTCTTAACATTAACGCCTCACTATCCTTAGGACATGTCCCAAGAAACTTTAAAATGGCAGTTATCAAACCGCTTATTTACTAGAAATTTCCTTCTACTCAATTCCAACAAAACAGAGGTACTAATTATTGGAACAAAAACCTCTAAAAATAAGCCGCTAATATATAATTTGACTCTTGATGGACGTACTGTTACATCGTTACAGCGAAGAACTTAGGTGTTATATTTGGTACCAATCTGTCCTTTGAAAATCAAATTTCCAGTGTTTGTAGAACAGCATCCTTCCACCTCAGAAATATTGTTAAGTTACAACACATGCTCTCTGTTGCTGATGCTGAAAAATTAATTCATGCGTTCATGACCTCAAGATTATTGTAATGCATTACTCGGAGGATGTCCTACAAGTTCACTAAATAAACTTAAATTGGTTCAAAATGCAGCAGGCAGAGTACTGACTAGAACCAAGAAATATGATCATATTAGCCCCATTTTATCATCATTACATTGGCTACCTGTTAAAATTTCGTATCAGTTTTAAAATGTTGTTAACTACGTACAAAGCTTTGAATGGTCTAGCTCCGCAGTACTTAAGTGACCTTCTACCACGCTATTTTCCATCACGTTCATCAAAAATCTGGCCTGTTAATAGTTCCTAGAATATCAAAATCCACAAAAGGAGGTAGATCCTTTTCCTGTTTGGCTCCTAAACTATGGAATAGTCTCCCTAACTCAGTTTGAGTCTAGACTAAAGACTCATCAATTTAGCCAGGCATACACCTAATTTATCCATCAACTCACAATATTAGGCTGCTTTAGTTAGTATCTGCCGGAAGCAGAAACTTTTATCATGATCTATAACTCTTGAATGGCATCTACACAAATATTATTCTATTTGTTTCCCTGTTTCAACCTCGGGATTCATATCCCAAGGTTACCAGAGCTGGCCAGACCCAGCTCCGTTCCTGCTTGGTGTCGGACTCCATTACTACATGTCTTTGAGTGATGATGACTAAATGTAGCCGGTGCCAGCTAGACATCACTTCAGTCTATTACGATGGACTTCAGGGGATGAACTGATGCCAACTCCAACCATAAGACATGGGATACTTCATATGCCAATACCTGAACATTGGACTTAGGATAGACCTCACCGAAATGACCTGCCGGTTGAACTGCGATGCACCTCACAGATCTCTGCCTGCATCACCTTGGTCTAATGATGGACTACACTCTTAAAATGGAATACATAGTCTATCAATTAATTGCCAACAAAAGCCTTCATCAGCCAACTAACAAAGGACAATGCATCTATGTGAATTTCTGCAGTTAATCCAGGATGAACTTCAAAGACATTAGTCTTACAGTTCATACAAAATCTTTGTTTAAACACTAGCCCTTAACATTTACAGTTGAAATCAGAAGTTTACATACACCTTGGCCAAATACATTTTAACTCAGTTTTTCACAATTCCTGACATTTAATCGTAGAAAACATTCCCTGTCTTAGGTCAGTTAGGATCACTACTATATTTTAAGAATTTGAAATGTCAGAATAATAGCAGAGAGAATTATTTATTTCAGTTTTATTTCTTTCATCACATTCCCAGTGGGTCAGAAGTTTACATACCCTTTGTTAGTATATGGTAGCACTGCCTTTAAATTGTTTAACTTGGGTCAAATGTTTTAGGTAACCTTCCACAAGCTAAGTTGCTGGAATTTTGGCCCATTCCTCCAGACAGAACTGGTGTAACTGAGTCAGCTTTGTAGGCATCCTTGCTCGCACACGCTTTTTCAATTCCCCCACAATGAGCCTGGTTTCTCCCAAGGTTCTTTATCTCCATTAACCAACCAGTTTTGTGTTCCTTGCCACAGTCGCCTTCGGCTTGCTCACTGGGGTTCTAAATACAATTATTATTTAATTATTTATTTTTATACAAAATTTACTAAGATTTTATAGATATTACAGTTTCATTTTCTGTTAATGCATGATTTTCTGTAAAGCTGCTTTGAAACTATGCGTGTTGCGAAAAGCGCAATACAAATAAAAATGACTTGACTTATTGTAGTAGAGGGTTGCGCACTGAGTGAAAGATCGATCTTGGGATTTAAGAATCGATATCGAGATTGTTCAAATGAATCTATATTTTTACCCACCCCTAATGTTGACTAAGGCTAACATTCTGCCTTACATCTCCTTTGGGTTCCATGGAAGAAAGAAAGTATTATGGGTTTGGAACAACATGAAGGTGAGTGAATAATAACAGAATTTTATTTTTGGGGCAAAAGTTTTTTTTTAAATAAACAGCTAAACAAGTTTTTTTTTCCCAATGTGATTTGGCTCACCTGCCAATCTGTATGGTCTACAGAAACGTAGGCCGATGGCAAACAGGGGAAAGGAGTTGATGAAGTCAACACTTAGATGAATCACTCCCTGGAACAGCACCACCACCAGCCGCAGCTAGAAATAAGCAGAGAAACTCTTACCATTGCTAACAAACACCAACCCAGCTAGATATTGCTTTATATAAATAAAAATAACTTTTCTAAGATATTTATGAGTTGTGATTTTTTTTATTTATGGATGAACCAATATTAACATATTTGGCCGATACTGATTGAAACAAATAACTATTGGCCAATACTGATATTTTGCCACTCACCTTATTTTGTTATCAGATCACTGTTTTCCTTAAGAATTATGCTTTCGAAATGTACAAAAGCTTTTTTTTTTTTTTTTTTTTACAGTTCTAACAAAAAAAACTTTCATTGAACATGGACTGGATCTTTTGAACACATGCAGCTGCCATGTGTGTTTGTGTTGTGTGTCTTTTTGTTTAAATTAAATATAATTTTGACTGTTCAGCCGGTTCCCGCCTCCTCCTTTCCCAACCTTAACCGTGTTACATTGGTGCTGAAGCCTGGGAAGGAGGTGGGATGCGCTATCGTGGAGTCCTCGCAACTACAGCCAACCCAAAGGAGCAGCCGCGGCCATCCGCCGGGGGACAAAGGAGTTGCTGCCGAATGCCTGGATGCGGAGGAACGGCCGCCGTCCGCGAGGGGAGGAGGGGCTCGCTGCCGGCCACCTGGAGCGGTGGAGCCGCTGTCAGGGGCGGAGGACTTGCTCCGGTCTGCCCGGGGAGGAGCGGCTATCATCTGCCAGAGGTTGGGGAGTGGCTGAGGGCCGGGCAACAGCGTATCTGGGCGCCGGCGAACCAGGTTATTCCTCTCTCTCTCTCTCGATCCACTTTGCCCTTTCCCTCTCCTTTTTTTTTTTTTTCCTTTTTTCCCTCCCCTCGTCCCCCTCCCCAGCCCTAGAGAGGCAGGGAAAAGCCTGCCGGCAGGCGGAGCCAAAAACAAATCTATACAGTATCAGATTTGTATAAGAACAAAATAAAAACCACTAAGGACATCATAAATTTATACTAATAAAATATTTTAATGGTGATTTTCACAACACAAAGCATGATGACAAAAGGAATGCAATTAACAATCTGACTGATACAGTCCAGAGTTTCCAAACTGAAACACTAGTAACACATGAAAATAGAAAATGGTATCTGCATCAGACTGTTTAATTGAGATAGCATAATGAGGATGAGGGGGAAAAAAGTGACTCACCAGCGTAAAGACTAGGTAATACAGTGCGGTGGTAGGCAGCAGGAACAGCAGAATCGTAAAGAGCAACGTGCCAATGAACAACTGCAAAGGCAACAGACACAGGAAATGTCAATGGGACTGTGTTAAATGTAGCAAGATTATGTTGAATGAGCAGTCGATGAACGAGGGATATAAAATTGTGATGTACCTGGTCCAGGTCGTATGAACACGAGTCAACCCTCTGCCTTAGTACGTTCCATTTCTTTCCTCTGAAGAGCCGCCACAGGGAGGAGAGGCCACAGATCTTTAGGCAATACAATCTGGGTAAAAAGATCAGATGACAAGAAAGTCAGACAATTTCCCGCTCAATCAGCATGCACTGCAATTTTCAGTCAAGATTAAAAGCCCTGGAAATTGCATGAGGGGTAATATGAAAAGAAACTATCTGCCCAGACAGAACTGAGATCACACCACCGTCACAGGCCTCAAGTAATTAAAAATTTGACACTGCCCTCTACTGGAAAACATTGAAAGTGCATGAATATTAAGTGACTTGCCAGTGAAATAATTACAGGTAAACATAAGTGAAACTCACCTGGCACCATACACATAAAAACAGTAGATGTGGAAAGTCAGAAGAGCCACAATGTCAGACACTATGGAGAGAGCAAATGTCAATCCCAAGCAGGCTGAGAGGCCTACATACCACAGTATCCTCTCAATGAAAGGAGACATCAAGTGGATGTAACCTGTGGACACCATCACATACCATACATGAACTACTATGACCATCTCCAACTACAGTTCAGAAGAACTAACCAATTAGAGTCAACGTGTACACTTCAACCTTGAACATTTTACTCACTGATCCACAGATGAATGTGGTAGAGAAAGAATCTCCCCAGCACTTGGTCGAGAGATCTGTTCATCTTCAGACCAGCAGGAGCTCCCATCAGCCATTGTAACAGCTCCTGCAGCTCCTTTGCTACATGCTGAAAGAAATTCAGAAAGACAATTCAGACATTGTCTTTTATTGTTATATTGCTGCATCTATGAGCACTATAAGTAAAATGCATGCTTTTGTGATCCTTCTTGAAATAGAGATACTTAAAGGGATAGTTCACCCAAAACTGAAAATTCTTTCATCATTTACTCACCCTCATGCCATCCCAGATGTGTATGACTTTTTCTTCAGCTTAACACAAATTAAGATTTTTAAAAGAATATATCAGCTCTGTAGGTCCATACAATGCAAGTGAATGGTGACCAGACCTTTGTAGCTCCAAAAATCACAAAGGAATTAAAGAAGTAATCCATAAGACTCCAGTGGTTAAATCCATGTCTTCAGAAGCATATAATAGGTGTGGGTGAGAAACAGATCAAAATTTAAGTCCTTTTTTTCACTCTAAATCTCCACTTTCATTTTTACATCTGAAAGTCACGTGGTGCCTGTTAAGTTTAATTTTCACGTCTCAAAGTGAAAGTTTAAGTGGATGTTTAGAGTAAAAAAGGACTTAAATATTGTTCTGTTTCTCACCCACACCTATTACAATGCTTCTGAAGAGACTGGATTTAACGACTGGAGTCTAGGGCTGGGTGATATGTAAAAAATATTTTAGTGATAATCGCCTTAAAAAATATTGCGATATACGATTATATCGTCAACTCTCCTGCCGAGGGTCAGTTAATATTTTTGCTTTATTGATTTTGTTTTAAAAATTAAATTTATTGAAACATGAAAAACATAAAAGACATTTCTAAATTTAAAATGCACTTTAAACTAAATGAAGAAGCAATTAAAATAAAGTGATCAAAAAATCTTATTTAACCTCCCCGAATCCAAACATTTAATGTCTCCACGGTTCCATTTGCCATCACACAAGCATCCGTCAACGACAACAGGTGGAAAATTACTAACAGCCTACAGATTAAGAACTAAAGACAATTATACATTTACAAATAATAATCTTAATAAATAACCTAATAAATTCCCTTGTGTTTCCAAAATAATGCTGCCAAATGTGTTTGTGTTGCGTTTTGGTAATACAGTTTATGCTACCTAAAGAAAGTAAAATAGAACTCAATTTTAGGTTTAAGGTGAACGTGTCTTGTATTACTTTATGATTTAATCACTTTCGTATTTGTTTCTTTAATACAAAGATACCTGTATATTTACTGAACCTGCAGAGTTGTATTCACAATGCATGTAAACCGCAAACTGCTTTGTGGAAATAAAGTGAACTAAACTCACAGCACCTCCTGAGATGATCGGAGATCATTTGCAGCATTCTCATAGATGACATTATTCTTGCAAACAGTTTTCAGACGAATGAAACAGAGAAAAATGAGTGAAAACTCTTTACATGCACCTGTTCCACAAGACAGCCTCATGCTGCACGCCTCTGAACAAACAGCGAATCAGACACGAGCTTTGATGGCTTTTATTTTGTGTGTCTGTGACTAACAGCATTTCTTTTCATGTGTCACTTTGAGACGTCTTACAGGTCCCCCGCCTGTTGTGGGTAGATGAGCAAAATTACCCACACATGAAATACATTCGGACGAGGAGCTTGCCAAAAGGATTCAGACTCGTCGCATTTGGCGGGTGCTAGTTTCACACCCTGGGCTACAGTTGAATATATTTGCTGACTTCCCAGATCCATGTTTTTGCCATTTCCCAATATTTTCGATCATCGTCTGTCAATTGAGTGTCGCAGTCGGCATCGGGATCTTTGTAAGATATCATCGATATCCAATAACATCGTCCCATCGCCCAGCCTAATCTTCGTTTCTGTTCTGCTGAAGAAAGAAAGTCATACACATCTGGGATGGCATGAGGGTGAGTAAATGATGAGAGAATTTTCATTTTTGGGTGAACTATCCCTTTAACTTGATATTTATATTGAAGTCAAGTTGTTTATTTGTCATTTGCAAAGCTTACACAGGGTTCACTGGGCATTGGAATGCTTGTGACGAGTAATATTACTAAAATGAAATAGAATTTACTAACTTGCTGTAATAGTAACAGTAATGTGTTCAATTAATATTCTCGGTTCAATAGAAGTTAATCTCAACCAAAAGCATTTCTAGAATTGTTTATTACCACAAAAAATAATTTAAACTAAAAATGGAGGTTACAGTGAGGCACTTACAATAGAAGTGAATGGGCCAAGTATTGGAAGACAGAAATGTGAAGCTTATAATTTTATAAAAGCACTTACATTATTTCTTCTTTTAAAACTTGTGTATTATTTGAGCTTTAAAGTTGTTTAAATCATTATTTTTACAGGATTACAGGGTTTATGGCGTTACGCCATCATGACAATGAATATAAATTTACACAAAAATGGTTAGTAAGCAGTTTTATCACACTAAAATCATGTTAACTTGCATATTGGTTACGTCTTGTGGCTATACCTGAAACAGTGAGTATTTTAACACTTATGTATTGGCCCCATTGAATTCCATTGTCAGGGCCTCACTGTTACCCAGATTTTTGCATATTTTTTTTTATTTTTCAAAAAGGAAGGACAAGTTTGGTGTTTATCAACATTATGCCACAAATGCTGTCGATGAGCTTAACTTGTATTGAATGCAGAATATTCCTTTAGGAACTGCAAGTGGGAAAAAAGCGAACAAGTCAGAATGTACAGAACTCTTGCTATACTTACATCAGCCACTGGCGCTACAGTATTCGCTAGCTTGCCAATGCGATTCTCCCTGTAGAGCCACGAGATAAGCAGCAAACCAAGGGCTATGTCCACAAGAAAGGACACAAAAACGTTTGCTTTTCTGTGAGGGAGTGGAAATGAGGTCTTAGTAGGGCTACATGCCTTATTGAATAACAGAGCAAATGACAAAGTCCTAGATAAAGACCTTATAAATGCTGTACCTCATGAAATCCATGTGTGTCGTAGCTTTTTTCGTAGAGAAAACAGTCTTGAAATGTCCTGCCCTGTATCCTGACTGAACACAGGTAGACAGTTTGCTTGAGATTAACAACACTGGGTGTAAATTTAAAATCCTGAAATACAAAAAAAAAAAAAAAAGTTCAGTCTGACACTCTTTGTTTTAGGTTAAAACAAAGCTATACACAAAATAAAAATGAACTAATTATTTACTCACCCTCATGATATTCCAGGTGTGTATTGCTTTCTTTCTTCACCAGAACACATTTGAAGAAAAATAGAAAAATATCTTTGCTCAGTTGGTCCTTAAAATGCAAATGAGTGGTGATCTCTCTTTTGAAGGTCCAAAAATCACAGACAGTCAGCATAAACATCATCCATACGACTCCAGCTGTTAAATCAATGTCTTCTAAAGCAGGGGTCTTCAACAATTTTCGGATCAAGGACCACTTGTGGGTAGAGAGACGGAGCCGGGACCCCTGTTACATATTGTATAAAATTGATTGTTGTGCCTTATGCCTATAAAAATGTGTATGGTAGGCACCATATTATTGCATGTACATACTTTATGGTGTTTTTATTGCAAAGCAATTGAAATAATTATTAAATAATGTACAGCAGCGTTCTGCTACTTTTCTGACATGAAGTGACATTTTTCATTTTCCTTCTTAAACACTGTTTCATACCCCCTCCTTAATAAAAAAGAAAAAGATAGACAGACAGACAGACAGATCCATGCAGAATAACATTTTTTTTAAGGTTACTAATATGGAGTGTTCATCTCATGTGAGTGATCAATTTTATACATATATTTTAAAATTTCATTTCATTAGGAGTAAAAGTTTGCAATGATCAATGGAAACATGTAAATGCTTCACGCAAACAATAATTTGGGGACCCCCTGTGGTACCACCATGCATCCACTGTTGAATACCCTTGTTCTAAAACGTCAATCGCTTATTTACTTTGTACTTTTTAATGATAATCCAATGCTTCAGGAGAGGGTGGAGTCCAAGCGGTCTCTCGTGTGACGTATTTGCATTGCCGTGATACAGACGTAATCTCACATTCTCCACTCAGTTGAGACATCCAGGATAAGCACACAAACGCACCATTGTGAGTAAAGAAACAGATAAATACAGATCTAAACCAAAACCAACCAAGCTACTGTACAGCGTTCCTTCTCACTTGTAAAAAGTGCTGCTCTTCCAGCTGTGACTCACGTGCGTTAGTTCTCACGTTTCAAGTGCGATTACGTCACATGCGCATACCACTGCTGACCGGAAGCATGATTTAGAGTTTAAAAAAGTACTTAAATATTTCTCTTTTTCGCACCAAAAGCAATCGAGTTGCTTTAGAAGACATTTATTTAACAGATGTTGTCATACGAATTAAGTTTATGCTGACTGTCTGTGATTTTTGGAGCTTCAAAAGAGAAATCGCCATTCACTTGCATTTTAAGGACACACTAAGATTTATTTCTATTTTTCTTCAAATGTGTTCTGGTGAAGAAAGTCATACACCCTGTCTACACCGGGCGCGTCCATTGTCGCCACGCACTGCAACGGCTTGAGGCTGTCTACATTGGATGCGTGACACAAATGTTCTAAACCGTTTAATTTGTGTAGTAGCACAAGCATGTGCAGCGCAAAATGGAACACGACACCCATTTATTGTTGGCGCAACGGACGCCTCCAGTGTAGACAGCATCATTGATTATAATGGGGTTCTATTGTTTTCGACGCAACGTGTCACTCACGTCTGGTGTAGACAGGGTGTTACACACCTGGGATATCATGAGGAAGAGTAAATAATGACAGAATTTTCATTTTTGGGTGAACTCTCTCTTTAAGAGTTGAGAAGACACAAGACATGGTTTTATTGATGTTTGTGTTAACGATATACACATTGTACCCAGCAAAGTGTGTGTCAGGGACACATGAACTCACCTGAAGCTACAAAACCAGTTCCACAAAGAAAGTAAATAGGTTAGAAGGATACAGACTGGTACAGAGACCTGTTTTAGAAGCTCTACAATAATACTAGCTTCCCTGCCTTCAGACTGCCAGTGGGTGAGCTTGAGAGGCCCATCATCATATTTGTCCAGGAAAAAGAGAGACTGACTCTGAGCTACTGTCTGAAAGACCAAAAGCAACTCGGAGGGCTCAACGTCAGACTTCTGGCCAACCTCCTGTATTGGGTGGAGCTGGGACAGCATAACCTTCCTCTGATCGTAATGAATGAGGATGATCTTATCTTTCTCACTGCTGCTGTCACCATCCTTTCGTTCTTGGTCTTTTAGAGGTTCCCCATTGTTTTGGACCACCTGGCAAGTAAAACCCCTTTTTCCAATCTCACGACTCAACTGCAGCCAGCATTTCTGAGGAAAGATGGTACTCAGGTCCTTGAGAAAGCTGTCCATTCCTTCTTGTCCTTCTTTGGGCATACTCCAGGAACCCAGGACAGTAAGATCCATTTGCGTCTGGCTCTGCATCTCACTCAAGTATTTCTTCACCTGACCAGGTATGAACGGGTAGTGAATGACAGCCAGTAACACAGCAGCATTGTGACCTGGGATCCAGCGCCCAACCAGCAGGCCGCTGTCAGCAGTGTTGCAGCACTGGGGAAAGAAAATCTTCAGCACCATGACGGTGTGCTATGAAGTCCAGCAACAGTGAACGATAAACTCCTGTATGGGTAAAGCATAGAAAAGGCTTATTTTATGTGCACATTTTTTTAAATAAGCATCTATAGACGTTAGGTGCTTATAATTATTTTTTAGATTGTAAATGGTCAGAAAAGAGATACATGCATAATTCAGCAGCATCCACAGGTCTAGCTGTGTATTCTTGCCCTTCAAATTCATTGAACAGTCGGGTCGTTTCTATGGAAACCACACGCTCCGGGCAAATTTGCTATCGATTTAATTCCCTTTATTTTTACCGGGACCAAATGCAAAGCCGCAGATGCTCTACTTTATATTGTAATAAGAAAATATGCGGTACCTTGTGGAATTTGAAGGGCAAAAATTTGGAGATGTTGCTCTTATCTGATGACCGCCAATGAGCAAGCTAATTTTAAACAAACTAGCTAACGTTGGCATGCTCTCTGTTTAAAACTTTTAGCAAAATATAGGAAGAATTATCGGCATTCATCTGTCCAGACTCTCTCTAAACTCTGTCGAATGACTGGAAACACGTTTTTCTCTACAAGAGAGTACCGATCACAGCAATGCACCGTTCTCATTGTTTATAGCCCGTCTTTTAATCTCCGCCGGACGAACACAATGGATATTTTCTGTTCCGACCCAAGTCATGAAAGCTCGTGACTTTCCGTCGACTTGAGGGAGTTATAAACTATGAAAAATAAATGTAAAATAAATAAAGGAATAAATTATTAAGAAAACGTGAATTATCTAATGAATAAATGTGTAGTAATATATATATATATATATATATATATATATATATATATATATATATATATATATATATATATATATATATATATATATAGACACACACCGATCAGCCACAACATTAAAACCACCTGCCTAACGTTGTGTAGGTCCCCCTCGTGCTGCCAAAACAGCACCAACCCGTATCTTAGAATAGCATTCTGAGATGTTATTCTTTTCACCACAATTGTACAAAGCGGTTTTCTGAGTTACTCTAGACTTTGTCAGTTTGAACTAGTCTGGCCATTCTCTGTTGACCTCTCTCATCAAGTTATTTCCATCCACAGAACTGCCGCTCACTTGATGTTTTTTTTGTTTTTGGCACCATTCAGAGTAAACTCTAGAGACTGTTGTGTGTGAAAATCCCAGGAGATCAGCAGTTACAGAAATACTCAAACCAGCCCATCTGGCATCAACAATCATGCCACACTCCAAATCACTAAGATCACATTTTTTTACCCATTCTGATGGTTGATGTGAGCATTTACTGAAGCTCCTGACCCGTATCTGCATGATTTATGCACTGTACTGCTGCCACACGATTGGCTGATTAGATAATTGCATGGATGATTGCTGGTGCAAGACAGGGTCAGAAATTAACTTTTTTATAATGGGGCAATTTTTGCCATCCGGGTTTGATTTTTAGAGGCATTGTTCTGCCTTTATGAGGGCATTTAAAAAAAAAAGAAAAAAAAAAAGAAAGAAAACAGTGTCACCCTTTTAGGTAAAATACTTTAATTTAATAAATTTATTCAAATACATTTCTAAATTAATTCAGTAAGGTTGTTACTTATAAATTTAAATCAAGTTTGTTACTTATTAATTTGTTCCGGCATAAAGTCATATTTTGTGATGTAAGGTATTAGGCTTTAAATAAAATATTAGAAAAAGTATTAGATGCTAAGAGGGTATTCCTTAAAAGTATTTTTATTTTATTTTTTGCCCCAAAATTTTTAATTTCGAGGGCATTTTTGTCACTTTCAGTGGCATTTTTTGCCCCAAGCCACCATTAATTTCTGACCCTGAAACATATTGTACTAGACATATCACAAGAAATACTGAATATATAATATATAGTCAGGGTTGGGAGGGTTACTTTTGAAATGTATTCCAATACAGATTACAGAATACATGAGGTAAAATGTAATTTGTAATGTATTCAGTTAGATTACTCAAGTTCAGTAATGTATTCCAAATACTTTGGATTACTTCTTCGGCACCGGTAGATTTTTTTCACTTGTTTTGACTATAAAAACTCTGCCAGTACAGTAAGACAAAATACACATGTTAAAAATACATTCTCTGAAAAACCTAAATATCTTATGCAGTGTTGTTTCTAAAACAAGATAAATCAAACTGATCTTGTTTTAAGGATTTTTAGATATGTTTACACGAAAACAACACAAAAATTATCATCAAGAATATGATTTTTGCCCTAATATCAAAGGTCTTACTAGAAAAAAAGAAATTATGATCCAACGTGAATTTTCTTGATAAAAAAATATGATCGTGCCTGGTAACATGTGCATGTAAAATGGCTAGAAATAGCATTTTAGCTTAGCGTAAAGCTGACAATTTACACAAGGTTTATTTCTATTTCTTCTGCTCCAAACTTACTTCAGACTTACTTCTCTGTCTGCTCGTATGAATGTAACACATCATAAGAAAGTGTTTCACCGCTGTTCAAATGCACTTTGAATCGCATCATATATATGTATAAATGTTTTCCATCTGAAAGGACTAAATATTAAATGCAACAAATGACAATAAAATGCAAAGTAATCTCTTCAGTAATCAAAATACTTTTTGAATGTAACTGTATTCTAATTACCAATGATTTAAATTGTAACTGTAGTGGAATATTGTTACTTATATTTTGTATTTTTAATACGTAATCCTGTTACATGTATTCCGTTACTTCCCAACCCTGTATATAGTACTGAATATAAGTGCCTCCTAGATTTACATAGATTTTAACTTCATTTTTTTTATTTTATTTTTTTTTACAGAAAATGAGGGGCAAATCAAAATAATTTTTTTGTGGTTATCAATATTATGCCACAAATATTGTCGATTGAGCTCAACCTTTATGGGCTACTTGCACAAGTGCTTCCGCGTTCTAGTTAGTGCGGCTCAGGCGTTTCCGGTCACAGCGTTCAGTGCAGAGATTTATACATGGGAAGGCAGATTATTTTTTTTTTAGGGCTGTCAGTTGATTAAATAAATAAATAAATAATATTTCTGGCGCTAACGTGACGTCTCAATTTTATAATTTGCTGAAATTTGCCTCTAAATATATTTTTTCCTTTCCAAATGTATAAATCAAACACGTATAACCTGCAGCAGTCTGGCCGTCTCACTGACACGTGTTTCATTCATTGATGATATTTCATACCAGTTGAGATTCAATGATAAATTCCACCATACACCGATTGCAAATGACTTTTCTTTGGATAAATGTCCCAGATGTATTTATTTATAAATGCATATGCTGTTATCTTACTCTGAACATGCTTTAAAATACACTCTGATGAAGCCGTTGTATTATCAAATTACATAAATAAATAACTGAGCTAAAATACTGTATATTTAACCACAATACATATATTTAATCTATTTCAAACGTTATAACTCACTATCTTTAGCAGCTCTTATGGGTTTGCATTTCAACATTTTTTATATGCAGTACTTTTCAATGAAACAATGACACAAAATAAGGATTAAAACATACATTTATTAAAAACAGGGTGATGCATGCGTTCATCGCATCTTTCTCCTCCCTTACACATGGATCACAATGGTGACTGAAGAGATCACCGCTGGTGCTGACACCCTTTGACTCATTCAACCTTTTGTCATTTGCGTTTCGAGCTGATCAGTGTTTAAATGTCTGCTACAGACCTCCGTGTGAGGAGAAACGGTGAAATGCGCTAGGATTGGAGTATCTACTTGACCAGACATTCTCAGATCGGCTCGGGCTGAATTAAAGCTCCGAAAACTGTTCTTCCACTGAAATGTGAAGAAGCTGTACACGGTAATGTTCAAAATACTTCATCTCCTACCTCAGAAAAGATCCTTACTTTAAAATACTCCTTCGAACACATTGCGATTGCATTGCTGTATAGGAGAAACAGAACAACCTATCGGAAGTATGTAGAAAGGCAATACACTTGCTTTCACTTTCATTTTCCCGTAAAACACTGGAATACACAGCGAGGACAGGGAAAACAGACAGGCATGTTTAAATAACAAATGCTGCCGTCCAACCCTACAAGAACCAGGTTTATATAATTATGTAGGTGGATTGCGTGCAACAAGCCTTTTTGCAGGCATACCCTGTATTGCTCTGGCGATTCAATCATATATATATATATATATATATATTAATCTGAGGTGAATGGTCTTGTGAATCAGACAGGTAAACACAAATATGCGATGGAGTGGTCTGCATCCCCAACACAGACCTCAGGCAATTTTGACTTTGAGCAATCCACTGATAGCCTACATGCATCTATGCGAGATAAATAAATGAAATCTAAAAGGAATTGATCATATATTGTTATCACACTTATATCTGTTGGATAATTTGGGGAATGCATACCAATGATTATGGCAAGATTCAAAAACTTTCTCCAGAACATGTTCCCGCATTTCCCCATTCTGATAAAAAGTCTTGTTGCAGGGAAAAGCACTGATTCTTCACACATGTCTGTCATCTGTTTAGATTCCTCTTCCTTGTGTGGAAGTGTAGGCACGTTACCCTCCACTAGTGGTCCTCCTACTGTAAATATATTGTTTCTGAGAAATACAAGAGAACCGAAAGTACAAGTAATTCTACTCCCAAGGCAAACAATTCATTGTAAAGAAGAAGAAGAAGAAGAAGAAGAAGAAAAAAATACACTATTTTGCATGACTGGAATTTCAGTTTCACAATGAGATCATTTAAACGAATGTCAGTGTCAGGAGAGGTCAGCTTTACTCAAACTGCTACGAAGTTGTTTTGATACATACTGATGTCATCATTCTTGTTAAATGGGCAAATGACACATAACACTCCCAAGATATAGCTTATTCTTATGCTTGTCACATGGAAGGCTTCTTAGCTGGGCCATACGCACATGCACCCACTGGAATCGTTTTGATTCCACCAAAAATTGCATGCAAAACTGTAATAACAGGATCTAGATTAGGCTACTTAACATATTGGCACAAGTTGCCATGATGTTTATTACCCAGAGGATTTTTGTGCAGTTGGGGGAGTGTTTACCATACCTGCCTAAAATCAAACATGGTGCATGAAGTCATGCAACTTTAGGTCTATCTCTATTTGCAAGAAATGAAACTCACGGACCAATGTTTGCTCTGTCCACTGTTGTGGATTTATGTTAGACCGATAGTAAGTTTAATTTAACGTGTCAGTCTGGATCTGAACTGTCCTGCACGGATCTGTCAACTGACAGTGTGCCACGTTAACTGGGGAAATGAAAGCATGTGCATCCCATGCATAATCCATTATAATCCCACAACTAATTCTTTATGCTATGTATGAAAATAAACAAGTTTAATGCGGTGAAGATCTATTAAAAGGCAGCTAGGTAGAAGTACACATGGCATTAGGATATTCTCATGTATCTCAATGTTGATCATAAGTATATTTAATTTCTATAAAAATTCAACCTTTTGTTCTTTGAAAATGTTGCTATAGATGTAACTTTACACCAAAGCAAACACAAATACTTCCCATTAATCATTTAACCACATTTTACCAAAAAAAAAGTTTTGAAAAATGTCTAAATGTAGAAATAGCATTGAAAGAACAAAAGCATAACTTTGCTTTGGCTCAGGTAAGAGTGTCGAATCCCTGATTGATTTCACAGAAAGCCTAAAAGTGTAAAGATTCCGGGAAATGGGCGGTGTCTATATTACTCGCAGCTCGTGCTTGTGGCAAATGGAGTTTAAAAGCGCCTGTCAGTTGATTCTGACATTGGAACGCACAGACATAGTTGCGAAGAGTCGATGTCGCGCGCAGCTGTGGAAATAAGTCAATGGGAGTTCCAAACAACCTGATTTTGGAAGCGGCGGCAAGAGTTTGTCAAAGAAAAAGTTGTATTGACTACTCTTGGAGTTCAAATTTGCTAGAACGGTAAGACGCGAGTTACTTTACACAACCGTCTTTACTCTTAGGAGCGGTTTAAGGGTCTACTTTATGCCTTTATAACGCTAATGTATCAATGTGTGCCTTACGCGATCATATTTAAGAGATAATTGTTTTGTTTTGCTTGCTTTACCTTATAATGTAACACTTATAACATGAAAGGATAAAATAAACTAAACGTACTCAAAATAAACGATAAATGCATTGTTAATGGCGTAAACATAGTATAACAGTAATTCTTGAAATAGTCATGTGATAGAAATATCTCCCAGACAATAATTAACCTTAAAAACTAGAGTAGAACAGTAGTGAATCCTGATTTCTACTAAATATCTGAAATCCTTTTAAAACATGAGGTCATTATGGATGTTGCAATGGACGCTTTCCATCAGTCAAGAGTTTTATGTGATGTTTGATACAATATGTGGCTTGACTCGTTGAAGTGCCCATTCGTTAATGGTGTTATTTACTTGATTTTCGACAGACGAATGAGCCTCATCTAGATGACCTTTATATGGTACGGTATGGAAGACCACATTGGCTGGTCTTTCCTGTAGGATGGTGGCGCACAGTTCAGTGGAAGGGAATCAAGGCACAGAAGAACCCAGCGCGAGCACAGAGCCTTCCCCAGAAGTCTCCCAGTCCCAGCGGTCCAGGCCGAACCAGCAGGCAGCGTCTAGGACTGTATTCCAAACACATTTCATGCCCTTCAGCTTTGAGAGAGATTTCAAGACCATCGCAAACACCACTTCTATGCTGGAAGAGAGTGGCTTCTACTGGGGTCCTATGACTGTGGAGGAAGCACATCAAAAGCTGAAGAAGGAGCCAGTTGGAACTTTCCTGATCCGGGACAGTCGTCAAATCAACGTGTTCTTTACACTGAGTTACAAAAGCCAAAACGGTCCCGTGAGTGTCCGGATTAACTTCAAGAATTCCAAATTCAGTTTGACGGGCAGCAAGGAATCTTTTGACACTCTTTTCAAACTCCTGGAATTTTACATCAGTTCCCCTAAGAAGGGTCTAGTCAGGCCCTACAGGAAAGAACCAGTGCAGTCCCTGCAGCAGCTGTGCCGCAGACGGATAATCGAAACATGCGGCGGAAAAGACATCGACCGCATCCCTGTGCACACAATCCTCAAAGACTTCCTTCATGCCTTCCCTTATCCGCTATGAAGACTAGACTTGTTGCATTAAAGCGCTGCTGGAATATTCTGGAGATACTTGAGAGACTCCTCGTGGTCCTGCTCTGTTTTAAGAAGCAGGCATCCGATTGTAGCACATTTTGGAATATGAGACTTGAACACTTCACAATGAAAGTTTACATTGTCTGTGAATGTTTACACTATACAGGAAAACTGTTTTCCTTTCAACATATTTCTGCTATGCAGAGAGAATTATTTCAACATAATTATTTTTATAAAAATAATAAATATATTTGTGACCAATTTAAACCACCTCATTTTCTATTGTCTTTGTTGTTCTAAGCGTGGGGTATATATATACACACAGAGCCCTCACAAAATGATCATAATATTACACAGGACATCAGATCTTTAGTTGTCAAACTAAAACAAGTATTATGTCAATGAAAGGCTAACATGAACACTAATTAATAGGAAAGCATGTCAGAATTCTTATTTAATTGTGCTTAAAGTTGTCAGGCTTTTCAGAATTAAAATATGTAGGTGAGAGCATCTCGGTGACAGTTAAACTTACTAGACTGGCACGTCAGCTATTTTTTCATCACTCTCCTGAATCAAATTGAGCCTCACCCTTACTTAACAAAACTCCCTATTCACACCCTGGCTGAATCCATGCCCAAGAAACCACCCCTTTGTAGGCTATATTTCACTAGAAAACAGACTTACTAGTATCCTGAAATGACACTTATTGGAACTTTAGCCCAGACATTCTATATTGAACTAAGCTGATTAATCTAGGTAGAAGCGTGGTTGAGGGGCAGAGTTGTGGTGACTGTAAACTGCTTATGGCTCAGACAGACATTTACAAGAAATAAAGTGGGTTGTGAGGACTGACGGAGTGTGACGGGGCGGAGCCTGTGATCTCCAAAGACACTCGTACATTATATCAATAAGATGCTTCAACACTTCTGTCAGGCTTACGCAGAAAAATGACTCAGAACAAAACAATACTCAGCATCAGGGGTTCACGTAAACTCTAGATCAATGTTTGGAATTTCTTTTACAAGGCAGAATGAAATGATCTGCACAAAGTGCTGCAAGGCATATGCATAGTCATGAGATAAGGTCTTCCTCTTGTTTAACACTAAGATAAGACCATATATCTGAAGATCAAACATTCGGATACATGTGATTGTGTGTCTGAATTTTCAAATTCAAACCTCACTCTGAGTGGTCTACAATAGAACAATAGAACTTTTTTCAACAAGTGGTGTTTCTTCACAGTCCTAAATACGTAAATCATTAGCTTATATTGGAGTTTTAATGATTTTTCAGAAACGGCACGAAGACAAAGGTCAGCCATACAATCCACAGAAGCATCACCAAGCTCTATTTCAAGTACGTTTATCTCTTACTGAGAAGCATTTAGTGATTCTAATGAAATCATGTTATCATACTGGGGAAGTAAAGGGGAACTCATTTGACGTTCCCGTTCAGCTAGTTTAATTGCGTTATAATTTATCAAGGGATTTCCCATCACCAGACTAAACCTCAGAATGCCTAACACACAGATTACTGATTAACTTGACATTTATATGTTAATTTTACAGGTGAATTCAACACAATAAAGGAAACTACCTAATTACACAGAAAACAAACACAATTAGATAGCCGAAGCCTCATCTGATCACATCTTAGGTGGCTACAAATTTCTGCGCTGATGTTGCCTATAGGGCTCTTGCCATGGTCTCTGTGAATTGGTGATATGGTACGCAGGGCTAATCAGTCTATCTCCCCTTGCTCGCCCAAAGTGATTAATACACATGAAAGTGCACAGTCACTTCCAGGAAAAGAGACAGTTGTTTCCCTGAAGAGCCCCTAATCTCCACTGCATCTGGCCTCAACTCACACAAACATACATACACACACATGGTTCCTGAGCTGTGTATTTCTTTTGGAACTGCAATGCTCCCCTCCAAAACACAGATACTTACAGATATACACACAAGCTTGTGTGGGTAATCTGTTCATAGAAACAGCCCTGGTTTGAGTGTCATGGTTCTTGAATGGTCCTCTCTCAGTTACAACAGTACACAGCATGTATGGTGAATCGAAGTGAACAACCTCAACCGATCCAGACAAAAGAACAGTCTAAATTCCACTCCTGCTACATTTTATTAGAAAGAGGAAGATGAAACTAAAGGAAAAGATTGAATAATGGATGTTTAACTTATATATATATATATATATATATATATATATATATATATATATATATATAAAAAGAAGAAGCAAAAGATGGTATTTTTGTGTGTTACATCCAGAACCACTCATTGACTAAAAACATACTCTGGAAACTCATGACACACCATTAAACTGTAATTTTTTAATCTATTTATGGTTATGACGTTGAAGACCCCTGGGAGTGGTTTTAATAAATTTACAATGTTTCAGATCACAGAGCTAAATTCCAGGAAGGCAAGTGATAAGGCTACCCACATAATGGTTACTATGACAACACTCATCTCTTGTCATCCCACATCAAGGTAGAACGTTCCCATGGCCTCCACTGAGAATAAGTGGGCAGGACTTTCAATTTACTGATTCACAAAGATAAATGTGTTTCACACTGACAGAACACAGAGACCACCTTTCAGTCAAGCCCTCACCCCCTTTTCCATACATGAGCAGATGGGTTTTACGTGATCTGATGACTGTAGAGTGATGATCAGGGGCTGTAAAACATCCTGGCTCTGTTCCAAAACTTAGTGAGCTGCCTTGATGCCTCTTGCCTACATTGGCAGCATCCTAACTGAAATGAAGCCTCATGCGGGAGCAATTTGGAATGCTCTAAATAGGTGGCAACTCTGCGCAGCATACAAATAGACCCTATTCACGCTAGCGCCATCTTTGATTTTTAATAGGAATGAAAACGAGGCTATGAGGGATAAACTTTCCATCGCTTCAATGGCACGAACGGTATAAAGTTCCTAGATCACATCTGATTTTCCACAACTCATGTTGTCTGGAGTTCTTTGTATACTGAATGTTCTTGAACAGATATTTTATCAATGTTTTGTCCGCAGAACAATCCAGAAACACTTTAAACTGCAGTAAAGCCCACTGAAGAGACTGTAAGTCTATCCCTCACAGCCAAAGATGGCGCTAGTGTGAATAAGGTCTATCGCACTGCTCATGCGCAGAGGAGACTCCACTTGAAACTGATTGCAATTGAAGTACCATTTAAGGGAAGTCAGTCCTCTTGGTGTTCATCTTGACTCCCGGCAGCTATTTCTATGGGTCCAAGCAGCATAAAAGTAGATATACTATCTACTTGAATGGGGAAAGGCAGAAATCTCCAAAATAGTTGGTCAAGATTATGACCAAAGAGCATATTTCAAATCAGCAGTAAAATCTGACAACTCTGGTTTCATAAACTGTGCTTCTTTAGCTCAGATCATGCTAAAAAAACGTAACTTTCCAGCTGGTCTAGCTAATGCACATGCACATTCTCGTGTTCATTGACAGGCGATGTCTGTATCTAAAAGGTGACTGGCTCTTTTACCTTTAAGGCGGGACTCGCTTTTCTACATTTGTCATTTTGGGCATTCTAATTTCTCCCATTCATACAAGTGCTCCATCTTGGGCTTAACAGTCTTTGTTTCAATACAAGTGGCATGAGTAGAACGATGCAATACTCTAATGAACATAAATATACATATATTACACACATATTTTCACATATTATAACCATATTTTAGAAATATTGTAAATAGTCAGTTTTCTCTAATTTTTAAGTATTTTGTATCAATATCTTTAGATATTACTAATAACTTAAGTAATGAATGAAATACAATTATATTTATAATCAAAATTCCTCTTGCTTCATCCACCATCTTGGATAAAAATAATACAAATTCCTCTTGCTTTGTCCACAATCTTGTATTTATTTCTTCATAATAAACTCAACACATAGTTCATTCTGCCATCTTTTCTTTCTTTCTTCATCGTCAACCCCACACATAATTCCCTCCAAAATGATTATTTAATGTAAAACATGTTGAAGATCAGAGGACAGGAAGTCACTTCATTAAGTGAGCCATATGCACTTATTATAAATTACTTTGGGCTTTTTTTTTTTTTTTTTGCTTATAAATTTGGGCAGTCGCTGGTTGTTTATTCGGGCTTATTTTTCCAGACCAGATCTGCAATATTGTATATTCTCTAGAACATATTATAAATGTACTGTATGTTCTCTAGGTCTTTGACAAACACATGATTCAATCTGAGAGAAAAAAAAACTTCAATCTCAACATCTCATATATTTACAGTGAAATATAGGTTGCTGTATTGTGGCGAGTCATATGGCTCTTCTCATGCAAATGCTGTGTTATGAAAACCACAAACTACTGAGTAAATGTTCGTTAGATATAACACCCCTGTGCAGCACAACAATTAGTAAGAATTAACACCCCTTCAGTATACATCTCATGCGACTGTGTACTCAATGCATCCATGTATAGTCGTCTTAATTAGTCCCTTTCCAATCACCTAGTTCTTGGACAAAAAAAAACAGCACAAAATGTGCTTATGTGTGTATAAATATATAAAGATATGCATTTAGCAAGTCGAATTACAAGTGCATGATCACGGGTACCTAATTTTCCCCAAATTGCTCATCAATGAATGCTTATCAGGGAATCAAAACTGGTTCACAGCATATTGTGACATTCGTTTATCAGTCAAAGACGAAGAGGTTCTCATGTTAAGCAGAAGTGGTACCCTTGACTTAACGTTTTTCTGCCACAACAGAATACAGGCACAAGTCAATTCCTAATTGCTCACTTTTTTGTTCAAATGAAGTGGGGGTGAATTTCATGTGAATTCTCTGGGAAAACTTTAATGGCCTGAAAATAAAAGGTCAATAATAAATGGTATTGCAGTGATCCATTGGCCTAGTTTCCGGTCTGGCAACAAAATCAATCAATCAGTCAATCAATAAATCAAATCACATTTATTTCTATTGCACATTTAAAAACAACACATGCTGACCAAAGTGCTTTACATTAATTTATAAAAAAAGAAAGATTTAAAATACACACATTTAAAACAATGGACAATATAGAACATAAACCCAAGAATAAATACAACGCATCTAGACACAGTTATAGGCAATAGAGAAAAGATGAGCCTTCAACGGAGATTTAAAAGACTCAGTTGTACCAAAGGATCTAATGTGAAGAGGCAAACTATTCCAAAGGTGAGGGAAATCAACAGAGAAGGCACGATCTCTTTTAGATTTTAAATGAGACTTGGGGACACTCAAAAGCAGGCTCTGTGAAGATCTTAGTGGTCTAGCCGTTTGATATTGAAGTAAAAGTTCTGAAATGTAATCAGGTGCAAGCCCATGCAGACCCTTAAAAACAGTCAAAAGCACTTTAAATTGAACTATATTTAACTGGAAGCCAGTGTAGAGAAGACATCACAGGAGAAATACTAGTGTGCTTCCTGGCGCCAGGAAGAGAACCACTTTAGTGCAATCCCCTGAATCCCAACCCATTGACTTAAGCGGTCCAGGAGAATACCATGATCTATAGTGTCGAAGGCCGCACTAAGATCAAGGAACACTAAGATAGCACAGTCTCCTAAATCTACAGACATCAAGTCACACTCTCTGGTGTGTTTTGCTCTAAAACCTGACTGAAATATATCAAAGATCCTATTTTTGTTTAAAAAGGCAGAAAGCTGAAGTAAAAACAACTTTCTCCAATATTTTTGATAAAAATGGCAATTTCGAGATTGGCCTATAATTCTTTAAAACTGTGGGAGCAAGACCAGACTTTTTAAGGAGGGGTTGCACGACATCATGCTTAAAACAAGATGGGACTGTACCATTCACTAAACTACTGTTCACTATTTCCAAAAGTCTAGGGCCGAAAACATCCAGAACCTGGATCAAAAAGTGAGGGGGAATAATACCTGAAGAACAGTAGGCAGGCTTCAGATGTTGGACAATGTCCACCAAGTGAGAGAGAGTGACAGTCTCAAACTTCACTAAATGAGCAGAAGTAGTGAAGGAACAAAAATAGCTTGATCATGACCAGGCTCAAGATTAAAAAAAAGGTATACTAGATCTAATGGTATTAATCTTACTTTTGAAAAAATATAGAACATTTTCACATGCTGTCAAGGATTCATCATGAAATGTGTTAAGGGCAGGATTGAGTACTGTATTTATTGTGCGAAACAGAACTTTGTGACAATGAGAATTCTTCTAAATTAAATCTGAAAAATTAAGGTGTTATAGTTTTAAAAGGAGCAATAGAGTCCAGGATATTATTGCATGTACTGTTGAAAGAAGACACCAACTCATCTATTCCCAGACTAAATTGAGAAGACTCAAATGGCATGAAACAGCAGAGAGGAATCATATGCCTCATAGAACTGGCAGGCCGATGAAGGTTTTATAAAACAGACACGATGTCCTAATGGCTTAGGGGTGGAAACTAACCCAAAAAAAGAAACATTAAAAATTATAGGCATATGATCAGAGTGACAAATATTATCTATTAACACATCACAAACAGGGACACCCCATGACAATACCAAATCCAAAGTGTGACCCCGTTTGTGAGTGGAGCCCACCACAGATTGAGTATGAATAAAAGAATCCAGCAAATGTAAAAACTCTCTAACCAGCGGGTTAATGGGACAGCAGACATGAATGTTAAAATCACCTACTATTAAAAGGCTGTCACAATTGGGTATCACAGAAGATAAAAACTTCAGAAAATCCTTATTCTAGGAGTGGGTGTAAGGCCCAGTGTTTAATATATGTGTTCATGGGAAATAAAAAAAAAAAAAAAAAAAAAAAAAAAAAAAAACTTCCAAATTGTTGACGCTTTTCACAGTAAGAAAAAAAAAAAAAAACCCTCAACTGCATATCATTAATTTCCTAGAGAATCAGTTTAGTCTGCGTTGCTGTGTATTCTGTTTTTCTTTTCTTATTTTTCCTAATAAAATACACATTTTATTTCCAGAAATCTTTTTATATAACAAATATTCAACAGGGTGTATACATTTATGTTAAAATGAAATCAAAGACCAAGCTTTTAGACTTGAAACTGGATTTCTTCCAGATCACCCCTCTTCTGAGACCCAAACACACAGAAACCGAACTATTCCAAGGATTGATGACCATCAAAAATTTAATAAGCTTGTAAAACAACTCTCCAATACAGGAATTTTGGAAGTTTACACAACTACTACAGATAAAACTTTGAAGGGACAGATTTTATGGCAGATTTATGAGCCCTGGATCATGCACAGAACTGGATCACAATTTGAAAGAAGGGAAAACAAGGCAACAAGACCAAAGTGTATGTCAGAATAATTTATTGCATGACCTTGATAGTTGCTGTTGGTAAATTAATTAACGGATCAAAAGAAAGCTATACACTGTGTACAAACTAAGACATTTTTGATGCCCTGCCACCCACTTCTATGATGAATTTAACCTCAAAATACTGAAATAAGCAGAATTTATTTTATTGCTTTATTATTTAATAAACTCAGCCAACAAAGCTCAAATCTGGGTGATTTTCTTGCGGAGAGAAGCACCTAGTCGTAGCTACCACAACGCAAAGTATATGTGCCATTTCTATGCCCTGCTGTCTAGAAACTGAAAACTAATTTTCCATTTCAGTCCATAAGTACTCACATTTCTTGAATCTGTAAGTGAATTAAATTAGGTCATATAACTTATTTCACACCAAAGTAAACTTAAATCACAAATACATCACACCCAGTTTTGATTACATGTGTCCAGCACAAGCTCTTGAACATTAAAACTTGCCTCAGCTTGAAAATAAGCAAAGGGCCACTTCCAAGTATGTAAAATATATGTGAAAGAGAACAGGTTTATTCACCCTGTGTTGGCAGATTCCAGAACATTTCAAAACAAAAATGTGTGACAGTACGTCTAAGTGGCAGTGAAATAAATGTGTAGGAATTATCAATGACCTCATGCTCCTTTACGTGACAAAAAAAAAACAAAAAAAAAAAACTGAAAAAACTCCTTTTAAAACATGGCTGACATATGTGACTTTTTCATACAAAAAGGTGCAGCAAGAGTGGACTTGTTTGGATAAACCTCCTACGATCGCCGGAACGGAGTGAGAGTTCAGGGGTTTTCAGTGCTAATTATGCAAATGGTATTCAACAAACTTTTTAATCAAAAGAGGAGCTCAGTGAAGCATATGCATTCCTTACAATCTCCAAGGAATAAGACCAAGGGCTTTTTAAAAAAAACACCTGTTGAAGTGCAAATGAATGTTCAGTCAAAATGAAATATACCTTCAGAAAAGAGCACCACTGGATAGACCCAGAAGTCTTTGTACATTCCTCAGTGTTAAGACTGGTAAAATCAAGCGGGCATTCCCCAATAACCCACTCAGATACATATTTATATAAACGCGTCCTTTCATCTTCTGCTCAGTATCATAAAACCACACAGACACACAAAACTCTCAATTACACACATACATACACACACACACAAACAAACAAAAGCTGGAGCTCTTTCAGCACCTTCGCAGAAAGAATGATACACAACACACTCAACAATGCTGTGCTTATAGCAGTGCTCGTGACAATCAATGGTGTAATTCTCTTCTGAGAGTGCTGTTGTCCTTTGAAATTCATCATGGTCTAGATGTAAAGAAAAGTTTTCAGAACCGCCATGTTAAATCAACAGACGCAAGTGTTGACACAATCGGTTACCTACACACAGATTAAACTTGGGCCTGAAACACTAATGCCAAAAGCATGTGGAAACTAGCTTTACTAGCTTGTGCAAAACCAGAACACAACCATTGATTGTGCAAGGAATCAGTCATGCTTATTTCACATTACTGAAACTGCACGGACTGACCGACATAATATGTATTTCTTGTTTTGGCCACAATTTTTCAGCCTTTGAGTTTTTGTACTATTGTTCTTCAGTCAGAGGACTGTTATGGACTAGATCCATCAGTCTATTGCTGTCTCCTTCTCCAGGTCAGGGTTATCGGTCTCGGGCTGAATCACGGGTTCCTCCCATGAATCACCACTAGGCCCAGACTCGGATGTTACAGACTCAAGAGATGGTTCATCTTCTTCAGCTATGACTGAAATGTCCTTCTTGTCCTCTTGAAGCTGTGTATTCACCGCCTCCGTGCTGTCGTCTTCCATTTGGATGGCAGCTGTCGTCTCGTCCCCATCCGCAGATGCGTCATACTGGACAGAGAACTGAGTGCTGAAGGAGCGCAGGCGAGGAGGGTCGGCGGGGGGCAGCAGGGTCAAGGAGTCTACGCTTAGCGTCTCGGCATCGTTGCCAGACAGGAGAGAGATGGTGGGCTGCGGCGCAGGGGTGAGGCTAGGCGCCAGGGCGAGTCCTGAAACAGGAAAAGCAGGGTTGGTCAGATCCAAATATGCCCCTTGTGGAGGAGGGTGATAAGAAAGACACACATGCAAGATCATCTTACTCAAACCAAGTGGCAAAACAAGCAAAGGGCAAGCTAAACCCCATCCAGGGTCAGAAATTAAGCAGGACTCAGGGCAGTGAGAAAATGCCACCAAAATTTTAAATGTGAATTTCTGTTTTTATTTTTATCATTTCATTAATTTCTTCAATTTCAATTCTAAGCCTAGTTAATTAATCTTATAATTCATATGGAGAATTTATTTGAACAGATTAAACTGAATAAATGTTATTAATTTGTCTTATTCACTAGCAACCCACAATCTGGTTTAAGCAGGCACAAACAGCAATAAAACAGCACTATGTCTGCAGTTTAGGCTACATCTACATTAATCCGGATACATTTGAAAACTTCGTTTTCGAAACTCTCTCCATCTACACTGCCGTTTTCAAGCGTTTTCCAAAAGTTGCTCGTCCACACTGAAATGTATGAAAACACTTAAATCCCCTTATTGTGCATGCAAAAAGTCACCGTTGCATGTACGGTCTGAAACGCAATTGTCCTCCTGTTCCGTCACCAGACATCAATTCAGAGTAAACTTCTGGTCGCCTTTGAAGGAATGCAATGTGATGTTATACAAAGTAACATTTATCTTTAACAATGCTATCAAAGTGAATATCAGGCACAGCAGCTCCGATATAACATGGACCGCCATCTTGATTGTTTTGGTTGAATGGATCACATGACTGTGCCACATAACAACAAATACGTCATCATTTTCAGATATACCCTTTTTCCCAGTCCACACTACAATGTGAAGACAGCATTTTCAAATTTATCCACTTGGGAGAGCGTTTTCAAAAAGCTCAGTTTTCGCTTACACAAATGATGTCTCAGGGTACGTTTACACAACAACGATGTACTAAAAATGGAAAAGTTTTTCCTTTGCATTTTTGAAAAGTTTCGCGTACAGACGACAACGTTGTCAAAATGATCCCCGTTCACACGGATCCACGAAAACGACTAAAAATTTTGTATTATGCATGTCAGGCCAGTAGTTGGCGATGTCACTTTGTAAAGAAACTACACACCTGCGCACATAAGCATTCTTCCACAGAGCAGTGAATACAAACAATGAAGTTGGCGAAAGCGTCGAGCAATTTTGTCTGGACGGACGATGAGGTTGCTTTATTACTACAATTACTTTGCTGGAAAAGCGTCAATAAACTCAAAATCTTGAGCAGCACAAACACAGTCCTGTAGTCCGCCATTGTAGTTTTGAACGTCTCGCGTGTTGTTTTGAAGTACTCGTGTGCATGCCTATAGACTGAACACGTAATACGCATGCGCATGACGTCATCCTTTTGTATGTTTACACGGAGACGATAATGGTATCGTTTTCAAAAACTTGCACTTTGAAACCTGTTTTCAGAAGTTTGCATTTTCAGGCCCCAAAACGCCGTTGTCGTGTAAACTAACAGCCAAAACGCATAAAAAGTTTTCCGTTTTTAGTTGAAAACATTGTGGTGTAAACAGCCCCTCAGTGTGGACAAAAGGCCAAAACGTAGAGAAAAAGATGCATTTTCAAACAAAAATGTATTAGTGTGGACATGGCCTTAATTAAGTAATTGTCGTTCCGAACAAACACACCACCTTTCTATGCAATTAGACTCATTATAGATTTATATTCATTCAAAAACTCTGTGCTATTTGCCAGATGCAATACACATTGTGCTATTACCACCCAAGGAAAGCAGGTGGTCAACTGAATTTTATTTAAAAGAGATGCAGTAATTCATCAAATAATTATCAAATGATGGAGAAGAGCATTATAATCTGGCATGAATATCCAGATGCGTTTGTAGTCAAGCGCACTTTCGACATTTTAAAGGGATGGTTCAGGTCTGGATCAAAGAAGTGGAGTGATGCTGTACAGTCCGGGCAGTGTGTGAGATCGCATCTGGTCTTCAGCATTCTCTGCTATGTAGCACTCAGAACTGGTCCGCAAAATTGGAATTACAGAGTGCAAATATGGTTTAGCACAGAATTTGTGGGCGTGTTTGCCTGATTTGCATAATTCCTTTAGTCAATCCTGTGCCGGGAATTCCCTATTCATTCTTGGTAAATTTGCTCCACAGTATTTTAAATAGTCAGAAGAAGAGACCTCAAAGGTAAAAAATGTATTTGAAAATTAATTTCAGGGGGCAAATATTGGCCCCTTAACACAAAAGTGAATTTCGTACACTGATCTCATCCATGCAATTCAGGAGGAAGCCAAATTTGATAGATGGTTCGTTAGTTGTGTATGCTGTGATAAGAAAGTTAAATGGTGTGAAAGTTTGGCAACGTTGCAGACAGTTAATATCTAAATGGTGTGAGAGTTTATCCATTCTGGTGAGATTTACACGAAAGTTAATCACTGAAATTGGCAGGGGTTTTCAATACATAATTCATACAAACAGACAATGGAGAATTCATGCCATAAAGTAAATAGAAACACTTATGAATTAAGTGCAAGAGTCATGTGGGAGGGACGCATGACATGTCAAGAATGAGTGAGTCAGATGCGTGTAAAGCCTTTCTGGTTAGAAACTGTCTGGAAAGATCATGAATGAGAATCTAAATAGAGGAATCTTAATGGCAGAGTGCCATTGAATTGAAAAGGTGAAGATATAAAAGGGTGAAGCTAAAAAACAGAAAATAGAAATGTATTTCTCTTTCTGGGGTGAGATTCATTCATTGGTCCTTTGGAATAACGTTATGCAACACTTGCTATTAAATACCATACACTTTCAAAGACAAGTTTTACCGTTCTTATTTTTTACTTGTTTACATTTAGAAATACCAGTCACCTAGACACAGTCCCATTCAAAACCTTTGACACACCTGACTGAAAGTTCGTTTCTCATGGTCTGTAGACCTATTAATCCATCTGTCTCTCCATTTGTTTGTCTGTCTGTGTCTAAAATAGATTTAATAATTATAACTTAAATGGATGAGTTGAAACATCCAAAAATGTTTTGGTCACTATATAATTCCTCTTAGTTCATTAGTGTTTTTTTCATAGTTTTGATGATTGTATTGTTCCTATTTTTCACATTTTAGAATAATAACAAACAATGAGCAGCTCCGTCTAAACTGATGCTGTATGAATTCAATGACTATGTGCAAAATCTTTCAATATGTAGACTATATATTTTATGCACTAATGCCATTCATTTTGTGAGCAATTATATTATACCAAGCTTACCAAGATCACACACATGCACAAAAGCTAATTTAGTAATTGTCTTTGTTTAATAGCACAAAGCAGGTCTCTGGAAACTCTGCGTAGTCAATCTAAGTAAGAGGGTCATGCCTGTTACGTGTGCATGGAGCTCTAAACCCACTCTCCATCGTGACTGTCATCCTCTGACAGTCTCTCGCCGGTCTTCCCTGCCAGATCTGACTAAAGAACAGAGGGACAGATCAAAGGATAGACAGTGAAACAAATCCTACGGCCAAATGCATATAGCATCTAACCGGAAAGGTGCATGGAACAAAACCTACAGCTTGTGTTACCTTTACATGACAAGATCAAGCACCAAGTAGATTGCCAGCTAGCATAACATGAAAAGCATGCTATTTTTTAATATAAAGTGCATTCATAAAGTATTCAGCCCCCTTCATTTTTTCACATTTTGTTATGTTGCAGCCTTGTGTTAAAATGCTTTAAATGATTTTTTTTCCCATCAATCTACACTCCATACCCCATTTGGGGATTGCCTGCCATTCTTCTCTGCAGATCCTCTTAAGCTCTGTCAGGTTGGATGGGGACCGTCGGTGGACAGCCATTGCTCCAGAGATGTTCGATTGGGTTCAAGTCCATGCTCTGGCTGGACCACTCAAGGACATTCACAGAGTTCTCCCTAAGCCACTCTTGCGTTGTCTTGGTTGTGTGCTTAGGGTCATTGTCCTGTTGGAAGGTGAACCTTCGGCCCAGTCTGAGGTCCTGAGCGCTCTGGACCAGGTTTTTATTAAGGGTATCTCTGTATTTTGCTGCGTTTAGCTTTCCTTCAACCCTGACCAGTCCCCCAGTCCCTGCCGCTGAAAAACACCCCCAAAGCATGATGCTACCACCACCACGCTTCACCGTTGGGATGGTATTGCGCAGGTGATGAGCAGTGCCTGGTTTCCACCAGACATGATGCTTGCAATTGAAGCCAAACAGTTCAATATTAGTTTCATCAGACCAGAGAATCTTGTTTCTCACTGTCTTAGAGTCCTTTAGATGATTTTTTGCAAATTCAAAGCTGGCTTTCACGTGTCTTGCACTGAGGAGTGGCTTCTGCCATAAAGCCCAGATCGGTGGAGTATTGCAGTGATGGCTGTCCTTCAGCGAGTTTCTCCCATCTCCACACATGAGCTCTGGAGCTCAACCAGAGTGACCATCTGGTTCTTGATCACCTCTCTTACCAAGGCTCTTCTCCCCTGATTGCTCAGTTTGGGCAGCTTTAGGAAGAGTCTTGGTTGTTCCAAACTTCTTCCATTTAAGAATTATGGAGGGCACTGTGCATTTTGTTATATTTTTTGCCTTCCCCAGATCTGTGCATTGACACAATCCTGTCTCTGAGCTCTGCAGGAAGTTCCTTTGACCTCATGGCTTGGTTTTTGCTTTGATATGCATTTTCAGCAGTGAGACCTTATATAGACAGGGTGTGCCTTTCCAAATCATGTCCAATCAATTGAATTTGCCACAGATGGACTCCAATCAAAGTGTAGAAAAATCTCAAAGATGATCCAGAGAAATGGGATGCACCTGACCTAAATTTTAAGTGTCATAGCAAAGTGTCTGAATACTTATGTCAATGTGATATTTCAGTTTTTTCTTTTTAATAAAATTGCAAAGTTTTCAAAAATCTGGTTTTTGCTTTGTCATTTTGGGGTATGGAGTGCAGATTGATGTGAAAAAAATAATAATTTAAAGCATTTTAGTATAAGGCTGCAACACAACAAAATGTGAAAAAAAATGAAGGGGTCTGAATACTTTCTGAACGCACGGTATATAAGCAAACAAAATAGGAGGCATATAGGGAAGCTTAATTAAAACTTATTTGCTCATTTGAGAAGTGACGTAGTAGTTGGCACACATGCTCCAGAGATGTTGAGCCTTGGTGCTCAAGCAGGTGACCCAAGTTCAATTCCGGCCCGCGACATGTCCTGATTCCATTTCCCCTCTCTCTCCTAATGAATTCCTGCAACTCTTCACTATTTACTTGTCTGATAAAAGAGGCAATGGCCCCAAAATAAAATCTAAATGGAAAAAAATCAGCTGGTCACCAACGGCTAAAGCAGTTTAAAGTCAACACGAGTAAAGCAGGACATTTAATGAGAAAATACATGTAATATATGGTGGGAATTATTTTATCTAGAGGGAACTGTGATTGGATTGCAAAAAGTAAGTCTCTTTCCCAGAGACATAAGAGACGGGTCACTGATATACTTATGAGTGGGAGAAATCATAACGCTGAATATGGCGGCTGTATGAATGGAAGTCCCACCTTACAGTTAAAAGAGCCAATTGTTTACTCAAGAACGTTTTTTTGAAAAACAGCAGGTTTTTGTGTGTGTGTGTGTGTGTATGTGTGTGTGTTATCCGGGCTAAAGAAGCACATTTTATGATCCTATTGTTGTAAGATTTTACTGTTGAAATATGTTATTTGATTGTAATCTTGACCTACCATTTTGGAGATTTTAAGACCCCATTTAAGTAGATAGGATCTGTATTTGTATGACGGAAAATAAAATTACGAACACGGGCGCAGAGTGATCTGACTTGCCTTAAATGGACTTTGGTGGTCCATAGCAGAATGGAGCCAGACCTGAATGAAAGTTGGGATTGATTGTAAAGGACTACCCCCTCCTGAAACACCACCAGGACACACTTTTAAGAAGGCTTTTTGAGTGGGATGGGAGGCTTAATGTCAGGTTGAACCTTAACAGAATCCTAAATTCCAATGTTAATGCATCTTTTTCCAAATCTAGTGCTACATGCTATTATTATCACAACCTTTATTTCTTTAATGTCAATCAGCATTAAATTACTGTGTAATTATTGGCAAGATTTTAAACAGGCTGCATTACCTACAACAGTAGCCAAAACAGTAACTAAATAGCCATTTGAGTATTGGTTAAAATTATTTTCCTCACCCAAAAGGCTTAGGTGGCCTCCACCGAAAAGGAAAGTCATTTCAGAGACAGAGTAAGTTATTATATTTTAATGAAAGATTATACATAAGCATGAATCGTGCACAATAAGACCATGAACATGTATCAAAAGAGTTAGTGTCAATTTGATTTCATGTTGAATTTAACTCTATACTTGGTGCAAAGGCAAGTTCACATTTACATACAGTATGTGCATTACGTGTCTGTTATGATAGAGGCCAGTTACATGTCTCGCCACAATTCCACACCTCCAAAACAACACGTCATCTGCTGCCGTGGCTGCTACTTCTAAGAACTCCTCTTCAAAAACCAACGAAGCATTAACCAACACTGAATGTGGTCGGCTCACTTAGGGTTGTGTATCTATGTGACAATGTCCCTTATCCAGACACTGTCTCCAAACATCTAGATCAGGTGACTTCATAGAAAAGAATCACAAGCTCTGTCTTTTCAGTTTGAAGAGTTTGTTAAATGTTGAGGACAGCTTCACATCAGACAAAGCCCTAAAGGTTACTCTAATTCAAACAGATCTTTATAGTGATTTAGAGAATAAAGGGAACAAAGATACATACTGAAAGAGAGGGGGGAAAAGTCTATGACCATATTAGTTAAACGCCCCCACAATACAGACAGAAATCTGTAGTAGACTTCACAGAGGCCACAAGGCTCTACTCCTCTGTTCAGAGAAGTCAACTACCAGAATGGTTCCTGGGCTTTTGTGGTGTGAAGACTTTGTGAGCTTTCAGTTTTTCCAAAGTCACACCATGACCACCAGATCTGTTCAGAGATGCAGTGTGGGAGGGAGATGAGCTGAGTGCCCCCACAGTGATTAATAACAGCCTTTCAGAGGCTCCCCAAAAAACGCTCCTCCAGTAAGATGGCTAAACAGCAACCGCATAAATTCCTAAAAGGTCATTTGGGTCAATATTTAGCTGGTGGTTGTTAAATAGTCTACCACTTGACCATCACTTACCACAGAATTGTGTTCAGTGGGGTTGTACTAAATTCTAATTTGCCGAAATAGGCTGTGATTTCTGACAAACACTCAAAGGCTTAAATGGAAATAGACCATAAAAATAAAAATACTCATACACTCAACAGTGTTTACATTTTCTTGAAGAATTTGCAGAGAATTGGAGGATAAATTATACAAGTGAATAAGTGTATGTGTTGTTATTCTTTAAGTTTGTTGTAAAAGAAACATAGGAGTGTTAAGAGAAGGAATATTCCAGGTTCAATTCAAGTTAAGCAAAAAATACTTCAGACTAACCCCTAGTTATTACAAAACGTTATAGTAAGGCACTTAGAATGGAAGTGAATGGGCCATAAATGTAAAAAATACATTTCAAAAGTATAGCCACAAAACATTTGATGTTCAAACATGACTAGTGATAAAATGTGTAATTTTCTAGCGTTACAGAGTTTACCAGATTACGGGTTTTACCACTGTAACATTGGATATTGGATATAATATCTGTAACCCAGTTTTTTTGTACAAGTCAAAAGTGGTGAGTCAAATGTTTTTTTTTTGTAGCATAATTAACATTATGCCACAAATGATGTCAGTTGAGATTGAGATAATTTGTATTGAAGCCAGAACATTCCTTAAAACATGCACTACAACTATAATAGTGCAGTCAAGTTCATAATCCTTAATCATTTAGTGGGGCTGCAACTATCGAGCACACAACAGTGATATCTGCATGATCTAATACAGATGGGATGCAGACATATACTGGAGAAAAGACCAGTGAATGTACTTCTAACAACTTTTTCCACAGTGGAAAATATAACATCAGGGTTTTTGCTAGGAAGTTTTTTCTTTTTCTTTTATTGTGGCAATCATAAGACTCCAGTGTTATTCCACAATGGAGACACAATACACAGAAATAGAAATATGAGGAGGAAAAAACCACAATATTTTTTTATAACAGGTGGCGACTGACTCATATACAGTGGACTGTATGTTTGTGTGTTAATGTTTCGGTCAAGCAGGACGAAGAAATGTCTGGTGAGCTTGAGTGAAGTGAAGTGGAAGTGGAATGATTGAGCATAAGGGGAGGTGGGGGTGGCGTCTGGTTTGTGTTACCTGTTTGATTCTGTGTGGCAGAGTTTGTGGATGCACTGCTGGTTGTGTTGGAGTTGCAGGGTCCAGTGCCGCCACTGGAAGGGGTTGAGGAGGAAGAGGCTGGTGTGGAGCTGTGCTGAGGAACATGAGCAACTGCAAAACCTGGAACACCACACACACATGTGTAACTTGCTTAGATACTGATAGCCAAATCAGTGATTGCCCTGAAACATTTTCTTTATCAGATTACTCAAAAAACAAGTTGGAATCATGTCTAGTGGTTAGTCCTTGATGCTTTAGACATATTGAACTGTAGTGCTCATGTGGGTGATGCAGGTTGAGGTGAGTCAGAGCTGCAACGTATTACAATCCCATTTTCTGCTCTTTCTCACCAATAATATTCTGTCTTCCCTTCACTGACTCTGTCCAATAAAGTGGCAAAAAAAGTATAAAGAGGTCACATACACTGGCGGCCAAAAGTTTGGAATAATGTACAGATTTTGCTGGTTTGGAAGGAAATTGGTACTTTAATTCACCAAAGTGGCATTCAACTGATCACAAAGTATAGTCAGGACATTACTGATGTAAAAAACAGCACTGTCACTATTTGAAAAAAGTATTTTTTGATCAAATCTTGACAGGCCCCATTTCCAGCAGCCATCACTCCAACACCTTATCCTTGAGTAATCATGCCAAATTGCTCATTTTACCAGTTTCATGTACAACAGTAAAGATAAGACTCAGGGGTGCAGGCCTTATGGGAAGAATTGCAAAGAAAAAGCCACTTTTGAAACAGAAAAACAAAAAGAAAATGTTACAGTGGGCAAAGAAACAGACATTGGACAACATATAATTGGAAAAGAGTGTTATGGATCTTAACCCCATTGAGCATTTGTGGGATCAGCTAGACTGTAAGGTGCGTGAGAAGTGCCAGACAATACAGTCACATCTTTGGCAAATGCTACAAGAAGCGTGGGGTGAAATATCACCAGAGTATCTGAACAAACTGACAGCTAGAATGCCAAGGATCTGCAAAGCTGTCATTACTGCATGTGGAGGATTTCTGAATGAGAACTCTTTGAAGTAGTTTAAGAAGTTCTGAATTTTTTTTTTTCAAATTGTAATAGTAATATTTCATGTTATTAATGTCCTGACTATACATTGTGATCAGCTGAATGGCACTTTGGTGAATAAAAGCACCAATTTCTTTCCATAAGAGCAAAATCTGTACATTATTCCAAACTTTTGGCCACCATTATACATCTTATTATATCAAACACTTGTAAATACACTCTTCATCCAAACTTTACTTACTGATTATTGCCATACTAATATTTCAGATCTCTACATTTTACCACAAAATGACAACAACCCTTTTCTAAATGAATGTAAATTAAGCCAGACTGTGAAATGCCAGGCCTGTTGAAGCACTTGGCACTAAGCCAAGAACCAACCTGAACCAACAACACGTCATCAAAAGGGACCGGGAGACTACTCTTAGTCATCCATTTCTCTATACAGACGACGCGCATATTAGTCTAAAAGCCACCTAAATCTAAGCAAAGTAACAAAATATCAATACATTATTAAATATTGAGTGAATTGTTATGATGTGTTTTGGTGCTATATAAGGCCGAAACTGCCAAAATGTGATGCTGATGAAAGTGTGTGGCACAACTTTCCTTCTCTCTACTTATGGGGTGGTCAGCCAAAAAAATCTAAATTCATAATTTACTCACCCTCATGAACACATTTAAGCGGTTCCAAACCTTTTCTTCTGTGGAACACAAAAGATGTTAGGTAAAACTGGCAGCCTCAGTCATCATCATCTTTTTCCATACAATGAAAGTGAATGGTGACTGAGGCTGTCAGTACCTAACATTCTGCCTTGCATCTCCTTTTGTGTTCCACAGAAGAAAGAAAGTCAAAAAGGTTTGGAACTACATAAGGGTGAGTAAATTATGGCAGACTTTTCATTTTTGGGTGAATTATCCCTTTAACAAAACACAGTGCCATATACTGTATGTTCAACAGGTGCCTAATGCACTGATCCCCCATAGGGATGAGTGATCATATTTAAATTCACATGAAACCTACTCAATTTAAAAAAAAAAAAAAAAAAACACTGATCTGGAACCAAAAAAGAAAGGTCAAGTCCAAATAAGGGTAATGTATTCTGACAATGCAAGATCACAGTCAGCTGAGAGGAAGCATTACCTAGAAATCTGGCTCAGGCAAAACACAACTGTAACTAGAAGCACTAGAAAAATTCTGAGGAAAAAAAAATTAGGATGTGCGATTTGCAAGAGAAGTAGTCAAATTTCTATGCAGATCTCAACGGAAAGTGTGCTAGCAAAAGGTTTTAGTATTGTGGTCTCTCTCTCTTTACAATTTCTATTTAAAGGTTGAACAAATGAAAAAGCAAAAGAAAAAAAAAAAATAAAGAAAAAAACAAAATGCAAGGAAACTATTTCCCAGCATGTTTCACAGCATATACTAAATATAACTTATTTAAAAAGAAACAGGAACCTCTGATGTTGTGAACAATTTCCTATAAAAACCAAATTAAAAATTGTAAATAAAAGTCTTCCACTACCATGTCATCTAGAATAATTATCAGAATAACAGAGAATAGCATTTGAATGGATTTTGAAAAATCTTGCGGAAGTTATGCAGCAACTTGCTTTAAAACTGCAATAATAGACAAACAACAAATGCATGTTTTTCATTACCTTTAGCAATAAACAATCACAAATTATCAAAGAAACCCACAAGACATGAAAAATACTGTACAACAGCAAGAGTTTTAAAATACTGTATACTACCACACTTTTTTTTTTTTATATTAGTAGGCCATCTGGGTATTCAAAACATACTAAATAATGCAGAAACAGTAAGGGTAGTATGTTCGACTTGTAATTGTGCCTTCATAAAACATTTGTGATTTAGGGGCATGATTCTCACTTCAAATGTGGAAGGTCCCAGATTCAAATCCTGAATAAGTGTAATATTGTTTTATTATCACAGTTCTGAAGTATGAGGCATAAAACGTCTGTGCACTTGATTCAAGCCTTTGGAACACTCCAGTGAAAATGTGCAACTATTTAATCTTCTGTGATTTCCTCCTTACTCATTCACAAAATTACCTGGAACTTTATCAACAGACACGAAGGCTGGGCCTCGTCTAGACTGGTCATAGAAGCGGAAAGGCAGCTGAGATGAAGTAACAGACGGCTGGCTGAAGCCCAGCACCTCAGTGGAAGGCTGAACAGGAAGGTCCAACAGAGCTACAGCACCAATGTTTATGGGAAGAAAAGGAAGGTGTGATGAGAGAGATGGAGATACTGAATTAGTTTCTGTCACTTTTCCTCTGGCTACTCATTAAAAGAATAGTTCACTCAAAAATGAAAATTCTGTCAACGTTTACTCACCCTCATGTTGTTCCAAACCTGTTTTTCTTTCTTCTGCGTATAAGAAAAGAAAATGTTCCATAGAATGTGCTGGTCGCTCTTTTCCATGCAGTTACAATGAATAGGGACTGAAGCTTTCAAGCTTCAAAAAGGATGCAAAAGCACCAGCTTGGCATGGTCATGAGGAATATCCGATTCGCAAACAAAATCAATCTTTTGAGTCATTCCTTTTCCAGTCCCTTCAGGATTTTGCGATCTTGTGATCACAAGAATTCTTGCAAATTCAACCAATCTCCACATTATTTGGGGTAGCTTGCGATTTTTTTTATAATTTCCGCAAAAAACATAAATCTGAGGGAATCCCATGGCTTCCCTTCATGTTTGACAGCGGAAAAACAAATGTTTGAAAAGCTTGAAGCAGTCGCATCATATCCAAACGCACAGCTGCCATTGTGTCATCTCCACAGTAACAGCTTAAGCGTCTCCGCCTCGTCACCTCCACGTTGTGCGTTCACTATCAAAATCCTTGTCTAAACTTTCACGGGACCACAGACAGCACACATGCCACATACATCACAGCTAGCATTTAATATCCCGTGTGCTACGAATGAGACACAAAACCTGGATTTACACAAAGATTCCCAAACATTCACTTAAAATCCCCATTAGTTGTGTAGTAAAATGTGATTTGATTTTGAAGTGCTTAATACAGTAGGCTACGAATCTGAAAATGGCAATTTATGCTGAACACTTATATACTAAAAACAAATGTTCACGAAGGTATTTTTTTTTTTACTTAAAGGCCTATATGCAACTTATATTTCAAAATATTACAAAAATTTACATTTTCATATATGCAACATATTGTTTTGAAACACTTGAGGAATTCAAATTTGTACATTAATGCTCAAATATATGAATTCTAATTGTATTTGTTCATCTATGGCCATATATCAGATTTCAATATCAGACAATGTAATAATTGCAACAGGCATAATTATTGAATCCTCATTTGTGTTTTAGTTTACAGATTTATTGCATGTCTATTTTAACCTTAGATAAGATTTCTTGCAATGTCTGAGGCAGAACATTTTAATACAAAAATTATTAAGGGTCTTCCAATACCCACAGGTTTCACCTAAATATATGGTATTTTTGTGTGTAATTATTTGGGTTTTTTGCTAACTCCATATTCAGTTATTGTGCACTAAAATATTTACATGTAATTGCATTTACAATGTAATTAACACAATAACAGAGGTGTATAATGATGATTTGTTAGTTTTCACTTCAAAACAGGAAAAAGTGCCACGAAATCCTGGAGGGACTGCTTTTCAGAACAATTCTATGAACCGGATCACATGAATTACTGAGAATGATTCTGCTTTTGTGCATCACTGAAGAAATAAAGTCATTCAGGTTTGGAACGACATGAGGTCGAGCAAATGATGAAAGAATTTTCATTTTTGGGTGCACTCTTCCTTTAAAATGAAGAATAACTGTATAAGAACTGTTGATTAATTAACAATTAATTAATTAACAACTTTACACACCTGGCATCCATTAATCTGATATTTTATGTTTACTCTGTACTGTTAAGTATGACTAAAGTCTAACTCAAAGAACCTATTCCAACTACCCCTCCCTAATGTTGCACAGCAGCTGGGATGGCTGGGAGAGTGTAATTATGTAAACAGACGATACGAGTTGCTGTTTAAAGACACAGTTTATGGACTTGGCTGCAAACAGCAGATTACAGTTTACAACTGGCAGGCATCCAGGAACTGACCTGCTATCCTCTGCATTTTCATGCGTCTGGCCTGGATGCGACCCTTGGCCAGTCTCTGTTTGGCAATGATGCAGCGAATGTGGTCGGCAAAGATGAAATTGGCCTGCAGGATAGGGAGAGGCTTGGCGTGGGGGTTGGATGTGGGCTTGTGAATTATGATATTCAGAGCCCTGCTGTCATCTTCTACCCCTGAAACCTGCATGTCCTGTGAAAATAAGCCTGACAGTTTCTGCACAGTACATACTTTTTGCCTTTTTAAATTGAATCATCAACATATGCAGGGACATTTGATTACGGACATTAGAAGCATTACATCAGCCTTTTAAGCATTCTATCCTGCCAATCAAACTAGCATTCCTTTTATTGCTTGATTACGGCTGTGCCTAATTCAAAACTTCAAAACATGTAATTACATATGCGATGCATCACTTAAGACCAAACATCACCAAAGGTGATTGGTGGTGGCTTTCCGTTAATAAAAATGTTGATGAATTTAGTACAAACATGCAGGCCTATCCATCTCATTACGAGAAGGTAAGAAGTAGAGGTAAACTGATATATCGGTTTTACCGATTAATCGGTGCCGATAGTTGCTTTTTTGAAACTATCGCTATCGGCAAAAATCTATGGTGATATTTAATTGCAGATAGTTTTTTATTTGTCGATTTTTTCATAATTTCAAAATAATAGTCCCTGGTGTGTTTTGGGCTTGTTTATACTTAAAAGTCTCGTGTTATGCACCAAATCTTTATTTTTTCTGGTTATTCTTGGGATTTTGGTTGAACAATAAACAGCATCTGGGATTTTAATCATTAAGGACTCTTTGTCTGTATCCGTCATACCAAGGAAAGAAAAGGATTTTTTTTTTTTTACATTCTATAAATAAATGTTAAAAACTATCAGCCGATTAAAAACTATCTGCCTTTCCCACCATCTTAGTTATCATATCGGTCAACCTCTAGTAAGCAGCAAAAATTTTTTTATTCATAATTAAAACTTGTATATTAATATTAGCTGAAAATTACATTAAAATTGTCTGTTATTGTAGTTAAAATATGTAAGGCTTAGAAAAATAGAAAACGTTATAACAGTTAACATTTTTTGATTATGCCTCTAGCTTTTACCATGTTTAGGTGAGATAGAGTGATGAGGTTTGAAAAGTTCTAAAAGGGTCTAAAGGCTCACATTCACCCTTGCACTGTGAAATTCCACAGGTGATGTAAAGTAATCCCAACCAGAATCTGCATGTTCAGGAATTTCTCCTGATGGACTTCCAGCGGTAAAAATAAAATAAAATAAAAAATAAAATTCCCTATGCAAATTTTGTTCAGGACTTAAGTTTGGTGAACACTGGTGCATGAATTTGCATAGTTGACCAATAGCAAATCTGTGTTTTGCAGTCCTTAACAACTGCTTCACATTCAGCCACAGCTTCTTCACCTGAGAACTTTCACAGTGCAAGCATAAATAAATTTGAAATTTAAGGGTAATTTCATCCATACTGGTTTGTTTAGGATATTTAGGAGTTCACGTTCTCTTTCATTTTAAGGCATTTTGTTTGAGGTAGTGTATTTGTACTTCTGCAACTTTAAACAGCAAGAACAACCAAAACAGATTTACCATTCAGAGATTTTTAGAGTTGGTCTTTAGGGGAAGCCCCTAAATCCATTCCTACATTACATGTGTTAACCCTGTGATCTGATAAAAAGACTATTTTCTCTACTGAGCAGATCAGGGTCCTGACAAGAACAAGGGAAAAGTGCACTTTGCATTGTTTGTTTGCACATCACATTTGCAATGTAGGAGTGGGGTTGAAGCAGACCTGCAGAAGGCCGGCAAACTTGACAACACCCCAGCCCAGACGCTTGGAATCCGGTTCCACCAGACTCATCTGGTACACGTCCACAGCAAGGAAGCGCTGTGCCTGAAGCCCATCTTTACTCACCACCATGCAAGCAATAAGATCACTGTTATCTACAAGACAAAAAAAAAAATGACAAAAATGCTTAGGCTAAATGGATAATTCCAAGGGTCCTTCAACAAACTTACATAAATCAGTAAAGCACGCTCAAAGTTCAGACTATGAATAGGAGCGGTGTGTAACCACTTTGTAGATCAACGTGTTTAAATACACAATAAAGAAATCTATCATGATAAATGGCACAGTTGCCCCAAGAAGTATTTGGCCTCATAAGCCACATTTTAAAAATGTATGAATGTCACTGCGTTAGAATATCCAAGTGGCATCTGCAAACAAATGTGTGACAAGGTCTCTTGCTTAGTCTTGGAGGTAGCAGGGGCCAGGTATACGGTCCATGTAAATCTTTATTTTGCACACTTTTTCTTTCTAACACACAAAGGATTGTTTTTCAGCACACCAATGAACACACACACTGGACTGCTGCATGCGTCTCCCTCTCTCTCTCTCTCTCTCTCTCTCTCCTCCGGTGGTCTGGATTGCCCTTTTATTCCTCTCCACTCTCACTGCAAACACAAAACAGCTGTTAATGGTGATTTCCCACAGGTGTCAATCCTTACTGTTCTGTCTCTTTCCCAGCCTCGCTCTCTGCAAACGTCACTCGGCCACGCCCCCACCACCACAAAATGATGCAGGAGATTTCTCAGAACTCTCTTCACTTTTCCAAGCCATTTTTTTCAATTATTTTAATCAACCAGGCCAAACGTCACTCACAGAATGATCACAGGGGGTTAGTTTGCAACTATGGACATGTTCTACTAACGTTTGACAACCCGAAAGAGTTCAAATACTTTGTCTTAAATCAAAAAATCGATAATTTAAAACATAACAAGCTTCTTTGCAAAATGTTTAGATTGAAAAGTGTGCTTGCGCTATGTTTCTTAAAAATAAATGCACCTTTGTGTGATATATTGTTATCTAACGCAATTTTAAAAATGGCCTAAGTGCCCAAATATTTAGGAGCCACTGTATTCTGGGTACAATGTGTTCTGTACTATACACAATATCACATTGTTTCAATATCCTCTGATTGCATGTTTCATGAACTTTACAATTTAAAATCACCCACTAAACCATTTCCAAAGAAATAGTAGGACTTGCACAGATAAATATTCATCCATTTCCTATTACAAAGTGCTTAAAAAATGTCACCGAAGAGTGAATTCAATCATATTAAAAGTGTGAAAAAGTCAGTGAGTGTTAACCTGGCATAAAACAAAACACTCTTACATGAGGGAGTTTTCAAAAACACTCCATTGAGTCATGACCTACACAGTATATGGCATCTACTAGACCAGGCGTGGGTGGGGAGGGGATGCAGGTCACAGACGACTGAAATTGGTTTCAGGTAGACAAACTAAAACTACTCATGACTGAAACAGCACTGTTACACCTGAGCTCAACAGAGTATGACTTGGTAACAGTTTCTCTTTGTGCACTTCCCAAGAAGTCACTCTTATGAGGTTTTGAGAAATAAATTTAGAACTGAAAGGCAGAGCGCCACTCTTCCTTAACGCATAGCCAAATGTGATGACAGAGAATTGAGTCGCCCCTGGGTAATTTACCTGCTCTATACCAAGGAATACACATCCATGCAGCTGCTGGTTTATTAATCATCCAGAGAGAAAAGGAAAAGTAGTCTTTTGCATATTTAAAGCCACAAATAGCATGAGGCTCAGGAGGCACAGCAGCTTTAAGACATCTCGTATTCTAAGAACGATCGGGAAGCATTTTACTGGTGGTTAGTTCTGGTTGTGTTGGCTAATTTGTAATAAAGTTGTTTTTAAAAAAGGAAACAAAATGGACTGTACTTACACTGTCCTTAAAAAATGACAATGTCTCTCGCTCAACACTGGCAAAAAAAAACAGAAAGAGCTATCTAAAGAATGACCAAGAGCATGTAAAAATAACCATGACCACATATGAGTAACTAAGGAAGACAATCCAGACACTACAGTATCTACTGAATCATCAATACACCCAGAAAAGCAACATTCGGTTTAATTTCAAGGGAATATACAATCTGCAAGTGTGTTTAAACAAACCCTTATTAATAGAAAAGATTTCAGCACTCAACCAAAGTAGGGATAGGGAGTTACATGTAAAAGTATCAAGTGACTAAGTGTTTAAGGTGAGAAACTTTTGCTGAGAACTTAGCAAAAACCATTCACATGACAAGAGTGTTATAATTACTATGTATATACATGCAAAAAAGAAAGCGAGTGGGGCATAAAATATATTTGAGCATGCAGTTGCATGTTTATCCATTAAAATGAATTCTTTAAAACATTGAGAGTAGTGACAGCAAAAAATGGAAAATATTAAATAAGAATTAATGTACAGCTGAAGTCAGAAGTTTACATACACCTTAGCCAAATACATTTAAACTCAGCTTTTCACAATACCTGACATTTAATCGTAGAAAACATTCCCTGTCTTAGGTCAGATAGGATCACTACTTTATTTTAAGAAAGTGAAATGTCAGAATAATAGTAGAGCGAATGATATATATCATCTTTTATTTCTTTCATCACATTCCTAGTGGGTAAGGTTTATATACAATTTGTTAGTATTTGGTAGCATCGCCTTTAAATTGTTTAACTTGGGTCAAATGTTTTGGGTAGCCTTCCACAAGCTTCTCACAATAAGTTGCTGGAATTTTGGCCCATTCCTCCAGAAAGAACTGATATAACTGAGTCAGGTTTGTAGGCCTCCTTGCTCGCACACGCTTTTTCAGTTCTGCCCACAAATTTTCTATCAGATTTAGGTCAGGGCTTTGTGATGGCCACTCCAATACCCTGACTTTGTTGTCCTTAAGCCATTTTGCCACAACTTTGGAGGTATGCTTGTGGTCATTGTCCATTTGGAAGACCCATTTGTGATCTATTTTGTGAAGTGCACCAGTCCCTCCTGCAGCAAATCACCCCCACAACATGATGCTGCCTCCCCCATGCTTCAAGGTTGGGATGGTGTTCTTCGGCTTGCAAGCCTCACACTTTTCCCTCCAAACATAACGATGGTCATTATGGCGAAAAAGTTCAATTTTTGTTCATCAGACCAGAGGAAATTTCTCTAAAAAGTAAGATATTTGTCCCCATGTGCACTTGCAAACTGTAGTCTGTTTTTTTATGGCAGTTTTTGAGCAGTGGCTTCTTCCTTGATAAGCAGCCTTTCAGGTTATGTCGATATAGGACTCGTTTTACTGTGGATATAGATACTTGTCTACCTGTTTCCTCCAGCATCTTCACAAGGTCCCTAGCTGTTGTTCTGGGATTGATTTGTACTTTTTGCACCAAACTACGTTCATCTCTAGGAGACAGAATGCATCTCCTTCCCGAGTGGTATGATGGCTGCATGGTCCCATGGTGTTTATACTTGCGCACTATTGTTTGTACAGATGAACGTGGTACCTTCAGGCATTTGGAAATTGCTCCCAAGGATGAACCAGACTAGTGGAGGTCCACAATTTTTCTTCTGAGGTACAGAGAGGCACTGAGATTGGAGGCAGGCCTTAAAATACAACCAAAGGTACACCTCCTATCAGAAGCTAATTGGCTAATTGTCTAAAGGCTTGACACCATTTTCTGGAATTTTCCAAGCTGCTTAAAGGCACAGTTAACTTAGTGTATGTAAACTTCTGACCCACTGGAATTGTGATATAGTCAATTAAAAGTGAAACAGTCTGTCTGTAAACAATTGTTGGAAAAATTACTTGTGTCACGCACAAAGTAGATCCTAAATGACTTTCCCATACTATAGTTTGCTAATATGAAATCTGTGGAGTGGTTAAAAAATTTGTTTTAATGACTTCAATCTAAGTGTATGTAAACTTCTGACTTCAACTGTAGGTTCATACAATGCATCATGATCTACTCATCATTTCCTGCATGTCTAAAAATAACCCATGTCGACAGAAGCACATCAATATCTCAGGTTTATCTGTCTGTCTATCTGTCTGAATATCTGTCTCTCTCGTCGCTTGAGAGCGAGGCGCTTGTTCCATCCACTCACTCATGAGCCATTCCTGGATGCACATTCAAAGGACATCAAAGGCAACTGCTATTACAAATCATGATGGTGCAAGATGTGCCAGCTGTACATTGCAGGGCAGTTATTGTGAAGTAGGGCTATATATTCAGAGATTTTCCAGACAGGAAAACTGGTGTTCTTAAGAGCCAACAAAAAGGGCAAATCATTTAAAAAATATATTTGAAGTGTACAACCCCAATTCCAAAAAAATTGGGAAAGTATGCAAAATGGCATTAAAAACAAAAAGGAGTGAATTTTTAATTCTATTTACCCTGTGCTATATTGAAAGCACTACAACAACACATTATTTGATGTTTACATAATTGTTTTGGTGTGGAAAATATACACTCATTTCAAATCATTCCAAAAACGTTGTGACAGTCAAATGTTTACCACTGTGTAACATGACAATTTCTTCTAATGACAATTATTAAGCATTTGGGCACTGAAGACACAAGTTTGTTAAGCTTAGCAAGCAGAATGTTCCCCCATGTATGGGCCTTTGTTGCCCTATTTTAAGCTTCATAATGTGGCAACACATTTATTTGTTTTAGTGCGGGCAGTATGTGGTTTGCCGTTGTCCTGCTGGAAAATGCAGGGATGTCCATGGAAAAGATGGCATCTGGATGGCAGTGTATGTTGCTCCAAAATGTATACATATCTTTCTGCATTAAAGATAGGGTGTGCAATATTTTCCAGAAACATTTTTTGTTATACTGGTTGAAAGTCTCTTCACATCCTGTGAATCAATCAATAATTTAAATATATATAAAAAAAAAAAAAAAAAATATATATATATATATATATATATATATATATATATATATATATATATATATATATATATATATATATATATATATCTCTTCTGTGGAAGGGACATGACTAAAAAATGATCGACCAATCATTGCATTCGATCGAATGTAATAATAGGATGTCCTTCCTGTCTGTCAATCTATATTTGCATACTGCCACGCAACTTGTTCGCACAGACAATCACACATCATCAGCGCGGGTTCCTTGATGCTGTGCAGAGCGAGCGCGAGAATGGAAGGCGAACCGCAGCTACCTTATGTTCCTCCTGAACCACTAGTAAAAGGAAACAAGAAAAGACCGTGTTAGAAACTTCTACAATGAAAAAACGTCTGGATCAAGAGCGTGCTAAAAGCAAAATTAACATTGGTGTTGCTTTTCCATGCTGGAGGCAACTGCGGGACTCAAAGGGTCTGAAAAATGAAGCCATGGTTGCTGTTTTTCCTTTTGGACAGTAATTACATGGTTTGATTTGTTTTTAATATATTTTGTTAATGTAATGAAGTATTTAACTCATGTAGTTTGTGTACCTTTACGAAATTATCTCAATGCTAACAGCAGCTATGGTGTAAAATGAAACTATTTTTATGTTTTCAAAGTTACAAAAACACTGCAACATCCACACCTTTGGTGCATGGATTCATAAGGCCACCACCACCAACTGTTTCGACTATTTCATCAGTCTCTCCCAAAACAGTGAGTACAATGTCATGTTTTTACTTGATGTGTGATAGAGGAGGCGTGGCTTTGGAGACACCTCTGAAGCGAGGGCGGGCTCTATGCTTTCAAAGCTAGCTTGCTAACTGCTAACCTCTCTGGATTACACACCCTAGCTTTAATGGTGCCCTCACAGATGTACAAGTTACCCATGCCATGGGCACTGATACACACCCATACCATGACAGACACTGGCTTTTGGACAGGACATTGATAACAGCTTGGACAGTCCTTTTCCTCTTTGGCCTGGAGAACACGACAGCTTTTCTTTCAAAAAACGATTTGAAATGTGGAATCGGACCACATAACACAAATCCACTGTTCAACTTTCCATCTCAGATGAGCCTAGACTCTGGACTGTGTTGATGTATGGCTTAACTTTCATCTGTGGATGCAGCGGCAAATGGTGTTGACTGACAAAAGTTTACAGAAGTATTTCCGAGCCCATGTCATGACGTCAATTACAGAAGTGGTTTTCGCCTTGCCCTTTATGTACCGAGATTTGAAAAAGTTCCACCAATTTCAAGTAATAGTCGACTGCAACCGTCAACATGGTGTTTTAGGCTGTACTCATTGGAAATGGTCCCATGAAATCGACACAAAGTATCTCACCAGGTGCTATAACCTCCGTCGCTTGCATTTTCTCTGCTGGGGTGTGATTTACAGACAATACAGCATCAGATATTTCTGTCCCATTTTTCACTGAAACTAAGCTTAATTGTTATTTTTTGGACATTCAAAACATTAATTTAAGTGAATCAGTGTTGATCAGGGATTTTTGGTGGGACTGACCACGGAAATACACTCACCAGCCACTTTATTAGGTACACCTATACATCTACTTATTCATGTGATTATCTAATCGGCCAATCGTGTGGCAGCAGTGTAATGAATAAAATCATGCAGATATGGGTCAGGAGCTTCAGTTAATTTTCACATCAACCATCAGAATGGGGAATAATGTAATCTCAGTGATTTAGACAGTGGCATGATTGTTGGTGCCAGATGGGCTGGTTTGAATATTTCTTTAACTGCTGATCTCCTGGGATTTTCATGAGCAACAGTCTCTAGAATGTATAGAGAATGGTGCGAAAAACAAAAACCAACCAGTGAGCGGCAGTTCTGTGGACGAAAACACCTTGTTGATGACAGAGGTCAATGGAGAATGGCGAGACTGGTTTGAGCTGACAGAAAGGCTACGGTAACTCAGATAACCCCTCTGTACAATTATAGTGAGCAGAATAGCATCTCAGAATGCACAACATGTTGAACCTTGAGGTGCATGGGCTACAACAGCAGAAGACCACGTTGGGTTCCATTTCTGTCAGCCAACAACAGAAAACCGAGGCTGCAGTGGGCCTACCATTTGTGTACCTCAGCAGAAATCCAGATTTGTCAGACCAGGCGATGTTTTTCCAATCATCTACTGTCCAGTTTTGGTGAGCCTGTGCCCACTGCATCTTCAGTTTCCTGTTCTTAGCTAACAGCAGTGGTACCCGGAATGGTCTTCTGCTGCTGTAGCCCATCCGCCTCAATGTTCGAGGTGTTGTATGTTCAGAAATGCTTTTCTGTATAGAACTGTTGTGATGTGTGTTTACTTGGGTTACGGTCACTTTCCTATCAGCTTGGACCAGTCTGGCTATTCTCTTCTGACCTCCGTCATTAACAAGCCATTTTCACCCACAGAACTGCTGCTCACTGAATGGTGCGAAAAACAAAAAACATTCTCTTTATACTCTAGAGACTGTTGGACATGAAAATCCCAGGGGATCAGTAGTTACAGAAATACTCAAACCAGCCCGTCTGGCACCAACAATCATGCCACAGTCTAAATCAGTGTTTCCCAACCTTTTTTTCTGCCACGGCATAGTTTTTTATGAATAAAACATATCACGGCACACCACTATCCCACATAACCATCGTCAATAGTTTTCCTTTTCAAGAACTTGTCCATGTTTTCTGTCCGTCTTAGTAGTGTGTTTACTTGTAATGTTTAAAATTCGGCTATGCAAAAAACACAAGTCACATAGGTACGCTGTATGAGGTCACAAGTGCTAATTGGGTAATGAAAAAAAAAAAAAAATTTGCTTCTTTTCTAATTTGTAGATTTGTTCTTGCAAATTTGTTCTTGCAATGCCACAGCAAATTACAAGGATGCAAACTCATGAGGGGTGAAAAAAGTCAGACAATCACTGGTCCATGAAAATGTTTTCCGGGGATATTTTTTTTTAAAAGAATAAGCTAAAAGCACCAATTCCAGCAATTTTAGTGATTCAAGTATATCAAATTAACTGCACAACTGTGCAGAATTAGCTGCAAAAATAAAAAGTATTTTGGTGAGAGTCTTGTGGCGCCATGCGAGGCGCAGACGTGTGAATGGCGAGCTCGGTGCACTTTGCTAGTTTCGTTACTATTTGTGTCATAAACCGGTGAGATTCAATACACCCTGATACTTAACTGTTCTAGAAAGACAAAATGTCAAAGAAATCAAAATCCTCAGGCTCTGGAGATATTAAAAGACACTTATGTGCTCAAGCTGCAGCCCCTGAACAACAGGCTGAAAGCCCGGGACTCAATTTGGCCAGTGCAGTGGAAGAGATCCAGCGTCAACTGTCAAACATGATGGCAATGCAGACTTGGAGGATCTTGCTGTAATATGTCGATTGATCACTGCCTTGGAGACGAAATTCACTGAGTTGGTTACAAAAGTATCGGATGTTGAGAAACGGATCGATTATCTGGAGTCACTGGAGAGGGAATTAGCTGCAAACCCACTAGCGACCAAGGTGGATTTGCAGTGCATCTGGGAAAAACTGGAGGATTTAGAAAATCGTAATCGAGGAAACAATGTTCGAATTGTTGGAATTCCTGAGCAATGAGGAAGGCCGAGATATGGTAAAATTCCTAGATGGGCTCTTGCCGAGCCTGCTCGACATAACATGCCATAAGCTAGAAATCGAGGGAGCTCACAGGGTTCTGGCTCGGAGATCCGCTGAGGGAGACAGGCCCCGAGCAATTCTGTGTGAGGCTGAGAGAGGCTGGACTGAGGGCTTGTAGGCCTGTTGTAAGGCAGGTACTTACCAGACATCACCATCGCCTATGGGCACAAACCCACCTTCGCTGGACCAGATAGAACTGGCAAAAATTGCTCTTCACTGACGAGTCGCGGTTTTGTCTCACCAGGGGTGATGGTCGGACTCGAGTTTATCGTTGAAGGAATGAGCGTTACACCGAGGCCAGTACTCTGGAGTGGGATCAATTTGGAGGTGGAGGGTCCGTCATGGTCTGAAGCGGTGTGTCACAGCATCATCGGACTGAGCTTGTTGTCATTGCAGGCAATCTCAATGCTGTGCGTTACAGGGAAGACATCCTCCTCCCCTCATGTGGTAACCTTCCTGCAGGCTCGTCCTGACATGACCCTCCAGCATGACAATGCCACCAGCCATACTGCTCGTTCTGATTTCCTGCAAGACAGGAATGTCAGTGTTCTGCCATGGCCAGCAAAGAGCCCGGATCTCAATCCCGTTGAGCATGTCTGGGACCTGTTGGATCAGAGGGTGAAGGCTAGGGCCATTCCCCCCAGAAATGTCTGGGAAATTGCAAGTGCCTTGGTGGAAGAGTGAGGTAACATCTCACAGCAAGAACTGGCAAATCTGGTGCAGTCCATGAGGAGGAGATGCACTGTAGTACTTAATGCAGCTGGTGGCCACACCAGATACTGACTGTTACTTCTGACCCCTAGATTACATTTTAATAAGTTACACAGGCCGATTGACAAAGGTGGGCTAGGCCTACCCAAGATTTTGTTTTATTATTATGCATTCGGTCTCAGGCATTTGGCTAATTGGTTGCTTCCACTTGAGAGATCCCCTCCCTGGTTTTGTATTGAACAGGAAGTTCGTTTCGTCATTGCAAAGCCTATCAAACTAACCGGAGAGGTTAAGTTACACCCCGTTATCTTGCATTTGCACTCGGTATGGACAAAAGTATCCAGAGTGTTTAATTCGGATATTTATTTAAATGTTGTCTCAAGTATATAGCTGAACCCTAGATTAAGTATTAATAAGTCCCCTTTCTGCTGGTCAGACTGGATTGTGGTGGGGGTGGTGTTACTACACTCTGTAACCTATATGAGAGTGGAGTATTGAGATCTTTTGAAAATTTGTTTCAACATTTTGGGATTCCCAGATCTCAATTCGATAGGTATTTACAGCTGCGCTACCTGCTCTGTATAGTTTTTGGGAGTAGCAGACACCCCCCTAAAGTGGCAGATACTCTGGAAAAGGTGATTACTGCTTTCGGAAAAGGTCATGAGGCATCAGTGTATTACTCCCTGCTAATTCAGAGTCTGAGGGACGGAACTTCCAACTTCTCTTCAGAGATTATGTGAGAAAGATTTAAACTTGGTATTGGAGGAGGGAGTGTGGGCTAGGATTCTAAAAAACGTCAAGTCTGCATCTAGAGATGCAAGGGTTCGCCTTATGCAATTCAAGATATAGATTCTATTGGACCCCCTCATATTGTATAGGCTTGGTCTTAAAGACACACCCACCTGCTGGCGATGCCAATCAGAAGATGGAGACACAACCCATGTTTTCTGGGGGTGTGTTAAGATCCAAGAGTTTTGGTTGAAGGTTCAGAGTTTCATATGTGACATTTTGGGCACTCGAATTTCGTTTTGCCCCAGACTCTGTATTCTGGGTGATGGGGTGGTCATAAATTTGGGGGACAAACACACAAAAAATTGGATCCTGACTAGTATTATGATTGGCAGGAAGATTACTTTAAGGGGATGGAAGTCAGATGGGGCTCCCTCATTTCCGGAGTGGTATGCGAAGATGGGGAGGGTGGCAGCTTTTGAAAAGATGTCAAGCAGAAGGCTGGGGGTTCGAGATTTGTTTGATAGGAAATGGGGCAAGTATTTAGTGTTTTTGGGGAACTCTCATGGAGGGGCTGTGGAGAGAAAAGTTTTGTTTTATTTATATATGATTATTATATTTTCTTTTTTGTTTTCAGTATTCTATTTGTGACCACAGGGGTGTTCGCTGGGGGTCAGGGTGGGGTTGGTGATTGGGGAGGGGTAATAGTGGGGATTAAATGTTAAATGTTGACTCAGTGTATATTTGTTGTGTTTTCTCTTTGCTATATGTTTATGAGTCAAGAAAATGTTAATTAAAAATTATTTTTTTTAAATCTGGATCTGGGACAAGGCCAAAAATAAATATACCAAAAATAAATGATGAAGGCCTGGTAAAACATTTCTAATTACATTTTATTGAGACCATTTTATTGAGAAAAAAAATAAAAAATAAAATAATAATAATAATAATAATAATATATATATATATATATATTTTGGTGAGGCTTGCTTCTGTTTCACAAATTTGTTCAATTTTATTAACTGATTAGTTCAGTGACCCCTTCTGGAGATGCCACTATTTGGTGACAAATGAGCGTCATTGAATCATTTTAAGTCATTCACGACCTAAATCTACCAAGAGACTTTATAGTGTTTAAGCATTAAAAGAACAAAGCAGATCCTTCAGGTTGAGCATGTTTTTTCTTCCAAAAAGACAACAATAATAGTCTAATAATATTAATGAGTATCAATAATGTCCTTAGCTTCTCCTTCATTAAAACGTGCATGAATACAAATCTACTGACTTCAGTCGAACGTTTAAGTATTATAAACACAAAGCAGATTTACGGTATAATTTTCCTACAGTATTTAAACTGCTGAGCATGGCTTTTATCAGAAAAGACCACAATAATAGCCAAATAATAATAATTTTGAGCTTCAGTAATGTTCTTTCGTCACTGTAAATGCATTTTACATGAGTTGAGTTGAGGTGTCAATGCTCCGTTCAACACCAGCATCAAGCAGCGCATTGCACTCCACATGACAAGAGTTGCAGAAAGCGTCACAGAGAGGCAATTTAAGAGTCTGCCACATAAGAATGCGGGAGATGTGCACAATAAATATTGAAAATGTATTTGGAAGAGAGAAAAAAAACTGGGACTCGTTTATGAAAGGACTCGTTTATGTTTAGGCATTTTCTTGGTGAATTTAAATTAGTTCAACAACTGGGGTCTCTGATATTCAGAAACGATAAGGTAATATTTAATTAAAAGAAATTATGAGACATTCAATATCTCTTCACAAATTTGGACAGTTTTTTAATATTTCTTGTTGCGTAGTACTCTCAAAGACATTATTTGTAAAAACGTGTGTGAAAAACACTTTGGTGTAGTAGCTTCACTTCATAGACTTCAATGTCTGCAGCACTGACGCAAGTCATGTGAAAGCCCTTTAACCTGAATAAATATCAGTCACTTTTGCACATAAAAAAAGTGACTGATTATGGTTTCAAACCGGCGAATTTTGTCGAAAGGTGAGGAGTCTGGATCCCTGAAATTATTTTTTTATTATTTATTTATTTTGTGGTATTTGATAATTTTCCATGGCACAGTGGTTGGGAAACACTGGTCTAAATCTGAGATCACATTTCCCCCCATTCTGATGGTTGATGTGAACATTAACTGAAGCTCCGGACCCATATCTGCATGTTTACACTCCTACCAGATGATTGGCTGATTAGATAATCACATGAATAAGTAGATGTACAGGTGTACATGATAAAGTGGCCAGTGAGTGTATATACCTGTATATTTTATTTATTTATTTATTAACATAACCTTGACCTGTCCTTGCTATTGAAGGACTAGGCTTTTTTTGGAGGATCCTTATATACCACAACACGATTGCCTAACCTGTTTAATTCCTGTTTAATCTTCTGTTACACATTACCTAGTTATTTAAATTCTTCAGATTGTTATTAGTCCTAAATTGACCATCTCAACTTTTTGAGTGTGTTGCAATCATCTGATTTGAAATGTGTGTATATATATATATATATATATATATATATATATATATATATATATATATATATATATATATATATATATATAGTCATGTGAAAAAGAAAGTACACCCTCCTTGAATTCTATGGTTTTACGTATCGGGACATAATAAAAATCATCTGGTCCTTAGCAGGTCTTAAAATTAGGTAAATACAACCTCAGATGAACAACAACACATGACATATTACACTGTGTCATGATTTATTTAACAAAAATAAAGCCAAAATGGAGAAGCCATGTGTGAACAACTAAGTACACCCTTACTGCTTCCATAGGATTTAAGAGGCTAAGTAGTAGCCAGGTGATGCTAATCAAATGCCCTTGATTAATTAATCATCAGCAAGTGTGACCACCTCTATAAAAGCCAAAGTTTTAGCAGTTTGCTGGTCTGGAGCATTCAGGTGTGTGTTAACACAATGCCAAGGAGGAAAGACATCAGCAAGATCTTAGAGAAGCAACTGTTGCTACCCATCAATCTGGAAAGGGTTATAAGGCCATTTCCAAACAATTTAAAGTCCATCATTCTACAGTGAGAAAGATTATTCACAAGGGGAAAACATTCAAGACAGTTGCCAATCTTCCCAGGAGTGGACGTCCCAGCAAATTCACCCCAAGGTCAGACCGTGCAATACTCAGAGAAATTGCAAAAAACCCAAGAGTTACATCTCAGACTCTACAGGCCTCAGTTAGCATGTTAAATGTTAAAGTTCATGACAGTACAATTAGAAAAAGACTGAACAAGTATGGTTTGTTTGGAAGGGTTGCCAGGAGAAAGCCTCTTCTCTCTAAAAAGAACATGGCAGCACGGCTTAGGTTTGCAAGGTTGCATCTGAACAAACCACAAGACTTCTGCAACAATGTCCTTTGGACAGACGAGATCAAAGTGGAGATGTTTGGCCATAATGCACAGCACCACGTTTGGCGAAAACCAAACACAGCATATCAGCACAAACACCTCATACCAACTGTCAAGCACGGTGGTGGCGGGGTGATGATTTGGGCTTGTTTGCAGTCACAGAACCTGGGCACCTTGCAGTCATTGAGTCAACCATGAACTCCTCTGTATACCAAAGTATTCTGGAGTCAAATGTGAGGTCATCTGTCTGACAGCTAAAGCTTGGCTGAAATTGGGTCATGCAACAGGACAATGATTCCAAGCACATCAGCAAATCTACAACAGAATGGCTGAAAAAGAATCAAGATGTTGCAATGGCCCAATCGAAGTCCAGACCACAACCCGATTGAAATGCTGTGAAGGACCTTAAGAGAGCTGTGCATAAACAAATGCCCTCAAACCTCAATGAACTGAAGCAACATTGTAAAGAAGAGTGGGCCAAAATTCCTCCACAATGATGTGAGAGACTAATAAAGTCATACAGAAAACAATTACTTGAAGTTATTGCTGCTAAACATGGTTCTACAAGCTATTGAATCATAAGGTGTACTTAGTTTTTCACACATGGCTTCTCCATTTTGGCTTTATTTTTGTTAAATAAATCATGACACAGTGTAATATGTCATGTGTTGTTGTTCATCAGAGGTTGTATTTACCTAATTTTAAGACCTGCTAAGGACCAGATGATTTTTATTATGTCCTGATACGTAAAACCATAGAATTCAAGGAGGGTGTACTTTCTTTTTCACATGACTGTGTGTGTGTGTGTGTGTGTGTGTGTGTGTGTGTGTGTATATATATAAACAATTAAATGTAAAAAATATAACATCAAATAATATTATGTTGCAGTGCTTTCAATTTAGCACAGGGTGAATATAATTTACAAATAACACCTTTTTGTTTTTATTAGCCTTTCCAATCCTTTCCCAACTTTTTTGGAATTGGGGCTTTTTTCACTTTCTTCTATCCCAGCTTAATATACAATGACAAGTACAAGAAAGCCATTTTTAAGTTGATTACCCTGAAAAGTGTAAACACTGCAGGTCTGCTGTGTTTTCAAAAGACTTTTTTGTGCATCCTGACCAGCCTGATACAGACACATTGGCTAAACCAATGGCGTGAGGTTGGGGTGTGATTAACTGTTTGCCCAACAAATGGCAAACAGAGGGAGGGTTCAGGAAACCTGTTTGAAAACAAAAGTGGTGTCCGAAATGCACTATACACTGTGCATGGCGCCTCGTAGTGCCATCTCAAAGAAGCACAAAATCACTGTCTAGGACTTTCACTGCAACTGTTCCTCGCTGGTAGAATGACCTGCCTAATTCCACCCGAGAAGCTGGTTCTCTAACATCCTTCAAAAAGCACATAAAGACACTGCTCTTCCGTGAGCACTTGACCCAATCCCTTTAGTCTTCTTATAAAAATAAATAAATAAATAAAACAATTTTGAAACTTGTATTACAGCACTTGTGTTACTACTGCCTCCCTAGGGTGATTCTCTTCTGTTGTTCTCCTCATTTGGATAAAAGCGTCTGCTAAATGAATAAATGTAAATGTGCACTTACACTAAATGCTATACACTCTGCCATCTAGTGTATAAATATTACAAGTCCAGTATTGTCCCAAATGGAACACTAAAGTTTTTTTTACCACACAGAAGCATTTACAGTTTTTCATTTTACCACTGACTTGCATTTTATATATATATTCACATCACATCTCCATCAAAATATCTTAGTTTGTGTCCTGCAGAAGAAAGAGTTTGAGCAGGCATAAGCGTAAGAAACTATGAGAGAATTTTAGGTTGAACTATTCCCTGAAGTCAAAATGCTCAGTGACCTACTAATGCTCTTTGCAGAAAGTATTTTTATCAATTTATCTTGAATCCTAGTGCTCGACCTATTCAAACACAGACTGAAAACAGTCAGCCAGATGTCTGGCTTGTGCATTAACCCTTTTGTGCACGACTGTGAGACAGGAAGCAACAGTGGGTTGATTTTGGCAGCACATTCTGAGCTTCCTCCCACCTGCTTACACTTCCAGGGCTTGTTCTGCCCACTCTTTGACCCAGCCTGTAGGTGCTGCTCAAAAAGCCTTACTGTTAAGACTCAAGATGTACTGGAAGAGCTCAAGGCTGCTTCCCACAACGGCTGCACCAGCTTTAGCAACGGCCTCGTTGACAATGGAAGGTCTGAGTCAGTTCTCTTGCTCACACACCCCCTCTTACCTGTCAAAGTGAGAGGCCCTGAGATAACCAGGACACCTGGACACAAGAGCTATGTTGGAGGTGCTGAGACAAGGGGCCTCCATGCAACACATTAGGGTGAAGTGAGAATCGGTTAACAGTGCAAACCCACAGATTGCATGAAAGATGTGTACGGTGCATAGGCGATGAGAGTGTGATTTCGTCATGCGTGGTAAACACTTTTTGACTGAGTGAGAGATACAACAAGAAGGAAGGTCATCAGATCTCAAAACCAAGAAAATGGTTGTAGTTCATGAGAAATATATCAATTCCACTTATTTTTCTGTTAAAATTCATTCGTATTAGCATCTTTATCTAACTGCAGTTTATGTGAAACCACAGAAAATAAATGTTCTTAAGAAGAAATTTCTTCTTGACTACCATTTTCTTCTTAATTTGTAACTTAAGATAAAAGTTAAGAATATTTTGCATTCCTGAATAAACTTCTTAAGAAAGTTCTTATATTTTTTTCTTAAGAACATTCAAATTCTCAAAAAAAAAAAAAAAAGTTCTCAAATATTGTCATAAATAACATCTTAAAGTTAGGATAACCTCACAGTTGTCTTAAATTCTAAAAGGTAAGATGTTAATTAATGTGCAATACACAGCATAGTCTTTTCATCTTATCCAACACATCCAACCTCTTCTGACATTACTTTCCCTTGCACTGTATATAACCGATCTGTATTTAGATTTGCACTACGTATGTGTGGTATGTATGTGTTTATGTATATATGTATGTATGTATGTGTATATATGTAGAGTTGTGCTCAAAAGTTTGCATACCCTGGCAGAAATTGTGGCATTGATTTTGAAAATAAGACTGAATATGTCTTTTATTAAGGATAGTGATCATATGAAGCTATTTATTATTACATAGTTGTTTGGCTCCTTTTTAAATCATAATGATAACAGAAATCACCCAAATAGCCGTGATCAAAAGTTTACATACCCTTGAATGTTTGGCCTTGTTACAGACACACAAGGTAACACACATAGGTTTAAATGGCAATTAAAGTTTAATTTCCCACACCTGTGGCTTTTTAAATTGCAATTAGTGTCTGTGTATAAATAGTCAATGAGTTTGTTAGCTCTCACGTGGATGCACTGAGCAGGCTACATACTGAGCCATGGGGAGCAGAAATGAACTGTCAAAAGACCTGCGTAACAAGGTAATGGAACTTTATAAAGATGGAAAAGGATATAAAAAGATATCCAAAGCCTTGAAAATGCCAGTCAGTACTGTTCAATCACTTATTAAGAAGTGGAAAATTCAGGGATCTCTTGATACCAAGCCAAGGTCAGGTAGACCAAGAAAGATTTCAGCCACAACTGCCAGAAGAATTGTTCGGGATACAAGGAAAAACCCAAAGGTAACCTCAGGAGAAATACAGGCTGCTCTAGAAAAAGACGATGTGGTTGTTTAAAGGAGCACAATACGACGATACTTGAACAAATATGAGCTGCATGGTCGTATGGTCAATGCCACAAAAAAGCCTGGTTACAATATGCCCGACAACACCTTGACACGCCTCACAGCTTCTGGCACACTGTAATTTGGAGTGACGAGACCAAAATAGAGATTTATGGTCACAACCATAAGCGCTATGTTTGGAGAGGGGTCAACAAGTATTGTGCTCCTTGAAACAACCACACCGTCTTTTTCCAGAGCAGCCTGTATTTCTCCTGAGGTTACCTGTGGGTTTTTCTTTGTATCCCGAACAATTCTTCTTGCAGTTGTGGCTGAAATCTTTCTTGGTCTACCTGACCTTGGCTTGGTATCAAGAGATCCCCGAATTTTCCACTTCTTAATAAGTGATTGAACAGTACTGACTGGCATTTTCAAGGCTTTGGATATCTTTTTATATCCTTTTCCATCTTTATAAAGTCCCATTACCTTGTTACGCAGGTCTTTTGACAGTTCTTTTCTGCTCCCCATGGCTCAGTATCTAGCCTGCTCAGTGCATCCACGTGAGAGCTACAAACTCATTGACTATTTATACACAGACACTAATTGCAATTTAAAAAGCCACAGGTGTGGGAAATTAACCTTTAATTGCCATTTAAACCTGTGTGTGTCACCTTGTGTGTCTGTAACAAGGCCAAACATTCATGGGTATGTAAACTTTTGATCAGGGCCATTTGGGTGATTTCTGTTATCATTAGGATTTAAAAAGGAGCCAAACAACTATGTGATGATAAATGGCTTCATATGATCACTATCCTTAAATAAAAGACAGTTTTTATGCATGATCAGTCATATTTTCAAAATCAATGCCAAAATTTCACAATTTCTGCCAGTGTATGCAAACTTTTGAACACAACTGTATATATATATATATATATATATATATATATATATATATATATATACACACACAGGTGCATCTCAATAAATTAGAATGTCGTGGAAAAGTTCATTTATTTCAGTAATTCAACTCAAATTGTGAAACTCGTGTATTAAATAAATTCAATGCACACAGACTGAAGTAGTTTAAGTCTTTGGTTCTTTTAATTGTGATGATTTTGGCTCACATTTAACAAAAACCCACCAATTCACTATCTCAAAAAATTAGAATATGGTGACATGCCAATCAGATAATCAACTCAAAACACCTGCAAAGTTTTCCTGAGCCTTCAAAATGGTCTCTCAGTTTGGTTCACTAGGCTACACAATCATGGGGAAGACTGCTGATCTGACAGTTGTCCAGAAGACAATAATTGACACCCTTCACAAGGAGGGTAAGCCACAAACATTCATTGCCAAAGAAGCTGGCTGTTCACAGAGTGCTGTATCCAAGTATGTTAACAGAAAGTTGAGTGGAAGGAAAAAGTGTGGAAGAAAAAGATGAACAACCAACCGAGAGAACCGCAGCCTTATGAGGATTGTCAAGCAAAATCGATTCAAGAATTTGGGTGAACTTCACAAGGAATGGACTGAGGCTGGGGTCAAGGCATCAAGAGCCACCACACACAGACATGTCAAGGAATTTGGCTACAGTTGTCGTATTCCTCTTGTTAAGCCACTCCTGAACCACAGACAACGTCAGAGGCATCTTACCTGGGCTAAGGAGAAGAAGAACTGGACTGTTGCCCAGTGGTCCAAAGTCCTCTTTTCAGATGAGAGCAAGTTTTGTATTTCATTTGGAAACCAAGGTCCTAGAGTCTGGAGGAAGGGTGGAGAAGCTCATAGCCCAAGTTGCTTGAAGTCCAGTGTTAAGTTTCCACAGTCTGTGATGATTTGGGGTGCAATGTCATCTGCTGGTGTTGGTCCATTGTGTTTTTTGAAAAGCAAAGTCACTGCACCCGTTTACCAAGAAATTTTGGAGCTTCCTTCTGCTGACCAGCTTTTTAAAGATGCTGATTTCATTTTCCAGCAGGATTTGGCACCTGCCCACACTGCCAAAAGCACCAAAAGTTGGTTAAATGACCATGGTGTTGGTGTGCTTGACTGGCCAGCAAACTCACCAGACCTGAACCCCATAGAGAATCTATGGGGTATTGTCAAGAGGAAAATGAGAAACAAGAGACCAAAAAATGCAGATGAGCTAAAGGCCACTGTCAAAGAAACCTGGGCTTCCATACCACCTCGGCAGTGCCACAAACTAATCACCTCCATTCCACGCCAAATTGAGGCAGTAATTAAAGCAAAAGGAGCCCCTACTTAGTATTGAGTACATATACAGTAAATGAACATACTTTCCAGAAGGCCAACAATTCACTAAAAATGTTTTTTTTATTGGTCTTATGATGTATTCTAATTTTTTGAGATAGTGAATTGGTAGGTTTTTGTTAAATGTGAGCCAAAATCATCACAATTAAAAGAACCAAAGACTTAAACTACTTCAGTCTGTGTGCACTGAATTTATTTAATACACGAGTTTCACAATTTGAGTTGAATTACTGAAATAAATGAACTTTTCCACGACATTCTAATTTATTGAGATGCACCTGTATATATATATATATATATATATATATATATATACACACACACACACACACACATACATACACACACATACACACACATACACACACTACCGGTCAAAAGTTTTGAAACACTTACTCATTCTTTATTATAATTTTTTTTCCCACATTTTAGAATAATAGTGAAGTCATTAAAACTATGGAATAACATAAATGGAACTATGGGAATTATGTTGTGACTAAACAAAATCCAAAATAAATCAAAACTGTGTTATATTTTAGCATCTTCAAAGTAGTCACCCTTTACCTAGAATTTGCAGACATGTACTCTTGACATTTTTTCAACCAACTTCTTGAGGTATAACCCTGGGTTGCTTTTTAAACAGTACTGAAGGAGTTCCCATCTATATGCTGGGCACTTATTGGCAGCTTTTCTTTATTATTTGGGCCAAGTCATCAATTTCAAAAACTATTTTTTTTTTAATTAAATAAATTAATATGGTGGCACAATTATATTTTTGTCTACAAAACTAATTTCAAACATTTAAGAATACGCCTTCAGATCAAAAGATTTTTAAGATCATGAGAAACATTTCAGTCGTGTTTCAAAACTTTTGACTGGTAGTGTAAAAAATGTCAAAGTTTATACTTGCAAATTTTTCAAGAATTTAATTTAGGAACACTCTTACGAACTTCTTATAATTTATCCTAAGAACTTTCGTTATTTTTGTCTTAAGAACATTTTTGTGAATCCGGCCCCAGACCACAATTAATTTGATCATAAACATTCCAATGTAGAGGTGAGTCATCGTAAAGATTCATATGAATCGAATGGCAACTTTTGGTTGAGATTTGCTTGATATTGCCATAGTGAAAAGGTTTAACTGATGAAGCACTAGCAAGAAATTGCATAATTGTTACGTCACTGGATGCCAGCTATTGTACATAAGTCAAAGAGTACTTTTGACACGGTAAAGTGGTAAATGCTGAGAAAACTATTGAGTGGTATTTGTGCCACTAGGACTTGACTTTGAATATTGAATATGCAGTTTTGATCTTAAAATTTTGTAACCTGATTTGTCACCCTGCTATGTTTTTGTCAGAGTACTCCAGATGTTACAAAATCTGAAATCTTGTAACCTGAATCAGTGTATTACAAAGTTAAAAGTGAATTTTAAGATCTGAATTCATGCCATGTGCATTTGAATTTCAAGTTGGATGCAATTCAAGTTCAAAACTGCATGTTCAATTTCAAGAAAACATATTCAAATTCAAATCCTAAAATTTAAATTCCCATCCTAGTGACGCAAATATCATTCCATAGAAAACCGTAGATTTGAAAACCAGCATAATCATCAAGCTTTGTTTTTGGAATAACTTGTGTAGCATCAGGGCTACGTGACTCAAAAGGTCTTACTCAGGTCAAGCACATCGTCTGTCTTGATGAGATCCTCAGGTCGGGTGAGAGGAAGTTGAGTTTCTGGTTCTCCCTGAAGCTGTAGAGACAGTGAGCGCAGCATAAAGAACACACGGATAGCCTGCAGGGAAACACACACACACACACACACAATTCATTAACACATAATTAATTCATCACAGCCATTACGCATCTTCCTGGAATGTCTGTTTATACAAGGCAATAATAAAAGCCTACATGAAAGCTAAGAGCTATTTTCCTTTGGTGTATTTTAGTGCTTTAGGGTTAATATTTTGTTCTCACTGTCCTCAAATAAAGGACCTATTCATATTAGCCTCAATGTAATGTATTGCATTACAAATGTGACATTACCAGTTATTTATACTGACCACTTCTGATACACTTGACATAAAATCAGTTTCTCAGTATCTCAAACTACTTTGGATGTTTTTTCCAGAATGGCGTACACAAACTGCCCAAGGAACACATGGTTTCATGGACTGTAAGAAATTAGATTCTGGATAAAGTTAACATATTTGACAAAAGGCTACTTTTCCACTTATATACCATCATCTCAGAAATTTCAGTAAGAGTTTATGTTTATCTCTAACCCTGCGTGTCCTTTCAACATCTCCACAGGGCAGTCTCTTCACAAAGTCAATGCCGGTAAGGGGGGTGCCAGTGGGAGGAAGTAAAATGGATGCATCCATCATGAGATACTCCACATTTAGGGGCTTATTCTAAGAGGAAAACAGCACAATATTAATCACTCTAAGAAAAACAATATTTCCAGGAATCTGATTTTTACTGTATAAGAGGAAGAAATATCAAACCATGTGGCATTTGGAAACAAATGATGCTAGAGGTTTTCTCAGGACTAACTCCATTTTTCTGAGCCAACTGCTTTTAACCAACTGGTCTCAAAATCATTTTTAGTGTTTGTATGAAGAAACTTCCCCTTAAGTTCACGCAGGTGCCCTAGCAGAGTAACCACTGGTGTACTTATCATATTATATAGTCCAAGTATGATATATATATATAAATATAAATATCTATAGACATAATCTACTAACATTTGACAACCGGTTGTATTTTGTTATCTAATGCAATGACATTCATACATTTGTTTGTGTGTGACTTCAACACTCACAGGGGCCACAGTAAATAAACACTGCATTAGTCACCCCTTATCCAGTAAATGTCTAATATTGATGTGACAAAGTTTTCCTCTCATCCCGGAAGCAGGATGTATTGCTGTATCATCAAGCAATGGCATAAACTAAGAGTGAGGTTGCAAAAGAGACTGGAAGTGTTTTTGTTCTGTAAGGTGGCTTACCATCATGCTCCTGTATTCATCCTCAAACATGTCCAGGAAGATCTCCTCCCCCTACATGAGCATTCCAGAAAACACGTCTCACCATGAAGTAAACAAGGTACACATAACAAAAGCAAAGCCCACTGCCCTACTGAGAAAGACAAACTTCTTAAAAGATGAAAAATGAGGCCTCTAGGAGAATAACAGTGTGAACAATTATTGCGAAATGTAAGTTGTGTTAAAGAGATAGTTCACCCAAAAATGAAAATTCTGTCATTATTTACTCAATCTAATGTCGCTCCAAAACCATATTTTCGTCATTTAACTTTAGTCTGTTTATCACATAATGTCATTGTATGGCTTCAGAAGACTTGGAATACAGTGTACAAGTCGTATTGACTACTACAGACCTTATTCACAGCAGCGCCATCTTAGATTTTTGACAGGAATGACAACGAGGCTGTGAGGGATAGACATACAGTCTCTTCAATGGGTTGTGTAGTTTCTTAAAAGTGTTTTTGGAACGTTCTGCTGACGAAACATTGAAAAATATCTAATTTCAGTAGAACAGGAGTTGTGGAAAATTAGGTCTGATCTAAGAGCTTTACACTGCTTTTTACAGAGCAAGTCATTGAAGAGACAATAAGTCTATCCCTTACATTTTTATTCCCATCGAATATCAAAGATGCCGCTACTTTGAATAAAGGTCTATTGCTGTGGTTTAATAGTGTGTTTTGTCCTATTTGGAGAATGACAGGCCAGAGTCACTATTTACTCAATAGACTTAAAAAGGGGTTTGGAGCGACATAAGGGCGGGATATCATTTTTGGGCAAACTATTCCTTTAAGAGGTTAAAATAAATAAATAAATAAATAAATAAATAAATAAATAAAACTCACCCCTGACCATTCCAACTTGTATAAACTAACACGTCTCTTATTCGACTAATAGGATGACTATTAGTATTACTTTCCTAAATGGAAATTCATGGTTTAATGTTACTACTTGACTTGTGTTAGTACTAGACTCAAGATCACCACTGCAGAGAACGCAACTGAACATATTAACATAATTCAATTGAACATTCTGTGCCACTAGAAGTCCAGTGGGAAGATGGAGGGAGGGACAGGATGAGAAAGGGTGTTAACGACAGAGAATCCAAGAGAAATTGAGCCTGGCCTCGTCAATTTACATTCTCATGACCTTAAAAACATTTTGATCTAAAGGCTTTTGCTTAACTGCTTGAAATGACAGATGTACAGATGTATATTATGTGCCTATGTCTGAATCTATGTATGATTTTGAATATTTTTGGAATAGATGAGTTGGACTGGAGAGTGTTGGAAAAACAAATCAAAACGTGGCCAGCCTACATGGGAACTCCTTCAATAGTGTTTAAAATTACCCCTGGTGGCACCTCATGTGCAGAGCTATAATCTAGGCAAAAGGTGACTACTTCGAGGAACCCAAATTAAAAGATCATCTTGAAAAAAGTTTGGTCACTACACACTTCTCATACCTCCATCAGTGTTTTTCCATTTTATAGCTCTGATGACTTTACCACTACTCTAAAATGTGAATAATAGTAATATTAAAGAATGAGAAGGTGTGTCCATACGTTTGTCTGGCACTGTGCGTGTCTGGCCAGTTTTGGGACAGCTGGGACACTGATAAACGCACGTAAAGGAATGTAATGTGATACTAAAAACATGGGGCCTCCCAGGGCTCTCCATAATCTCAGAACAGAACATTCAGCACTGCGGTAATTTGTGTACAGTGCATGGATCCTGTTGTCCTAAATAATAATAAACTTGTCAGATAACATCAATTGGAATGTACTGCTTACGTATTGTGTACTGTGTTTTTCTTAGAATTGTGAAAGTAAAACCAACTGCAGTGTCCACATACGCTAAAAACAGTATCATGCCAGGGTACTCAGATTTCATGAGTCAAAATGTCTTAGAGGGAAAATACAAAGGTACAAAAAAGCTGTAGGCTTCTGTAGGCTACAGTAAAAGTCAGGAACAGAAAGAACATCCATCCCTGTTCAGACAAAAATCTTATGGTGGCCAGGGTCCACAGCAAAAAGGTGAACACACTCAGCTACTGTTATCTCGCAGGAACCTGCCTGATTGCCAAAGTCCTGATAGCTGTCACTGATTAGAGTATTCTACTCTACTTAACTGAAGCTCACTTTCACAGAAATGTCTGAAAGTGGATAAGCCACCAAGAGTGCTGACATGTTTTAACAGGATTTTCACGAAAATCTAAACAGCAAAGTCTTAAGGATGAGCTGTCTGAGCTTAATTCTACATCTGTCGTTAAAGGAAATCAAATACAATTGGAGGAAACACTGAGGATAATTACAAGAACAGGAAAACACATTATTAGCATGAAGCTCTGTTGCCTTGAACTAGCAGGGTTCTAGTTCCAGTAAGCAACTGCAAGAGCATTGCTGATCTTGATGTGAGATTTAAAAAGGATAGTGCACCCAAAAATACAAATTCTGTAATTTTTTTACACACCCTCATGTCGAAACCCATATGCTTTTATTTTTTTAGTCGAACACAAAAATGTACATTTTAAGCAGCTTTTGTTTTACATACAATGACGGTTCATAGTGACCATGTCAGTCAAGCTCCAAAAAGGACAATAAATAAATCACCAAAAAAGTGCCAGAAAAAGTAGTTGCATAATATGACTCCTGAAGGCATTTGCTTGGAACAACATGAGGGTGAGCATATAATGATAGCATTAAAATTTTGGGGAGAATTATTCCTTTAAAAGAAGCAACAAACACAAAAAGAGCATCTTGCCTTATAAAACCGCCTCAAAAGGTGAAGACTCTCTTCTCGAGCACCCTAAAAAAGAAACATCATCTTATTCCTAGTATGACTGAGTTGCGCAACACAATATAATAAACAAGTACAGTTTAGCATTGAATAAGGAGTGATTCTTGGATATATTCCATGTAATCTGCCCAGTTTCAAAATAAGAATGAAAGGAACCATTACCCAGTGTGAGAAAAATTACTGGGAAAAACCAATGTGTGCATACTGAGTATTTAGAAACGACCGATAAATCAGAAATATGATGCAACTGATCTTGGATAATCTTGTGTGCAGTGGTTCATGAGCAAATTTGCATGAATCATTTCATTTCTCTTCAACCTAACTGCACATGTCATGAGACACACTTCTCTATTACTGAGAAAGACAGTAAATGCAAAAGTTGCCACAGTTTTTATCCTTGTCGGCCAAGCAGGCCATTAGGAAAATCTTAAAGCCTAGAGTAAAACAGTCAACACAGCTCCATGCTGCAGTGTATTTGGCAATACAACCAACATAATTCTGAATAAAATTTGTTTGCCATGTTTTCATGTGTCATATAGCCTTTTGGACTTCAGTTATTGCAAGCAAGGGCGTGGTGAAATTCAGCAAGGGCACTGTGATGGAAAGCCTAGGGAACAGTCTCCCATCACGGATCATAACAGTGTCTTTATTGACTCAAACCTTGTTTTATTATATTTTTATGGTAATTATTTATTTTGGATCTGCTTTTTACATTTTCTGGGTCTTAGCTGAGAGCGTGTAAACTATAGGGAAGCACAAACCAATGTGGAAGTGCTCATTTGAGCTATTTAAAGAAAATCGACACCATTTAATAGTGCAAATGTTTGTTTTATTTTATCCGTCGTAATTATTATTATTTTTTATTTTTTTGATGTGTTTATTTTCACTCTCTTAATTACAGAGAAGACGTGGTTTAATTGTTTTTAAATTAAAACGTTTTGTTCCAAATAGCAGAGGTGGCAAGGGTTGTGTATTTAAGTTAGCTATCACTTGAGGGGGAAGAGGCGAGTAGATGGATAGTAAGTAACTAGACAAGGTTATGTTACTACTGAGCACAAGAGTCCCTAGCCTCCGATTGCTTGATGGAGGGGAGACGGTGCTGTTTAAGTACCGCAGTGGAACCTTTTCACACTTCCAGGTTTGGAACATGGAAGTTAAGAATGCAGGCTAAACCTTGATAGCGGTGAATGGGAGGGACTGGGTGGCCACAACAAGTATTATTTTTGCTTACCCATTTGCTCCAACATCAAAAGTAAAATGCTGCTGTTACGTTTCCAAATGTATCCTAATGTATTACTAAATACTCTACCTGAGTGGTTACGATTAGGGGTAGGGCTATAGTTTCTCCGACCAATCAGGTAGCGCTTTCCTGATAAATATTACTGAATCATCCAATCAGGTATTGCTTTCCTTGTGAATATTAATGACTCCTTCAATGCCATCATGGAAGCTTCTTTTTGTGTGTTTGTGTGTGTTGTGAGAGCGCTTACGGATACGCATCTATGTGATATGGATACAATCTGGATATGCAAAAAATCTGATTTTTAGTGGCAGTCTGAACAAGGCCTATGTCATTAATATTAACAATAACAAGAAAACCATTCATTGCTCTTGGCTGAATAACTTAACGTTTACTTGAATACTTAAGTTACCTGATACTGCCATTAGAATTTTGTCTTGAATAATTATTTGAGAACTTGAAACAATGTTTACCCAATTAACAAATTAGTTAGTATTAGTTTTTGCATCGAGAATCATCACATTTCACTGGTATTGGTTCCAACTACTGAAATGTTGGTATCGTGACAACACAATATATATTTAAATTGTGCATGGTAGATCTTACTGTAATAGCATTATGGAAAAATAGATCTCATGCCATAAAAGTGTGAGCACCCCTAACTTAAGAAAACAGTTTATTACAGGGATTTTTCAAAAATGCTAATTTACTAGAACGCTGATTTCCTAAAGCCCCTTCAAGGATTAAGAGAAAGCGGTTTAACACACCTAGGTTTCTCTCAGAGAACGCGGCTTAATGTGGTCATGAAAAAACATAAGCGCCATTCTGATGGGTGTTTGAAGAGCGCGTGTGCGTGGAACAGACCGGGATAACAAACGTCATAGGATGGAGCCCAACAACATGTCAACACAGCAGAAAGAATTCAACATTTCTGGAAGTATAGTGGGAAAAAAAAAAATCACACTGGCTCAGCTGATAGTCTATGGTAACATAGAATGAAAACAAAAGATAGACTAGGGGTCTATTGTCTTACATTTTGGTCTTAAATTAGACTGATTTAAGTTTTTATGCAACTGACTAACTAGTAAGACTAGTCTAAAACAGTTTTTTATGCAACCAGCCCCTGAAGTGTGCAATTTCTGCGCCACCGAACTGAATTAGATAGATGGTCATTATTGTCCCAGAGGGAATTGCAAAAATATAAGTTTGTTTTCAAACAGCTTTCTGTATACGCCTCCCATCTGCTGAGTGAACAAATAGACAGTCTTGCCCCCAACTCATGACATTGGTAGTGTCTTTTTTTTTGGGGGGGGGGGGGGGGGATTTTTCCCCTTTTTCTCCCAATTTGGAATTCCCAATGCGCTCCAAGTCCTCGTGGTCGCACAGCGACTCGCCTCAGTCCGGGTGGCGGAGGACGAATCCCAGTTGCCTCCGCGTCTGAGACAGTCAACCCACGCATCTTATCACGTGGCTTGTTGAGCGCATTGCCATGGAGACATAGCGCGTGTGGAGGCTTCACGCCATCCACCGCGGCAACCACGCTCAATTCACCATGCGCCCCACCGAGAACAAACCACATTATAGCGACCACGAGGAGGTTACCCCATGTGACTCTACCCTCCCTAGCAACCGGGCCAATTTGGTTGCTTAAGAGACCTGGCTGGAGTCACTCAGCACGCCCTGGGATTCGAACTAGCGAACTAGCGAACTCCAGGGGTGGTAGCCAGCGTCTTTTACCACTGAGCTACCCAGGTCCCGGTAGTGTCTTTTTTTAAAGAAAAGGAGGGACAAGTCAAAATAAATTTTTGGGGTAATCAATATTATGCCACAAACGCTGTCAATTGAGCTTAACTTGTGTTGAACCCTGAATGTTCTTTAAAAAAGTAAAAAGATTAAAGGGAAGGAATTTTCTGTGTTCTAAAGAACGTACCTCCAAACAGGCCAAATGAACATCCTTTATATTGCACTGAGAGCCGGAGAGCACAGACTGTTTCAGAAGCAGACAGCTCAACTCCAGAGTTGCAAGACGCACCTTCCCATCTAAGACACACAAACACACACTAGGTAAGCTCAGATTGTTAACAAAGTTTTGATTTATTTTTTTAACCGATTTTGTTGTGTGTGATGCTATACACGTTAGGTGTAATTCACTTGGTTTCCAATTATAAATGTCTAAGTGGTATTATGTAAAAGCCTACTGAACATGTGACACTTCCTGTTATGTAATTAACACTCTGACATTCTCCAGAGTGGAAAATCAAAATAATATATTAAAAGGGAAGTGCAGGGCATAAGAATAGCTCACATGTGAAATGTGTGTAACCAAGACACCAGCCACTCAGGTATGGCAATAGACAAACATGCACTGTGAATAAAAGAGCAAGTCTGTGGATTACAGGGAGAGAGGACTATAACTTCTTGGTTGAATGTAGACTTCTATTGCCTCCACTCATTTATGTACTCAAAAGGTTCTTAATGGCCATCATCACAGACAAATGATTTCAAAATGAGTCAAGAGTCACATTGGACACTGGACAAAAGTGTCAAATGTACAAAGCAGCAAGCATCACAAAGCGTGAGGACAACAGCTCATCAAGTTATTATTACTGACTCAACCTTCAGTTCCATATTATAAACCTAAATATAGAACCAGTCATGTGCTACAGAAAACTCAATCGGTAACACTTCATAATAAGTCTGCATTCATTAAATACATTCAACATATTAATATATGTTTAAAATTAAAAGTTGCGTACATTAACGTTAATGCATACTGAACTTACATGAACTGACATTGAAAAATAGTTTTCATACATTAAAATACACCAAGATTAATAAACCAAATCATTGCTCATTGTTGATTCATGATATCTGCTGCCTGTACTAATGTTAAATTTTTTTCATTTTACTCTTGCACAATATATGACCAGATACATTTATCAACAAGTAGATATTAAATTTTCATTTAATGTCATATTTAACTGCTTTGAAATTTCTTATGGCAAAAAGTTTATTGATGCATTGAAATGCTTGATGAAACATATAAAAAGCAGAAGTAACAGATGAGGTTTATTTTGTCATCTAAACTGTGTGTGGCACAAGCAACGGTTGCATAACTACAAGACTAAATTTCTCAAGAAACGGTGAACGCTTTGCTTTACACTGTCAAGTTCAGACACACCAATGGAGTCTGCCGCTGCCAATATTTAATGAGCATATCTAAGCAGGTGAGTGTTTATATTTGGGGTCAGTTAGTAAAGTACAGTAGAGCGAGACAGTGCAGGTGAGACGAGGAGAATGTGTGAGTGTGTGTGTGTACCTGGCTGAGCAGCCTGGCTCATGATTCGGATCACTCTTTCCACTAGCACCTGGCTGTAAGAGCTCCTCTCCTGATCTGGCACGGGCAACTGGATCTTCTCCAAGAGCTCTGGGTTTATACCTGCACGTACACACACACAGCAATGAACCTCTTCCCTTTTAATGGAGGACATTTCCTGAAATTTCTGTGACAAGCAGTATGATCCCATACGTGATCCCACACGTGGGTCCTCAAACACTAGACTGAACACTACAGGTGCATCTCAATAAATTAGAATGTCGTGGAAAAGTTCATTTATTTCAGTAATTCAACTCAAATTGTGAAACTCGTGTATTAAATAAATTCAATGCACACAGACTGAAGTAGTTTAAGTCTTTGGTTCTTTTAATTGTGATGATTTTGGCTCACATTTAACAAAAACCCACCAATTCACTATCTCAGAAAATTAGAATACATCATAAGACCAATAAAAAAAACATTTTTAGTGAATTGTTGGCCTTCTGGAAAGTATGTTAATTTACTGTATATGTACTCAATACTTGGTAGGGGCTCCTTTTGCTTTAATTACTGCCTCAATTCGGCGTGGCATGGAGGTGATCAGTTTGTGGCACTGCTGAGGTGGTATGGAAGCCCAGGTTTCTTTGACAGTGGCCTTCAGCTCATCTGCATTTTTTGGTCTCTTGTTTCTCATTTTCCTCTTGACAATACCCCACAGATTCTCTATGGGGTTCAGGTCTGGTGAGTTTGCTGGCCAGTCAAGCACACCAACACCATGGTCATTTAACCAACTTTTGGTGCTTTTGGCAGTGTGGGCAGGTGCCAAATCCTGCTGGAAAATGAAATCAGCATCTTTAAAAAGCTGGTCATCAGAAGGAAGCATGAAGTGCTCCAAAATTTCTTGGTAAACGTGTGCAGTGACTTTGCTTTTCAAAAAACACAATGGACCAACACCAGCAGATGACATTGCACCCCAAATCATCACAGACTGTGGAAACTTAACACTGGACTTCAAGCAACTTGGGCTATGAGCTTCTCCACCCTTCCTCCAGACTCTAGGACCTTGGTTTCCAAATGAAACACAAAACTTGCTCTCATCTGAAAACAGGACTTTGGAACACTGGGCAACAGTCCAGTTCTTCTTCTCCTTAGCCCAGGTAAGACGCCTCTGACATTGTCTGTGGTTCAGGAGTGGCTTAACAAGAGGAATACGACAACTGTAGCCAAATTCCTTGACATGTCTGTGTGTGTGGTGGCTCTTGATGCCTTGACCCCAGCCTCAGTCCATTCCTTGTGAAGTTCACCCAAATTCTTGAATCGATTTTGCTGGACAATCATAAGGCTGCGGTTCTCTCGGTTGGTTGTGCATCTTTTTCTTCAACACTTTTTCCTTCCACTCAACTTTCTGTTAACATGCTTGGATACGGCACTCTGTGAACAGCCAGCTTCTTTGGCAATGAATGTTTGTGGCTTACCCTCCTTGTGAAGGGTGTCAATTATTGTCTTCTGGACAACTGTCAGATCAGCAGTCTTCCCCATGATTGTGTAGCCTAGTGAACCAAACTGAGAGACCATTTTGAAGGCTCAGGAAACCTTTGCAGGTGTTTTGAGTTGATTAGCTGATTGGCATGTCAAAATATTCTAATTTTTTGAGATAGTGAATTGGTGGGTTTTTGTTAAATGTGAGCCAAAATCATCACAATTAAAAGAACCAAAGACTTAAACTACTTCAGTCTGTGTGCATTGAATTTATTTAATACATGAGTTTCACAATTTGAGTTGAATTACTGAAATAAATGAACTTTTCCACGACATTCTAATTTATTGAGACGCACCTGTATTTCACCAAGCAGGTTTTGAAGACCCTTCGTTAAAGGGCTGTACTCTGATTTAGGGGTGTATCCATCACTGAGCATTAAAGTTATATTTCTGTAATAAAGTTATATTTCAAATAATCTCTGACAGCTGTCAATTACCACATTGTTGATTTGTCCCTCAGTTTGTAAAAACAAAGACATTTTTTTTTAACAGTAATGCACTTAGAATGGAAGCCTAGCAGGTAAGATAGCTGAAGGGTTTAAAAGCAGAAATGTGAATTTCATTTATTTTTAAAGCATACGACTCCAGTGGTTAAGATAGTTTCTGAAGCAATATGATAGGTGTGAGAGAGAAACAGATCAATATTTAAGTCCTTTTTCTGAAAATCTACAATTTCACTTTCACTTCCACATTCTTTCACTTTCAGCCACCTACTGGTTGGGGCTGGTCAAAAGTGGAGATTGATAGTAAAAAAAGACTTAAATAATGAACTGTTTCTCACCCACAGCTATAATATCGCTTCAGAAGATCTGGGTTTTACCACTGGAGTCGTATGGATTACTTTTATGCTGCCTCTATCTCTTTTTTAGGACCTTCTGAGTTCACCATTCACTTGCATTGTATGGACCTACAGAGCAGAGATATTCTTCTAAAAATCTTCATTTGTGTTCTGCAGAAGAAAGTAAGTCATACACATCTGGGATGGCATGAGGGTGAGTAAATCAATCCCTTTAACCTTGTTTTGAACTTTCAATAATGATCAATGTCTAATGCATATGAAGAGGCATAAAGTTAGAACATTTTGATAGCACGGTTTCTGTTAATGTTATAGAAAGTGTAATGGTATAAACATTCTTTGATGTATGATATATAAATGGTTAATGATACATCTTTTATTTAACATTTTAGCACTTACCTTTCACTTGTTTGGCTGTTCGGCCATCATTCGGATCGCGTGTGCTACAGTTTTGGTTACATGTTTGTAACAGTGTGATCTGTGGTGCTGCCACCTTGCCTGCTAGGTTTCTATTGTAAAACTACTGTACGCAAATTTAGTCATGAATTTTTTATAAACAGAGGAATGAATTTACATTATTTTTTGTGGTAATTGACATCAAGATGTACCCATTATTATCATGGACAGTTACAGACTGCAAGTGTTGAAGAGACAGAATGGGTACCTTTACTGTGAGACACGGCGTACAGGAGACAAAGCACAAAAAGAGCCTGGTAATCCTCTGTGTCACAGTCCAATGCATTATACAACATGTCCAGGAAGGGCCTAAGACAATAACAGACAACGGCCATTCGTTCATTCGTTTCCACTGGAAATCAAAGTACGCATGACAAAAGAATGTGCATGCAGCACATGATGATATACTGTAATGTTTGAGAACACGAAGGTATTTACTTAACTAGTTTATTGTTTTAGGAAAGCTAATGACTACAAATATGTTTTGTTCCCAAATGAGGAAAATCCAGTCTGTCAGACTTTGAGCAGCAATCATAGCAAGCTAAACAATTAGATCATATAAACAATCAATGTCTTCAAATGAATGAGCTCTTGCTTCTTCTAAACAACTAAATCATGTCCAAGCAGAGTATTCTTAAGAACTGACTGTTAGAAGGAAGCAACACGAGACTTTATTTGTTATAGATTGGTATTGAGAAAATACATAAATAATGCCTTTGAAAATCATGGAGATCAGTCTGAACACATCCCGGGCCATTTTTCCGTGGAGCATGCTGAATCTAAACAAAGGAGCCTTCTAGGCTGCACTTAAAAGGAACTGAGGATGACATGAAAACTGCAGGGCCATCGGGTTCAACGTTAAGAACCACAGATAGTAAAGAAACTCACAGAGCACAATCTTGGACAATGACACAGTTTGAATGGATGCTCTCAACAGTATGTTGCTTTTCAGTTCAAGGGGAAGACTTATTCTATGGCTACTAAACATGCCAGAAGTAAGATACATACAACTGAGTGGAACAGTACAAATGTGCAGCCACATGGATGAGCATATAGAGCTTGATATTCAATATTTAAGTCTGTTTATAACTCTGACACACTGGTGTCAGGAGCACAACCTCTCCCTCAACATCAGTAAGACAAAGGAGCTTGTGGTGGACTTCAGGAGAAGAGAAAGGGAACACAGCCCCATCACCATCAATGGAGCACCAGTGGAGAGAGTCAGCAGCTTCAAGTTTCTGGGTGTCCACATCACTGAGGAACTCACATGGTCCGTCCACACTGAGGCCGTTGTGAAGAAGTCTCATCTGCGCCTCTTCTTCCTGAGACGGCTGAGGAAGTTTGGAATGAACCACCACATCCTCACACGGTTCTACACCTGCACTGTAGAGAGCATCCTGACTGGATGCATCTCCGCCTGGTACGGCAATAGCACCGCCCACAACTGCAAAGCCATGCAAAGGGTGGTGCGAACTGCCAGACACATCATTGAAGGTGAGCTTCCCTCCCTCCAGGACATATATACCAGGCGGTGTGTGAAAAAAGCTCGGAGGATCATCAGAGACTCCAGCCACCCGAGCCATGGGCTGTTCTCACTGCTACCATCAGGCAGGCGGTATCGCAGCATCAGGACCCGCACCAGCCGACTACATGACAGCTTCTTCCCCCAAGCAAGCAATCAGACTTTTGAACTCTTGATCTCTCACGATCAAAATACATTAGCACTGCACTTTATTACTCTTATATCTCACACCGGACTGTCATAAATTATATTTTCTCTTAACAACACACTGGCAACTTACTATCAACCGACAGCCTGAATGTCAATACAGTACAGTACAACCTACTGTATATTTTATATATACAATTTCTATTGTATAATGTGTATTCTATATTGTGTGTATTGAATACTGTACATTGTATGTTATTTGTATATTGTGTTGTGTGTAATTGTATATTAGATTTTAAATTGTGTTGTGTAAATCTAATGTTTATTGTAAATTGGTATATGTCTCATCACTGTCACGACTACTATGTTGCTCGGAACTGCACCCAAGAATTTCACACACTATTGCACTTGTGTATATGGTTGTGTGACAATAAAAGTGATTTGATTTGATTTGTTTTTACCATACATGTCCCTCCCTGCCCAGTAGGTGGTGATGTGCATGAAGAATGCAAATCACCAAAAACAAAAGTAGAATTTAAAAGTAAAAGTTAAAGTGGAGAGTGATAGTAAAAAAGGACTTAAATATTCAACTGTTTCTCACCCACACTTATCATATTGCTTCAGAACATATGGATTAAACCACTGAATTCTTATGGATTACTTTTATGATGGCTATTTGTGCATTTTGAAGCTTCAAAATTTTGGAACCCATTCACTTGAATTGTATGGACCTACAGAGCTGAAATATTCTTCTAAAAATCTTCATTTCTGTTCAGCAGAAGAAAGTAATACACATCTGGGATGGCATGAAGGTGAGTAAATGATGAGAGAATTTTCATTTTTGGGTGAACTGTCCCTTTAAAACACTTTCTCGGATTCCAGCTTAATATGCAGAGTCAACTGTAAGTAAGCCGAGGTTGATTTCCACAAAAAGTGTGAACACTGTGGCTCTATTAAAACATTGCTCTGTTTGTTTTAGCATCCTGACCAGAAGGACATAGCATTATTGGCTCAACAAATGGCCAATGAGTTTGGAGAGGGATAATTTGTCTATATCCATAAGTCTAAAAATTCTAAATAAACCCACGTGTGTAAATGTGTGTGTGCATATTACCTGCTCTTCTGGCCTTCAGATCGAGCCGCACTCTTTTCTTCATCTGTAATGTTCTGTTCTGTTAACACAGACACTTCTGAAATCCTACATTTTTCCATCACCACCATCTCAATCTCTGCAATAAAACACACACACAGACACATCGACACACACACATACCACAGAGAATATAACGGCAGAGCTGGATTTTGGCATTACTTAGCTCAGATGTCAGCCTTGGAAAATCCCTGCACAAATCCTATCTGAGGTTGCTAGTAATGAATTTCCCTTGAAATTTGTTAATATCTGCTGACAATGTCTTTTTATTGAAGGAGGATACCACTCTGTTTTATATCTTCCAGACGTAAAACTAACAGCCCCAAACAAAAAGGAATGTTTTTTTAAAGCGAAACATAGAGGCTGTTGTGATTATAGATAACAGCTTCAATAGTACAGACTAGTAGTGGCTGGCTAGACCATGACTATATATGCACTAAATAAAGACAAAATCTGCACGCTTCAAAAAAATCTATGAAACGGATTTCAACAAGGTAAAACCTATTAAACAGAGCTGAGCTTACTACTCTTGTATTGGTAGCTGAAAAGATCCTCAAGTTAACCAAAAATTTACCTTTATTTAAACCACATTACAAACTAAAAAAGGTTTTTTATTTTTTTAAATAACAGTTCTAAAGACCATAGGGCACAGAATGTGTAGAGTTTTGTAAAAAATGAACATCTGAATTCTTTGAAAAGCTGGAATTACCAATAATACTAAAGAAATAATACTAATAACAATACTAACAACAACATCAAAACTGTAGCCCTCCAATGACTGAACATCTGATGACTGATCAACTTGTGAACCTTGCAAACACGTGAATGCTGTAATGTAAGCGGTGGATACATTTTTAAAGACAAAAGTTACATGTATGAAAAGTCTTAATCATGAGTTGCAATCGGCTGTGTGTCACATGTGTTGATGTTACAGAAAACTGTGGGGGTTGGAGGATTGACAGAATGGCTGCCATCACACATAGAAGTGAATAAGACAGGAGACAGGGCTTAGCTCACTTTTCCTCTCAATTTTGACAATTCCCAGCAAGACATTTTAAAGTGAGATTAAGATTGAGGTTCTTCCCAGCTCAGAGAGATGGAGAGCACAGAATGAATGTGTACCAAAGTGACCGTGTCAGAACAAAGACATGGAGTGAAACAGCGGCCAAAGTGGAGGGCTCTCGCAACTGACCCAATGTAATTTAGTTAAGTAGGACAAATTCCTTTATTAACTTGCTTTGTAGGTCGTGGAACAACATCCTTATCAAAACAATTATAGGCCAAACACTAAGCATAACCTTTCCATAAAATCAATAAGAATGTTGTTCTAGCCCCTAATCTCAGCCAAAAGCCTACATCTAACCCTAAAATTTGATTGGTTGATAGGAATGTTTTCCCAGGGCCAATAAGGACGTATATCATTTGACATTTACTCACTCTAATGTTGTTCCAAACCTGCATAAGTTTCTTCCATGGAACATAAAAGGAGATATTATGCAGAATGTAAAGGACTGACAGCCTCACTCACCATTTACTTTCATTGTATGGAAAAAGCTGCAATGTAGGTGAATGGTGACTGAGGCCATGCCACTGAACAAAGAAAGTCATACAGGTTTGAAACAAAATGAGGGTAAATAAAGCCTAAAAGCCACAAATCTAAGCTAAGGCTTGTGCAGAGCTCCACTATGGGGCTCGCTAAAGGTTGTCACAGCAGAAACAAACTTACTCGAACACAATGCAGCTGTTTGGGTTAGTTTTGACAGTAGAGCCACGGTCAAAGTGGGGTGTGATTCCAAAGAATGGAGGGTCAATCAGTGATGCTGGGACATTCATCTAGTGCTACTCACCTTCCTTGTCCCCACTTGTCCTGCTGGCCTTTGAGTTAGCCTCTGTACCTTTAGCCTTCTCTTCTTCTGGCCCCTCCTCTGATCCCCGCTCTTCCTCCTCTTCCTCGCCAACATTCTTGTAGTTGGGTCTTTTCTGGGCCCTCTTCCGCCCACGTTGACAACTCATCTCCAGTGAACGCTCCAGACTCTCTGGTGGCTTGGTAAAGCGACGCACACCAGCATTGCTCTAAAATGAATCGAGCAGTGGACGAGGCGTATTACAGACATACATCTTTCTAAGGCCATGTTTACACCTGACATTTAGACGCGTTTTGGTCAATATGATCACAAGTGGTCACGTGAGACACATGATGTTTACACCTGGTTTTAATATGTATCTCTTTTGACCACTTGTGTTTGAATTTTGAGGGGAGGGTGTCTGATTTTTTACAGCGGCATGAAATTACAACGTTAGTGCATTTCCCCCAATTATAATTGCATTTAATTTATGCACAGACATTTAGAGCAGACATTTATTCTCAGTTATTGAGCTTTGTGTATGTGTGCCTCACATTAGAGAGTACCGTGAAGTTTGTGTGGATGTATATGTGCGCTTTTTCAATTTTTCCGATCAGGTGGTTATTTACTTTCAAAAACTGCACGTACATGGCAAAGTTTAAAACCTTTGTTTTAGCACAGCAGTTGACTGACAAGCAGTGTTGGGTGTAATGCATTACTAAGTGGTGGTCAACCGATATATCGCAGAGGCTGAAAATCGCCTGCTTGCATGTGAAGTGACTGAGACATGTAAACAACTAGTCACGGTTCATTTTGTTATTATGTGCATTGTGTTACTACAATAATAGATCAGTGTGCAACACAATCTCATTTAAACAGTCCGCATATCAGAGCCGCGTTTAAGCTCAAAATGTTAAAGTGCTCGCCTGTTTCATTCTCTCTCTCTTCTCAACAGTTCCCTGTAACTTTTAACTGTCTTGTCTAATGATAAAAAGGCAAATATCAATAAAATTAACATCATATATACCGTCAGCTAATATGCATATATCGTTTAAACATGTAATAAACCAACCTCACAACTTCAGCAGATCCAGCATCCTGTGGAACTCTCATTTAATTACATCTAAAGCATGTATTCTAACAGTCTATCCTCAACAGTTCCCTGTACCTTTTCTATTGATAAAAGGCAAATATCAATAAAACTTCTATTATATACCATTTGCAAATATGCAGATATCTCGTTTAAACAGATGTAATTCACGAACCTCACGGAAATCCATTGTTCTCTTCCCATCTAGCACTTATCTAATATCTTCCTCTGAAGCTTGTATTCTATCAGCCAGAATCAAAACTTCAGGATCAGGATCAAAAGTTCCTCTGATTCACAAATCATGACGGTCACTCCATGACAATCCAAGCAGGCGATCCATGCTGTTTAAACTGTCAGGAGATTGCTGCTGCTAGCTGGATCTGCACGGGCATGTAAGTGCAACCAAAGTCTTTCTAGCAAGCCAGTCCACTGTCGGCCATGTTTGGAATGCACTCGGGAGGCTATTTCCAGTCATTACAGTGCAGCTCCTATCTACTTGAATCGGGAAAGACCGAAATCTCCAAAACGGTTTGTCAAGATTATGATAAAAAAACACTGGTATCATAAATGGTGCTTATTTATCTCAGATTATGCTAAAAAATGCATGCACATTCTCGAGTTGATTGACAGGCGATGTCTTTATCTAAAAGGTGATTGGCTATTTTACCTGTAAGGTGGGACTTCCTATATACATTCGTTGACCGTAGGCTGCAGTTGGGGGTTCAAATTTCTCCCATTCATTATAATAGTAGTGGCCCGTCTCTGCTAAATAGTCTCTGGTGCAACTTCAAGGTAAAAGCGCTTCACGTGTGCTATAAGTAAATGTCTTATTCACTGTGCACTGTATGTACAATTGGTTTGATTCTAATTTTTTTTTTAGAAAATGCGATTGCTAACGTGGACATGCCATCCATGGTTGCTGGACTACTGTGTATTATTTACTTATATATTAGCAATTTCTTCATGTGCAAATAAATAACTAAAATTTGATGACTAAACAGAAATCAGAAGAAACTGCTATCTACCACTTAAAATACAAATTATTTTTTTAGATTGTTTTTTACAAAGTTGTGTGTGAAACTGAGTAAATATAGTGCTAAATAAGCATTTATTATTATTTATTTTTTTTTGACAATTTTATGTTTATGTTATTTACTATTTTAAATTGTGTGATATATCGGCATTGTATCGGCCCATCGGCCATCCTGCTCTCTGGATATCAGCATCGGGCATTAAAAACCCATATCAGTCGACCACTATTACTAAGTAATTAATTACTGTATTTAAATTACTTTTTCATTGAAAAAAATAAAGGATTACTCTTAATTTTTCAGTAATTTAATTAGTTACTTCTGATGTAATTGTGTATATTGTATAGACTACAACAATTCTATATAAAACAATAGTGAATTTAAAATCTAAATTTAACGTCTAATGTTAAAATACATGTTTTCTCATTTAACGCTGCCCCTTAAATTCTTTGGCCAGTTCGTGGATAATTTATTTGATTTTATGTGATTTATTTGAAAGAATTAAAAGAACAGTTTCATGTCTATCCTTGTATTTTTAATCTGGTCGAGGTTGATAAGGGTTTTAAAAAGTAATTAGCAATAAGTAATGCAATTACATTTCAGACAGAGTAATCTAATTACAGTGAAGAAGATATAATTAGTAATTAATAACTTTTTTTTATTTATTTTTTTAGTGTTATTTACTTAACGCTGTTGACAAATAAGTAGGCGGTGCTTCACTATTGTTCAAACACATCTGAACAGATGAGCGTTTGTCCTACAAGCTAAATGTAGTCACATGCATTTTCAACCAATACTGATTGAGGCTGATGTGGACAAATCGCAAAATGTTTGGACCAGAAGGAACCGTGTGTCTTTCAATACCTTGTTTTTTGTTGAATAAATATATTAAAATATATATTAGTTGAAGAAATATATTAGTAATATATAGTAATGGAGTAATACAGTTTATTAGAAATATATAGTAGATATAGTAGTATATAGTAAAATATAGTAACCCGATATTCAGAAATATATTCGATGAAGAAATTTAATTTCAAGAAACAGGCCTTTTGTGTGTCAAAAACCATGTTGGATAATTATCCAAAGAAAATTACAGTACACTTATTACAGGAACTGCCCCCTTGGAGTTGCCTTAATCTGGGCACAAAGGTAAGATGATAGATTATGGATTGCTCCTTTCAGTTACCAGCAGAGATCTTTAACCACTAGGCTATACCACCCCAATACACTACACAGCATGAAAATGGTGGTTACATTTTTTGCCAAAGTGTGATCAGGCAATAAAAAATAAAAAAATAAAAAAAAATGTAAATTCACAGTTTGGAGGATTTCTGAGAAAATTGCAAAGTAGGGCTAGTTCTTGTGCATTAAGATTTATATCGTGCACAACCTTCCTTTGTTGACTTCCAAGTAACTTCATAAGTGTTATTACTTAATAAAGCCTATTTAAAAATAAAATGCACTAAACGTTTTCCCTAGAAATATAATGATAGATACTAAGCCTACTGTTACATGACCTTGGAACAACATATTCACACATAAACCTAGTTTTATAGCAACAACAGCTGCTTTTACAAGTTCTGCAGATGCTGAAGAGGCAGTGAAAGGAAAAGAGGCTCTGGCTTCTCAGAAACAAAAGCTGCTAAAACAGGAAACAGCTGTCAAACAGTCAAGGACACTCAATGCAAGTGTAGTATGGGCAGCAATGCTATTTCTTAGGAACTCCAATAAATCATGCAATATGAGAAGCACTGGACAGTGCTGTTGGACAAAACAATGAAGGACCCCATCCTCATTCAGGACAACTGCACACTAGATAAGGCCTTCTTTCTTAGAATGGAAGGAAAACAGAGTGAATAATCACCCGCTCGTGGTCTTACAGATGCACTATTTCATGCTGAACCACTCTGTGTGTTCTTCAAAGAACTCTTGCGAGAATTCAAAGAAGCCACCTCTATTGTGTCATGCATGCACAATTAAATGGTGCGTTTTAGTGTTCTCCATCCACAGACTAAACGTGGCTTCATTTTCAAAAGTTTCTCTTTAAGGGATAGTTCATCCAAAATTTTGCCATAATTTACTCACCATCATGTTAGCCTCAGTCACCATTCACATTCATTGCATCACTGAGGCTAACATTCTGCTAAACATCTCACTTTACATAGAAGATTCATATGGGACTGGAACAATATGAGGGTGAGTAAAAGAGGTTTCCTTAGAAACACACACACACAAACAAAAAAACAACAACTTTATTTTCAATAAAGTTCCTTGGTGAACTATCTGTTTAAAGTTTGAGAAACACAGCATAAGGTGTCTGGTAGCAGGAGTTAAAAACAGCTTCAAGGGTTTCTGCCAGCTGCGCTTTGCCTCCTTGACAAAAACAAAAGCCGGGACCACAACAGGTCACAGCGACACAGTGCGAAGAACATGTGCCTCACATCTGAGAAGTGGAGTGCTCACTAGGATGCCACACTCACACAAAAACAACCATCTGTGGTCTGCCTGTGGTGACAGACTTAATGAGTGAATTCTATTCAAAGTGCAATGAAAACTGCAATTATGAGAAAGAACTACTCAACTAAAACAATAAGAGGTAGCTGATAATGAGAGATTGTACGGAACAGCATTCACGATGACCTCACTCTCTCTTCGTCTATTGTGGAGATGCATAGATAAGCAGAATAAAAAAGTAGGTTTTCATATTTTGCACAGATAACACAGCAACCAGTCTCGTAGTGCAACAAGGGTTAACTCGAGGAGAAAGTGTTGTCATCTGACATGTGCCACGTCCCCTCAGAAATGTGTGGCATCATTTTATGAATCAATAAACAGATCTGTGACATCTAGACAGTGCCTTTGTATCAAGATGATCTAAAAGACACAAGGGGTTCATTTAAAGGAATAGTTCAGCCAAAAATGAAACTTCTGTCATCATTTACTCGCCCTCATATTGTTCCAAACACATAAGACTTCCGTTCTTCTGCAGTACACAAAAGGAAATAATTTAATCCTGTCGGCTGAATTTAAAACAATGGCAGTAGATAGTGATCCACTTGAACACTTAATATAGTGTCATAAAAGTAGTCCATGCGGCTTGTGCATCATATTCAAAGTCTTCTGAAGACACACGATAACTTTGAATAATAGACAGACTGTAATTAAGTCATTATTCATTCTCAAATCATTAATAAATTCCATAAACAGCACTGAAATCCAATATGGTGGCTACATCACTAACATCAAACCTCATAGGTTTTTGTGCGTCTTGTCACCAAACGCCATGACTTCATGTCACCATCTTATCGGTTCTTTGATTCATTAAAGGTGCTGTAAGCGATTTTAGCATTCTGATGCTTTCACGTGACTGAGCTGTTGAATTATCCACCACACCCCCTCATTCCAGAGCCCCGCCCTCTAAAGATAATTTTGAGACCAAAACCGAGCAAAAGAGCAGCACTGTTTGTTCCTGTGGCTGTCAAATTCAACAGTGACACAACAGCGCTCTCGGCTAACAAACATTATGAATCATAGCCTCAATGATCCGCTTCAAATAGGACACTACAAGAACAAGCAAAATGATTGACAGGTGAAAAGCGTCAATGTCTGCGGTACGCGGACACAATTTTGTTTGATGTTTACAAATTCTACAGCTGTAACAGAGACTGTTGAGATATCTCAGGACACTTACTTCATTAATATCTTTAAGGGAGTAGGAAAAATATTTGCATACTTTTCCATGAACAACATAGCTTACAGCACCTTTAAATTATTTCCTTTTGTGTTCCGCAGACAAACGAAAGTTGTATGGGTGCAGGTAAATGAGAATTTTCATTTTTGGGTGAACTAATAGGGTAAAATTTCAGAGGAAATACTTCATAGATTCCTATAAATGTTTAATCCGATTAACATGCAAAACTACAGAAGAAATTTGGAGCAAAATGTTTCGCACTAGCAAAGAGACCTCAGCCAACCAAAATCACCAAATTCTGGTGTTTGCCGAAACTCTGACACGTTACGGTTGTTTTCTTTTCCAGAAACTGGTTACTAAAGCATGCCACCAGGCCACAGGTGCGTTTCCAGAAAACCATGCAGCAGGTGTGTATTAGTGAACACATACACCCTGCTCGTAGTGCAGTATGTAAATCATAGGCTGAGAAAAGAGAGGAAGCTTCTAATACAGTGGAGTTAAAAACATTGCGGTTTTGCCTTTATATGTGCACTACTTAACCTTCATACTTCCTGTCACCCGAGCAGGGACCTGTTTGAAATCCAGATCCTGAGACAGATTTGCCCCTGATGGCTCTGCCTGGTCCCTTCTGTGCTCATCCTCTACCTTGTGGCTTGTGGTGAACAGTCACGTGATGTGTGTGTGTGTGTGTGTGTGTGCGTGCTTGCTTGGGTGTCAGAGTGTTGCTGGTAAAACAGAGGTACCAGTACCTATTTCAGAGGCCTTACGGGAAAGGGAAAGTAGGTTAGAGGCAGTGCGGTGATGGTGTAAGGCAAATCACTTTACATCAGAGGAAAAGAGCCAGAGCATGAGCCACAGCAAAGATAGACCAAAAGGCTGCATTTGCATAAGGATTCCCACCAGCTTCCTTACATTGTTTCATATTGTAAACTTACAAGAAACCTCAAAATGAACAACAATAAATGTATATTAAAGCTGACAGGTGTCATCTTTTCAATGCAAGTATACTTTTAATATACAGAGACAACTGTAAGTAAGCCAGTTGTAGGTTCATTTTCACAAAAAGTGTAAACACTGTGACCCTTTAAAAAAATGTCTCTGTTTGTTCAAGCATTCTGACCAGACCAACATAGCAACACTGGCTCAACCAATGGTGTGAGTTTGGGGGCGGGACTGTCTGTTTGAATGAAACACGGGGAAGTGTTCAGAAAACCAGTTTGAAAACCATTATTATTCTAGTACCGCATAAATCACACACTTCATCTTTAAATGATTTCATTTCCATTATATTTATGCTCATTTCAAATGCACAACACAACAGGACCTTACAGCACTTTTTCTTGTCAGAATTATGCAGACACTGACAGACATGCAAGGCGTTAAACGTTTTGTGCAAGCCGATGAATATGCAAAAGTCAGCAGAACTGCATTTTACAGCACTAAAAACAAACAGTGTCACAGTTGTGATCGGTTTACATTCATCAGAGTGCTGCAGTTAATAAAAGAACCATGCTTAAAAGTGTCTGCATCTAAAGCCATTTAATTTAGAATATGTTTTAAAATTCTTAAAACTAACTTCAATACTACATTGCAGTGTTTCTCCTATATGCATTTTGCAGTGGCGCTGCGCCAATGCTGAATTATGAGCGCCACTGTTGGGATTTCACATGGTTAATTTAATATTCTTGATGCAACATAATGCTTGCCAGCCCCAGTCAGCTGTGCGCTTTCTACACTGTGAAAGGGACCCCACCAAACACACACACACACAAATACATGCACCTACTCACAGTGATGTCACCGCATAACAACACGTGTCAAACTCGCTGCATTTCAAGTGGCCTGCAACCTCATGTCTGAAACGTAGGATGGCAGGGGAATCGCAATGTTTCACTGAACAATCGGTTAATATTACTGAGCCATCCCCTGTCATCTGTATGTTTTTGGAGCGCATTCTGCTCACTTCAAAAGCGGAATGAAACAGCGCTACACGGGTCAATTATCAACACGGCTTAATAATTGCAGCACGAGGGCAGAGCAGGTGCGGTAATTCGCAGACTGGTCTCAACCGAACAACAGACTATTTTAAATGCACTTGTGAACCAGTGAGATGTGCTGCGGGGATCGCGAAACCCATTTGAATGTGGTACAGAATTGTCTGTTGCATAACTCTTATGTCTCAAGGGATCAAACTAGTTTAAAACAGCCCCCTCATTCTAAATGGCACTGACAAAGTAAACAGGAGAAAACATAAATTAGAAGGTTTTTCCATTCTCAGATCACAACACTTAAAAAAAACTTTACCATGGATTTACTGCAGTAACAGTAAACTGTACTATACTATGGTAGTTGTGGCAGAAAAATTATGTATTTAGACTGTTTTTCCGTCATTTTGTTTTTCATTACAAAAATGCCATAGTTCTTTATATAGAAACCACAGTTACTAACCATGGTAGTGAGGAGCCATGCAAGGTTTTACCTATGGTGACCACAGTCTTATTACAAATATCATTGTTAAAACTATGAATACTATGGAAGAACTATGGTGCATTTTCAAAATTATGGTCCAAGCTATCAGTTTTCCATTGGTGTAAAATCTGTACTCTTGTAATGCTCTCTGATTGTAGGAAAATGTAAGTTGCTTTGTTTGCCTTCAGGAATTCCAAGATATGACTATAGTTTAATTAGTAGGAGCCAGATGAAAGGAATTTGTAAAGAAGACTCAACTTATTCACACTGCCAGAATATTTCAATTTAGCCATATAATAATTAGGTGTTTCCACAGATGTTACTGCTGTTAATATCATAATTTCCATCTGCATCCCAACCTCAAAATCAATGCTGTACTGTCAAATGTGCATGTCAATGCACATAACATGTATATTTTTTGCATGGGTGCTACCAAAGCAGGTGCTGGTGCCACATTTTCAAAGCGCTCTTTGAAATTGAGTTTGACACCTGTTTTAATCCATTCTTTGACCAAAACATGGGTTAATACAGGTCCGGCGTTGCATGCTTGGTTACTTGCACAACAGCACCACTGCTGAAAAAAATCCTAGGGGAAACACTGCATTGTGTTGTAGTGATTAAAATTTGTAAAGCCTTTTTGTGTTCAAACGCCCCCTTTCCTTTAACTGATGTGAGTTCAGTGAGGTAGCAGTCACACAGGTCTTGCTGGCTTAGGGAAACTGGGGTTGACAGATTACCATCAGCTTAAAAGGGTCTAGTAGAGCATACTGTGGTTAAGCCTGAGAGGTGAGACAGCAAATCAGACTGCAGAAAGGGCCAGAGAATGGGAAAGAGGAAATAGCTTGATAATACTAACACAAATGAGAAGAGAGACAGTTTCCCTGAAAAGGCAGCTCAACTGCCTGCTTAATTTTTTTCTGATGATAAACATATACTATGTACATGTTTTTATCAGAATAATAGAGGGCGGTGTGCTGAGGCATGTCAACTTGCTGGTATTGGTATCTGCTATAATTAGCATTTTTAATTAGGCCAATAATAAAAGCAGATAATATTAAACTTATTGTTTTCCAATTCAAACATTACTCCTTTGATGCAAGCTTTCAAAAATACTAAACAACTTTTTATGATGCCAGATTTCATTAAATTAGGGATGTTAATGGTTAACTCTAAGATGGCACCACAGATGGCTGCTTTGGTGTGGAGCTCTCTAGCGTTTTTGTTACTTTTGTTTGTTTGTCATGTTTTTTGTCACTCTTTCCCGATCAGTTTCACCAGGGATGAACGGTTGAATATTCGGCAGAGCATACTTGATAATTTCTTGCCGGTGTTTGATTATTCAGACGTTTTATTAGACATCTTTGTTGGAGGCACTGTGGTGCTCTACATGCAATCCAAAAGTTGCAAGCGAGGGAAGAGAGCCGGCATGCTTGTGAAGCTTCATCAATGCGGCTTTAGGACTCCTCTGCCGAGTATTCATCTGGCGAATGTCCGCTCCCTCACCAACAAAATGGAAGAACTGCTTCTGCTCACTAAAACAAATAAGGACTTTTCTAACTCTGCTGCTCTTGTGTTTCATGGAAATCCAACTGAGTGAAGCCATCCCGGACAGCGCATTTCATCTGCCGGGCTTCCAGCTTTTCAGAGCGGATCGCGTTACGGAATCATCTGGGAAAACGAGAGGTGGTGGAACATGCTTTAACATCAACGAAAGTTGGTGTACAGATGTAACAGCATTGAAAAATATGTGCTGTCCTAATTTAGAAGCGCTCTTCAGCAACTGTAAGCCTTTCTACTTGCCAGTTTTCAGCCAACGATCCTGCAAAGCCCAGTCTCACACCCCTCCCCCACTCTGATCTTCACTTCACACACACACAATCTGCACTTATGATCTGTGAGAAGGATGTGTGCCAGGTGTTTTGGAAACAAAAGACTAGGAAAGCTTCAGGCCCAGACGGTGTTTCACCTGTCTGTCTGAAAGTCTGCTCTGACCAACTGGCCCCCATCTTCACACAGAATAGTTCACTGGAGCAGTGTGAAGTTTCATGCTGCTTCAAACGCTGCACAATCATTCCGGTTCACAAAAACCCCAAATCATAGGACTAAATGACTACAGACCTGTCGTTCTCACGTCTATGGTCATGAAGTCGTTTGAGAGACTGGTTTTGGCCTACCTGAAGGACATCACTGGATCCCTGTTGGATCCCCTTCAGTTTACTTACTGAGCAAAGGTCTGTGGATGATGCTGTCAACATGAGACTGCATTATATCCTGCAACACCTCGACAGACCTGGGACTTATACAAGGATCCTATTTGTGGACTTCAGTCCAGCCTTCAATACCATCATGCCTGATCTTCTCTCAACCAAACTGACCAAGCTCTTCATGCCCACCCCAATCTATTGATGGATCACCAGCTTTCTGACAGATAGGCAGCAGCTAGTGAGACTGAGGAAACTCACATATGGGACCCTCACCATTAGCACTGGTGCTCCTCAGGGAAGCGTTCTCTCTCCACTGTTCTTCTCCCTGTACACGAATGACTGCACTGCAAAAGACCCCACTGTCAAGCTCCTGAAGTTTGCAGATGACACCACGTCATCGGCCTCATCCGCGACGAGTCTGCATACAGATGGGATGTTAATCAGATGGCTGTGTGGTGCGGTCACAACAACCTTGATCTGAACCCGCTCAAAACAGTGAAGATGATAGTGGACTTAAGGAGATAGTGGTCTTGTTGGAGCGTTTCTCTATAAATGAACATTATGTTTTCTGCATACTCCATGATTGTGTGGTAAAGTACATGACAGAGCTTTTATTTTGAAGTGTTTCTGTGTTGTTTTGACCAAGCAGCTCTGACGTTATGATGGCAGCTTCCCACTCTGGAAAAGCCGGTCACTACGTGACACAAAGTGATTATTTTTATTTATTTACTTTTAATTTTTTGGGGATTTTCTCCCCTTTATTCCCCAATTTGGCATGACCAATTCCCAATACAGTCTAAGTCCTCATGGTGGCGTAGTGACTCGCCTCAATCCGGGTGGCGGAGGATGAATCTCAGTTGCCTTCCGCGTCTGAGACAGTCAATCCGCGCATCTTAAAACGTGGCTTGTTGAGCGCATCACTGCAGTGATCTAGCATGTGTGGAGGCTCACGCTATTCTCCATGGCATCCACGCACAACTCACCATGCTACCCACTGAGAGCGAGAACCACATTATAGTGACCATGAGGAGGTTAACCCAACGTGACTCTACCCACATTAGCAACCGGGACAATTAGTTGCTTAGGAAGCCTGACTGGAGTCACTCAGCACGCCCTTGATTCGAACTTGTGACTCCAGGTGTGGTAGTCAGCGTCTTTACTTGCTGAGCTACACAGGTCCCCAATCAAAGTGATTATTAAACCACAAAAGTCTGCTATTTAATTAAATAAGTATGTACTCTGTATGTGCCTCGTGCTACAACGTGAATTTGCACTCTGTTTACGGTCATCTGCTACAAACAGAGCGCGTGATTCTCATGACGGTGTTTTCCCGGTATGAGCCAAGGAGGAGCTTTAAAAGGTATGTGCAGTTGGCATCAGCACAACACTGTCTCCACACATTCACAAGCGCTCACATTTGAATTACATGAAAACTATATATTTATCTCATTAAATGGCAGAATTTGCAGTTAAATAATCTCACTATGACATAACACGATTTTAATATGTGGGCTGAATGTTTACGTAATGACATTCATATGTCAGATGGTATAGTTTTTTGTTTTTTTTTTGTATCTGAGCATTTTTACGAGTACCAGTACATGAGTGCAGTATCAGACCCGATACCGATACCAGAATCGGCATCGGGACAACACTAGTTAATTTCCATGACAATCGATTATGAAAATGTCTGAAAATTGACATCCCTACTTTAAATATACTTTCACTAATTGTGATTGGTATTTAGTTGTTTAAAAGCAAAACAGTGTAAATTAATTTCTATCAAGCATCAAATTGGTTTTCGTCCATCATTATTATTATTGGCTATCATATCACACAATAAATGCTGTCTGGAGCGGAAACAATACATGCATTGCATGACATTCTCTTCTTAACCACACTCACTCTCTCAAGAATGTGACAATAGGGTGCTTTTTGCCAGGTATAAGAGAACGGCTCAAGATGACAAACATTCGGGACGCTTTCATTGCAAATATTTGCATATGCACGGCCTGGCCCGGATTCTGACATCAAGAAAAGAAAAAACAAGCGATGTGCTACAGCCCTGCACTACACAATCAGTCTCACATTCACCTACACACTGCAGTGATGTCTGCTGTAGAGAAGACTTCAAAGGAGGCCATTTACACCACTGATATCACACCGCTCTTATCTGCCTCTCTTACCTCAGTGTAAATACCCTCATGAAAATAACAAGGGCAGAGGGAAACCACAATGAACAATTCTCTTCTCCTCTCCAACCATCTCATCCACAGACTGGAGCAGCAGTGTTTTTGTAACTACCTGTTTTCTGAGAAGTTTAATTGAGGGTCTTATTTGCATCTTATATTAAATAAAGGGCACTGTGAGTCTGTCACGAATTGAATGACATCTTTGAAGAGATCGGGAGATCTGATAACATTTAGCAAGCTAATCAGACACAAATGCCACTGTAAAACTTTGCTGACACATCTACAGAACTTTCCTTTAGGTAGAGGAAGGTTAGACCAGTCGGTGTGATACTGATGTTGACAACTCATTTAACACTAAATAAATATCAAAATGTAAATTACATGTAAATGTCAATAGTTAGGCTGGTTTGTGTGGGCCAGTTAGCCCCTGCTGGTAAATGTTGTAATTACAACATTTGGGCTCTGAAAGCATTTTTTTTTCATCCAAAAGGAGCCGTGTATTCGGGTGAAATAAGACGCAAATAATGTATTATTAGTCGGCATTTCTTTTTTTTTCTTTTTTTTTTAGAGTGCTCTTAAAAGCATGACTTCGGATCACACTTCTGGGGGGGCTCATGCCAGGCAAGCAACTAGCCTTGATATGAATGAGAATATTAATGGATAGATCTCTCCTTTACCTAAAGTTAAACTTTGTTGCAATGTCTATCGTTATTCCCGCTCATGTTGCCTCTAATTGCAGTCTCTCATTGAAAATAAATTACTTCTGGTTGCTTTGACATTGCAAACAGCCCCAGATGCAACGTAAGAGTATGTGTATGTATTGTGGTTATTGTAATACACATATGAAAATAAGTACTCACTAAACTCTTGTGAGCACTCTGCTCCATCTGCACGGAGAAAACGGACAGGTCTCCATTGAGAATGACATCCGCCAGGGCGTTCACAAGCGGCTGGTAGTGAATGATAAGGAACACCTAGAGACAGTGAGGCATCATTCCTCATCAGCTTCATGCCCCATAAAATCAGCAGTTTATTGCAAACTCGACCCCAAACATGCTTTACACTTTACGTATAGTGGCAGTTCTCTCACTGCAAGTCTTAACAAAACCAAAGCTGTGTGTACGTACTGTACCTGTGACAGCAGGTAGAGTGACACCTGAGGGTTGATCTTGCGCTCTTCTGACTGAAAAAAAAAAAAGAAAAATAATATTTTTTTTTTTTTTTACTATTATTAACCTTTGACCATAGAGCACCTTAAGTTTATACTCCACCCTGGAAGCACTCTCTATCGTCTCTACCAGTGCATATCTGGTTGCACAAGAGGGCTTTTAATGACTAAACTGTGTGGTAACTTAGGAAGAATTTCACCAGGAATCAAAGACTTTGACTTTGGTTAAAATGATAAAAATGTGTCAACTGGTACTAATTTTTAGAGTATTTTTTATGACACGGTTAGGCAAAATGTTGCCGCATGGTACAGAACACGTTCCAATCAGAATTTGCGCTCCAGCCATATGACATTAACACTAGACACAGGTTACAAAGCGATACATATTGCAATTCCTTGTATGTATTTTTCCATTCTTATTTAACTCCTGTTTATAACTGCATGCAGTAAGGTAGTTTCTTATGACATTACTTGATTGCATATTTGAAGCCTAAGCTCTGTTACGCTGTAAAGATCAAAGTCAATCCACATTCTCAATTTAAATGTGGAAGTGAATTCTCAAATTTGTATATGGTATGGTAAATTATGCCATTTGGATTTTGATTACCACAACTTTCAAATGAGGAAAAAAAAAATAATCTTAATTGCTCTATAAACACTTAACAAGAAATTGATTTGTATGGTTTCAAAAGAGTCATAAATAATAATCTACTGCATAGATTTTGTTCCTGACCTCCAATGGTTACGCAAAGTTGGCCTTGAATAAACACTAGCCTATGGGACTCTTTGAAGAAGGCAAGCTGTGTTTCAGACATGTATGAACCTGAGATTCAGACTCGACTCGCACTTAAAAGAATGTTCCGGGTTCAAGACAAGTTAGGCATAAATTGACAGCATTTGTGACATACAGTAATGTTGATTACCACAAAAAATGTATTTTGACTCATCCCTTTAAAAAAAAAAAAGTAAAAATCAAGGTTACAGTGAGGCACTTACAATGGAAGTGGATGTGGCCAATTTTTGGAGGGTTTAAATACAGAAATGTAAAGCTTATAATTTTATAAAAGCACTTGCATTAGTTCTTCTGTTAAAACTTGCATATTATTTAAGCTGTGAAGATGTTTAAATCATCATTTTTACAGTCGTTTTAGGGTTGTTGACATTACATCGTCATGTTAATGAAGTTGTAAAACTGGCTAAACTTTTCACAGAAAAGGTTAGTAATAGGGATTGGCATTTTGGCTATTTTGTCTACTCGAGTACTCGGACTAATTACTTGAGTACTCGAGGGGCAATGACATGTACATAACTGTATATATAATAACATGTCTGACAAACGTCTTTGGCTGCTGAATTGCATCTTGTTGTTCCAGCATATCGTCTATTCATTATTATAGGCTGTTATAAAATAATCTGTTACAAAATGTACAAATATAAAATAAAACATAATGCATCATATTTTGTCATTATGTGAAGATTCGCTGCCCAACTCAATGAAAAAATGGGCACAATGTGTGTCTGTCTGTTCTTCAGGTTACCGTAGTAATCCTAGTAAGCACGCACCAGTTTTTTTAGTGACTGTCTGAACAAGAGGAGACGCCATAACCATCACATTTATAATATGCGTGTTAAAGCTACACTATGTAACTTTTGGCCCTCTAGTGGTTAAGAAATACAACTGCATGCATCTTGCAGAAGAACATTGTTTTGGTAATGATGCAAGTTGTGCTTCGGCTCTGCTTCTCTGCGCGGATGAATGTGGTTCAAGGCACCAGTGCGCACATGGATACAGGACATCTTATCAGAGTGAATGGACAAATAAATAACAAACGAAAGAAAAAGACGGATATCCGAAAACATGTCATCTGAGCAGGCAAGTGTAATATCTTATGCTGCTGTTTTGACTTATTGGAAACATTGATGATTTGAAATAAATGACGTTACAAAAGTTAGGTGACGTTCGTTAACATTAGACATCACGTTTACTAGTCTGATTAGGTCAAACGTTGTAAAGTTTTTATAACTGCAGGATATTCTGGCCAAATAGACCACGGTAGTAATTAATTTATAGATTGTCATTGTTACCAAACAGTGGTCAACATCATTTCGAGACTCCTATGTCCTTGGCAAGCCTAGGACTAAAGGATATATTTATATAAATTAAAGAAAATTACACACATGTGATGCAAGTGAAAAGTTCTGCACCGATTACTGTATAATTACTGTCATTGCCCCTCGAGTACTCGAGTAATTAGTCTGAGTACTCGAATAGACAAAATGGCCACTACACACTTAATTTCACTACACACACACAGACTCAAACCATATCAATAAAATATCTTACCTGTTGAGTAAGAAAAAAGCCATCTCTGGGTCGCTTTTAAATCTTTTCAGATCTCTGAGTTGTCCCCACCTCTGAAAAGCCAAGCCGATGTTGATTCGGGTTTTATTACAGACACTGTAGCTTTCCTTTTTTGCTTGTAGGCTCTACTCTGTTCGGGGTTTCTTTGTTTTTACAACCGGTGATTCCCCAGAGGATTGCCGTTTTGAATGATCTATGGTCAATTTTTCTCATTCTTTGTGACAACAAACTTTCAGCTTCACGCTACTCCCACACCATATATACGCTTCAGTAGCTGGAGCTTATTTTCTCTGTGTACGGATATGACGTGAACACACACGGGCGAAGGACGTATGTATGCAATTTCCCGTGAAATCCGTCCCGACAGCTCTAAAATATAAATAATTATTATAGGTTTATCAAAGTGTATTTGGGTAAAGACATGGTTTGGAAGATGGATTTTTGTTGCACTCTCTCATTAATAACATTTTGTTATTTTTTACAAAATAAAAGTTACATAGTGTAGCTTTAAGTTGAAGTTCAGTTTTGAAGACGCTGCACTCCGTTCCATTTATCTACGCTCTGTCTAGCTGTTTGAAACACTCGCAGCGCATTGAGTCCACTGCCACATGTCCGGGGTGGGTGGGTGGGTGTGTGTGTCTCCCCAATTTTTCGCTCCTGTGGGGAAAGCCGCGATGCTCCGTATTGTTGTTGCTGTGGTGATTCATGAAGCATTTCATTTAACTTGGAGAGTCAGAATTTTCACCTTTCAACTGGGGAAAGTGCAACGGAATGACACTTTATGTCGGACTTCTAACTTGGAAACTCGAGCGGAAATCTTCAACTCCCATTTCGTCGAGATGCAGGTGTGTATTACTTCACACAAACATTTCAGCAGCCAGGACAGGGAGGTTTACAGTCAGTGACGTTCACTTTTATTTAATAATAGCTATTAACGAGTCAAAGTTCTTACATTAAATTATAATAAAATGTGTTTAGCACAAGTTTTGCAAAGACAGGAGTTCAAAACACAGTTAATTACACTCTCTTTTGATTATCGTAACGATAGCATTGCAGCATTGTACATCAGTTTGGTTGCTAAGAGATGTCTCTGACAATCAATGTACCCCTCAAAATCACAATGTAATCAATCTCAAAATTAAAAATAAGCTCCCTCTTTGACACATTTGTGTTTAGTTGTCAGGTAATTGTCACTGAATTTCAAATTAAGTGAAAAGTCACATCATGCTTGATCACCATCGATCATCGTTTTCATGATCGATCACTGGTGCTACGTCTGAGTACTCATGCCCATCCCTAGTTAGTATGTGATTTTATCACACTAAAATCGTGTATACACGCATATCCTTTATGTCTTGTGGCTATACTTTTGAAACAGTGATTATTTTAACGTTCAAAGATTGGCCCCATTCACTTCCATTGTAAGTTCCTCACTGTAACCCAGACATTTGCTTTTTTAAAGAAAAGGAGGGATGATAATCAATGGTAATCAACATTATGCAACAAATGTGGTCCACCGAGTTTAACTTGTATTGAACCCGGAATATTACTTTAAGTTGAAAAATGATTTGATACTTGGGGCATTTTCAGACCTGTAGCTTGTTTGATTTGTTCTGAAACAGTTGTTACAATGTTGCATTTTCTTCTTGGTACAGTTCACTTTCACAAGGCAACATTTCAAAACTGACCAAAACTGGGCTGTGTCTAGAAGGTAACACCCCAGCAGACAAAGCCGTATGAGAGTCTCAAGGTTAGGGTTAGGTTTGGTGTAGGGTTTCAAGTTAAATCAAGTATTTTTTATTTGTATAGTGCTTTTCACAACACACAGCATTACAAAGCAGCTTTACAGAAAACCATGCTTTAACAGAAAATGAAGCCATAATATCTTTCTGCGGTACTACAAATAAACAATAAACAGTGTGTGAAAATCGAATGCGGCTCTTGCAAGACTGTTGGCAACCGGGGGTTACCTTCCAGACACTACTCCAAAATTGTGTTAATAAAAGTCACATATGAGCAAACTGCCCACTCACTGGTCAGAATGTTTAACGTCTACCTACCTGTGTCTGTTCTGCTGCTCTTCAACAGAAAGCAGCAATCATGCTAATATTACCTCAGGAATTTTTAAACACCACCTTATTTTTATTTATTTTTAAATGTGATTATATATTACAGTATACAGTATAGTTGCCAAAAAGGCTATATCCACGTTCGATTTATGTATTACAGTGACGTGCTGACCTACAGATTTCTTCTCCAAAGATCCATCAGGTATGCTCATGGTTATCGTAGGGATATCGGTTGCTTCATTGGTCAATTAGATCGGATTGCATTCTCACAAGTGTCTTTGTTTGGAATCAGACCAATTGTTTTGGTGCAGATCCGAGTGAAATTACAGTGTTCATATGTGCCTTAAGTAACCGAACTAAAAGAGAAAACGCACCAGGTTCCAAAACAAATGCTCCAAATGAGCCAGGTGTGAAAACGCCCTTACGGCACTTTTCCACTGCACGTTACGGTTCGACTCGACTCTGCTCGCTTTACTTTTCTGAGCTTGCTTTTCCACTGCAGTTTAGTGCCGCCTCAACGTGGGTGGGATTATAGGCTGATCGTCATAGTTGCGCCGCCTCTACTGCCGTGACATCATCTTAAACGCGACACAAACATTACGGACCATAAACAATAACACGACCGCTAGCTGTTAGCTACTAGCTTATTGTGCTGCATAAAGCAGTTGTTGCATGGTGATTTTACACAAGTGTAACAGTTAAATTGGCCTGGTTGTTTTAGAAGCAAGCTTTCCAGTGGCTGGTCAACTAAATAAAGTGAAGCTTTCAAGCAGAATATAGAGTTAACGTAACAAAACATACCATCCTCCATCGTGGACTCCAACAACGCCGTGGCCGAGTCCAGGGCACTCTCCCTCCCATTGCTCGCCGGTTTATTGCCATAGATAGCGTCCATTTGGTCGAACCACTTCCACTTTCTTCTGTTTGAACCACTCCGGCTGTTGTGGTCCTTGCACTCCTTCTGTAGTCACTTTTAAGTTTTTTTAACTTTTCCCTACACTGTTGGTAGGTCCAGTGGTAGCCGTGTGCGGCCAACAGCTGAGAAACTTCCTGAAAGACATTTTCGTTTCACGCTGTTTCGTTCGTCGCTAATGAGAGGAACGTCTGCACCTCGTTTATTGACCACGGCGTGGTTTTGCGATTCAAAAGTCGCATGAACAAATGATATTGCTGTCGCTGTTGCTAACTTTAAAACTAGCGGGTTGATGTCCTGTGTCGCAAATCCAGTGACGCTGGTAGTGACGATTCTCTCGGACCAATCTGTGATCTGCAGTTTTGACGTCACATTTAGTATCGGCTCGGCTTGCTTGGAACCTCAATCGAGGTGGTACTAAAAAAAAGTATCAGGTACCAGGTACTATCCACAGTGGAAAACCCCCAAAAAGCGAGCAGAGTCGAGTCGAGCTGTACCATGCAGTGATGAACAACAAGTCTTTATGTCTAAAAGGAGATATTTTCAGAGAATATTGTGACACTGTATAGATGCAAGGGAGCTTGTCATGCACCCTCTGTTGCTTTTTTTCAGGTAAAAATGTGCAGCCATTTGCTCACTTTTTCAATGAAATCCCTAGAAATAATATATTTTTTTAAAGATTATTAAATTAATTGTAACAGGTTGTTTTTTTAAGTATCAAACCAGCAGCATATAGAAAAGTGTTACCAAAAGAGTTAAGAATTGACTTGGACTCATGACAAAAGACTAAGACTTAAGATTTGACTTGAACTTGTGACAAAAGACTTGACTTGGACTCTTCAGTATATCAGAGACTGAGTAGTTGTGTGCAGAGGACTGGGGTCTCACCTGCTCTTGGCTGACCAGAGAGTACACATACAAGGGCAGGAACAGGCGGTTGAGAAGGTGGTCGGTCAGCACGTCATCGAGAAACTCACAGTTGATGATGAGGATGTCATTCAGATAGTGAAGGTGGTCCAGATGCTCAGCTACCAGATCGCTTAGTTTCCCTCTGTTTTTATGTCTGATGAGGTGTGGGAGTGGTAGGTGAAAAAGGGTAAAACTTTATTGATTATATTAATGAGTAAGCTACACTAGTACATAGCCAGAAGTGTGTACACCCTTGTATTTAGCAAGTTTGGGTATTCCAGTAATTCCAGTGAAGACATCTTTTAATGCTACAACATAAAATGATTTTCTAGAGAATTGTGTGCTTTCAAAATTGTCGCAAAGGTCTGAAAAGCGCCCTTTGGCTATCACCCCTGGAGTCAAAAGTTCGAATCCAGGGCGTGCTGAGTGACTCCAGCCAGGTCTCCTAAGCAACCAAATTGGTCCGGTTGCTAGGGAGGATAGAATCACATGGGGTAACCTCCTCGTGGTCGCAATTAGGGGTTCTTGCTCTCAGTGGGGTGCATGGTAAGTTGTTCGTGGATCGCAGAAAGTAGCATGAGCCTCTACATGCTGGGGGTCTCCGTGGTGTCATCTACAGCGAGCCACATAATAAGATGTGCGGATTGACTGTCTCAGAAGCAGAGGCAACTGAGACTTGTCCTCCGCTACCCGGATTGAGGTGAGTAACTGCGCCACCACGTGGACTTACCAAGTAGTGGGAATTGGGCATTCCAAATTGGGAGAATAGGGGATAAAAAAAGAAAAAAAAAAAGGGCCCTTTGGAGATGTTCCAGCACAACAATGCCCCAGTGCAAAAAGCGAGGTCCATAAAGAAATGGTTTACTGAGTCTGATGCAGAAGAACTTGACTGGCCTTCAAAAAGACCAGACCCGAAGCCCACTGAACACCTTTGAGCTAAACTGGACAACAGACTCCAAGCCAGGCCCATCGCCCAACATCAGTGCCTGACCTCTGTGATGCTTGTGTTCCAACATTTAGTGTAAAGCCTTCCGAGAAGAGAGGAAGATTTAATAGTAGCAAAGGGAGGGATTAATGTCTATAATTTAAAATCAAATGTTCAACATGCACATATGGGTGTGGTGTTCAGGTGTCTATGTACAGTACTTTTGGTCATATAGTGTATGTTTTGAATGAACACGATTTCAGATATGTTATCAATTCCAACTCTGGTCAATGGTGACACCTAGTGGTATGGAGGTGAACTGCACATAGATTTGTCAACAAATTCTGACAAGAATCTCAAATGTCACTTTATCTATTCAGCAACCTTCAGATGTGTCTTTTAAATGTCCTTACTCTTCATCAGTCTGCACACACTTGTCCAACTCGATGACGTGGCTGCCGATGAACCAGACCAAATTGGAGAAGTATGGCACAGCTGTTTTGTCCCGGATGTAGTGCAGCATGTGCTGGTTGTCCACTAAAAAGGTAGGACGAAAGTCACCACGGTTACTTGAGAACAGACAGAGACGTCAAAAAACAGCCACAGTAACATGGGAAAGGAACTGAGGTTTAGTATTACTAATAAAACAACAGCAGCAGACACAGTGATAGCTAATGCTCCTCAAAAAAAAAAAAGAATTTTGTTAATTACTAACCAATGTGCAGTAAGTGGTCAGATGTTGGAGGGTTAATGATGTTTTTCTATACAATGAGTGATGCAACAGGAAGACCATCTGGAATATTTTTGATCCGATGCGATAAACAAGCCTTTAACTAGGCATGCCAGGAGTATTAGATGTTGCCAAACGTTTCTGTAAAAACTTGCAATGGCTTACAATGCAGTAAAAAGTAACAGGAACATATGACTAGATATTTTTATATATTTTTCTAAGAAAACTGCCCATGCCAAAGGTTGCTATGGTGTTCTGGTTGTTTACTGGCCAAAGTCAAAAAAGCCCACACCATATTTCTATCATATATTAGTTCCTAGATATGGCTCAGATCTCCCTCTTCAAAACTCACTATTTCAGTGGGTCTGTTGATGTGCTTGAAACTGTTGGCTCAATTTCCTGTCTAACAAGGTTAGGAATAATTTGAGATTTGAAGGATGGACGGAATTGTACTGTAGGTAAGATCTCTATCTGTGATAATGAGCAATAAAATGCAAATACAAAATGAATTTGAAGATATGGGCCTAATTACGAGATAATGAACCTCCAGCATCTTTTCACTAATAAACAGTAGTTTTTTTTTATTTTTTATTATCAAAATTAAAAACACACATTCAACTAGCAAAATCACCATCAAAGCCAAAAAGAGGGTTCAAATAAAGGCTTAAATATGTGACAGTGCAAAATAAGTTTATAATATTCTCAAAGTCTGAACTGCACACCTTTGTAGACACTCAAAAGCAACTGGTGTGTTTACAATATAAATATAGAGAACATGCAGTACAAGTGGCACAATAGAAGAAAGTACAAGTAACAATTAAGTTCTGAATTTGACCAACTTACATGATACTGGAATAAGGCACACAGGAGTCACCATAGAGGGAGAGGGGAAGAAAAGACAAAGGGTTAACAAGATGAAGGGATCAAGCTAGTGGAGCTCTGGGCTTAGAGGCCTAGTGATAAAACCATCATGCCACCTATTGGCTGGAAATAAACCTGCACAAAAGAGCATCTGGAACCAAGAACATCCCAACAACAGTGCAAGCCCCAATAACTTAACACCATACATAACAACCAGCCCCAAGAAGCTGCCAGAGCATGCTAATAAAACAAAGAGGGAGGATACAATCCAATGGTTTATTCTGACAATCAGGGATTTTAATTGCAATTCTTCAGTGCATTTATATAGTATTTACATGTGATCTATCATAACAATATGTATGTACCGTGGCTCCAAAAATTGGATTTAGACACTTAAGCCTAGGGCTGGTAATCCTAAAGAATTTAACAATTCCGGTTCCGATTCCTCTTAACTTTCTAGTAATTCTTTTAGTACCTTTTTTTTAAAGAATTATTTGGAAATAAGAAATGCAATTCTTATTGTATTTACTACCCTCTGCTGTCTGTTACCAAATAATGAGATCATTTCAGATTTCTACAGAGCAGATATAACAAATTCATGTAAAAGGTGTGTCTGCAGACTTTTTAGAGACATAAATGCAATCCAATAATAGATCCTTACTATATTTTAAATAATCAAATCTAAATCAACAAGAAATGTGATGGAATATTCATTAATTCATTTATTCTAGAAAGAAAGAAAACACAATATTTAAAAAAAAAAAGCTTAGGTTTGCAATTATAAAACAAAATATTGTGTAAAACATTAAGACAAAACATACTTGGATGCTTACTGGTTCTCAAACTGATATACAGTGGTGTGAAAAAGTGTTTGCCCCCTTCCTGATTTCTTATTTTTTTGCATGTTTGTCACACTTAAATGTTTCAGATCAAACAAGTTTAAATATTAGTCAGAGATAACACAAGTAAACACAAAATGCAGTTTTTAAATGAAGGCTGTTATTATTAAGGGAAAACAAAATCCAAACCTACATGGCCCTGTGTGAAAAAGTGTTTGCCCCACCTGTTAAACCACAGTTAAGTTATGTTTTATCACACCTGAGTTCAATTTCTCTAGCCACACCCAGGCCTGATTACTGCCACACCTGTTCTCAATCAAGAAATCACTTAAATAGGACCTGCCTGATAAAGTGAAGTAGACCAAAAGATCTTCAAAAGCTAGACATCATGCCGAGATCCAAAGAAATTCAGGAACAAATGAGAAAGAAAGTAATTGAGATCTATCAGTCTGGAAAAGGTTATAAAGCCATTTCTAAAGCTTTGGGACTCCAGAGAACCACAGTGAGAGCCATTATCCACAAATGGCGAAAACATAGAACAGTGGTGAACCTTCCCAGGAGTGGCCGGCCGACCAAAATTACCCCAAGAGCGCAGCGACGACTCATCCAAGAGGTCCCAAAAGACCCCATAACAACATCCAAAGAACTGCAGGCCTCACTTGCCTCAGTTAACGTCAGTGTTCATGACTCCACCATAAGAAAGAGACTGGGCAAAAATGGCCTGCATGGCAGAGTTCCAAGACGAAAACCACAGCTGAGCAAAAAGAACATTAAGGCTCGTCTCATTTTTGCCAGAAAACATCTTGATGATCCCCAAGACTTTTGGGAAAATACTCTGTGGACTGACGAGACAAAAGTTGAACTTTTTGGAAGGTGTGTGTCCCATTACATCTGGCGTAAAAGTAACACTGCATTTCAGAAAAAGAACATCATACCAACAGTAAAATATGGTGGTGGTAGTGTGGTGGTCTGGGGCTGTTTTGCTGCTTCAGGACCTGGAAGACTTGCTGTGATAAATGGAACCATGAATTCTGCTGTCTAGCAAAAAATCCTGAAGGAGAATGTGCGGCCATCTGTTCGTGACCTCAAGCTGAAGCGAACTTGGGTTCTGCAGCAGGACAATGATCCAAAACACACCAGCAAGTCCACCTCTGAATGGCTGAAGAAAAATAAAATGAAGACTTTGGAGTGGCCTAGTCAAAGTCCTGACCTGAATCCTATTGAGATGCTGTGTCATGACCTTAAAAAGGCAGTTCATGCTCGAAAACCCTCCAATGTGGCTGAATTACAACAATTCTGCAAAGATGAGTGGGCCAAAATTCCTCCACAGCGCTGTAAAAGACCCATTGCAAGTTATCGCAAACGCTTGATTGCAGTTGTTGCTGCTAAGGGTGGCCCAACCAGTTATTAGGTTTAGGGGGCAATCACCTTTTCACACAGGGCCATGTAGGTTTGGATTTTGTTTTCCCTTAATAATAACAACCTTCATTTAAAAACTGCATTTTGTGTTTACTTGTGTTATCTTTGACTAATATTTAAACTTGTTTGATGATCTGAAACATTTAAGTGTGACAAACATGCAAAAAAATAAGAAATCAGGAAGGGGGCAAACACTTTTTCACACCACTGTAAACCGGCGGCCAAAAGTTTAGAATAATGTACAGATTTTTCTGTTTCGGAAGGTAATTGGTACTTTAATTCACCAAAGTGGCATTCAACTGATCACAAAGTATAGTCAAAAAACATGTAAAAAAACAGCACCATCACTATTTGAAAAAAGTCATTTTTGATCAAATCTAGAGAGGCCTCATTCCAGCAGCCATCACTCCAACACCTTGGCTAGTGTCTCGTTTGGAAGGCTGCATGCTAGGTAGGATGCGTCCTTTGAAGGCTGCAGTATACCGAGCGTCCTCCTTTAAACAAGTCTTGTTTAAATGAGATGGCCTTCGTAGGATGAACGGAAACGGAACGTAACATGGTTGCTATGAAAGCACGCCACTTTTTAACAAGCACGAGCGCATCTGAACATCATATTTACGGGCAAATTGGCGTCATTTTTTTTGTAGACATTTCCATTGAAGCAAAGAATTGTGGGTTGTGAGTGCCCACAAAGGATAAACCTCATGCATCCTCCGAATTCCCGTGAAAGAAGGTCGCATTTGAAGGCTGCATTCGAAGTGTCCTACTCGCTTTTCTGAAACGAGACAGCCTCGGTGACGTATGCGGCCGACAAACGCGACCTCCGGAGGACGCAGCCTTCCAAACGAGACAGCCCTTATCCTTGAGCAATCATGCTAAATTGCTAATCTGGTACTAGAAAATCACTTGCCATTATATCAAACACAGTTGAAAACTGGTTCGTTAAATGAAGCTTAACACTGTCTTTGTGTTTGTTTTTGCCACAGTATGCAATAGACATTTTGGGGCTACTGTATGCATATTAAAGCAGCATGCGCCAATGGTAGTTTGACCTAAAAATCAACAAACGGTTCTCAAATAAACACTATCTCTACAGGGACTGATTAATTATAGGGAAATCACAATCCAAGCATAAAGCAGAAATAGGGAAATGTTAAGAACTGTTTTTCAAGAAGGGAAGAAGTATTGAGATACAAGCTCAAGCCAGAGAACAGCGTTGAAACAGATCAGCATAAGCCCTCTGATTTCTGTCCTAAACGAAAATACAGATGACCATAGCCGTGAAGTCCATTTGTTTGCCTATGCGTGTGTGTAGAGTCAGTAGGCCACAGCGAATACTAAATGTAAATGTGCATTACTCACAGATGGCGGAGAGCAGCGTCAGCATGCCCATGCATCAGAGGCATGACAGAGTCATTGACAGCAGAAAGGAAGATGGGGCAGCTGCAGAAGCTGAGTCAGGGATCTACTCACCTTTGTACACATTGAGTGTGATCGTCCTGACTGCGATCCTGACCATGCTCTCTGGGTGGTTGAAAAACTTAATGGCCTCCGTGTACAGGGCAAAATCATTAGTGTGCTGGAAGCATGGGAGACAGAGAGTGAGGCCGTCATTGAGGAGGGTTAGCTTAGAGAGAGCAGAGCTGCAACTAGTGACAAACCAAGATCTTTAGAGTTTTACATTATTCTGTTTTTTAATTCTAGGATGTCTACAGACCAGAAAACTATAACATCAACAACTAGCATTGTCGAGAGTCCCTGAACGCAATGCTACTGGCTGATAAATTGGCTAAAAAAAGCTATTCAAAATCTTTGTTATATAAAACCCACTGCAATAAACTCATGCAGCTATGTAACACAGTGTTTGACTTTATTTCTAGGTTATATTCTAAATGGGCATTCACTCCCACTGACAGTGATTTGCAGCGACAGTGTTCAGGAGTGCTTCTCATTTCTTAAATTGTGCATCCTCATTTCCCCACTCCTCCGTCCTTGAGCCCGTGACCCGGACACTGATCATGGAGGATTTATCAATTAATCCCTGTGGTCAAAGCCTGAGTTACACACATATAAACAAACCCAAAAAAATTAACAGATAAAAAGGAGAAAAAGAAAGAATCCCACAAAGGATACAATTTACAAACTGTGTTTCCACATGGTTCTCACTAAGAGCCTTACAGAAAGGTCCAGTATTTGTTCCATTTCTTACCACAGACGTATAATCTACCAAGCTGCTTATATGACATCTTTTCAAATGCCACCACGCTGCCCAATTCGGTGAACCATTCTTGAAATGAGGGAGCGCCTTTTAACTTCCATCCTCTAAGAATTATCTATCTGCCAATCATTACACTAGTTTGGACCCAGCGTTTTGTATATTTGTCACCTACTTTAATAACTGCCCCATCACCCAATATATATAGTCTGGGGCAGAATGAAATTTCAGTGTCTAGAGCCTCACAGATAAAATTTTGGACTCTTACCCAGAATTCTTGAATCTTAGTGCAGAACCACAGAGCATAGGCTATGTCTCCAACCTCCAAATGACATCGGCAGCAGGTAGGTGTGCCTTTTAAACCAAGCCTAAACAAACTACAGCAAGTCCAGTAGAAGTCCCAAACTGCAGCGTTATATAACGGGAAAAACGCCATAAACAGACATGACAGTTGTGAAAGCGGCACTTAGCTATAGGCTACATGATGAGAGAAACCATCCAAAACGCTTTGAAACTAACAGACTTTGACTTCTGAGACATCGGTATAATATCCATTAATGTTGCATGATTGATTAAATTAAAACTGAAATCACAATATGGCCTTGTGAGATTACTAAACCTTAAAGGGCTGTTTCAAAATATAGTCTTCATTTAGCGCTTCAGTCAGCACTGCGTCAGCAAGTGGCGCCCTCTAGCGGTCAGGACCAATAAAATATTATTTAAAAGGGGATTTTGTTTCTTTGCTTAAATCTTTTTAATTTTCCATAATGTGGTTGACATTTCCATGGAATTGGCCAACATATTCATAGTATGAATTTGTAATGTTCTATCATAAACAGTACAAACCTGTTAAAATGTGAGTTATGTTGTTTTAGAAGTACAAAATATCCCTTTTTCTCATCAATCATGTTATCATATTACGTTTTTTGTTTTTTTATTATCTTTTTAAATGGGGTTATATTCTATTTATCTTTCATTGTTGTCTCTCTTTAAAATTATTTGGCCTGTCATGTGTTCAACAGATCCAATCAATGTTCAATTGAAATTTTTTGTTAGAACAGAAAAAAAAGGAAAAAAAAAAAGCTTTTGTACCTCTTTGAGCATTTTTTAAGCATAATTCTGAAGTAAAACAGTGATCTGATGACAAAATAAGTGGCAAAATATCCATATCGGCCTATAGTTTTTTGTTAAAATCTGAGTTACATAATAAATATAAATGCATTTAATAAATGCACGCTTTTATAACTGATGCACCCTCATGGCCTTGTCTACACTTGCTTGCGTCACCAAAGTCTGGACTCGGAGGAGGATCGCAAGGGCGTTGGATGGGACAGGGCCTTCAGAGACACAAGAAAGATGAGAAAAGTTTAACTTCATGCAAATGAGCAGGGATCCGTTGTGGTGACTACCAATGGGAGTGAAGACATTGGAGCCAATGTGATCCATCTAATGTGAGATGCTGTAGTTTAGCACAGGCAATGAGGAGGTGAAATTAATAGTAGCTGAGATCAACTGTTTCCCTGTGCCATGTTAATTGTCTCTGCACTCAAACAGGAATGTAACGCCAGGTTCACACATCCTCCATGAGCGGGGCGTGAGTGAGGCGTGAGCGGCACATGAGTGGGACGGTCGCGTTGGGCGTTCACATTGGCTGCATCCCTTCAGCGAGAAACAGCAGCACAGAAAATAAAGTTATCTATGGTGTCCTACGCCAATTTTTTTTAATAAGGTCATAATAAACTGAGGTTATTGCTGCTTCAATGACAGCAGTGGGCAGTCACGTGCACTTCATCTTTATCAGCACACTATGTCGTGATTGGTTAATGTTGAGTCTATTCTATACACCTATACAGAATGAGAATGGCAAAAGGTCAGGCAGTTTATTAATTCTTTCCTTTATTAAGTTATTTTATTGAGTTTACTTGCATCCAGACTTATCATTTGTAGTGTACTGTAGATTCGTAATAGAATAATTTGTATTTGCTTTTGCATCTTTTCAATAATCTCCTGATTATTTTAGTGTTGTACTGCATCCAGAAATGTCTTGTTGATGAGAGAGGTCAACAGAGAATGGCCAGACTGCAAACTGACAAAGTCTATGGTAACTTATCTAACCGCTCTGTACAATTGTGGTGAGAAGAATATCATATCAGAATGCTATTCTGAGATGCGGGTTGGTGCTGATTTGGCGGCACGAGGGGGACCTACACGATATTAGGCAGGTGGTTTTAATGTTGTGACTGATCAGTGTATATACAGTCACTGCAGGATTATCAAGGAAAATTGCAGCATCTGATCTCTCATAGAGCAAATCCTTTCACCCAGGTACTCTCTATTCCCAACACCAATGATTAATAACCATCAAAGGTGCCACGGAATAAAGAACACATGGCCTTTAAGTACATCCATTTACAGTACACCAATAACTTCCCCCTATACAAAAGATCCCTAAAACATCTTTTTTTTTTTTTTTTTTTTTAACCTTCAAAGCCCTCATAAAACAGTTGCAAACTTACAGTTGGCCTGGATTTGTTAAAAATGAAAGAACATAATTGCTCAAAGAACTGAGCTGCATGAAAACACAGGAAACACAGTTCTACAAAGTCACCGTGAACTGTTATCTCTTCCTGGAAGTATGCTTCATAGTCTGTTAAATGCAGTATGTGTCAGAGCCCACAATCAAAAGCCCCTCACTACTTCTCACTACTCAACTGTCATTTCAGAAAATTATCCAATAAAAATCAACTGGGTTGAAAATACTCTGACTCTCTTTGAAGCAGCTACAAGCACTTCCATACCTATACATACCTCATTGTAGAAGAAGTGCACAGTATGGTTGTTGAGTTTAAGAGACAATGTCTTCAAAAAGGAGATATAGTAGGCCATAATTTCCTCATCAGAAAAGTCAAATTTATGCACAATGATGGAATTAACATGATTATTGGAAAGCAAGTAATCTAGAAAAAAAGGAACAGTATATTAAAGCTCAGAACATAAAACTAAGATCTTTATAATCTTAACAAAAATGCAATGCATAACATGTAACTGAACTTTGTCCAGATACTTACAGAGTGACGTCTCATGACTTATGTTCTCAAAGAGAATGTTGAGCGTTTGCAGAAGCTGGACACACACATACCGGCCAGATTTCTGCCGTAGTATGTTGAGGAAAAATGCAAGCATGTTCTTCTCCAGAAAGAAGCTACAAAGAGAGCATGGAAAGTGTTGGCCATAAACAAATATGATTTAAACATAATCTGGTGCATCATATATACAGTTATTTAACAGGCAGGAACATTACAGCACTTAACAACAACAATAAAAGCTGAATATGGAAAAATAAGGTCAAACTCACTCAAAGACAGAGCTGTCATTCTGATCACCCCAGATGAGAATCTCAGTAATGGAGCGAATAGTTTCCACCAGCAGGTTTCTGTTGTGATCAGTCACTGTTGTGTTTTTTGTCAGGACGTGGTACATGTATCTAAATGAAAATCAATGAAACTTTAATTACACAATAAAATACATATTATAAACACACAATTTATAACTTCCAAGCATATGTATTGCATATTATGTCATAACAACCATAAATAGCCTACCTGCATACTAAAATATCGCAAGAGCCTTAGAAAATGTATTTTAAAAGACACACTCTAGAACCGAGCACTCAAAATGTTACAAAAATGTCCCAGGCAGCTTACTAGGATTTGAGACACAACCTACCACTGTTTTGCTCCTATAAAACGGCCAATAACAAATTCTGACTAAAGCAGTCTGACTGTTTCAGTTTTCAACGTAATTATTATTAGTGTTTTTTGATAATAATGACAAGTACTCGCTAGCGAGTTAGCTCCAGCAAAACTTACTTTAAATGGTCCAAAGAGTGAATATTTTTGGACTTCCCCTGTCCTCCGACCCAGCTCCTCGATCGTCCGAACATGTTTTCGGGTGTTTTTTATATCGCAATGTCAATGATTTGTAACAAAATTAGCTAGGCGAATTGATCCATATCCGCTGCAGCAAAGGCCTCGAATCCTCACATGAAAACATAACTGACGACCTAGCGTTCATGACATGACACAGACCTCAACTCGGTGTCACTGTGGGACTTGTAGTTTAGTAACGAAGTGATAAACGTGAGTTCGAATTAGTTCACTGACATTGAAGAACTCAATTACCCAGAGTTCCTTTTTAGGTGAAGTCATCAATAAGCGACGTTTGTTTTGTTTTTTTTCCCCACGCGTTATAAAGCTTCGCTGAGCCTCTATGATCAGATTGTTTTTATTCTGAATCTTCAGAATCATCAACTTTACAAAAAAAAAAATAAATAAAAAAAAAAGCTAATTTTTGTGTCGTAATGTTTTAGAGCATCAAGCTTCGGCTGCTGAGAAAGACGAGTGGGTCTTGGAGGATGGATGTTTCAATCAACCAGTCATCTGATTATATTTCAACACAACAACTAATCGGAAAAAGTGTGTTTCTTATTGGGTTTTCAACACCTTAGTCTGTTTCAATAAGTTCCCCATGGACATTTCTCGAAGTCTGCAGTTGTTGACGTGTTTGAAAACTTGGATCTGGTTCGTCGCATTAAAGGAAACACACTGCAAACTGCACCGTCAGCTTGACTGCTTGATGAACATACCACGGAAACTACAGTAGCAGATGTCTGCCATTCCAGGCCTTGGGGCGTGTGCTTAAAATTAAAGCATGCTTCTTTTCCCCAGCTTACTTGCTGTCTGGCGAAAACATACTTCTAGTGTCTGTTGAACGTAACCTAAGGCAATTACAGCTGTGTGATTACCAACAGTGTGATCAAATGCTTTCAATTCACTCTGTGTCTGTCTGCTCAGTGAGACACAATCATATGTTTTGGGTTCTATGTCACACTCCATTTACTCTCAGTTAGATTCAGTGGAATCGCTAATCAACGAGCTTCCATATATGTTTTATCTCGGCCTGTTTTTTGTCAACGTCTTAATTCTCTATTATGCATTTTTAATGGAATACATTGTCCTTAATGTAGGGATAGTATTCTTGCCAGAGGATATGGACCAGGCACTGGTGGATTTGGGTGTTCTCTCTGACCCAGCCTTCATTCCTTATGACACGGACACAGAGTTGGATGTTTTCGAGGGATATCTGGAATAAATAAAGCATGACTGGCATTCCCAACCAAAGCTTTTGTGGGAAAGGAGTAATTTGGCTGATTCATTTGGTTACTCGAGAACCATTGATAAAGGGAATTTTGTGTGCTCTTTGCAGTTATGAAAAGATGTTGCAGTGGTCAGCTCATAAAAGTCACTTTCATGAGTAAGTATTGTTCAGTCTTTAGATCATGATCTATAGAATTAAATCCACACTAAGTGTTATGTTTCCGCAGGCTGTCCAAGTCCAGGGGATTGACCTACAACCAAGCCATAGTGCCACATGGAGTATTTACCTGGAACAGATAATCTGAAAGGACTATGTAGTGCTCCATGAAGCACCCGGACAGTGTCTCCTCAGAGATCATATTCAGGCTCCACCCACTACTGTGGATACCAATCTACTTATTTTTAGTTTGGCATTCAGCACTCAAACAGCATTCTGTGTTAACCCTGCCAAGGGCTTGTTATTACCCTTGAATATGTTTAGACAGCACCCTTATTCACGATCTGTATCAGCATGTTTTTGTCCCTATTTAAATGAGCAATACGTCTTGAGACAAACAGGGTGTCTGTATCAGTATTCTGTTTTTAAGGGTTTTTTGCTATAAGACTCATAGAAACTGCAAATTTGTGACTGCCTGAAAATGAAATATTTGATTGAAGTTCAGTTATTCACACTATATACATTTAATAAATGATTACTTTCACTTTGTGTACTGCAGTGCTGTGTTGGTGTCACATTTGAATTTCAAATATCTGGACACAGCATCTGAGGAGAAACAGAAAGCAGCAGTAGGATCATATCTAACAAAGATTTTTTTTTATTGTTCTTGTGAATTATAGAAGGCCCTACATCAAAGATGTATTGGTCCATTGCTTCAGTTCACAGCTCAAGGTGAAAAAAACAGGTCACAGTGTCCAGAACAATACTCCTGGGTGCCCCTCTTGACAACAGTCCTAGTTTGATGTATTTGACAATTACACAAATTGTTACAATCTGTCACAGAAAGCAGATTTTTGAGAATTCTTTTTATTATTGTAACAAAAAAAGGTGTAAAAAAATAAGTTTGTTTTAGTTATGTCAGAAAGTGCAAAGCAGCCATAATATACACATCAGTCACATAAAGTAATGATTTCTATGAGAAACTGTAACATCTTGAAGTGAGCAAAACCATTTAGTGTCCTTGTTAAAAAATAAGGATGATCTTTTGAATATTGTGATCTACAGTATGCTTTTGTATGGGGAAAAAAAAACCTTGCTTGTAACAGTGTCTAATATGTAGCTATTTGAAATAGTACGTCAAAGAGATCTTATCCGTGGGTCTTGAAGATGAAGGTGTTCAAAAACTCCATATGGAATGAAGTCATTCCAAAGCCTAATGAGGAATAAGGAAAACCAAGATTATTCACATATCAAGAAAATAACACTGAATAATGTCAATGTGATGCACAGTCTCTGTAGCTATGTTTCTTTACTTTATATGAAAAACCATAATATCGCAAAAACAATGTGCGAATAAAGCTGCGTTTCTATACAATGTGTTCAAAAGAACAAAATTGTCCCTTCCAGAGAAATTGTAGCCACTGTGACTATTTTATTAATAAAATGCTTGTGGTTTAGAGCACACAAACAAAACACTTTAAAGAACATGTCTCATGTCTGGGAGCGATTGCGTGTCACACAGTTCTGGGAGTACTATGTGTGTGCATGCACCCATCCTTATGACTTTACCATGTAGATCTATAAGATATTTTCAAAAGCATCAATAAACCTGCTCTTTGGCACAGTTTAAGTTTGGATTCGACTTATCTGCTCAGAAAACTCTTAGCAGGCATTGGATTTTCTAGACACCGTTATTTCAGAATGACCAAAGTAACATTTCAGATGCAATGATTTGTCTGCTGGGTAGTCCAGTTTACGAACAAGTCATTCAGTCACATGACTTTTTTTACATGCATCTTGTATTCCTAAAAAATTAAATAGGAGTTTATTCGGCAGATGTGTTTCCATCATAGTTTATGCGCATTTCATCTTATCGAATAAAAAATGTATCCGCCTCAAGCAAGCGTTTAAGTTTTTATGCGCATTTTGGAGATTTGATTCACATCTTGGTGTTTCCATTCAGCAGTTTTTATGCAATATCCCAAAATGCGCATAAAAATATGTGAATGGAAACCCAGCTAGTGACTATGATCGGTATAACTCCATCTGTCAACTTAAAGAGCACCTATTATGGTTTTTCAAATATTACCTTTCATGTAGTGTGTTATATAGTGGTTTGTGAATGTAAAAAGTCTGCAAAGTTTCAAAAATCAAAGTGCACGACAAATGGAGTTATTGACTCCCAAAGAAAGAACGGATTCTGAACACCTGAAACGAGTCATTAGTAATTCCAGACTTACTTCCTGTACTAACCTACGTAATTTGGTAACAAAAAACACGCCTCTGGTCTTCATTGGCTGCTCGCGAACAGCTTTGACCCGCCCTCAAACACTACACTAAGCAGTAGACCAATCACAACAGACTGGGACATCTGACCAATCAGAGCAGAGTAGGCTCTCTGAAAGGAGGAGTTTAGAATGAATCCTTTATAACGGATCATTGAACGAGTCGTTTTTGACACTGGGAAAAAAAGGTAATGCTACAATTTAAATTATGAGCAAATTAAATTGTTTTTTGACCTTGGATGCATGTAAATCTATTGTATGAGACCTTTAAAACAAAATTAGGCATGTTTAAAAACCATAATAGGTATAATAGTCTGTTGGCAAACTATTCATTTTTAAGATTGCTTATGTTTTGCTTAGTGTCAAGCTGCTAGTTTATGAGACATAATAGAACTAAAACATTTGGAATGTCAGACCACTATATTAAAACTAGTCCCAAAGGTTGTTAAAGACTAGTTACTGAATATTAAAAAATTTGTGACTCACTCTAAGGACTTCATTCCAGTGCAGTTTTTCAGAGCAGCGCTGAGCTTTTTAGCTCCAATGTCTGAAAACTTGTTAAACTTAATGCTGAAATAAACAAACAAAGCATTAGAAAAACAAAATGCATAATATAATAAATCTAAGTTTTCCTTGTTGTAATATAGTTGAAAAGGATGGTTGGAATAGAATAGGACAGGAAAAATATCTCTAAAATTCCCAATGTCCTTATAAATATATGTGGTTATATAAATATCTATTTAGTAGGATTTCACATGATTGACTTACTCCAGGTCCTGCAAGAATTTAATGTCTGGTAAAACTGAGGCCAGATGTTCAGCTCCACTGTCATCAATCAGATTTCCATACAGACTACAAGAATTGATAATGGCATCATTGTGACAAAACAATTAGGGTTTTATATTTAGGTTTTACATAGTGGTAGTTATGGTAAAAAAAACAAATAGTATACACTGAAGGCCAAAAGTTTGGAATAATGTACAGATTTTGCTCTTATGTAAAGAAATTGGTACTTTTTTCACCAAAGTGCAATTCAACTGACCACAATGTATAGTCAGGACATTAATAACATGAAAAATTACTATTACAATTTGAAAAAAAAAAAACGACTTCAAAGAGTTCTCATCAAAAAATCCTTCACATGCAGTAATGACAGCTTTGCAGATCCTTGGCATTCTAGCTGTCAGTTTGTCCAGATACTCAGGTGACATTTAACCCCACGCTTCTTGTAGCACTTGCCAAAGATGTGACTGTCTTGTCGGGCACTTCTCATGCACTTTACAGTCTAGCTGATCCCACAAAAACTCAATGGGGTTAAGATCCATAACACTCTTTTCCAATTATCTGTTGTCCAATGTCTGTTTCTTTGCCCAATTTAACCTTTTCTTTTTGTTTTTCTGTTTCAAAAGTGGCTTTTTCTTTGCAATTCTTCCCATAAGGCCTGCACCCCTGAGTCATCTCTTTACTGTTGCACATGAAACTGGTGTTGAGCGGGTAGAATTCAATGAAGCTGTCAGCTGAGGACATGTGAGGTGTTTATTTCTCAAACTAGAGACTCTGATGTACATATCCTCTTGTTTAGTTGTACATCTGGCCTTCCGCATCTCTTTCTGTCCTTGTTAGAGCCAGTTGTCCTTTGTCTTTGAAGACTGTAGTGTACACCTTTGTATGAAATCTTCAGTTTTTTGGCATTTTCAAGCATTGTATAGCCTTCATTCCTCAAAACAATGATTGACTGATGAGTTTCTAGAGAAAGCTGTTTCTTTTTTTGCCATTTTTGACCTAATATTGACCTTAAGACATGCCAGTCTATTGCATACTGTGGCAACTCAAAAACAAACACAAAGACAGTGTTAAGCTTCATTTAACAAACCAAATAGCTTTCAGCAGTGTTTGATATAATGGCAAGTGATGTTCTAGTACCAAATGAGCAATTTAGCATGATTACTCAAGGATAAGGTGTTGGAGTGATGGCTGCTGGAAATGGGGCCTGTCTAGATTTAATCAAAAATGACTTTTTTCAAATAGTGATGGTGCTGTTTTTAACATCAGTAATGTCCTGACTATACTTTGTGATCAGTTGAATGCCACTTTGGTGAATTAAAGTACCAATTCCATTCAAAACAACAAAATCTGTACATTATTCCAAACTTTTGGCCACCAGTGTAGGTATATTTGAGAGTGACTGTACCTGAGACTCTGTAGAGAAGGGACTGATACTAGAGCCTGAGAAAGTTTCTCTACTCCAGCATCTCCAATGCAGTTCTGAGACAGACTAGTGGATGAAAGAATCAGACAGTTCAATTACTACACATCACAATTTCTAAGGTTATAACCAGTATCACTGTGGCAGATGATACTTACTTTAATAATTTCAGAGATGTCAAAAAGTGCAAAACGCCAGCTAGCTTCTCAGCTCCAAAGTCTCCTATTTTGTTTTTCTCAAGGCTGAAAGTCAAAATCAAACCAACTGTCAAGTAAAATGTAGTATGCATGTAGTTTACACAAAAGAGAGCAGAATCTCACTGTATACAAGTAAAAGAAAAAAATCTTTATCTTTGATTTGAAGTATTTAAGTCCTTTTAAAAAAGCAAAAGCATTCTTTTCTATATGTAAATATAGTCATAAACCTACTAAACAATACAATTAAAATGAAAATGAAAAATGAAAATTGTCATCATTTCTCATGTTGTTCCAAACCCGTATGACTTTCTTCAGTGGAACACAAAAGGAGATGTTAGGTGGTTTGTTAGTCTCAAACACCATTCACATTCATGGCATCTTTTTTTTTTCTTTCTTCCATACAATGATATTGAATGGTGACTGAGGCTGTCATTCTGCCAACATCTCCATTTGTGTTACATAGTCATACGGGTTTGGAACAAAATGATGGTGAAAAAATTATAATTTTTAAATGAACAATCCCTTTAACAGTCCCTGACCCTGTTCTATTTGATATTCACATCTCTGAATGTTTGAGTACTCACTCCAGATGCTCAAGAGACTGCAGGGAAGGCAGGACCTCTATGAGTTTTGGGAAAAGTTCAGGACCAGTCTGGACTCCAAGCCTGAAACACAAAACAAACCCTAGCTGTATTCAGAGAAATAATGCCTATGATAAAAATAACACAAATTAAAGAATGAATGCGAACAGGAATGGTGGGAACAGTATGATGAAGATAACAATGATATTTGCTTACTCAAATTCCACTCTCTGAAGCTGGCTGAGGGCTGGTACACCTTCATCCAGTGCAGATACACATGGACTAAAATCACAATCATATTCATTATCAAACATCATCATTAAAGGCCACAATTTGAATTTGAAGTTGCAAACACATAACAAATACTTGGGCTCAGAAATGAATACTATTATTTTCACAGGCAGCCTCTCTTGAACACACATTTGATGTTTTTACCTCATTGGTAACTTCTTCTCTCTGTGAATCTGGACCAGGAGAGGCAGGTTCTCAATGTGATACCCTTGTGTTGCCTTGAATGGGTTTAAGGTGAATTTCTCAATGGCGCTTTTCAAGTTCAGTTCATCATTGCTTTGCTGTAAGTCCTCCCATAAGCCAATAGTGTCTGCTGTATGTGCCCTTTTTGAAAAACAATTCGATAAATACAAATGAAAAACCTATTGCTTAAAAGAATAGTTCACTTAATAGTTACAATTCTGTCATTCATCACCCACATTATGTTGTTCCAAATCCGCTGGACAGGGCACAGAAAAGATGTTAGGTAGAATGTTAGCCTCAGTCACCATTCACTTCTGTTGCTTCTTTTTCTCAAACAATGAAAGTGAATGATGCCTGAAACTAGCATTCTACTAAAAATCCCATTTTTATTAGAATGTTTGGAACCACATGAGGGTGAGTAAATGATGACAGAATTGGGTGACAATCGTAGATAATAAAAAAAAAAATTATAAAAAAAATTCTCACCAGAATGATTTTATACATTGGAGTCCCACAAGCTCTTTAAGTCCACTGATGGGTATGCATGTATCTTGCAGGTTAATGGAGAAGGTCCTCTTCAATGCGCTGGCCTGCTGAAGAAGATGGCATATGACATACACATCTGACGGGCAAAGCTGCACCCCACAGAACGACAGATTGTCAGGCAAATTCTTCAACAGCACTTTGGCATATTTGCCACTGTTGGTCTCGTAAACACAGTGAAACAGTTCGAGTAACCTGGCAGGGACCAATTCAATAGGCTTAAGGTTCTCCAGATGGGCATCTACAGCCTTCTTTTTGGCCTGTATGTCAATGCTGCTGTCCAGAATGCTAATTCCATTAGTTGGAGCCTTCTGAAAGAGTAGGCCCATGACAAACCTCTGCATCACATCTTGCGACTCTCCCAGAATCTTCCGTTTTCTCAGCTGGACCCCACCGTAGGCTACCAGCGTTTTCTCATTCACCTGTTTAGATTGTACCAAGTGCACGGCACCTAGGAGGTTCTGAGTAAAAAGGCCTGCAAAGTGGTTTTCCTGATGTGACAATGTTTTGTAGGATGTAAGTATACCACTTTTAAGACCACAGTCCACCAGCTCTGCGGAGCTGACACGGTTTGCATGAGTACTGTGGTTCTTGAAACCTTCCCATGCCATTTTGCACAGCTGTGGGATATTCTGCATGTGTTTGTAATCTAATATGCTATTCTCCTGGTTAGCCAGCTGCAGATGCTTGGAAGTCACTCTTTGGCACAAGTCTGTGAGGGTGGTAGGCAAAGCATCACTGCAGCCATCATGATGCTCCAGCAGGAAGCATGTAATCCAGCAAAGTAGTGGGTTGGAGCATAGACTGTATATGTATCTTTGATTCTTAATTTTTGTCAGTGCGTTCTCCTGGATTGAAGTGTCCTTGAAAAATTTTGATGTGTAAAGCTCTATGTCCTCGGGAGAGAAGCAACAAAGCTCCAAAAGGCTGTCCATTTTTCGCAACACCTGATTAAGAACATCTTTAGGCCTGGTGGCAATGAGAAGCGTGCAGCCCGAGAGAATTTCCTTCTGAAACAGACCTGAGAACAGCTGTTTGATTGTGTATTTAGTGCCTGTGGGGGATTTAGCAGGGGACTGAAGAAGCCCCTCAAAGTCTTTAATGTCATCAAAGCTATCGAAAATAATGAGAACATCATCAGGAGAGGAAAGGATGTATTTGAAGACAGTATCAGAGTCCTCGCAGTGGGGAGACATCGACAAATCAAACAGTAAACTTTTCAAGCTGTAGCTCGATTTAGTAAGGTCTAAAAGCTTACAGTTCAGCAAAAAAACAAACTGAAATTGAGGCAGGCTGCCGCTCGCCCAGTCCAAACATAAACGCTGGATAAACGTGGTTTTCCCCACTCCAGCTTTTCCAAGGAGAGCGAATGATTGTTTTGGTCTGGAAGTAGTGTTATGAAACAACTGACTTTTGTCTAATTTTCCTTGCTTTCGCTCTGAATCACTGAGGATGACCAGTTCTTTCTCTAGACACTTGTTTGCATTCTTGCCGGATTTGATAAGGAGTTTTCTCTGGACCAGGTGCATGTCTACGTAGTGTGACTCCATTCCCAAACCCCCACGCATAACACAGCAGGCGTTTTTTATGTGGGATTTGGCATGATGTACGTAGTCCTTGACACATTCTGCAAAACAAACATTGGCCATGTTTTAAACAGTGTAATGATGCCATTCGGGGCTAACACAGTAAGTAATTGTTTACTCACTTGGTGCTTCTGGCTGGACTTTCCTCTCTGTTTTTGGAGGAGGGGATTCTGTGTTCTTCTGTGGCAGTTCATTTGAGACTAGCAACAGAAAGAGCAAAATATTTGTGGCAAACCAATAAGCAGTCATTTTCTGACCATTGATACTGTTCTGAAATGTTAGTAGACTACATGCAGATTACTAATATAACCTTTTTCCTATCCAGAGTTATTATGTTGGCTTGACAAAGCCAACATACTGTTATTCTATAGACATGGTTTCAGGTTTAAAAAAATCTATCTATCTATCCGACCGTTGGGCCTATAAAATCGTCAAATGTTTAAAACTATTTTGAACTTTCAAACAAGGCGTTACGAAGCCAATATTAAAATGTATCTTCATCTGTCTAGTTCTTAGTGTAAAATGCAACATTTTATCTGCTTACAAGGAATATAATTTTTTTTTCATTTGCTTAGCTTAAAGCAATATCACATAAAACACTCATATAAAAAGGTTAAACACTCTCACTCTGTGCATCATTCATAAACTGATTTATCGGTTAGGCCATTATTTGTCCCATTTGATGTTATTGGCATCAGTCAATAACCTTGTCCACTTGGCCAAAGATGTGTTAGTGTCTGTGCCTAAATAGTCTTTATCACAAGGGATATGTAAGAACATCACATTAAGCATTGTACTGTACTTTTGTTTTTAAAATGCTGCTGTTTTTCTCACTGTCATTTAGCTGAGTCTTCCAGAACGAGCACTGAAATATGCAATGCAATTCATTGTAATGTAATGTGCTTCAGGTCCATTTCTCTTGGTTTGTGAAACGCTCTCAGCAGTTTGGGTGTGAGATGCTAAAATACAGGACAAACACACAAGACAGCGTCCAGTATGGATTTCATAAGGAACGCAACTTCGTTCCCTTAACTTATGGACGATTTGTATTATATGGGACGATTCGTATTATACACGACGTTTGCCGACCCTAGCAGTCCTATATATTAACTTAAAACAGAAAATGTGCATTATCCATTTCACAAGGTTGTTGGTAGATTTACTGCCAAAACAACGACACTAATCCTAGGAGAAATACACTATTTTCATTTCAAGCGTTTTCTCTCCCATAAAAATCCATTATCTTGCATGGCTGCTTAAAACAGTAATATGTATTAAGACATATACTGTCTAAAAACTGATGACTCCAATTTTAAATGGAAAGCTGATTCATTGAGCTTCAAAAACAGAAAAGGCATAAGATTAATTATGGGGAAGAAAATACTTGACATAAAAATATTGTTTTTCTCTTTTAATTGCAGCTTCATTTTTTTGACAAAAATTGATGTTTATTAAAAGTGAAGGTTGATGGAAATCTGGTTATTCCTGTTCAATATATGAACACTGTTTTCATTTATTTTTGTTTTCACAAAGATTCAGTGCTCTGAACAAGTTCAGGCTGCATTGTTTCATATTATTCCAGACTGTTCTGCACCAAGCAAAATTTCAGCACATAAACAGTAAAGAAATGCTTTTTTCCCTTCTGCTCTAATGTACTGAGGGGCTGTCGTGCCTTGTTAAAACTGTATACAGTATGTTTACAGTTTCAGTACTGTTACGAATGTTGCCTATATGCTTACATAAAATACAGCCTATTGCAACAGTACTTGCTTGGAGAAGAAATTATAAAAATAGTGAGCAATGTCGGGTTCGGGTCGGGTTTGGGTTTATAATCTGACGGTATTATTCGGGCCAGGTAGGGTCAGGCCACATGGTCTTGGGTACGGGTCGGGTTCGGGTTTCATTTTAAGGCCCATGCAGACCTCTAGTTGCAAGGGAGATGTTCATTTTATGTGTCCTTCCGCGACAGAAAGCTGAGAATCCACGATACAGCGCTTTTTGGGTTGCAAGAGTTGTGATATCAAGTTCACATTAAAAAATACCAAGCATTACAGAAAAATGCAGTCCTGATTTTATTTTGTCAGCCAGCTGAATAAATGAACATAGCTTTGGAATCATACTAGTGAATTCAGTCTATATTTCCCACCACAGCAAATTTAAACTAGAGAAGGCATATATGAGTGATTTGTTTTATTGGCAAAAGAGCAAGCTTAATAAGTATTAAGCGCTGTCTTTCCAAACACAGAAAAATTAAAATTAAATGTTTGATCTGCTTGGACCTGGAATACAGCATAATCATAAGCGTTCCGCACTGACAATGTCATGTCGCGATCCAGTCCGAAACTCACGGATGGTGTCTGATAAATGTATTTTCACCAAAGTCAGTGGTCTTGTTTCGATTGGGATGCTTATTGATAAAGGCTAAATATGGATGTGTGACAAGGAGGGCTAATCAGCCGAGGAGAGGGATAAGTGCAACGAGATGCGACAGTTCGGGAGAGAGAGAGCTACAGGCAGCTGCCCTGTATATGTTTGTGTTTATGTTTTGTCTTTATGTTTTAATGTCTCATTAAACATTACTTTGATACTTCGTCCAGTTCCCGCCTCCTCCTTTCCATTGAAGCCTGTTACATTGGTGCCGAAGCCCAGGAAGGAGGAAGGATGCGCCGTCGTAGAGTCCTCGCCACTACCATCCACCCTAAATGAGCAGCCGCGGCCATCCGCCGGGGGACGGAGGAGTTGCTACTGGCCGCCTGGACGCGGTGGAACGGCCGCCATCCGCGAGGGGAGAGGCTCACTGCTGGCCGCCTGGAGCGGTGGGGCCGCTGCCAGGAGCGGAGGAGTTCCCTACCGGCCACCAAAATGCGGAGGGGCGTTCCGTCCGGCAGGGGTCGGAGGACTGGCTCCGGTCTGCCCGGGGAGGAGCGGCTGTTGTCCGCCAGAGGGTGGAGGAGTGATCGAGGACCAGGTGACGGCGTGTATGGGAACCGATGAGTACGTTTTTCCTCTCTCTCTCTCTCTCACTGTCGCTCCGCGTTGGCCTTTCCCTCTCCTCATTTTGTTGTTTTGTTTTTCCCTCCCCTTGTCTCCCTCCCAGGTTGTGGAAGGCGGGGAAGGACTGGAGGGAAAGGATGGGGGGGGGGGGGTGTACGTCATGCCGGGGGTCCCCTGGCCTGAGGCAAAGGAGGGAGGAGTGTGACAAGGAGGAGGGTGGGGCAGGGCTAGGCCGGGCCGTAACTACGCACACCCGGTTCCCACATCCTCCTTTCCATTGAAGCCTGTTACAGGATGTTATCCCAAAAAAACAAGTTTCAAACTTGGATGAACTCAGAATCAGAATGAGCTTTATTGGCAAGGATGCTCTGTACTTTCATGTACACTGCATGGAGACCTTTCCAATCTGTTTTGACATATTTTGACACTCATGTGCAGCCGGTTCTACAGGGCTAACATTCAAATGAAAGTTAGAGCACCCTCAATTGCAGACCAGGGCAAATTTATCCTGAACGTTTTTTTTTTTATTAGATATTTGGGACCTAACACGCCTCCACAAGCGCTTAATATGCTCAGGGTTGCCAAATAATAGATGTGACCCCCCAATCAGAGATTTATACTTGCACAAATTGGAAATATTCTGCCTAATGTTATAGGGGAGAGCGGGGCACAATCTAACGCGGGGCTAGTTGTAACACACGTGGTTTAAACGTTTTCACACACACTGGTAAAATGAAATTTCATTTGTTTACTTGTTGCCATATCAACACTGTGTAGAGAAAAAATTGCAGCAAAATTCAAAGAACATTGGAAGATAAATTTTTTTGTAATAACATCCATATTTACAGTGGCCTATTTCATTAAGCATCCCAATTGAAACGAGACCACTGATTTTGGTGAAAATAAATCAGACACATTCCATGAGTTTCAGACTCTTTCTAACTACTGGATCTTTTTCACTACCGGATCTGGATCGCGACATTGTCGGTGCGGAATGCTTATGATTGTGCCGTATTCCAGGTCCAAGCAGATCAAACGTTTCATTTTCATTTTTGCTGTGTTTGGAACGACAGCGCTTATTACTTATTAAGCTTGTTCTTATGCCAATAAGAACAAGCTTAATAAGCTTAATAAGCTTGTTCTTATGCTAAACAAATCACTCATATACGCCTTGTCTAGTCTTGACACTATGATATAGGGGATATTGAGGCATATATTTTTACAAGTGTGATTCCAGCACTATGCACATTTTATGTTTTAGTAAATATTGTGTAAAATAAGTTAATTTCAGCAAACTTTGTTTCATTTGCTATCATTAAAGGTGCACTAAGTATTTGGAATAAATTCTCTAAATATGTTTTTCTTAAAAAGTTTTTCCACACACATTAAAGGAATGTTGCTTTAAAAAAAAAAAAAAGAAAAAAAAAACTTTTACATTTATGCTCACTCACAGTGATAATTAAGCAGAAAATCTGGGATGCTGGAAACCCAAACACAACCACAAGTTCTTTCTCAGGATATTTAGCGATTGTTTATATCAAAATATTGTAATTGTTTGAATAATACTTATGCATGTTGCTGACCTCAAATTCTGGGCCTACCTTTTATAGGAGAGGAACTGTCTACAGATTCTGATGGCAAAATCTTGCACAATCTGTCTGATAATGAGCCAACTGGGAGTACTGATGCAGTGAGCTCTGGTGGGGCAACTGTGCCACCAGCTGTAAAAAGAAGGATTCAGGTGCATTTAAATAATTTATCACATTCAGGTACATGACATTACTTGCTTATTTAAAGGGACATTTTTGGGTGAACTATTCCTTTAATGAGAAACCACCTTGTGTTATGAGCCATTTAACTTACGAGGTGAAAGAGGAAGTATTTGTGTGCCTGGACTCACAGATTGGGGTGACACTGCAGAGATAGATGTAGAATTACAGATACACTGGATACATTAAAAGAGCATGTAGCCACATGCAAATGTTTGGAGATGCTGTTATAGGGGACTCACCAAGCACATACGTGGGTCCTGTTGGAATCACAGTGCTTATTAAAGGCTGTGTAAGAGGACTGAGGGTCTGGATGATCTGGAATGCTGGACCACCAGAGATCCGAAGACACACATTGTTTGGGAAAAGCTGAGGCTTAGTAACTAGAAATGAATACAAACCAATATTCATCAAAACAGCTGTAAAACTCACCACTAGTGGGCAGAAGAGGGGGACTGTCAAAGGTAGTGATGCTGGTGAAGGGTACATGCAACAAAGGCTGGAATGCGTTTGCCCTTGAGTGGAAATTACCCTCAGACATAATGGTGGGCGTTCTTTCATTCGGGGGACTTTCAGCACACACTGTTTTTGCAAGGGAGACATCAGATATTTAGGCTTAGTGATTGCAACGTTTAGTTTCACTTGTGGTTTTGCTGGCTTGAGAGCTAAAGATATCATATCCGTTCAAGTTGTTCCTTTTCCATAATTAATATAGATTTTCAAGACAATTTTTTACAAATGGCGGAACATAGGGGGAAAAAGGACTGCTCTTTACAATGACTATTTGGCAGTAAAATAATCTACCAAGACTATGCAACAACACGTCTAGGTCAGTCAACCAGTTATAATGATACTGTAAATGTTTAATGCTACATTGTAATGAATTACCCTTTTTGTTGCGTTTATGGTGGGTAGGTTTGTTCAACTGTGTTTCACCTACCAAAAGAAATTATATTGTAAAACTTGCCATAACTTCTGAGATAAGATTTATTGACTTCAATAAAGGTAGAACATCTAACAGATAATAACATTACCTTTCCGTTTTGTAATTGGCCTTGTTTCTGTAAAATTAGCATTTTCTGGTGTCAGCGAGCAGGTTGTGTCTGTGCCATCTGCTGTTTGTAAAGAGCATGTGAGAGATCTCATCCCAACAAAGACAATATTGAATTAATTTAATATTTACTTTACTCAATCAGTGAAAATGTCAAATAAAAGGACAGTTACTGAGATTAAGTGAATAGTATTTGGCTGGCCATGTGATTCAAACATGGCCGCCCCCATGTCACCATGTAGAATAAAACAGCTTTTATAAGGTTACTGATATGACTGGAGTCTTCATTTTAATGTGTGGTCATGATTTCCTACATATATTGAAAAATGACAATTCATGTCTTTAGGAGTTTAACTTTTTAATGAGGAAAAAATTACAGAGTGCACCTTTAAAGCACCTTAAAAAATAATAATAATAATAAAAAAAGGCATTCAGGAATTTATAACTTAAACTAATTCTAGTTGTGTCCTTGAATAAATGATTTAGAGAAAACTTACATGGAAAATCGAGAACTTCAAGGAAATCTGGATCTGCCGAGACAGAAGGAAATGAGCTAAAACTAACATGCCTCCATGACACATACTGTACAATCTATTGTTATGTAGTATTGTGTGAACTACAAAATGAAATAGAACAATGAGTGAGACTGACCCAATAAGTCTTCGATTGCTCCACTTAGAATGGAATCAAGGTACTCCACGATAACATTGTCTGTGGAAATAGTAAATCTCAGTCATAGATTCACTACTATAAAACGCCACATATATTCTAAATTTATTCATTTATTGAATAAATATATTACACACTAAGTTTTTTTTTTTTTTGCTATATATGCCACATGTGTCAATAAAACAGGTCGCGCGCATCTACCACTCACCAGGTAAGAGTTCAAACGCTGGATCTGAGACAATATCTTGCGTTTCAGCATCTGTCGTAACATAGTGACACATCATGTTGCATTATATATTTTGGACATGTTAAATTTACAGTCACACCAGAGGGAAAACTCATAGCAAGCTCATAGCGTGGATGCGCGAGATGTTGCTCTGGTGCGCGGTGTGAGAAAATAAACTCCAGTTATTGCTATAAAAAAATTGTCGGATTATTCACATTGTAATTTTTTTTTTGCACATTTCTTTATATGAATCATTATCTTTACCGTCAAACAAACAAAATAAATGTGTTGGCATGACGCAAAACACATAACACTAAGATAAAATAAAACATCTTATTAATTTAACTTACCTATTTCACAGAGATGGTCCATCTTTATTCGAGAGTTAATATTCCATCATGTTCAAGTTATTAAGCAAAAAGCTTTATAAAAAACGCGCAGCGTGTCCTCACATAACACTGCGGATGCATTGTTTGGCGAACACCAAAACTGGCTGCACGATCACTGCATGCTTTTACTTTCGGTATGATATGGGAGTTGGTTTGGTCTGCATGCATGAACCAAACTCGACATGCGTTATTTCTCAAATGCAGCATTTAAAGAACTAATTTATTGGTATATTGCATAGTGTTGAGAAACCTGAATCTTATGAAGTGGTAGAGTTGGAGATTTTGAGGATAATGGTGATGGTACTCAGGTTCCAGATCTCTGAGGGTGCTTCTGAATTTAGTAGGGGTGCTCTATAAGTTAAAGTGAAGAGGAAATAAAGCACCAAATTTGATGATTACAATAATGTAATAAGTAAAATATTTTTCATTTGTGACTTTGCCAGCTCTACTTGTCTTTTTACACCTGTTTGTAGTGACGCTGATGATAATCACTGCCTGGCATTGTTTTCTCTGGGCTTGGTACTCACACAGGGAAGTGCACCGATCTGGAGTGGCAGGTATTTTCCATTACCAGACATAACCTACATAATCACTAAGTTCTTTCACATTTTTGCTACATATGCCACGTGTCAATAAAACAGGTTAAGGATGATGGTGATGGTACTCAGGTTCCAGACCAAAATCTCCAAGGGTGCTTCTGAATTTAGTAGGGGTGCTCTATAAGTTAAAGTGAAGAGGAAATAAAGCACCAACTTTGATGATTACAATAATGTATTAAGTAATCTTTTTTGTTTGTGGCTTTGCAAGCTCTACTACCTTGAATAGCTTCAAAAGTTTTTATTTCTTTTTCCAAAACCAACCAACCCTGTTTTGAAGTGTTGATATGAAAGCAAAGAATCCTTGCATCCTTAGTTCTTCCTATTCACCTTAAAGGGTTGTTCACCCAAAAAACGATAATTCAGTCACAGGAGATCAACAGCTGGTCAAGAGTTTCACTTAATAACACATTCGATTTCAGTTTATTTCTCACCAAACCTTAGCATATTTCTTCAGAACAATACATGGGTGGCATTCCATAATTGATTAGACTTCTGTATTATACTTTTGTTTCCTTTTGAATCTTGAAGATGTGGTCACCATAAACTGCCCTTGTATGACTTCACTGAGCACTGCATTTTTTTCACAAATTCCCCCTTTGTGTTAAGAAAAAGAAAGTCTTATGGGGTTATACAGAAACAACACCGGGGTGAGTAAACAATGACTGAATTTTCAATTATGGGTGAACTAATACTATAGTGCTAAAGTGAAGTTCCCTGTTCCAAATCCATGATACCAAAGAATATTTTTATTTGAATTTCCTTCTTTGTCATGCCATCCTTTCAAAGTAAAAGGAAACTATGTGCATGAATCCAACAAATACTGGCGTGTCAATTGCTTTGTTTGCTTTTGTTTTGTGTGGGCACTGTCACTAACAGTCTTGCAAACAGAAATGGTTACTGTAACAGGTAAAGGATGGACAAGGAGGAGCCGGAAACCGGCTGAACAGTCAACATAAAGTTCAATGTGAATCTCAACATAAAACAAACCTAAACAATCACACACACAGCATGGCCTCGTGCCTATCTTTCTGTCTTGAACTGGCATCTCCGGCCCCCCTTTTTCTCGCTCTCCAGCTGATCAGCTGATTCAGTGCCAGCCGTGCACCCTCACGGCCCGGCCACGCCCTCCTCCTCATCACAATCCTCCCCCGTGAACCTGGGGGAGAGACGAGGGGAGGCTTGGGGAGAGGGAAAGGGCAAGAGGACACACAGAGAGAGAAAGAGGAGAGGGAGAGGAAAACTTGCCCGCTGGTTCCTGGACATGCTGTCGCCCGGTCCTCAACCGCTCCTCCGCCCTCTTGCCAACAACAGCTCGCTCCTCCCCGGCGGAGGGTAGCGAGTCCTCCAGCCCCTGGCGGACTGAACCTCTCCACCCCTTCTTCGGCAGATGACAGCGGTTCCTCTGGCTCTTGGCAGCCAGCAGCGACCCCTCCATCCCCAGGCAGATGGCCGCGGCTGCTCCTTTGGCAGACAGTAGCGGCGAGGACTCTGCGACAGCGCATCCCTCCTCCCTCCCGGGTTTCAGCACTACTGTAACAGTTAAAGGTGGGGAAGGAGGCGGCGGGAACCGGCTGAACAGTCAACGCGGCTGCGTGCATCTCTCTCTCTTGAACCGGCAGCTCTGGCTCCCCATTATCTCGCTCTCCCGCTTATCATCTTATTCAGCGCCAGCCGTGCACCATCACGGCCCGGCCACACCCTCCTCCTCGTCAGTTACATTACTTCACATTAATGTTGGTTACATTACATCACATTAACATAAACCTGATTTACAGTGTCTCACTGTCAATTCATATAAAATGAGGAAGGGTGTCTACAATTGTCTGTTTCTCAGGTACTTTTTTATATTGATCGAACTACACTATATTGCCAAAATTCGCTCACCTGCCTTTAGACGCATATGAACTTAAGTGACATCCCATTCTTAATCCATAGGGTTTAATATGACGTCGGCCCACCCTTTGCAGCTATAACAGCTTCAACTATTCTGGGAAGGCTTTCCACAAGGTTTAGGAGTGTGTTTATGGGAATTTTTGACCATTCTTCCAGAAGCGCATTTGTGTGGTCAGACACTGATGTTGGATGAGAAGGCCTGGCTTGCAGTCTTCGCTCTAATTCATCCCAAAGGTGCTCTATCGGGTTGAGGTCAGGACTCTGTGCAGGCCAGTCAAGTTCTTCCACACCAAACTCGCTCATCCATGTCTTTATGGACCTTGCTTTGTGCACTGGTGCGCAGTCATGTTGGAACAGAAAGGGGCCATCCCCAAACTGTTCCCACAAAGTTGGGAGCATGGAATTGTCCAAAATCTCTTGGTATGCTGAAGCATTCAGAGTTCCTTTCACTGGAACTAAGGGGCCAAGCCCAGCTCCTGAAAAACAACCCCACACCATAATCCCCCCTCCGCCAAACTTCACAGTCGGCACAATGCAGCCAGACAAGTACCGTTCTCCTGGCAACCGCCAAACCCAGACTCGTCCATCAGATAGCCTAATGGAGAAGCGTGATTCATCACTCCAGAGAACGCGTCTCCACTGCTCTAGAGTCCAGTGGCGGCGTGCTTTACACCACTGCATCCGACGCTTTGCATTGCACTTGGTGATGTATGGCTTGGATGCAGCTGCTCGGCCATGGAAACCCATTCCATGAAGCTCTCTACGCACTGTTCTTGAGCTAATCTAAAGGCCACATGAACTTTGGAGGTCTGTAGCAATTGACTCTGCAGAAAGTTGGCGACCTCTGCGCACTATGCGCCTCAGTATCCGCTGACCCCGCTCTGTCATTTTACGTGGCCTACCACTTCGTGGCTGAGTTGCTGTCATTCCCAATCGCTTCCACTTTGTTATAATACCACTGACAGTTGACTGTGGAATATTTAGTAGCGAGGAAATTTCATGACTGTACTTGTTGCACAGGTGGCATCCTATCACAGTACCACGCTGGAATTCACTGAGCTCCTGAGAGCGGCCCATTCTTTCACAAATGTTTGTAGAAGCAGTCTGCATGCCTAGGTGCTTCATTTTATACACCTGTGGCCATGGAAGTGATTGGAACACCTGAATTCAATTATTTGGATGGGTGAGCGAATACTTTTGGCAATATAGTGTATGTTTATCTCTCCACCTGACACATATTGTATATCTTCCATGTTCTCTTTCTGTTTAATCAGTGATCTGATTGCAGGACAGTGAATCACAAAATAAAAAAGGAATCTCTTTGGAGCTGCATACTATGCTTTAGCTTAGGTAGCTTTTAGCATCTTAGGATGGGTCCCCAGGAACTGAGATATTTTTACATGTGCTTCAGAGGCATCCTGTCAGGCAGTATCAAACTGACTTGTGTATTGTTTCATCTGTCCTGTCTTGTATGGGAGTTGCATCATATATTTGAGCAATACTTAGCATGCACAGTAAAAGTGGTCAGCGTTAATGTGGATATTTGATTCTTTCACTGCTGAACTAACATGCTGTAGTGTAAGATGAACTGATGCACTCCATAAATAGACTTTAAGTTAGTGTAACTTTTTCAGTGATAAAATACTTTCTGCTATCCTAGGTTAATATGCAGAGACAACAAGTAAGCCATTAATACGTAAATTTTCTTGAAAACTGTAAAAACGGTGTCTCATGTGGCCCTATAAATATTCCTGTTTGTTTTGAGCAGCCTGTCCAGCCTGGCACAACAACACTGACTCAACCAATGACTTGAGTTTGGGGCGGGACTATCTGTTTGTTCCACCAATAGCAGAAAAGGGGCGCATTTGGAAAGCTGTGTTTATTTTTGCAATTCTGTTCAGTGGTGGTAGTGGTCCAGAAGTTACACACTTCAGCTTTAAACTACTGAGACAGCAGCAAACTGTCAAGTCACAAATCATAAATTATATCTATGTCATTTTAGATGCTTGCTAATTCATTGTCTTTTTATATTCCTTCATGCAGTGATGTTCTTTCTTAAAGGAATATTCCAGGTTTAAAAAAAAAGTTAAGCTCAATTGACAGAATTTGTGGGATAATGTTGATTACCACAAAAATTTATTTCGACTCATCCTTCCTTTTCCTTAAAAAAAAAAAGAAAAAAAAAGCAGCATTCTGGGTTACAGTGTGGAACTTACAATGGAAGTGAATGGGGCCAATCCGTAAACACTAAAATACTGACTGTTTCAAAAGTTTAGCCACAAGACGTAAACAATATGTGCTTTAACATGATTTTAGTGTGACAAAATCGCTTACTAATCTTTTTTGTGTAAAGTTATATATAATTTTCTTATATATCTGCCATGATGATGTAACGCCGTGAACCCTGTATTCCCTACAAAAATGGCGATTTAAACAACTTTACGGCTCAAATAATACACGTTTTAACAGAACAAACAATGTAGGTGCTTTCCTTTGGCAGACGGCAGCGGCGAGGACTCTGCGACAGCGCATCCCTCCTCCCTCCCGGGTTTCAGCACCACTGTAACAGTTAAAGGTGGGGAAGGAGGAGGCAGGAATCGGCTGAACAGTCAACATAAAGTTTAATGGTAAAACTCAACTTAAAACAACATAAGACAGACACACACAACGCGGCCGCATGTGTCTCCCTCTGTCTCAAACTGGCGCCTCCGGCTCCCCTTTATCTCGCTCTCCCGCTGATCATTTGATGTATGACGATGTAACGCCATGAACCCTGTATTCCCTGCAAAAATGGCAATTTAAACAACTTTACGGCTCAAATAATACATGTTTTAACAAAACAAACAATGTAGGCGCTTTCATAAAATTATAAGCTTCACATTTTTGTGTTTTAACCCTCCAAAAATTGTCCCCATTCACTTTCATAGTAAGTGCCTCACTGTAACCACGATTTTTCCCTTTTTTTTTTTTTCAAAGGAGGGACGAGTCGAAATTCATTTTTTTTGGGTAATCATCATCATGCCATAAATGCTGTCGATTCAGCTTTACGTTGATTGCATTTAACCCCTATTAAAGAATATTCCTTTAAAGAGAACGTCATTCTCTGTGCATAAGCTTCACTGAATTATTCTTCCTTTAGGGAAACTGGGGAATGTTGTAACATGTTTCATATTTCAACAACTGTAACTGTTTTTTTCAAAATACAGTGCATCCGGAAAGTATTCACAGCACTTCACGTTTTCCACATTTTGTTATGTTACAGCTTTATTCCAAAATGGATTAAATTAATTATTTTCCTCAAAATTCTACAAACAATACCCCATAATGACAACGTGAAAGGAGTTTGTTTGAAATCTTTGCAAATTTATAAAAAAAATAAATAAAAAAAATCACATGTACATAAGTATTCACAGCCTTTGCCATGACACTCAAAATTGAGCTCAGGTGCATCCTGTTTCCACTGATCATCCTTGAGATGTTTCTACAACTTGATTGGGGTCCACCTGTGGTAAATTCAGTTGATTGGACATGATTTGGAAAGGCACACACCTGTCTATATAAGGTCCCACAGTTAACAGTGCATGTCAGAGCACAAACCAAGCCATGAAGTCCAAGGAATTGTCTGTAGAGCTCCGAGACAGGATTGTATCGAGGCACAGATATGGGGAAGGGTACAGAAAAATTTCTGCAGCATTGAAGGTCCCAATGAGCACAGTGGCCTCCATCATCCGTAAATGGAAGAAGTTTGGAACCACCAGGACTCTTCCTAGAGCTGGCCACCTGGCCAAACTGAATGGCAAGTGTCATGTCTGGAGGAAACCAGGCAGCGCTCATCACCTGGCCAATACCATCCCTACAGTGAAGCATGGTGGTGGCAGCATCATGCTGTGGGGATGTTTCTCAGCGGCAGGAACTGGGAGACTAGTCAGGATTGAGGGAAAGATGAATGCAGCAATGTACAGAGACATCCTTGATGAAAACCTGCTCCAGAGCGCTCTGGACCTCAGACTGGGGCGAAAGTTCATCTTCCAACAGGACAACGACCCTAAGCACACAGTCAAGATAACAAAGGAGTGGCTCCGGGACAGCTCTGTGAATGTCCTTGAGTGGCCCGGCCAGAGCCCAGACTTGAACCCGATTGAACATCTCTGGAGAGATCTGAAAATGGCTGTGCACCGACGCTCCCCATCCAACCTGATGGAGCTTGAGAGGTCCTGCAAAGAAGAATGGGAGAAACTGCCCAAAAATAGGTGTGCCATGCTTGTAGCATCATACTCAAAAATACTTGAGGCTGTAATTGGTGCCAAAGGTGCTTCAACAAAGTATTGAGCAAAGGCTGTGAATACTTATGTACATGTGATTTAAAAAATCAAAAAATAATTTATACATTTGCAAAGATTTCAAACTTCGTTCACGTTGTCATTATGGGGTATTGTTTGTAGAATTTTGAGGAAAATAATGAATTTAATCCATTTTGGAATAAGGCTGTAACATAACAAAATGTGGAAAAAATGAAGCGCTGTGAATACTTTCCGGATGCACTGTACATCTCAAACTTTGATATATTCCCATATTTATTAGTTACTAATGAAAATAGTTTATACATCTAAATTGGTTTTTACTCCTGGTGTTTCAAATCAAGTAGTGTACTGTACCTTCTTATTAAGTTATTAAATTGAAATTATGGTTGGATTATTGACAGTCCTATATAACCTGATACAAATTTAAGACATTAAAACAAAATAACATTAGGGGAAATCCGTAATGAGGGATACTTCTCAAAACATACTTGTCGCAGAATGTGATAGATGCACTATAAACAGGCACAGAAAGTGAATATAATTTTTTTAAAGATGTTAACTCACCAAGAGCATCTGTAAATGCATCCAAATCCTCCTCTTTACTAAAAGTAGAATCCATGATGCCTCGACTGATGTCCCACTTTTGCCAAATAGGTAAAGAGAGTTTCCTGGCCAGATCCTCTTCATCATTAAAAAGCATTTCACACAGACTCTTCTCTTCAACTTCACCGTGCTTGAAGAGAGACAGGTAGTACTGTGTGGAGAAGACGTTGGCTTCATGTAGCTCACTGAGGAGTTTAGGCACTAGGCTCGGGCTGACCTGTAACACTTTTCTCACCTGAAACAGCACATCCTCAAAAGGAATCATGACTGGACAACAGCTGTGAGATTCGCTCATATCAACACTTAAGCATAATCAGAAGCCTTTATTTCCTCTTTGCCATACTAATGCCAGCTAAAAACAAATATCTGTGTTGTCGTTTCTAGATGAGAAAGTGCAAGTAAGACCACACCAGATTCAATTGATCATCTTTACTCTCCGACTGACTAAACTATCTTTAAGGACAACAGTTTTAGCCAGGTCAGATGAGGACAGAGTTTCGCATGTACTTTTGCCACAATATACCAAAGTGGCTAATGTGCTGTGCATGGACAAATCAAGGCCACATCTCCATCTCACTTCTCCTTTGTTACTAGGAATTTATAGGGAAGGGAATCAAATGTATACATCCCATTAATTAACAGATCCTAACCATTATCCCTCTGTGTTCTAATACCCTAGATGAAATACTTAATGCTTATGCCAAAAATGCATTATATTCCTCTAAAATTAGATACTTTTTTGATATCATACACATATTAAAATCATCAGTTACATTCTGTATAAAATGCACCTTAAATGGTGAATTGCTCATTCAAGTTGTGTAATATGTAAACAAATCAAAGAGTTTGGTACCTGTAACTTCACCTGACCAACAGAATTTTGCTCAAGTACTCAACAACTCAATAAATAATCAATAACAAAACAAACATTGCTCTGGCAGAAGACTTGTCACTAAACCATGTTAATGGAAATTTCCTGAAATAACCTCCGAACACAATGGTAACACCTTAAAATAAGGTAAAATAAGGTTAGCCTGTGGGTTTGTGGGGCTCTAGGAAAAATCATGAAAATAGGCCCAGGCGGTGTGAATATTGTCATAACATCAGAAGAACATCAACAGAACCACTGCAAACGTGATAAGTGGATTTTGTTTTACAGAGAAAGCATTAAAAAATAAGCAATCTAGAACTCGGTAGATGACAAGTGAACATGAAGGTGTTAGGTTAAAATGTACATGAATGTGTAAGGGAAAGCGTGTATTTTAGGTGCTGTGACATCAGAACATCTTCACTATTTCAGCTTTTTTCTAGAAGTACAAATAAACTATACACTGTAAAAAATGTCCGTAATGTAACAGTAAAAGACTGTAAAAATAGTTCAACGAGTAGTAATTTTTTTTTTAATATAAAGACAATACATATAGTTTTACGGTAAAATGTTGTAAAAAGTATTTTTTTTTAGATGTAAATACATGATTTCCCATATAATTAACGGTTACAATTTTTTTTATGTTTAACAAGAGAGTACATGTACTTTTTACAGTAAATTATTGTTACGGTAAAATACAGTAATCGGGCGTTCCCAGAATTCCCTGCATGACCCATCATATTTCATTATATTTTATGGAAATAGTTATGTTTCTTATTATTTTTAATATCAGTTATGTACTTTGGGGTGTTCTGTGTTATATTTGATGTAGTTTAGTTAATGTTTACTGCATTATTTTAATTTCATGTGTTACCCTGATGGTGTTTAGTGTTTGTGTGAGTGACACTGAGCACTGTCTCTAAAACAAATTGGTCATTGCTCCTGGAAGAGTCACTGTTGATGAACTTCTGTAATTACTACGGTGATGAACAATACTCTTAGTTTCAGAAGGTTAATATTTAAATTAATTATTTAATAATATAAACGACAGTACTGCACCATAAAATATACCGTAAAACAACAGTTTTAAACTGTAAAATTTACAGGTTGTTTTGTAAAGTTGTTTACATTTTTACTGTATTTTTTTCCATAATTATTCTGGCAACCACAGCTGCCATTTTATTTTTTTTTTATAGTGTAGTTTCTCAGTTTATATAATGTCATGGAAACCGCAAGTGTTATAATTACAGGGTAACACTTTACAATAAGTTTCTATTTGTTAACAGTAAATTTATCAGGTATCATGAACTAACAATGAACAATATAATTTTACAGCATGCATTAATCTTGGTTAATGTTAATTTATTTAAAAAAAATACAATTGTTCGTTGTTTGTTCATATTGGTTCATATTGCATTAATTATTGCAATTAACACAACATTTTATGTTACAACTGCATTAGAATTTGTAGAAATTAACATTAATCAAGATTAAGTATTGTTCATTGTTAGTTCATGTTAACTAATGTAGTTCACTAATGATAAATACAAACTTATTGTAAATTTTACCCATTACAGTACACAAAATAAGATAAAGAATTTAGATGAAGAAAGTATATCACAGCACGGCACTGCCTACAATGCTTGAAATTTCACGTCAACTACCCATATACCTATGCGTAAATGTTTATTACTTGCAACTAAATTAATTAAAACAAAAAATTGGCCTGAATATGTGCAAAAGTCTCCCTCTGCCTGGCCAGAGATTATGCTAATGAAACTCACACCTGAAAATCAATGGAAAAATTGTCTTCTGTGTGACTTTAGAGAGCAGATTTTGCAGATAGGATAGTTTGGGATAGTTGATGGGATAAATATGCAATCACACACAATTTCACATAGTAAAGTTACTCCATGAGTCGCAACTTAAATCACTCTATTGCAACTGTTTATGCTCACGCGGTACTCCTACTGATTTTTTCCACTAGCTCCATGTGACAGAGCTTAAGAGAGAGAGATAGCTGTAGTGAGTTGGTCTGTTTGTCGCCCTTCCACCATTTTTTAATCAGTAAGTGTGTCATACCTCTGACTAAGAGAGCGAGATCTCAGCTAAACAGTTGGCAAGTGTGACACCCTCAGCCAAAATCGAGTTGTCTGGATTTTGCTAGTGTAATACCGACTTAAGCCTCAAAGTCTCTAATAACTTATTTTATGTATTTCTGTCAGGTATGAGCATTACTCATCAAGATCTGTGATCTGTGTCTAATAATACTGTAATAAGAATCTGTGCTTCCCAGCAATGCTTTGCTGGGACATATGAATAAATTATGCAGATTATTGTGTACTGCTTATTGCTGTACTGTTTGCCGAACACTGCTGTTGTTGTAACTTTCAGTTATTTTTCGTTTGGTGATTATTCAGAGATCATCTTATCGTATGTTGTTTTTGGTTATCACCGTCATTGTGATTTGTATGTTAAATGATCAGGTCTATGCACGGCAGAATACTTTGGAATTAAAGAAAATGTCAAAATAAAAGATGCTGATGATTCTTAAAAATCATATAAAATGTTCGCGAACCGTGGACCCTTACACAGGGCCTCTGGCCCTGGTAGAATACGAAAACATTATTTAATGCATTAGGTATAAACAAATTCTATCTAGCAAGTCAGTCCACTGTCGGCCATTTTTGGAACACTCCCGGGAGGCTATTTCCAGTCATGCCAGTGCAGCTCCTATCTACTTGAAAGGGGGAAAACCCAAATCTCAAAAACAGTTGGTCAAAATTACGATCAAAGAACATATTTCAAATCGGCAGTAAAATCTGATAATGCTGGTATCATAAATTGAGCTTCTTTACCTCATATTATACGAAAACAAGCAATTTTCCCGGCTTGTATTGCTAATGCGCATGCACGTTCTCGAGTTGATTGACAGGCAATATCTGTATCTAAAAGGTGATTGGCTCTATTACATGTGAGGCGGGACTTCCTTTCTACATCCATTGACTGATGGGCGCTAGAGCTTCTTGGTTGTGCGTTCCAATTTCTCCCATTCATTTTAATAGAAGTGTCCCGTCTATGCTTAATAGTCTCTAATAATAATTAATATTTTTTACAGCATTTAATAATCTTGGTTAATGTTAATTTATAAATAGTGTATAATATTGTTCATTGTTAGTTTATAGTGCATTAACTTTTAAATGTTAAATATTGTATATGTATATTTGTATATGTATAAATTAATATTAACCAAGGCTATGAAATACTGTTCATTATTATTAACAATTGTGCAAACTAATGTTTACATATATAACCTTTTTGTAAAGTGTCACCAACATAATCTGAATGTTGTTAAGAATATTATGAAAACTATCAATATTCAGAAGCAGTTGTTGGTTTAACATATTACAAAGAACAACAAAAAATAAATAAAATAAAGGATAAATAATATTGTATGATAAGTCTCTCTTATTTTAGTCAGGACAGGTTGAATGTTTTTGTGCAGAACTGAAAATGCACTTGATTTTGCATAAAACAATCCTCCTATGGCCTCACAAATGATTTACATTAGATTCTATAGAAAATGCATGGAACCAGTGCTTCAAATATTCTTGCATTTGTTGCACATAAAAAAATATGAAACACAGCACAATGAGATCCAGTTAATGAAATGATTTAAAGAAATTTATTAGCACTTGTACAAAACATTCAAAATACAAATTAAGCAGGGCTATTGACATTAATCAGAGTGCCACATTTAATTTTTGACTGGAATGAAACGAGGCTGTGAGGGACAGAAGTACAGTCTGTTCGATGGTTTGTACTGTTGTTTAAACTGGTATTCATCCCTAATATGATGAATCATTGGAAAACAAAATATTTTCAGTAGACAAGTTACTCCAGAAAACACGAGTTGTAAAAATTACAAGTGATTAGATGTGACCTTTATACAGTGCATGCCATTGTAGGTCCTACCTTCACAGCCTTGTTTTAGTTCCCATCAAAAATAATTTCTAAGAAACAAAACATAATTCCTTTTGCTCTGTTGAAAAATGCCAATTCAATTATCATTTTAATTATGCTTTTATTACCATCACCTGTATCATTGCAATTTTGCAAACCTGGATTCAAGTAGAACTTTTCATTGAGTCCTACTTTTACATCACTTAGAACATAATTTTTAATTCTCAATTTTCATACTTTCCAGTATCTTTGAATTTAGGGGAAGTGAGTGCACAGTATCGAAGGCCATAGTTTCACGCTTGGATACACATTGAATAGTTTCTAATTGTAACAAGTATTTGAACAGATAATTATGACTTCACAAAGACTTTTGTTTTGTGATTGACCAATCACAGGACACTGCACTCTGAATTCATAGGATATCCCAGCAAGCAGGACAAAGATCTACTGGATGTCCTATGTGTTAAGAAAGATCATCTGATGCAGAATGAGAAGAACAGTAATCTCGGATTTCTGTGAAAAGAAAAAATATTTTTGTGATTGTCAGCACAAATGAAGGACATGTTCCCTTTCACATAACAACAGCAGATGGTAAGCACTGAGCAAAAATAACAAGATATCCGGTTTCTGAAGAATGTACGCTTCTGGTATCTGCTTCTCCTTCTATATAGGAGAAGCAGGTATATTTTAATCAAGTGTATTCTAACATTATGGGGAACCACTCAGTCGCCACTTCATTAGGTACACCTTTCTAATACTGGGTAGAAAACATCTTTGCTTACAAAATTAATTCTGAATGGGATGAATTCAACAAGATGCTGGAAACACCCCTTGAAGATTCTGGTCCGTGTTGACATAATAGTATTACATAGTTGCTACAGATATTGAGTTATTTCAATATTGGGAATCTGCTGTTCTAATACATCCATACTCCATTAGATCAAGACCTAATGGGGACATTGGTATATACTAAAGCCAATATCAATAACCAGCTTGAGATGATGTGTGCTTTGTGACATGGCTGTGGCCATAAAGGAATGTGTATAGTCAGCTGTTGAGCCCCAAAACTGCAGTATCGTCAGCAAACTAAGGGGCCCTTCACACCAATCAGAGCAGGACGCAGTTGTCTTGAGACACGTTTTTAAAGCTGAAGTTCTTTTTGACCTGACACCGTGTCTAAAAAAAAAACTTGTCACTCCTTTGCGAAACTGCGAAAAAAACATTGAGATGTGCCGCAAGGACATCCAGGACCTAGAGAGATGTATTCAGTTCAAAAGAAGTTGATAGGTTCTGGTGTATGGTTGTGTTGAGTGCTTTACTCAAGTCAATGAACTGCATTCTGGCACACAGTAGAAGTCTTTGTTTTCCACGTGGGTAAGAGCAAGTTGGGTGGCGGCTCCAAAGTGAGGCTCCAAAGAAGGAGGCTTGATTTGTGCCATAAACAGCTGCTCTTGGAACAGGCTTGTTTGAGGGATGTATTAAATATGACTCTGAAGACATCTACAACTAGGTGAGCTCCTTTAGCACATGTCTGGTGATACCATTCAGGCCAGATTTTTAGAGGGTTCGCTTTTTATAGGGTTCCCCTCATCTCTTTTTGTGTTCCACCAAACAAAGAAAGTCATATGGGTTTGGAACAACACATGGGTGAAAATGTTGATTTTCATTTTTTAGTGAACTTTCCCTTTAAATGCCACATCTTAGGGTCTGAGCAAAGAATGGACCCGTTCCATCCTTAGCTTACAGGAGTGGAAACCTGTGTTGTATTCTGCTGCTTGACGCCTTCCTGTCAGATTCAACCAATCTGGCATTGTCCTCGGACTCTCTTATTAAAGTGATAGTTCACCCAAAAGTGAAAATTCTCTCATCATTTACTCACCCTCATGCCATCCCAGATGTGTATGACTTTCTTCTGCTGAACACAAACAAAGATTTTTAGAAGAATATCTCAGCTCTTTAGGTCCATACAATGCAAGTGAATGGTGATCAGACTTTGTAGCTCCAAAAATCACATAAAGGAAACATAGAAGTAATCCATACGACTCCAGTGGTTAAGTCCATATCTTTAGAAGCGATACGATAGGTGTGGGAGAGAAACAGATCAAAATGTAAATCCTTTTGTTACTCTAAATCTCAACTTTCATTTTACATCTGTGTGCCTGTTTAGTTTCACTTTCACATCTGAAAGTGAAAGTTAAAGTAGAAATTTAGAGTGAAAAAGGACTTAAATATTGTTCTGTTTCTCACCCACACCTATTATATTGCTTAAACACCGATGTCATATGGATTACTTTTATGTTTCCTTTATGTGCTTTTGGAGCTTCAAAATTGTGGTGCCCATTCACTTGCATTGTATGGACCTAAAGAGCAGAGATATTCTTCTAAAAACCTTTGTTTGTGTTCTGCTGAAGAGAGAAAGTCATACACATCTGGGATGGCATCAGGGTAAATAAATTACTTTTAGCTTGCACGTTAAAGTCCCAGGAGATCACAAGTTTCCTGAGATACTCAAACCACACCATGTGGTACAAACAATCATTCCACAGTTAAAGTCAGTTAGATCACATTTCTTCCTCATTCTGATGTTTGAACAACAACTGAAACTCTTGACCATGTCTGCATACTTTTATGCATTAAATTGCTGGTACACGATCACCTGATTATATGTTTGCACTAACAAGCATGTTTAGAGTAGAAAAGTGCCCATACTTTTACTTTTTTAAATGATAAAAGATAAAAAAGATTAAATGAAAGATGACATAATGCAGACTGTACATACAGTACAATTGATTAGCAACCTTGCAACTCATCATAGGTCTGTCTTTAAAGGTTTAAAAGTTATCGTTAAAATCAATTCACCTAGATAAAATGAATGGGATTTTTACTTCCGGAACCCGACTGTTGTGCTCTAAACAGGTATACCTAATAAAGTGTGTGTGGACTGAGAAACAATAAAATATTTTTAAGGAACAAGAAAAAGGGAAGATGAGATACGTGTAAACTAAGTTCTCAGAAATGTATCTAGAGCATTCGTGGCACTGCAATCAAGATTAAGTGTCTTTTGCCAGGAGTCAACATTATGTGTGTGCCACAACCCATAGATCACCTTAAAACCGCTTCCTGACAAAAGGAACGGGGAAATTACCAAGCTTACTTATACAGTTAGCATCACCATATATTTACTGTCTTTGCTGTTGTTGTAGTTTTTCCTCAATCTCGGACATAACTTTGGTAATTATTTTATGAGGTTTATCGTTAAGATGACCCTTGCTCTTTAAATGCTTCTGGCAGAGTTTGGCATTTTTGGCTTGCCAATGGACAATAAACGAGACAAAGAGTGTTGTCAGACCTGTAGATTGTTTGCTTTGATCTAAAAAGTTACTAAATTGTTACAATATTGCATTTGCACAAGGCAGCATTTCAAATTGGACAAAATTTATTTTATAAAAGTCACAGGTGATCAAACTGTCTTCTCAATGGTCAAAATGCTTGCACACTGCTCCAGGTTTTAGGGGTGGGCGATATAGAATTTAAAATGATATAACAGTAAAAATATGTCAACAGGTTGAAATTTTCAAGTACCGTCTATATCACGGTTATGCAAAACCTCTCCCGCAAAGTACAGAATGTGCATTCTAATCAGAGGCTGCACTACAAACATCATCCGTTACTCAGATGAATCTAAACGCGCTCTCTCTCTCTCTACACACACACACTCACACACACACACACACGGTAATCATGAAGATTTTGGTTGGTTGGTTGGTCCGCTGGGTTGGATTGAATTCTCACCACAAGCGAACCGTTCAGGAGTTGTTTTGGTGAGGATCCGAGTGCGACTGCCATGTTCATATATGCCTAAACAAACCCGAACTAAGGGAAAAAAAGCAGGAGATTCTGAATAAAATGAACCAAATGAACTAGGTGTGAAAATGCCAAACCTCAGCTCACCATAGAGTTAAGGGTTACACACTAAAGCAGCAATCCCAGATTGGTGAGAAGTTATTGGCTTACATGTCGGTCATGCACTCCGTAAACAGTCATCTACGTGCACTTCAGCAGTCAATTCAGGATGACTTCAAAGGTACCAAATAATTAATCTTACAATTCCTACACAATCCTTTTGATTCAAACATTGCTCACCCACATCTACTCAGTTTACTTACATAAAACAAGACATGTACTACACACAGATAACTGATATTGGCATTATAATAAAGCTATACAGCCAGAGGGGAACTGGCTTCTCCAGCTGAGCCTGGTTTCTCCCAAGGTTATTTTTCTCCATTAACTAACATCTTATGGAGTTTTGTGCTCCTTGCCACAGTCTTATTTTTAAGGCATGATTTTCAAATCGCATTATTCATTTAAGCTGCATGATGAGGACTTTAAGACATCACAGCATCATTTTCTGTAAAGTTGCTTTGAAACAATGTGTGTAGTGAAAAGCACTACACAAACAAATTTACTTGACTCATATTAGTAAGGGTTGACTTACTTTGGACAATACTCTGATAGGCCATTGCTGCAGGAGAGTCTGGAACTTCTGTCAGGAAAGACTTTCCCTCATCACAGCTTTTCCCTTTGGAAAGCAAAATACAGAACCAAATTTAGAGAACTCAAAACTGCTGGCTGCAGATTTTTCTTTAGACACTATATAAGAACCACAATGGGGAGATTTTAGATACTTTACTGGTTCCTTATACTGACTATAAACTACAATGTAATTTGTAAAACTTCCAAATATCCAAACCACTTAATGTGGAACAAATGTGGGATAGTATTTCATCAAAGATGTTTTAAAACTTGTTTAAAATATTCTCTTCCTTGTGACTGGATTGAGGTTAAGGTTTTAAGTACCTATCCGTGGGTCCAGAGGTACTCTGCCCAGAAGAGGGAGGTTTAGCTCCTCACACATCCTCTGTGCACCTCCAGTGGTCGGAGGAAAGATCTGTGATGTATTCTGACCACAGAGAGAGGAGGGGTATCAAAAAACACTAGATAATGAGACAAATGACTGCACACTTTTAACACATGTAAGCATGATGACATGGCTACACACTTATTTACAGAATGCACAGGGCCAAAACCACCACAGACATTGTGGGGGACACATCCTCCCAATATTCAGATTAGTGGTCAATCAATCTTGGTTTTTCAATGACCGTTGCTTACAATTTTGCATGCCTCCCTGTTCTATTCAGTGGAATATTTGGTGACACCCTTAAGAATGCAGACTATATTTTAGGGATGTCCCGATCCGATCCACGTCATCGGTATCGGGCCGATACCGGCCCAGAACGCTAGATCGGAGGAGAGAAAAAAATATGATCCGATACCTATCCAACACAAAGCATGGGATAATCTAGCTTAAACCATCGCCTAAATGCTTGTATATTAGCATTTCCCATGCTGCGACATCCAGTTAAGCTGCGCGGCCTGTCACGTGATAACAGTAGTAGCCAAATATAGTCGCATGAGAATGATAGTTAGCTAACTTACAGAATAGTCATGTCAGCGGTGTGGAAGTATTTTAACCTTAAAGGAGGAAAAAAGTCCAACGGTCAAATGCAAAATTTGCAACGCAAATGTTTCGAGGGGTGGCAGTGCTGTTGGTCGGTTTAACACCACAAACTTAAGCATTTGGAAAAACACCACACGGAACAACACCAGGAATTTCTGCAAGCAACAGCTGCAAAGAAGAGCAAAATGCCCCAACAGCAGACATTGCTGGAATCAATAAAAAGTCAAGAGAGACTCCCTCCACGCAGCAACAAGGCGAAATTGATAACGGAGAAACTAGTTCAGTTTATTGTCCTGGACGACTAACCCCTTTCAATGGTAGAAAATGTGGGGTTTCAACACTTAATTGAGCATCTCGAGCATCACTACACTTTGCCCAGTCGCCATTATATAACGGAAAAGGTCATCCCTCATATGCACAACGTAGTTTGTGATTTCCTTTCCAAACTCTTGGAGAATGTAGGTGCGGTTAGTCTCACAACAGACATCTGGAGCTCAGACGTTAGTCCAATGTCCTTGTTGAGACTGACCGTGCAATGGATAGATGCTGATTTTACCTTGAAAAAAGCTGTGTTGCATGCCCGAGAGATTCGTGGCTCACACACAGGGGATTCTATTACGGCAGCCATTGAGGAGATGCTGCGTGAATGGAAGATTAATAAAAACAAAGTCCATGTATTTTTAAGGGACAATGCAAAAAACATGAAGAAGGCCATGGATCAACTTGGCGTGGCGAGTTTAGGATGCTTCGCGCACACACTGCAGCTAAATGTACACAAGGGACTGTTGTCGCAGCGCAGTGTAAGTGACGCATTGGCCAATGCGAGAAAAACTGTAGGCCACTTTAAACACTCACCCCTTGCCTATTCACGGTTAGAAGACATCCAAGTAGAGCTAAATATGCAGCCTAAGCGTCTACAGCAGGACGTCCAAACTATATGGAACAGTACCCAGTACATGATTGAAAGCCTCATTGCGCAAAAACGGACACTATCTGCATATACAGCTGAATACGACCTGCCAGCCACACTGACAGCAAACCAGTGGGGGCTGTTGGAGAAGGCTTCCATGGTTCTGGCCCCTTTTGAGGAGATGACAAGGGAGGCGAGTGCCTCCTCCGCATCTGTAGCTGATGTCATCCTCATTGTGTGTGTCCTGAAACGGGTTCTCAGTTGGGAAAACGAGGCTGATCAGGGGATTAAGACAATGAAAAGTACCTTCCTTGACGCAGTCAAATGACGTTTTAATGACGTGGAATCTGAGCCATTATACTCGGTTGCTACTCTGCTTGATCCACATTACAAAGACAGGTAAGGGAATTTCTGTTAACTTTATTTAGCCCTACCTGATTCAGCTGTGTGTGTGTGTGTGTGTGTGTGTGTGTGTGTGTGTGTGTGTGTGTGAGAGAGAGAGAGAGCGAGAGTAACAAATCCCTCATACCTCTGTATGGAATTTGCACTACCATTTCATTATTTTCACAAATCACATGTCAAGTATAAGTCTTCCAAGCAGACAAATAACTTGATATTAAGGAAATACTAGACTATTAATATTTTATATATTTTATTATACCAGGTACTTCACAAATGCAGATACTCTGAGACTTGGAAAAGAAGCATTATGGCAGAGGTAGGAAAGATGGAGGAAGTGTTGAAGAACCAAGTATTACCTGTTCCTAAGATAACCACAAGTGCACAAATTCAAGTGGAGACCTACCTAAGTGAGGCAAATATTACACGGTTGGACAATCCCTTGCTTTACTGGAAAGTAAACCAACCTCGACTGCCCTCCCTGGCAGCCACGGCAGCTAAGTTTATCTGTGCTCCCTGCACAAGTGTAGAGAGTGAGAGGCTCTTTAGCACAGCCTCAAATGTTATTGATGAAAGAAGGAGTAGGCTGACGTCGGAGACCGCTGAAAAACTAATCTTCCTAAAGAAGAATCTGCCCCTCATTGTTATGTGAGCAAACGTAAAACATGTTCAAGTGCTTTGTTACAGAGAAATGGCACCTGTGAAAGTGATTTTTATTTTATTTTTATAATTGTTAAAAATAAAGCAGCTAGGTCAGTAAGGTTAAGGTTTAAACTGTTTAAGGTCAAGGTAAGGTTTAAACTGTTTGTTAATGTTATATTATTTATTTGGAATGTTACACATATTTATTTAAGTCTTACAGTGCCATTTTGTTATTACTACTATGATTTGCACATAGCTGCACTGTAAGGGATAGTTTTGTATTTATTTATTTACAACGCTGAATGCTGCTGTTTAAATTGTTTTAATTTTAAACCTGTTGGTAGCTTTAAGTACAGCAGTACCTGTTTTTTTGTGTGTGTTTTTGTAGTGTTTGAATAAAGGGTTGCAGTCTTTCATAATCAACTGTTGTTGTGGACTATATACTGGAGAAGTATTTGTTCTCCATTTGAGCGAGATGTTTTTAGGTGGCTAATTGAGCAAAGTGCTTCCATATATTATTATTATTATTATTATTATTATTAGTTCAAAAATAAAACAAAATATCGGATTGATATCGTATCGGCAAATAGCCAAAGCTGCGGCATCAGTATCGGAAGTGAAAAAATGGTATCGGGACATCCCTACTATATTTGCATTAAAAAGGCTATAAGACAACTGTGTGGGTAAAATTTAACTTTAACAACAAGAAAACATAATAAACTTAAGAGTAATTAAAGCTACAGTGTGAAATTGTGGCGCCATTATCATCACCAAAACAGAATTCCAAAAGTAATCAATGTTTTAAAAGAGATTCCAGAAAACTCCCTCTGTCATTTATTGGTTAAACAAACAGATAGTCCCACCCCTAACTCACACTATTGGTTGAGCAAACGTTGAGCCATTGTTGCTGTGTCAGGCTGGATGGGTCGCTCAAACAAACAGAAGAATGTTTTGAAAGCACCACAGAGCCTGTTACACTTTTAGGTGAAATCAACCTACAAATGGCTTTCTCTTTATTTATTTATTTTTTTTGTTTTTTCGCCTTTTTCTCCCAATTTGGAATGCCCAATTCCCAATGCACTCTAAGTCCTCATGGTGGCGTAGTGATTCGCCTCAGTCCGGGTGGCGGAGGACGAATCCCAGTTGCCTCCGCGTCTGAGACAGTCAACCCGCACATCTTATCACGTGGCTTGTTGAGCGCGTTGCCACGGAGACGTAGCACGTGTGGAGGCTTCACACCATCCACCGCAGCAACCACGCTCAATTCACCATGCGCCCCACCGAGAAAAAAACACATTATAGCGATAAAATACGCTGGCTACCACCCCTGGAGTTCGCTAGTTCGCTAGTTCGAATCCCAGGGCGTGCTGAGTGACTCCAGCCAGGTCTCCTAAGCAACCAAATTGGCCCGGTTGCTAGGGAGGGTAGAGTCACATGGGGTAACCTCCTCGTGGTCGCTATAATGTGGTTTTTTCTCGGTGGGGCGCATTGGGAATTGGGCATTCCAAATTGGGAGAAAAAGGGGAAAAATCAAAAAAAAAAAAAAAAAAAAAAAAAAAGAGAAAGCCATTTGTAGGTTGATTTCACCTAAAAGTGTAACAGGCTCTGTGGTGCTTTCAAAACATTCTTCTGTTTGTTTGAGCGACCCATCCAGCCTGACACAGCAACAATGGCTCAACGTTTGCTCAACCAATAGTGTGAGTTAGGGGTGGGACTATCTGTTTGTTTAACCAATAAATGACGGAGGGAGTTTTCTGGAATCTCTTTTAAAACAGTGATTACTTTTGGAATTCTTTTTTGGTGACGATAATGACCACGAGGAGGTTACCCCATGTGACTCTACCCTCCCTAGCAACCGGGCCAATTTGGTTGCTTAGGAGACCTGGCTGGAGTCACTCAGCACACCCTGGGATTCGAACTAGTGAACTCCAGGGGTGGTAGCCAGCGTATTTTACCACTGAGCTACCCACGCCCCCTTACAAATGGCTTTCTTATAGTTAACGCTGCATATTAAATTAATAGCTGACCCAAAAATCACCCCTTTTCCTCACCCTCATGCCATTCCAGATGTGTATGACTTTCTTTCTTCTGCTGAACACAAACGAAGATTTTTAGAATATTTCAGCTCTGTAGGTCCATACAATGCAAGTGAATGGTGACCAGACCTTTGAAGTTTCATAATAGGCATAATAGTAATCCATACATCTCCAGTGGTTTAATCAATGTCTTCTGAAGTGATCCAAACAATTTTAAATGAGAACAGACTAGAATATAACTCCTTTTTTTCTATAAATCTTGAAATCAGCAGTCTCCTCGGCGCTCATGATTTAAAGCTCCATTACACTTCCTATAGCGCCATCTAATGCTCTGCGCATGCTTCAAGCACTAGGAAGTGCAACTGAGCTTGAAATCAAGATCGTGCCTGAAGACTGCAATGGCATGATGTGCAGAGAAAAATGAGTTACATTTTGATCTGTTCTCACCCAAAACTGATTAGATCGCTTCAGAAGATATGGATTTAACCACTGGAGCTGAATGGATTACTTTTATGCTGCCTTTATGTGTTTTTATTTTTATTTTATTGAGCTTTAAAGTTCTGGTCACCATTCATTTGCATTGTATGGACCTACAGAGCTGAAATATTCTTCTAAAAATCTTGTCTTAGTTCTGCTGAAGAAAGAATGTCATATACATATCTGGGATGGCATGAGGGTGAATAAATGAAGAGATAATTTTCATTTTTGGTGAACTATTCTTTAAGTTAAAAAACACACACATACACACCAACTTTAAACCTGTTCAAAGAAAAAATAATGTACAAAACCAACAATATATAGAAAAAAAATAGTAAATCCCAAAGTATGCTGTGTTTTGCTGGATGAAGCTAAATATATACTCCTTTACTATACCTTGCACTTAGGACAAACAAAGCCACTCATGTTCTCTATCACACCTATGATGGGTAATTTGACCTTTTTACAGAATCGGATCTCTTTTCTCACATCCTGCAGAGACACTTCCTGTATATTAAAAAAGATAAACAAATTAATTCTGCACTCTTGATTAAAAAAACATGTGGTTACAAATAGTAATAAGGATCATTTAGTAACACTCAACTGTGTGTTATACACACATTTCAAACACCAGGATTTGTATGTTGGCAAGAGAGTGAGAGATTCATGGGGTAGCTGTGTAAAGAGATAGTTTACCCAAAAATGAAAATTCTGTCATCATATACTCACCCTAATGTTGTTCTAAACCCATTTGACTTTCACCCGTGGAACACAAAAGGAGATGTTAGGCTGAATGTCACTCTGTCACCATTTTTCATTGCATCTTTTTCCATACAATTAAAGTGATTGGTGATTTATTCAGCTTAACATCTCTTTTTTTTTGCTCCATGGAGAAAAAAAGTCATATGGGTTTGAAACAACATGAGGAGGAGTAAATGATGACAGAATTTTAATTTTAGGGGAACCTTCCTTTTAAGGTGCAATGATAGTAAAGTGCCAAGAAGAGTGACCTTAACATTTAATTAGTGTTTACTTGGTTAATGAACATGTAACAAATAATTTAAGATAAACACATCTCTATCTAGTTCTGCAACATACCTGCTGCCTTGCAAATAAACAATGATCTTTTACCATGCGTGTCTGCCCTTTCACGCTGCCTTAGCAGAAGCTTGTTTAAACATTCATTACTTCTGATGTTACTAATAAACTGACTGCTATTCAAAGCTTGAATGCTTAGAGGTAGGAAATATGTGTGACTTCTTAAAGCATGTCAGATCCATAAGATCTATATGCAAACAATTTTTATAAAGTGCACCTTGACTGAAGACACAAGTAACAAGTTTTTTTGCATGTAAATTTGTTCACACTGCTGAGTTCCACCTCACCAGCAGCTTGTATACAGGAAACCCATGTTTTTTTTATTATCTACAGTTAAGTGTGAATGCATCTTGGTCCTTTACCATCTCGTGAGAAAGATAGATCGATAGATAGATCTGTCCACTGGTTGTTTCTATTTTTTAATTATGTCATTATATTTTTTTCACATGCAAGCCAAATTAAAGTGTGGAAGAGTAACTTCCTGGAGTGCTTGATGTGTTTAAGTGTTGTTGTTCACCTGTGGGGTGGTGATAATGACCGCTCCATCGATGCCAGCGCTGCTGAGGTACTGCACAATGGACAAGTGCTCATCAGAAGTTCCTGGTGGTGTATCTATAATTAAATAGTCCACTTCTCCCCAGTCCACATCTCTCAAGAACTGTTTTATCATGCCTAAACAACAGTATATCAGAGAATACTTAAAATGTGAAAACCCACCATACATAACACCAATTTTTGACTTGAGATATTGTAAACAGATGAGACCGGAGCTGGTTGTCACACTTTTTACTCCAGTGAATATTTCTCACTGGTTTACTTTTGAAAGTTATTTTCTGCATAACCACATACCTCAAGGTCTTGGCTACAAAATCATTCTTGAAAATTTTTCCTGGACAAAAATGATTCAGTTCATTTAACACGTTGACATTTTGTGACAACTTGCCCCAGTACTGTGGAACTTTCATACTAAACCGGTAGCATTGGTTTCATGTGAATATTGTGAGGGTGACGGGGAACGTGTCCCCACCATCACAAGAACCACAACACATAGTTTATCCTTGGCTTAATGTTTACCAGTGGTTGTGGTTTGATTATGTTTGCTTGTTTACCCAAGAAAGAAAGATATGATGATGGGGAAAATTTACTTTGTAAAGTAGAATTGACCAAATTTAAACAGGGTTTTTAAGTTGTTTGAAACCAACATTAATACCTCTGCTAGAGAAAACACACAAGTTTGTGCAGTTGCACGTTTGACTCTTGAAGCATTCCTAGTGCTCCACAGAGGGGGAAGCTCTGCGATCAGTCTTATCTTCATTATGGGCAGTGCAGTCTCAGTGAAAATCAGATCAGATGAAACAGAAAAAAATAAATAAATAAATATATATATATATATATATATATATATATATATATATATATATATATATATATATATATAATTATTTATTTTTTATTACTCATTTGCTTAGTACATGTTTGAATCCTATTGTGCACCACAATGAAAACCGATTCTATAACTTTTGCAGCTTTTGTATTTGAGATGCAAATATTTTCTACATCCCTAACCTGCAAAAAGTACTGTATGTGCTGGGGCAGCGATAGTGCTTTACTTCTTCTAATAAACCCAATGAATGAATGAATGTAGGCATGCTGGACCTATGAATTGAATTTGTCAGATTTTCCTGATGATTATTCCAACCTTGGTCACCAACACCAAGATTCTTGTGCAGACAGACAGCACAGAGTTCAATTGGAGTGCTCTCTCCAGTAAATATTGACAACACACCATACCAGTCTCATCATGTAACATCCTCACACAATTGTTGTATAATAGTCACTGTCCTGCCAAATCCCCCTATTCTGTGTTTAACCCTTGTGCAACCTTTGAGACATTTTTGTCTTTTTCATTTTCATTTTTTTCGATTATTTTGCCTGTGTTAATGCCAACGGCATACAATTTGCCAGTGGTGTGTATTTTTGGGGTAATTTTGATATTTCAACCTCAGTTCCTATAATACATCTATATTACACTGCGTACACAAAATAGTTGCACTCAGGACCTTAAGGACAAAAATGTCCCCATTAAAATGGCAATATTTGATCCCAGTGCCATTAAAGCATAAAATCATGAACTCTATTATACTATGCTTTCATTCCGGAGCCTGGCTTAAAATATTTTTTTTATTTTTTTTATTTTTTCACCAGATGGTGCCATTTTTCTCATGTTTAGCCTATGGAGCAAATACATGCTTCTTTCCTATTTTCTGTTTGCTGTATTATAGAGCACTGCAGGCCAATTGAATAAATTATGCAACTAAAATTGTGTGGGTGTGTTGGTATGAATGTCAGAGTGTGTTTTGTATGTGTGTATTGAGAAATTTTCGTGTGTGTGTGTGTGGGTAAAAACAACAGTGGCATTATGTAAACAAACTGGCATTTAAAAGGGTTAAAATCCTGAAAATGAATGAATATTTGGTAGTTATGATCAGGACTGATGTTAGTTAAAAAAATTAACTAATTGAAAGTGGAAAATAATATTAATATATAATATTTTTATGGCAGTTCTTTGACGAGGACATGTTTGTCCTCAAAGAACCTCTGAGTAACTTTTTTAAATTGACGCACAAGGGTTAAATTATTACAGTACACATTGCTACAACCCTCTTAAATAATAAAAAAAGCTTTAAATCAAGTGCCAATCTTTAAACCAAGTGTCAACAAGCAAAGTGACTGTCATAATCTTTTATTAAGACAGATACAAATATTGAAAACACAATAAGGTTCTAATCATTAACATTGGTTCATGCATGTTTGGGTTTTTTTAACAGCATTTATTAATCTTGGTTATTGTTAATTTTTCAAAATACTATTCTTCATTGTTTGTTCATGGTAGTTCATAATGCATTAACTAATGTTAATGTATACAACTTCTAATGTATTAGTATACATCATGAAGAAATTAACATTAGCCAAGATTAATAAATGCTATAAAAGAATTGTTCATTGTTAGTTTATGTAAACTACTGGGTTAACTTCTCTTAATGCATACAAGCATATGGTAAAGTGTAACAAAAATATCTCAAAACGCTGATGTCTGTCATATTTTTGGATTCAGTTAGAATCCATTGTGTGCAAATATTTTGCATTCAATTCTAAAATGACAAATAAACTTACTCTTCAAATTCATTTAGTGAGTGCTGTGTGACCCAATCACAAACACAACAGACAACGTATTTACTTCCCCTAAATCACAGAAAGTGACTTCCTTAATGCAAACGAAGATGGCACCCATCTGAACAAAACAGAACCCCTCCCTTCCTTGGCAAGTTTTGCTCTCTACTAAACGTGTTTGAAAGGGTTCTGGGATATATTTCTGTATACTTGGGGTTCTGCAACAATTTAGATTCATTCCACTCAAACAATGTGACTGCATGAGCAATACCCCATTGCTCATGTAGTAAATTACTTCATCAATTAGGTCATAGTTGGCTGTATCTTAATGCTGAAGGAACAGCGATGGGGAGAGAATGTGGAAGCCACAAACTCTACACCTCTAAGATGAACTTTAAAAGGAAATGTGCTTTGAGACCAAAGTCCTTAAATATCACACATGAGAAATCTAGATATCAGACAGTGGTTAAAAAACAGATCGCAAGGAAGTGAAACCAGAGACCCAGTCTAAACTTAGTGATTCACATAAACAGAGCCACGTGTTCTCAACCCCACAGAGAATTGACCGATTTGGTGAGAAACGTATCATAAAAAAAGACACCCACTGTGTTTCTGTTCCTCTGTGGAATAAAATATGATACGCATTTAATGAAAACAAAATTAATGAAGACAAATTTAAAGTCTCAATTTTTTTTTACATTACGTAATGACGTCATTCATTACGCCACGCAAAGCAATATTCTCCAGAGCTGAGCTTCAATAGTTTAACTACTGCTAATTTGCTCAAGAAGTGGATGGTTGGCATACATCAGCTGTCACAGGATCAAAAGTCAATACTATAATTATACTTTAAAAGAAATGTAGAATTCATTCAACAAGCCATTGTTAAGAAACACCAATTAGTGCACACTTGTTGGCAAAATGCACAGAGGATGAAGAATGACAGGAAGAACCCATTTAGTGAATTGAAACCTCATTGTGAAACCAACCACGCATCACTTTGATACTTAACCATAAAAAAACAATCATATGACTGGCACCCACTTCTAAAAATCAAAAACATGTACCTGTTGTCTTATAAAAGAAAAATATAAATTGTGTTTGAGACCTGGTCTGGAAACTTAAGAGGGTTTTTTCACACTCTAGATACAGTATATACTGTACTTTCTAGATTTACAGATCGAAAATTGTTTCCTATAACCAAACTTTCAAGACCTGCATAGAGACCATGGGTTTCTCTAGAGTTGCTAACCTCTTTGACATGATGTGCCCTGTTAAATTTTTCTTGAAAATGACTGAGCTTGTTTACATGGACACTAGAAAGCTGCTTTAGGCTGAAATGCATCGGTCCCGTTTACTTGCTCTGTGTTAGCGTCCTTCTCTTTACTCCTGTATACATGCGGCTCAGACAGTAAGCAGCTTTTTCCACAGCAACTTAATTTCCCTGCGACTCTTGTGTAAATAACAAACATGGGATCTGAGAAAGACTTCGCTATTTTATTCCTGTTGCTTCACTTTATTTTTGTTGCTGTGTTTGTTTCATGAACTTTCTATCGTGACCTGCAGAATTGCGCTAAAATACTTGGATTTACCTCTTACGTCAAACCCCTAATGTACTTGAGCGCATATACGTGGATGTGAGGGACAGTCGATATTTTAAAATGGTGTGTATGAATAGGTATATTTTATAGTGTATGTGTTTTGCCCACTGTAGTACCAGAAATGTTGAATTATTTCAACTGTGTTGACTTGTTGATATGATGTATGGCTCCATCCCATGGCGTTAGTTATCCGGTCTGTTCATGAACATGCACACTCTTCAAAACCCTGTAAGAATGCCGTTAATGTGTTTACATGGCCAAATCAGCCGCGTTCGCCGGGAGAAACATGGGTGTGTTAAACCGCTTTCTCTCAGTCCCTTAAACAGTGTTCTCCTTTACATGACGTTTCAGAACGCCACTTTGGCAAAAACCTGGAATAAATTTTTTTTAAGTGCATGTAAACATGGTAAATGTGCCATATAAACTTTGACAATAAGTTAACACCCCACCAATCTCTTACCCATCTTATTAATAATTTTAGGCTTAGATTTAGTCCTGCAAAGTTTGCACTCAAAGGCATTAAAAACTTGATTCAATTTGCTGTCCCAATAGGTCTATGCTACGCCATTAAAACTGGTCTATGGCATACTAAGAGTAAGTTGAGCAAGTAAATGTGTTTGCATAACTGCTCCACACTATATAGGTCAGGTATGCAATTCTGTCACACCTTTGGCAGATTTGGCAAACCATACAGCTCATAACTAATAAGTAAAGTTGCGTGACCATGAGGTAGGATCACTGCAAGAGATAATTTAGCATGAAGATGACTTCAACATTTCTGAAATGAAAAACTATTGTAAAAAAGATCCATATAACATTCCTTGCTTTTATCTAGTGTGTACAATAGAATACAGGCTTGAAGTGAAGTACGAACCATTCTTTTTTGGGCCTCTCCATATAACAGCATCATCTGGACTATTGAGCAGGAAGCCAATGGACATGACGGCCAAGTTGTCCTCTACATACTAGACAGAAAGAATACATATCAATATTTGGATAGTTGACACATAACATGTCCCTGATGTTTTTATCACCATAGAGAGTTTAGGTTCAAATGTAAATGAATGTAAAAGGGAAAGTGTATTTCAGGTGCTGTGACTGGTCACCATTTCATATAGATATAAATCAAAACCTTTAAACATTTTTAATGACCATTCACTAGTTCATCTTCAATGTTCCTGTGGTGTGACAAATTTCAATTTAACCTCTTAATTGTTATGAGGTCATAGAAGATGCATGCATGATAATTATAATTATCAAATATTTAGCAAAATGCTGTTGAAAAATAAGTTTAGATGGAGAATATCATGTCACACCGTAGGACATTTCAACAACCCATTTAAGATTAAAACACACCCATATAAAAACATCAGTGAGTCATCAGTATACAACCACATCACTAACAGGCCAATCAGATTATATAATGCAAATAGTGCCCGACCAATATATCGGTCGGCCAATATTATCGGCTGATATTAGCCTTTCACTGATATATATGCTTAGTCTTTTTATATTATCCAACACATCCTACCTCTTCTGCCATTACATTCCCTTGGACTGTACATAACTGATTTGTATTTAGATTTGCACTACATATGTGTATGTGTATGTATGTATGTATGTATATATATTCATATATGTGTATATGTATGTATATGTATGTATGTATATATATATATATATATATATATATATATATATATATATGTATGTATATGTATGTATGTATATATATGCATGTGTGTATATATATATATATATATATATATATATATCCTCTACATACTAGACAGAGAGAATACATATCAATATTTGGATAGTTGACACATAACATGTCCCTGATGTTTTTATCACCATAGAGAGTTTAGGTTCAAACTCTCCATTACATTAGTCTCATATATTCATATATATATATATATATATATATATATATATATATATATATATGTATATATATATATATATATAGTGTATTCTATATATACCTTTTTCTTTTCAATATTTATCTATTTTTTTATTCAACTAATTATGTTTTAAAAGTCTTGTTACTGTTTTTTGTATTGTTGTGTACTGGAAGCTCCTGTCACCAAGACAAATTCCTTGTATGTGTAAGCATACTTGGCAATAAAGCTCATTCTGATTCTGATTCTGATATCGGTATCAGAGTATGTTTACCGATATGAAAACTTTTTTTCAGAACATATAATGCAGAAAACAATGCTTTAGAATTGGTGTCATAGCGTAGTTTGTCCAGCAAAGCGCGCTCCGACTCCACTGTTTACAGAGCTGACTCTGAGAGTTCAGCGGTGTCTTCGCTGTAAGTTGCTAACTAGTTTGTGAAATACATACTGGAAAGTTAATAAAAATGACCCCATCATTTTCCCTTTTCAATATAACTAATATAACGTTAACCCTGTCCCTGACAACCATGTCACTCATGTCTATTTGCTATTAGCCAGCTATAGTTTGTAGTAATGTAGCATAATGAAAGGTAAACATCAAAGCATCTTTTTGCAGCTCAGCAGACAATGGTGCGGTGGTGGATTGTGTCTGTTGAGTGTTGATTTCATGCTATGTTATTACCTAGTTGGTGAGACAAAATGCTGGAAAATAAAATAAACAATGTCTGTCTTTTACTCTCCGTGTCTACAAGCTTATAGCTAACTAGCTAATCACGTAGCTACTTTCATTGTTGTCAGCTGAGTGGAAGCTAATGAGTAAACATGTATTCACCAAACTGTTTTGTTCAGGATTCACAGTTTGGTACCCCCTTCAAGCAAACAATTCCAGTCATTGCATTTATAAAATGTAATTTTTAAAAGTCTGGTTTTCCATTGTTGACAGTTTCCCCTGAACTTGCATAGCAGAATACGGTGTAACACCGCTGCCGCTGTTTTTCTTGACTCGGCAGTATTAATATAGTCAGCATTTGACTGATCCTAAACAGTACTGATGTTTATTTAGCTATTTGTTTTATTTTTATTTATTCTTTATTTTAATGGTCAGCATTTGACTGATACTAAACAGTACTGATGTTTGTTAAGCTATTTATTGTATTTTTATTTATTCTTTATTTTAATGGTCAGCATTTGACTGATACTAAACAGTACTGATGTTTATATAGCTATTTATTGTATTTTTATTTATTCTCAATTTTAATGGTCAGCATTTGACTGATCCTAAACAGTACTGATGTTTATTTAGCTATTTATTGTATTTTTATTTATTCTTTATTATCTCAGTGTTCATTTCTAGAATTTGTTGACAATGTATAATAATAATGTCAAATATTCTTTGATAAAAATATTTAAGAAAGCAGCTTTCTGAGTACCTTTGCATAGTCATATCGGTGCAAAATCCACATAGAAAAGGTCTGTTTTCATTCCAGCTCAAAAATGAACGATACCGGCCACTATATTGGTAATCGGTGAATTTTCCCTCTCTAAAATCGGTATCGGTCTCAAAAATCCCATATCGGTCGGGCTCTAAATGCAAACTGGTCTGATAACATGTCTAAGTTAAAAGAGTTCAAAATCTAAAGACTACAGACATTTTAAAGGATCTTACCACTGGGGACCAACCAGAGCCACTCTGATGAACCTGTAGAGATAACAAGGATAGGACTAAGATCACCTGTCCAAAACTTTCATTTTAGCAGAGATTCTGACACAAACATGTTGCATTTGCTGTACGTGTGTTTGAAGCCTACAGTATGGTGACATACCTGCTCTCCCTCCAGCCCCATTATTTTTGGTATTGATGGCCCACAAATGTCTACATCTAGCAGTGCTACCTAAAACAGGAAGAAAAAAAAATTATGAGTACATAAATTGCCATAATATTGTTCAGTAAAGACACTTTTACATAGTGTGCCTTTTCCCTACTCAATATAATGTCACTGACTTACTGTGGTCCTCTGCAATACACTGAAGTTACCACAAGATGTCAGTGTGGCACAGATCACACCTTGGTGAGACAGCAGTTGTCTGACATGCTCTGACTCAGTTATTATGCAAGATAGCTGCACCATCATTCAAATCCTACATCTATATGCACAGACCAAAACCATCTCCAATACAAGCTTTGGCTATTTTAAACTTGTTTGTGAATTTCACTTCTATCCTGCTATGAAAGGGAAACATAACACTTTCCATTGCCCGCATGATTTGAATGAGAGCTCCAGTGATTTGGTCTCTTACATCTTAGTGTAAAGTACAGTGAATATATTATACCAGCCCTGAATCATGTTTATATTTGAACTCTATGCCAGATGTCAAGCAGAGCTCGGAGATAAGAACAGATGCACAATGTGTGTCTGAGTGTGTCAGCGTGACCCATAACACATTCAGTGCACTTTGAGAACTGCCAAAACTAAAGAATAGACAAGAGAATTAAATTCATTTGAATTTCAAACTCAAATATAAACCTAATTAAAAAGTATCATACTGCAAACATTATCCCAATAATATGAGTTAGCCGATAAGCCAGATCAAATTCAATACTAAGAAAACACTAACAAATAGTAACTTTTAAAAGAGGTTTGTAGGGTGGTAATTATCACCCATTATTACATGGCTCTCTGGAATACTCGATTGGGATTAGTCAATGGCACCATCCAGTGGTCAGATATTGCTCTGTAACAACCGCACATCCGGGGATTAAGATGTACAGTATCTGGATTTTGCGAGCAAGTAAAAGCAGCAAAAGAGCACAGAACTCCACAAAATATTCCAAAGGAACAAAGCAGATTCCCTAATCCTCTCTTTCATTCTCCCCTTCACTCTCTCAGGAAATGGCCTCTTGGCGAGCAAGGTTGCAGGGAGGGTAAGACTGATGCAGTAGAAGTCAGGGATTCTCCCCCAGAGCTACAGGGGAAGTCACACCACTTCCTCTCAGAGTCTGTATACTTTTCTTCTGGCAACCGCTGTTCTTTCCAGTACTTCCCTTTTTCCTGGTTTAAAAACACAAACGTACGTGCCTTATTTGGCATTCCTAAATGTCTGAAAACCCTTTGGGCTAATCAAATGAGCAGATGTAGGAGTAGAGAGGCACGTTTTAAACTTCCAAAAATGCAAAGATTCCATGGACCACTTGAGGGACTATAGAGCAGCCACAAACGGGCCTGCTATGTTTAAGATTGGATATACTGTAAGCTTGGTTTCTTTACAATAGTCTATATGCTCCTTTAGGTCTAAAAGAGCAAAGAAAGGCAGTAAGGCTGTTAAAAAAGTTAGGCAGCAACATTACTCTGCCTTTTAGGATACCTCATTCTTGCCAAATTCTAAGGCAGCATCACATGTATGCTTCGTAGAGTAGGCAATTCCAGAATACACTGTGCTGAGCACAAAAAAATAACCAAGACGTGTTGACTGAACTGATTTGAAATATATTTTTCATTCAACAATGAAAAGTGTAGACAAAAAAGGTTCAGCCTAATTAAAAATGTACTATATTTGGCTTATATCGGGTCTGTTCCAAAACTTAGTGAGCTACCTTTCTGTCTCCTGCCTACATAGGCAGCTGTCTTCTTTGGCAGCATCCTTACTGAAATTATGCCTCATAAGAGACCGATTTGGAAAGCTCTAAATAGGAGGCAACTCCTTGCGTTATTCAAATAGCTCTCCTCACACCCAGCGCACAGGAGACTCGACTCACAACTTATTTCAAACCAGGTGACGCGAGAGGAAAGACGCGATACTCTAAGGAGCATAAATACGCATAGCACACACATTTTGGATAAAATAGTATGTTTTTTATGATATTACACTATTTTTTAATAAATAATAATAATAAATAATCTTTGATCCCTCCCTCACTTTTGAAGCTCATATTAAATCTGTATCTAAAATAGCCTTCTTTCACCTTCGCTGCATTGCTCGCCTTCTACCCTTTATCAGTCTCAAAGACGCCGAAACACTGGTTCATGCATTTATATCCTCACGTCTTGACTATTGCAATGCCCTCTTCTTTGGTTTACCTGCTAACTTTATTGCTTGGTTGCAATATATTCAAAATTCTGCTGCTAGAATTCTTACACACACCAAACGCTCAGCTCATATTACTCCAATCCTGTTTGAACTCCACTGGTTACCAGTTTTGTTTCATATCAAATATAAAATAATCCTGCTTACATTTAAATCACTTCATGGTCTGGCACCTCACTATCTTAGTGAATTGCTTCTCCCCTACAACCCGATCCGCTCACTTAGGTCTTCTTGGTCTGGACTCCTTTCTGTCCCTAGATCTCGCCTCTCTACTACGGGTGGCAGGTCATTCTGCGTAGTAGCACCCAATATATGGAATTCACTCCCCCTGACTCTTCGCAGAATTCCTTCTATCTCTGAGTTTAAATCTCAACTTAAAACTTTCATGTTTTCTCAGTGTTATTTATCTTAATGTGTTATGTATTCACGCTCAATGATTGTGCTATCTGAACTGTGTTTCTGTGACTGTTATTCTATATTACTGTGTTACTATTGTAAAGTGTCCTTGAGTTCTGGAAAGGCACTATATAAATGAAACTTATTATTATTATTATTATTATTAAAATTTGGCCAAAATGAGATATCTTAATAGGCAACATAATTAAGATATCTACCTTTTGGAACAGCTTTTGTGTCGGGAGCACATTTATAATGTCATAAAATGCTGCCTCTGAAGGAAGCTCACTAGGTTTTGGAACAGACCCATAGATTCATAACATGCTAACATCAAACCCTACTAAAATCATTCTGTCATTCTGTGGGCTTTGTTTGGCGTTCATTGTTGCTGCCTATGAAGAGTGCTCCAAATCAGTCACATATGAGAAAGCAGTAGTTAGCAACGCAGCTCACTTGTTTTGAAATTAAGCTTATGAGGGTTGAACATTTCATCTACTGTATATGACAATCCTCTCCATTCACTTTCAAGTAACAAGAGTACAACTACATTATCAAACTAACTATTGTTGTTAAAGATCTGGGCTAGCAAGCCAAAAGTAGGTTAAACGGTAGGTTAAAACCAGAGAACGGGAGATTTCTAGAGCTGTTGTGTTCTTGAGCAAGGCACTTAACCCTAGTTGCAAAAATGTACTGTAAGTGGCTTTGGATAAGAAAATGTCTTTTAAACAAATTAAAAGAACTGGGACTTTAAAACTGTTATGCTGCAGACATTTATTTTCAACCATCCAAACAACTGGCTGCTATATTCATCAAAATTCTGCCAGACACACACAGTTCATAAACCACCAGCATTTCCTCAAAAAGCAGCTTGGGAGACATGCAAAACAGAACAAAAACTTTAAGATGTGGAAAGGAAAGAAAAATCTCACATTTGATGTATATTTTGTGGTCACATGTTTTATCTTCCATACCTTAAAATGTACTTGCCTATCTTATGATCGCTTACATCAAACTTTGTAGTGACAGACCAGTATACACGTTTTTTATTTTTTTAAATATATGAGATTTTTAGTCAACTTTGATGCTGCTGTGCATTCAACGTGATTTTGTGGTAAAATACTGCATCATATCCAAGCTTTATATGCAGAGACAAACTAAGTGTTAACCATTTGTTCTTCCATATACTGTTATCACACGCTGGACGGACGTCTTTGACAGTTGCGTGGAATCTTGTGAGTTTTTTCTTTCAGCATCTCGCGCAGGACCACAAAATTTTTAGACACCAAGTTAAAAAAGAAGTTACATTTTTATAAATGCGTCTCAAAACACCTGAGTTATGTTTCATTTGTTGTGCTGCGTTTTGAAGAATTTCATGTTGCAAAGAGGACTTCATGTGACTTACACCATTAAATATGATTCCACCTAACACTAACCCCTAACTCTAACCCTAACTCCACAACACAGAGTTCCAGCACTTGAAACTTTTTGTCCGGTGTGCATATTTACGTATAATTATTAGACAAGTTCAATGCCATTTGATTTTAAACTATTTAAAAATCAAAGCACCCCGAAGAGGTTTAGCTGCCTCATGGAAATGTGAAGCTGAGCACATATACAGTGTACAGTTTGATTTTTTTAATTTTATTTTAATGTGCGATTTTATCATTTGAATATCTATGTATTGTGCTATTTACGTCATAGCTCATTGTGCACTTTATTTGCTGCAATTTTGAGTAGTGTTTGAGGAAATTTCATTGCAATAAATTTTCTTTATTCTCGTGTCCAACGAAAAACCGATTAACCGTTCATGGAACCTCGCGGTTACCCAAATGTTAAAACCGGTAACTGTGCACATACCTAGTCATAACTGTCTCTTCCGGTGTTATGACTGACTCTTCTCTGCTGATGTATGCAAGGCCGCACTGCAGCTTAGCCAGTTTGAGTCAGTTTTAACCCTCCCCATTCAAGACTCTTGTAAACAAACCTGGCGTCAAAGCAGCTAATGCAGAGATGAAGAGCTATATTTTCTGCTGTTCCCTTCCACAAACTACTTTGGTTACAGGGCCGCTGGCTTGGATTTACATTTTGAAGGAGGAATAACAGTAAATTTGCAGTCATGTTCAAGACATTTCATGCCTGAATGCTTCCAGAGGTGATCACTACTGCATACAATGCTAGTCGGATGTATCTGAAGTTTGTTCATATTTTCATTGCAGATATCTTGGGATGTTCTCTTGACATGTAATGGAAAAAAGATAGAACGAAGAAAGTATTTCCCTTTGGATGAACCCTGTCCTCCGCATCCTCCTTACACAGAGGATAAAAACCATGTGCCAATCTAGTCAATGAAACTCCCTATGACTCTCCATGCATGTGTGTTGGAGTGGATGAGGCAGATAAGAGCGAATGTCTTAGCAGCTGAAGGTTGCACTGAAGGGGCCTCTCAAAGCTCTACTCACTTATTCAGTTTTCATCAACAGGAAACGTGAACAAAACCCAAGGCATACAACAGGATGTTCCCCCTAGAGCTCATGTTGCTTGTTAACAGCCCTTCCGGAATAAGAGGTGTCCAAGCTTTCAACACAGCAGACAAACGGGAGTTATCAGCAGGAGTGTGATGTTTGGACGTTATCTATCACACTAACACACACCACTGAGGCTTCAACTGTCAACAGTGTGAGACAGTGTGCACGCACAGGGTCCAACTCTCAATTGGGATGAGCACAAGTGTCTTATTTAAACCAGAGAAAAATCCTTGATTTTATTTTGCAGGCACAAATGTCCGATTACCAGTGTTGGGGAGTAACTAAATCTAAAAGTACAGCTGCTACTAACTTAACTACACTGTGACAGTTGCTCAGCTGTTTTTAAACTGTAGCTTTTCTAGTAACAAGCTATTTTTTTCCAACAAGTTCCAGTCCAGAGTGAGAAAATGCTACATTACTGTTTTCGTCACGTTGTATTGCCCACAAAGCTTTACAGCCGAGCAAGCTTAAGTAATAATCAACCACTTTATTATGTCTTTCTTTCTCTCAAATAGTGCTGGGAAGTCTGATTTATTTTTGTAAGTCAGTTTGATCTGACAGTTCATTTAAATGAATTGGTTAAAAAACAATTAACAGATTCATTTGAAGTATCACAGTTTTGTTTCTGCAACTCACTGCATGACATTTTACATCTTTTTGCAGCAAAAATACATATTTAAATAGTGCTGTTTAACAATATGTTTAATTTAATTTATATGCCGTTTATATCTCATCTGGATATTGTTTAGTTGTACTAATAGTGTAAACTTAGGTTTGATGCTTTCACCCTAAATATTTATCCTTTTAACTGAATCATACTATGTGAAAATTAAATATCTAAAGGATTTTGCCCTCTTATACAGTTTCAATGTAGCTAGCTGTGTTTTGTTAGTAGCTTATAGCGTAGCCAACTACTTTTTAAATAGGGTAGCTTGGCTGTTGTTTAACTTACTTTAAATGAGCGTGTAGCTAGACAAACTAAAGGTTTAAGATCCTCTAGCTTTCCCAACACGGCACATTCCTATGTACGCCATATGGTTACTAACCACTGAGAAATAATAACAGTCTCTGAGGAAAAAAAAAGAAAAAAAAAATCAATGAAGAGAAAAATACCAATACAACTGCACACAACAGCCATCAAATGAGGGATAGAGAAAGAGGGATATGAGAAAAGAAAAAAGCATGACCTATACTTTTAAAGACCTATTAGAGATTGCCACACACTGAAAGCTGAGAGCATAGAACTCTATTCCTTACGGCTTTATAGAAGTCAGTCGACAATAGCGCGTTTCACATTGTGGAAGTCCCCAAGCTAAGATATTTAATTTGTTTGAGGGTTTGAAGATTACTTCAGTCAGTAAGCTGCCAAAGGCTACACAGAGACTGCGGTCTGCACACTGACAGTACTACTGTGGCCACAGTGTGTTGAGACGAGATCAATACATCTCTCCCCAGTGCACTGGATCAGAAAGAGTCGCAGTCAGAGCCGTGCTCTTCTCAATAAACCCGGTAAATCTGGCCGCTTCTGCTACATTGCCCTACACTTTCCAATACACTAAAAATAGCCAGCTATTTCAGATGGAGAAATATAATAAGTAGTTGGCTCCGATGCTGAGATACAAACAAAAGATTTGCCCCCGTTAGCTGCTCTGTCAGTGATTTAGCCAATTTCAAGGTTGTGGCTGGTTGAGTTTCCTATTTTGATTAAAACAATGGTTTCGTAGCCAAAGGTGTCACACTTAAAATGTCTGATATGATTTCGGAAATGTAGTGAAAGATTTTGGAAAAGTGATTTCACAGTGCTCTGAGGCAAAAATTATTTGAACTAATCCAGTGGAACAAGAGGCTACAATGCAATTAAAATGAAGCTCTTTGTATTAAATACATTTATTTGCAATACATTTTAGCAGTCAAACCTGTAGCCCATCTAAAACAATTAACATTTCTGACAATGTGCAAAAATGCCTTTTAAACAGGGTTCCAATGTATTTCCATGACATCTCCATTGCTTTCTAGTCATTTGTACTTGAATAAATATGGTGGAGCAGTAAAAAAAAAAAAAAAAAAAAGTAACACAAGTAAAATGACCTTGGTATTATAGGGACATTTAGGGATTATTAACTTTTAAATGTATTTCTACCATGAAATAAGCATTGTATTCACTAAACATTTTCTTGGTATCTTTAGAGCTCACTTGACTTCATTCTAAATCATTAAACATGTTGTTACGGTGCCTTGAAAGTTGGTCTCAAACCAGTTTCTTTACTGGTAATGAGGTGCATTCATACAAAAACATTTACTGTATGGGAATAGTTCACCCAAAAAATAAAAACTGTCTCATCATTTACTCACCCTCATGCCATCCCAGATGTGTATGACATTCTTTCTTCTGCAGAACACAAATGAAGGTTTTTAGAAGAATATCTCAGCTCTGTAGGTACATACAATGAAAGTGAACAGTGACCAGAACTCATAAGGTTTATGTCCCTTTTGGACCTTCAAAGTTCTGGACACCATTCACTTTTAGTGTGAGGACTAACAGAGCTGAAATATTCTTCTAAAAATCATAATTTGTGTCCTGCAGAAGAAAGAATCAGGGATGGTATGAGGTTTGAGTAAATTATGAGAGAAATTTCATTTTTGGGTAAACTATTTCTTTGAGGCTCTTGTTGACTGGTGAGTGAGGCTACAAGCTGCCTTTAGTTTTATACACAGCCAATGATCTGGCTACTGCTTCAATATTTTTGGTTTCAAAATGTTTAAAGCTCACACAATTAAAAAAAATGTTCCCCGACTGATAACGATCCTGATAATTTAAACTTTTTAACAGGAGCTCTGTCATAACTGGTAATATAATTTTTTTTATATTCATTTTTAATAGGCCTTAAAAACTAATTTTTACAAGGCTTACACAAAATATTCTCTATATTAGGATACACCTATAACGAATGAGGCTTAGTGTTAAACTGAAGTCTTACTGATAACCCATACTGTAGGTGTAAATAAACTTAAAGTGACAGTTTTAGTTATTTATTAATTGTCGTAATTTCATTTAATAATTATTATTCATTATGTTATAATATTTTCTTCAACAATGCATCATATTATAGTATCTAAATATTTTATTTAAACTACAATCCCTGCCTTATAATGTTGTTGAATGTTTGTAATATAGCAAAGTCCCTATTAAGGAAAGTCGGTCCACTCGGTGGCCATCTTTAGAACGCTCCCGGGCAACTATTTTCAACGGATACAAGTGGCATGTAAGTACACCTATCTGCTTGAATGAGGAAAGACTGAAATCTCCAAAATAGCTGGTCAAAATTACAAACAAAGAACATATTTCAAATCAGCAGTAAAATCTGACAACAATGGCATCATAAAATGTGCTTCTTTAGCTTAGATCACGCTAAAAAACGCTATTTTTAGGCAGGTTCATCTAATGTGCATGTTCTTGAATTAACTGACAGGCAATGTCTGTATCTGAAAGGTGATTGGCTCTTTTCCCTGTAAGGCAGGATTTCCTTTTCTACATTCACCATATTGAGTGTTCCAATTTCTCCCATTCATGTTTAATTTCTCTGTCTCAGGCTACATAGTCCCTGATGTTAGTACCGCTTTCACTTGTTCCTGCTGGAGCTTTAATGAGGACAACAACACATGCCCTGCGTCTGAAATCGCGAACTATCAAAATATGTACTGTATTTGATGAAGGATGCACTTCTCTTCTAAAAAAAAAACACTTATAAAACAATACGCTCTTTAGGTATGCATGCAAGTAGTACGAATAGATTCTGGAAATACTTCATCCGGGGACACGGAACTTGACCTGTGACCTGAATATAAGATGTACTAACAACAACCGTGAAAATATTTTACTCTGGTTTTGTTAAACAAGCCCTATTTAAGCACAAGAAACAACTTTCATGGTATATATAGCATTTACAGTTGAAAAGAGCCGTCCGACTCGCAGTCACCGCTGCTCTTTTGAAACCAACGTTTTGAACATGATGTCTCCTCAGCAACCGAGGGATTATGGGAACGGAAAGTGTCCAATCGATCCACATTTCAGAATCTCCCTGGAAATAGTAAGTTATCCAGGTATTTCTCACTTACTGTTTTATGAATACTGAGGATTCGGAAATACTACTTTATTGGCATACTGTTTTTGGCATCCTAGTATGGAAGAATGGATATTCGGATACAGTGATGCTCTCCTGTGAGGGAAGAGATAACATCTAAACAGGTGCTACTGTAAATGCAGTTTATTTGGGAGTTAATTAATAAGATCTTTGAATTATATTCTATCTTGTAACAAGCGTTATTATAATAATGATACTTATGTCCGGCGGAGACTGAGAGGCAGACAGCGTGGACAAAAATAAAGACCGTTTTACACGCCGCTTTCCCTTTGCTGCATAAGAAACAACACATATACAAGCTTTTCATATTCGCCATACCTCGTACAACAGTGCATTGTTTTTAACCGCAGAAAAAAGTTTGCTGGCTTACAACATACGGCCAATGTTCCCCACACACCCACGATGACAGTAAAGCTGAAGTCTTAAAGAAGCCACGTTGGTGATCGGTTTATGTGATTGGCCAAATTATGATACCACTGAACGTGTCTTAGAAAGTGAATATTGGTTGATCTTACATCATCAACAAAACAAAGAAAAGTCAAGCGGATCCTTAAGTCAATGATTAATATTAAACAACTGAAACACTTTAAACCTCCACTTTAATTTGATTCGATTCCTGTTTATAATCTTGGGCGGTGCCAGGCATTGTGTGGGAATGCTTTCCTCTTACGCAAACTTCCCCGAAACTATGGATGAACCAACCAACTACCCATAACAAAACGTCAACAAACTCATCTGCTAGGAGACGGTATAAGCAAAGAAAACCAGATTTCACAGATCAGGCCTTACTGAATCATACTTTGGCCTAACATTGTTAGTGGTAACAATTAATTGTTTTTAACACAAATTTGTGAGCCAAAGTAAAAAAACTGCCAGTCAAAGCAGACTTTTCTGAATAAACTGATGAAAAAATATGAACAAGAGCCTAAATCATGCCCAAAACTAATGATGTCTCGTTGAACTCAGTGTTCATGGGTAGGGCTGGGCAATATATATTAAATATTAATATATTTATTTTGTTGGTGAAATTTAAAGGTGCACTCAGTAATTTTTTCCCCATTAAAAAAGATTTACTCCAAAAGAATTGAATTGTAATTTTGAAACATATGTATAAAATCATGATCACTCACATGAGATGAGGACTCTAGTCATATCAGTAACCTTATAAAAGCTGTTTTATTGTGCATGGGACAGGGGCACCCTCATAGGGGCTACCATTTTAGAATCACATGATCAGCTGAATACTGCTCGCTCAATCTCAGTAACTGTCTTGTTATTGGACACTTTCACTCTTGTATTAACTGAATCATGGCTGATTGTGAATAGTGAATTTCTACAATGGCATCTTTAACTGAAAACTATTGATTTTGAATGATGCTGCATCCACACCACTAGGCGTCACTGTAAGTCCACGATGACAAACAAAAAAGTTACTGAGCACACATTTAAAGCGACATTGTGACTATTGAAGTGATTTTTATGTGCTTTTTATTGGGCCAGTAAGTTTCCTGAAGACAAGAGGCAAGTTTCACATTCCTCCTTGTCTCGTGATTCACGAGTTAAGAGAGCATTATTAGGGATTCAATCCTGAAGGGCTGAAACCCTATTGTATTTGTCAGGATTTTTTTTAGGGGTCCAAGCACCAAAGGTGCTGGAACCCTATTGTATTTGTTCCGATTTTCTTATTTTTTTCCTTCCCTAAAAGTGTCTGGGCATCAGAGACCATAAGTCGTGGAGACAACAAACTTGGCAGGATGATCCCAAATCCCCCACCACTACTCAGGTGGCACTATAATAAACACATTTATGTTTTGATTCATATCTATGCAACTGTAAGGGCTAGAATCAAAATTATTTTTTTCCTCTGATTCCTTGAGTCTATAATAATATTATATCTATAATTTTTTCCGCCATTTTGAATTTTTGGAAAAACCTACTTTTTCGAACTCCTAGACCGTTTGTCCGATCAGCACGCAATTTGGTATACATCATCTACAGACCCCCTTGACAAAAAGTTCTCAAAAGAATTTAGATATGTCAAATCATTCCAAAGATATCAACGATAAAATTCCTTCGGTTTAACGCAATTTGAGTAATTGATCAATATCTACTCAATGCAAACTCCAAATGTAACCAAACTCGGTACACATAGTCAACAGGACGTTTAGAAGATGTCAGCAAAGTTTTGTACAATTCCACCACTAGGGATTTACTACAACTAAAAAAATTTCATAACTTTACAGTCGTTTCAGCGACAAAGTTCAAATTAAATATGCATATCTTTGGTTCAAATGCTAACATATTCTTAAAATCGATTAGACAAATTAACAAAAATGGCTGCCAACAACCAATCAAATTTCAGCACCTTATAACTCGAGGGTTATGGAACTTACTATACACAAGCAGGGTGTCAAGCCGCATATCAAATTTTGTGACAAACAGCCACACAGTGGCGGTATAATTAGCTAATTCGCATTTTTGCTCATAACTCCGGAACCTTATACGCTACAATTTTTTTGAAAAACCTACTTTTTCAAACTCGTCCAAGGCTGTTTTTTCAATTCGCACAAAAATAGCTATACATCATCTACATACCCTCCAGAAGAATTTTGGTATTTCAAATTGTTCTGAAGATATAATCAAATACGTTTTGGGCTGTGGCCCATAATAACTAATTGCCATGTATCTTGTGAGCACAATTTTCAAACATAGCAAAAATTTAAAAAAAAACATGGAAAAAGGAACATTCTGAGGCCACATGCAAAATTACATCAATTTGGCAGAGCTAAAATGAAGAAATAGCTATTTATACAACTACATTTAGAAATATGGAGATAAACAGGCTGTTTTAATGTTTGTCCACCTGAGGGAGTCACACAACAAGAAATGTCTTCAAAGAATACTAAACAAATACATGAAAACAAAGGCTGAGGGACAGATTTAAACCCTATTTGGACAGGATTAATTTTATGTGTATGTGGGGGAATTTAACGATTACCAGAGCTTCAGTCATTTTAATTCCTTGTCATGCTAGTAATTTTATTCAGACTTTTTACGGTGTGCACATTCCCGCACTGGTAATATTTAATCTGTAATAATATGCCTTGGTGATATTAATAGCCTGCGAATTGACATGTTGGTAAAAAAAAGCCTGTAAATCAGCACTTTCCAGTGATGTTGGTTAACAAGATGGCAGAAAATGTAAGACACTGCTGAGTTCACTCCACGAACCTACATAAGATTCCAAGTTGGGCTCTCTGCTTCATTATTCAAAACTGTTTGCATCCATATGACCAAAGTTCATAGTTGTTGCTTCATCCCGAATACAATTGAATTTAGTAATATTGCGATTGTAGACTGTGTGTATTAACCACACGGCATTTGGCTCCAAGTGAAACTACCATCGCAAAATTCATTCACAAACTCACGCACATAAGCATAGTAACGAGAGAGTTTATTCGTAAATGTCAACAAACAGCATGAAAGATGAGCTCGTGCCCTTTATTGCACAACAGGGTAAAGCTGAAAATAATAATGAGACAGCGGTTCGGGAGCAGCGGGTGATGTTTTTAGTTTCAAATAATTTTTTTTCTGCTACTTCCCAATGTCTTTCACTCCTCTTGCACTCTCTATTTCATTGGCTGTTGTTTACTTCCGATCTCTCACTTGTCGGCATGAGTGCGCACACCTGACATCTCGTTAGACAAATTTCAAGCAGGTGATACTTATACTAGCAGAGTAAACAGATGGACCAGCGCATACGAGATGCTTGATAGCAGGGTTGCTGCAGAGTTTTTAAAATCAAATTTAAGACTTTTTAAGACCTTTTTCAAGACCTGAACAAATAAAATGGATACTGTTTCCCCATCCCCAAAAAAAACAAAAAAAACATACAATCTCAAAATAAATTATGTATCACAGACTCTTACTTAAACAGACAGGGACACACATTCAACATGGTTTTAACATTGCTTATCAGTAAAACAGGGTAGGCTGAATGCAAGTTTAAAATACTCAAGACATAATATCCAAATTTATATCACATTAAAATTGGTTTATGTACCATTATATAAATTAATACAAATTAGTGGTTGACAAATATTGGATTTTGCTGATACGATAATGTGTTGAAAAAAAAAAGCAATTAATCTGCAAATAGTTTTTTAAATGACTAGCCTACATTAAATGTCCTTCGTCTTTCATTCCTGTGATGGGGAGGGCCAGACAGAGGCTAAAATAGTCAAAACTGAATTAAATTCCAGATGCAATTTATGGTGCAACCAAAATACCAATAACTAGGGATAAGAAAAAGAAAAAAAGATTTGATTTATAGTGCATAATTTTTAACTTTAAAGGCTGAAATATACAGAGGACTCTTATTTTGAAATTTTTGCGCTTCGCTGCATCCAGCTGCTCATTCAAACAGATAAGGGAAATAAAATGTGCACTCCTACGATAATCTACAACGTATTAAAATATAAACAATTAAAAGTAAACATTATATTTCATCAACACGATATTATCATCATCAACATTTGATCATTAGTGAATGCTTGTCATAAATTTCCGATAAGTCCTAATAATTGCGGACTGCTCTGCAACAGCAGGAAACACTCACAAGCACCCGCATGCTTGGACAAAAATACAACAGTGCCATGTTTTCACTCTGAAGGATGAAGCGCATGCATTTATTTAATTAAATCATAATCTTTTGAAGTTTGATAATCACATTAGGTCATATCAAGATTCCTGTCTTTCAGCCCCCAAATTAAAGACCTCTTTAAATGATAATTAAGACTTTTAATTGTATCATTTAAGATATTTAAGAGCTTTTCTGACCTTTAAGTTGGGGAAACTGAATTTAAGACTTAAGTATTTGCAGGAACCATGGATAGATATTTTTCAAATACTGATCCTGCTATTTGTGCCGCTTTACCATCATCTGTGGTGAAGATAGAAGTTGCCCTGATAGCACACGTACACCACCCAGACATCTATTTGATATGTGCGTTTACATCTGGAAGACATATTTTTTTAGGTTGTTTGTCATCTGCAATATGTCTATAAGACATATGTCAATCAGTGCATCTCGGATGTCAATAAGATATTCAGCAGATGTCTTTGAGACATTATGATTTAGAATGTTTGTAAATCTGATATTTTTAAGATGTTTAGCAGTTGTTAATTAGATTGTGATGCTTTCCAGATGAAAATATTTAAAACAGACATCTCTGAGATGTACATGTGCAATCTGGGTGACATCTGCACTCTCACAGAAGCAGATATCTCATGGACCAGCAATCTCTAGTTATAGTTAAAAAGGCAGATAGATTTATTCTGATGAATAATGTAATACTATTAAATTAAAATCATTAACAATGCTTTAAACATAAAAAAAATAATTTAATATTATCAGGTGAATTATTTAACTTAACAGTATTGTGTTTTGATAGAGAACTAATGTTTATTTTCTATCATTTATTTTATTGTGCTTTAAACAGGTCAGTGTAACAAAACATAACGACCAGACTTTCATTCTGATAACGGTTACATCATGACAACCAAAAAAACTACAATTCCTGCATTCATCTCCAAAACATCAAATTCTGTGACAATACCAGTCCGTTATCATGACATAAAGGGAGCTTTGTACAACAGTACTTGTCTATTGTTAACCAGTTGTTAATTTTTGCATTTCATGATTATTCATATGCACCAATCAAATGCATCAAACTGTCCATTTGAATCAGTTCAAAACACTGATTCACTTAAGCCATCACTAAGAAATGTTCAGAGAAATTTTAATTTTAAATGCTTTTTTTAAATGTTTAAAACTTTTAATATACTAATATATATATATATATATATATATATATATATATTATATATATATTGTTACATTGTGCATATAAAAAGTATTAAATATTACTCTGCCTTGTGTTAATTTAACCAAAATAAAAAAAGAAACAAAAAAACATGGAAAAAATGCCTTTATTATTTTTAACAATAGTTTTAGTACTGAATATTTGATGATAGTAACTCTGACTGATAAACAATTCACCCTTTTATGCCAATTTCAGAGCTAATGCATAAATATGGTTTATCGCCAAATCATGGGTAGTGTGTAGATTACTTTGACAAAAGTTCAGGAGACACACTATTGTTAATTTCAACTGTATATCAATGCCAGCATAATGCAGAAATACTTAATTTGATGATGAATTTTGGATATTAAGATTTTCTTGAGAACATGTGAAATACTGTAAACCACGGGTCAGCAACCTTTTTGACAAGGAGTGCCATTTTTTATTTTCTTGGTCAATGGCTGTGTGTGACGAGACTCGCGCTGCACATGTAAGCCATTTGTGCATCACAAGCCGATCAACTATTTAGCTCTTTTCTGTGAATCGCACCTGCAAAATCCTAAAACTTTTTTTTCCAGGTTTAAATTTATATTTTGAATAGACTCCGATTTTTGAACCCCACGATGTGGGTTTATGTTTTCTCTTTTAATCGTTTAATGTAATTTTGAGTGTGACTATGGTTTAAGGACGGTGTACCTGTATGCTGGGTTGGAAATCTTAAGGATTAATAGTAGTGTTTTCCTTATTACATGACATGTTGTTCTTAAAACAAAAAGAAACAAATGAAACACGGAATGTAGGCTGTCATCAGCATAGCCCGACCGAAACAAAGCGGGCACGTTTACTCGTGTGATTAACCGAAAGTGAAGCGCTGCCAGCTTGTGATGCATGAATGGCTTGCATATGGGTGTACTGCAGTCTCGTCAAATTTTTTATTTTAGTATCGGAATTTATATAAATAAAATAGTCTAGCTCTCTTGCCGTTGCTGGCGTGCCAGTGATTACCCCTCCGCGTAACAATGCTGGCATGCGTGCCATAGGATGCCGACCCCTGCTGTAAACAATTACATTACAGTTAATATTATAAAACTACAAATAATATACTACTAATAAACTACTAATCAAATAAAACTATTAAAATAATCATTAAAATTATCATTATTATAATCATAATTTAATTTATTATTAAATTCTTTGTGATTTTAAATTGTGACCTAGGCTAATGTTTTGACAAATTCTAAAATAGTTGCTTTATTCTAATCTTTGACGTCTGATTCTTAAGATCCTCATAAAAGTACAGAAGTACAGCATTCTTCAGGCTTACCTCTTTGGAGTCATCACTAGCTAATGCATGTGATAAATGTGCACTGAATGTGCTCTTCCCAACACCCCCTTTGCCAGACAGAACTAGAATCTTGTGCTTCACAGAGGTCATCTTCTGCCTGATTTCCTCAATGGCTGCAGTGGGAAAAAGGAGGTTACAGCCTTAAGATTTACCCTGAAACAACAAGCTACATAAAATCAAAAGCATGTTGGTTTTGTGCATTATCACCTGTAAGCATCTCTTTACAACATATTGGACAGGTTACCCATGACTTATTCAAGAGTGGTTTACTGGACCTTCACTGGTTTATATAGGCCTAAAAATATAAATGGGCGTATCTCGTGTACATACCTCATTGCCACTACTTTTATACAATGCCTGTCCTGATCATAACAAGCAATAAAACTTTTGTCTTTTGATAATATAACTAACAAGGAACATTAAAGATGTGTCCATATCAAGTTTGTTGTCAAAAATTGTGCCTCTTTGCTCTTGTCTTTTAAAGTGTTTCAAAGAGCATTTTTTGCTGCATTACAGCATTATAAATCCTCTTAAATGTTATAGCTAATGAGAAGAAAACTACTTAAATATTATTATATCAGATCATTAATACAAATAACAACATGATAGGTTCCAAACAGTTTATGCAATTAAAAGCACATCATAAAGCAGATATACAGTGGCCCCCAAAAGTATTTGGACACTTAAGGGAGTTCAAGGCCAAAGGGTTCAATACAAGTTAAGCTCAATCGACAGAATTTGTGGCATAATGTTGATTACCACACAAATTTATTTAGACTCGTTCTTCCTTTTCTTTAAAAAAAAAAAAAGCACAAATCTGGGTTACAGTGAGGCACTTACAATGGAAGTGAATGTGGCCAATGCTTACTTTTTAAAAAATTATAGCCACAAGACATAAAGGATATGCATGTAAACATGATTTTGGTGTGATAAAATCACTTACTAACCTTTTCTGTGTTAAGTTATAGCCAATTTTACAACTTCATTACCATGACGATGTAATGTCAACAAACCCTAAAATGACTGTAAAAATGACAATTAAAACAACTTTACTGCTCAAATAATATACAAGTTTTAACAGAAGAATTAATGTAAATGCTTTTATAAAATTATAAGCTTTACATTTCTAATTTAAACCCTCCAAAATTTGTCCCCATTCACTTCCATTGTAAGTGCCTCACTGTAACATTGATTTTGACTCTTTTTTATTTTTTTATTTTCCAAGAACAAGTTGAAATTAATTTTTGTGATTATCAAAATGATGCCACAAATGCTGTCGATTGAGCTTAACTTGTATTGAACCCGGAGCATTCCTTTAAAGGAATTGTTCACCCTAAATTAATTTACTCACCCTCATGCCATCCCAGATGTGTATGACTCTTTTTTCTTCAGAACAGGAACAAATATTTTTAGAAGAATATCTCAGCTCTGCAGGTCCATTCAATGCAAGTCAACAGGGTCCAAAACTTTTTAGCTCCAAAAAGCACACAAAGGCAGCATAAAAATATAATTCTTAAGACTCCAGTGGTTAAATCCATGTCTTCAGAAGTGATATGATAGGTGTGGGTGAGAAACAGATCAAAGTCCTTTTTAACTATAAATCTCCACCTTTGACCAGTCCCAAACAGGAGGTGTCGAGACTCGATATGCACGAAGAATACATATCACCAAAAAACAAAAGAAGACGAATGTGAAAGTAAAAGTGAAGATTGATAGTTAAAAAGAACTTAAATGTTTATGTGTCTCTCACCCACACCTATCATAACGACTCGAAGACATAATGAAGACATGGATTTAACCACTGGAGTCTTAAGGATTAAATTTGTATGCTGCCTTTATGTGCTTTTTGGAGCTTCAAATTTTTGGTCGCCATTTGCTTGCATTGTATGGACCTACAGAGCTGAAATATTGTTCTACAAATCTTTGTTTGTGTTCTGCAGAAGAAAGAAAGTCATACACATCTGGGATGGCCTTAGGGTGAGTAAATGATGAGAAAATTTACATTTTGAGTTAACTATCCCTTTAAGCAACACTTGTTGTATGAATTGCATTACATTAGATGCATTAGGTAATGGGGTATGTAAACAAATGATGCTAAACCTTACTAACTAAACTATTATATATAAGATGACCCTAAATATTTATTATTATAGGGTCATCTTAGTGGATGTATGAGGTCAGCAACCCTCAAGTTCACAACAGAGTAGGAACCACAGGTTACATGATCATACAGTACAAATTAATGTATACCGGGATCAGGGGCTTTGGCAGCACCAGATGCACACATATTCTGGTTTGGGCATCCCTGACAGGCAGATGATTTACCAGCCAGGTCACTGCTCGTGCCCGGACAGTCTAGAGAGAATTAAAACACATATAAATAATTAATATACATAAGTAGACATAAGTAAAATGTATCTAAACAGTGACTGTAAGCTTTGCTCTGACATGTCTGACTTTAACTGAAGCTGTTATTTAACGACAGTATAGATGCACACAGTTGAACACAGACCTACGTAAATTACCAGTAGGCTACAACTTTAAAAACAAACCAGAACAAAATTCCCAGACGAAGTTTGATACCATGTTGTAAGTGTAACTGTATATATGGATGCTTAAGTAAGCAGTAAAGTAAATGTTTAAGCAGCTGAAACAGGCAGTTGCTGTGACAGCCTGTCTGACTTGACAGATGTAAAGTTATGTCAGTTTCCATGACATAAATAAACAACTAATGAGGCGTAGCGAGACACATATAAGGATGGCTAGCAATAGCGAACTGTAAACAGTAAATGGCTGCCGTCTAAAAGGTGTCTTTTTAAAGCGCCTAATGACAAACCCTTAAAACATTTATAAGACTCACGCTCTGGTGCGTCACTAGGAACGTCCGCCATCTTTCAAACACGGGCGCATTTCCTGACAGCAGTGCAACGATCATTATATTCCCCGGATAATGAGTCTACTGTCCTGTGTGTCAAAGGTTCCGTTACAGTACTGGCTATGCTTGCATTCATTTGGTCTCTGTTGTACATGGAATTTGAGGTTAATGTGTTTTGCTGCATGTTTTATTTTGTGAAATAACTTATAGCCAAATCTATTTTGACAAAAATATGGATGGGCAGGGTAAAATGGGAAAGTGTGCAGTTGAAGAAGTTTACATACACCTTAGCCAAATACTTTTAAACTCAGTTTTTCACAATTCCTGACATTTAATCGTAGAAAACATTCCCTGTCTTAGGTCAGTTAAGATCACTACTTTATTTTAAGAATGTGAAATGTCAGAATAATTGTAGAGAGAAATATTTATTTCAGCTTTTATTTTTTTTGATCACATTCCCAGTGGGTCAGAAGTTTACATACAATTTGTTAATATTTGGTAGCATTGCCTTTAAATTGTTTAACTTGGGTCAAACGTTTCGGGTAGCCTTCCACAAGCTTCTCACAATAAGTTGCTGGAATTTTGGCCCATTTCTCCTGACAGAACTGGTGTAACTGAGTCAGGTTTGTAGGCCTCCTTGCTCGCACACACTTTTTCAGTTCTGCCCACAAATTTTCTATCGGATTGAGGTCAGGGCTTTGTGATGGCCACTCCAATACCTTAACTTTGTTGTCCTTAAGCCATTTTGCCACAACTTTGGAGGTATGCTTGGGGTCATTGTTTATTTGGAAGACCCATTTGCGACCGAGCTTTAACTTCCTGGCTAATGTCTTGAGATTGCTTCAATATATCCACATAATTTTCCTTCCTCATGATGCCATCTATTTTGTGAAGTGCACCAGTCCCTCCTGCAGCAAAGCACCCCCGCAATATTATGCTGCCACCCCCATGCTTCACGGTTGGGATGGTGTTCTTTGGCTTGCAAGCCTCACCCTTTTTCCTCCAAACATAACGATGGTCATTACGGTCAAAAAGTTCCATTTTTGTTTCATCAGACCAGAGGAAATTTCTCCAAAAAGTAAGATCTTTGTCCCCATGTGCACTTGCAAACTGTAGTCTGGCTTTTTTTTATGGTGGTTTTGGAGCATTGGCTTCTTCCTGGCTGAGCAGCCTTTCAGGTTACGTCGATATAGGACTCGTTTTACTGTGGATATATATACTTGTCTATCTGTTTCCTCCAGCATCTTCACAAGGTCCCTTGCTGTTGTTCTGGGATTGATTTGCACTTTTCACACCAAACTACGTTCCTCTAGGAGACAGAATGCGTCTCCTTCCTGAGCGGTATGATGGCTGCATGGTCCCATGGTGTTTATACTTGCGTACTGTTGTTTGTACAGATGAACTTGGTACCTTCATGCATTTGGAAATTGCTCCCAAGGATGAACCAGTGTTGTGGAGGTCCACAATTTTCTTTCTGAGGTCTTAGTTGATTTCTTTTGATTTTCCCATGACATCAAGCAAAGAGGCACTGAGTTTGAAGGTAGGCCTTAAAATACATCCACAGGTACACCTCCAATTCAGTACACCTCCTATCAGAAGCTAATTGGCTAATTGTCTAAATCATTTTCTGGAATTTTCCAAGCTGATTAAAGGCACAGTTAACTTAGTGTATGTAAACTTCTGACCCACTGTAATTGTCATATAGTCAATTAAAAGGGGAACAATCTGTCTGTAAACAATTGTTGGGAAAATTACTTGTGTCATGCACAAAGTAGATGTCCTAAACAACTTGCCAAAACTATAGTTTGCTAATATTAAATCTGTGGAGTGGTTAAAAAATACGTTTTAATGACTTCAACCTAAGTGTATGTAAACTTCTGACTTCAGCTGTATACTGGGCCACTGTGACATGTATTCCAGGGTCCGCTTGAATTATCAGTATTGGTAAAATTGCTGCTTCTTATGCAGTAACTTACCTTAACCATCACAGACTTGTCGTAACAGAATTGTAATGTTTGTTTAAAGCAATTTAAAAATACCTATTTTATACCACATAACAGTAGCTGACACTCCAAACTGTGTCACAACAACACTTTTGGCTTGGGAAAAATTGCTTATTGAATGTCACAGCTTGCTAATGTCACCCAAAATAGAATATGCTTAAAAATCAATATTTTGCCATCCTAAAAACACTTTCAAGCAGGAAAAAAGAAAATAATTCTCATTGTCAATGTTTGGGGTTATAAACGGAATCTAAAGACTAAATGATGGCCGACATTTTAAACGTTTTTAAATGTAAGAACATAACCCAAAGTCTTTAAATATTACTTTATCTTTTAATACTATTTATTTGTTTTTGGTTAGCCTATATGTTGAGACAGGGATGGTTGGCTACATGGGTTAGTTGAGACAGTTAATTATCACTAATTCTGTAATTAATTTCACAAAAGTGTAACGTAAAAATGTTTACCTTCTAGACCTACACTGATAGATTCTTTCAGAGTATTTGAATGTTAAAATCTGTGAAGGTGAAGACAACTTTTCATTGTATCTATGTCAAAACAGAAATTAAACCCCATATGCTAAATCTGTTATAGAAATCTTTTTTTTATTTTTTTTAAATGTATTAATAGTTAATAGTGATGGGCATCAGTTGTAGAGTATTTCAAATAAGATTGGCAAGCCTGTGATAGCTGTGTTAGCTTGTAAAAAGAGTGTTATTAGATCTGGAGAGCAGGGAGGAAATAGGTTAAATTTGATGATCAGACTAAGTTTGATCAAGATAGACAGTACAGTGGCAAAATTATTATTATTATTTTTTTAAATAATGTAATTCAACATTCAGGTAGTGATGCTTGCAGTGCTACTGTGATATGACAGGTTTGATATTGCACATACACTTTTATTGTGAGTTTACATATAGACATGCACAGATATCAATGTTCAGCATACAAAACTCAACGATGGTGACAATTAACAAACCTTGCAGGTTAAAAAATATACATTTGGGGGGCCTGGGTAGCTCAGCTAGTAAAGACGCTGACTACCTCACCTGGAATCGCAAGTTCGAATCCAGGGCGTGCTGAGTGACTCCAGTCAGGCTTCCTAAGCAACCAGTTGGCCCAGTTGCTAGGGTGGGTAGAGTCACGTTAAGTTAACCTCATCGTGATCGCTATAATGTGGTTCTCGCTCTCGGTCGGGCGCGTGGTGAGTTGTGTGTGGATGCCGTGTAGAATAGCGTGAAGTCTCCACATACACTAGGTCTCTGCGGTGACGCGCTCAAGAAGCCACGTGATAATATGCGCAAATTGATGGTCTCAGACACAGAGGCAACTAAGATTCATCCTCCACCACCCGGATTGAGGGTAGTCACTACGCCACCATGAGGACTTAGAGTGTATTTATATACGTACATACGTATATACACATTTGTTAATTGTGATTCTATAGCACAGCACTGCTACATTACTGTATGTTTCCTGGTCCTGTTCAAGGGAACACAATAGTATACTGTAATTTAATTTAAATAAACTGTAGAAATACTAATGTAAAACATACTGTGAAAGTCATGCAACTACTAGCCAGGAATTTACTGTAAACTCAACCTATATTTTATTTTTGTTTTACAGTATACTTTCACACACACATAACATAAAATAATGGATAAGTTTATTTAAATAAAGATTTATAGATTTAAACAAGTTTAAATAAGTAAATGTTAATATTCATTCAAAAAAATAAATAAAAATAAAAATTAAACCATGAATCCATACATTAATTATATATTAATTAATAATAATAATTTTAATATAATCATATAGAATTCTGTTACTGGTTTAAATTGAGATATTCATAGTTTAAGCTATTGTTTGTTTTTCTGTGTGTTGTTTTTCTTTTTAAACTAGTGATTTAACATTGTTCCAACCAACCCCACAACCTGTGGTTGGTTGGCACAAATGTACAACAAAACTTTAATAATTAACAGTCATTAAATATTTGGTTACATTGAATGCATTTTTTTTTTTTTTTTTTTTACGTAAGCTGGCATATTTTTACGTTTGTTCCACCAGAGATATTCAACAAAGAATGAAAAGTGTGCCAACCAACTCCCGGTCTTCCCTTCAGTACCCTTTGTTCCTTTTACTAAAATACAAGCAAAAACACATTTAACAGTTGTAAAATTATTTATATATCTATTTATCTACTGTATAGCTCAGGATGATCAGATACCACAAAGATGCTACAATTTAAACTTTTTTATTTTAATGTATTTATTTTGTTTGTTTGTTTGTTTGTTTGTTTTGAAATGTTAAATAAGGGATCAATTAAAACTGTTTATATGAGTAGTATATTTCCTTTTAATGAAGCATTCCTGTGTGCTCTCAAATTGAACTGCTTAAATGTATTTACCTCTAATTACACATGGAGGGTTGAAATCTTGAACAAGACTTTAAGTCTTTACCCTTTCATTTAACTTCTCAAGATGTGGTGCTTTTAGTGGTTTTAGCGGTTAGTTGTAGATTGCTTCTTGGTGTTTTACAAAAAGAATTTGAACGACAAGCATGTGGCTTTTGAAGTTGATAGAAAATGTCACAACAATTCATGAGTGACATCAGCAAAATGAACTTCTGCCTATTTGAGCAAACTGGATGAGAGGTCAGCGGTAATAATGCTGTGTAAATCAAAAGGAATGTCGCTCTGTGACTACAAATGCCAAATTTATAACTCTAGCAATCAATTTCTCTGACCTTCATCTCACTCATCTTCTGGTTAGGCGGGGATTGAAATGCAGCAGAGTCTCTCAGTCACCGAAGGATTAACTTAGTGTTTGTACAGAGCTTTTGAGGAAGCAGAAATGGCTTTTGGGAGTTAGTTTCCTAGACCCTCCCAAGGGCCTTGTCACTGTAGACAGGGCTGCTTTGTGGTTGAATTGCCTAGTTACGGATGTTTCTTTTTAAATCTCAGAGAACAACATGAAAGGTAAGGTGATTGGCTGGCTGCTGGCCATTTGTCATCCACAACTCTGGCTTTGCTCTCACAAAGCTTTAGAGTGTGACTCTTTGTGAGGCCAGATAAATTAGAGAATATTGTCTCGGTTATGTACATAACATTGGTTCCCTGAGGGGAACGAGATGCTGCATATGATCGCTATGGGACAACATTCGAGTGTCACGTGGTCTGAAACCCTTATACAATCATGGCAATTTATTGGCTGATGATGCTTAAGCGACGTCTCCTAGGAAGCTATGTCACAGGCTTCGTAAAGGCGCTCGCTTTTGCGCCATCGAGTCAGATTTTCTGCAAAAGGCACAAGCCTATGCAGCTGCTAGAGAGTATGGCCAGCTACGCAGCGTCTTGTTCCCCTCAGGGAACCAAGGTTACGTACATAACAGAGAAGTTCCCTTTCGGAGAACTCGAGCTGCGTATGATCGCTATGGGAATGAATACATTCATGCCATGCAAACAGTAGCTACCAACTGTCTAAGCCCGTGTGGCAAGCATATAGCAGTGCACAAGCGAGCTAAAGCATCTGAATAAAAAAGGAATTATGAATTTACTCCTGTTTCAACAGAAAGAACCTGGAAAGCAAGAGTCAATCCCTCATCCAGATTATAAAATCTAACAAATGTATGCGGAGAGGACCACCCTTCCGCCATAGAAATGTTTTTCAAGGACTGCCATGCTCCTCGTAGAATGGGCTCGAATACCTGAAGGTAAAGGTAAACCACGTGCTCCGTAAGCACTCAAAATTGGATCAATAAGCCAACTGTTCTGACTTACGCCACTGGCTAGTGCGGTCAACATAAACTCGCAGCACCCAAAGTGGGCAAAGCATATGTTTCATGCACCTTCGACTCAAATGGGGGTGAGAAAATTAATGGTCTGCAAGCTAAATGACGTAGAAATAACCTTGGGCAAATAGCCCAAACAAGGACTCTCTTAAACGATGCCAATAACACTAGCAGTGCCGTCTTGAGAGTTAAAAACGTATCAATAACTGATGTCAAGGGCTCGAACGGAGCACCCGAGAGCACCTCTAAAACCACAGATAAATCCCATAAAGGAACATGGACGGGACAAAAAGGTCTAAGCCTGCATACCCCGTGCATAAAGCGAGAGACAAAAGAATGTCTACCGAAAGAGACTCCATTGATCGGCGCATGTTCAGCCGCTATAGCGGCAACATAGACTTTAAGCATTGCCAGGGCAACCCCGGCCCCGAAACGCTCCTGCGAAAATTCCAGCACTGTACTGACAGGACAGTGAACTGGATTTTCACTTTGCGCTGTACACCAAGAAGCAAAAATACGGCATATAAATGCATATAGCCTAGCATTTAGAATGGTTTCAACCACAGCGAGGGATAACCCATCATTCAAAAGAGCTCCCCGTTGAGGGGCCACACCCATAACTTCCATAAGTCCAGCCAGGGGTGCCAAATGCTGCCCTGAGCCTGAGACAACATGCTCGCTCTGACTGGGATCTCCCTAGGCATCTTTTCCAGGACAGAGACCAGAGTCGAAAACCATACTTGAGATGGCCAATACAGTGCCACTAACAGAAGCCGAACCTCCCGAACCCTCTGCAGAACTGCGTTCAGCAGACTGATTAGTGGAAACACATAAAGACGCACTCTCGGCCACTGATGTGCCAGCATATCGATGCCCAGTGGTGCTGGGGGTGAGAGAGAAAAACAGAGGGGACAGTGCGACGTCTCGCTCGAAGCGAACAGGCCCACTTCCGCTCTGCCGAACCTCCTCTAGATCTGTTCCATTATCTGAGGATGTAATATCTACTCTCAGAGCATCAGACCCTGTCTGGACAGGAGATCCACCCCCAAGTCCAACCGGCCCGGAACATGCATGGCTCGTAGAGATAGTACATTGTCCCATGCCCACAGAAGATTGCTATATGCCAGCCTTAGCATGGCACAAGAGCGCACTAGCGATTGATGTAGGACACCACCGTCCTGTTGTCTGACCAGATGAAAACATGACTGTCATGAATCTCCGGAAGGAAAAACCTTAACGCCCGCAGCACCGTGAGCATCTACAGCCAGTTTATGTGGCAATATTGCCACTGGCCCGTCCAGACTCCATAGGATGGACAACATTTGTGTACAGTGCCCCTGCCCGTGGAGAAGGTGTCTGTCATCATCACTTTGCGGCGACACACCTGGCCCAACGGAATGCCCAACATTAGAAGGTGGGACCGTTTCCATGGCAGCAGAGTTTGTTAGCACCCACGGGTCACTCTGAAGGGACGAAGTGCATGCATCAGTGGTTGAAGTCCCTTTTTGGAGTTCATCCAGCACTGAAAAGGTCTCGCATGCAACATGCCCAGGGGAATGACAGCGGACGCCATGATCATGAACCCCAAAAGCCTGTGAAATGTTCTCGCAGGGAGAACACGTCCCACTCTGAACATCGCTAGACACTGGCGCAATGACAGAACGCGAGCTGGAGACAGGTGTGCCTGCATCGCCTGCGACATCTCGATGTTGGGCAGCCAAAGTCTCTGAGTATGCTAACACCAACCCATCATCGAGATAATTCAAAATGCGGATGCCTTAAAGCCTCAAGGGCATCAGAGCTGCATCCATGCATTTTGTGAAAGTGCATGGTGCCAGTGCAAGTCTGAACGGAAGGATGCAAAATTGGTATGCTTTGCCCCCAAAAGCGAATCTGAGAAAATGCCTGTTTTGTTTTGCTGCAATCTGAATATGGAAATAAGCATCCTTCAAATCTATTGTCACAAACCAGTCCCCCGGTGGTACTTGTGACATTATTTGTTTCCTGCGTCAGCATTCTGAAATACATTTCATTAGAGTGAAATTCAAATGTCTCAAATTCAGAATGGGACACAAGCCGGCGTCTTTTTTCGGGACCAGAAAATAATGGCTGTAAAAGCCACATTCTCTCTGAGAAGGGGGAATCTCCTCTACTGCCCCTTTTCTAAGAGAGAGTGGATTTCCCAAATAAGAAACATGGCTTCCCGAACAGAGATGTCTGTCGGAACAACCCCATTGAATACTGGCGGAGCCCACCTGAATTGAATGACATAACCATGCTCTATCATTTGAAATACCCAGTTTGAAATGCCGTGCAACTGCTGCCAAGCCGCTAAACAGGCAGACAGAGGAATTAATGCAAGGCTCTCGACTGTAGCGCGACATTTAACCACTAGGCACACTTGGCTCACTTTTGACGACTGCCCCACAACCTGTGGCACAGCAGAGGGGGGCCTTTGTGTCTCTACTACTGTGGCTAATAATGTTTCTGCCTTTATTGTATTCAGGCATAAATGATGAGTGCCATGAAATGCATTTACAGCAGGGACACTGACAGAATAAACCTTTTCCCTCATATTTTGAATGGGGAAGAGTGTGTGAACATTTGGGAGAATGTTTATTTGAGAACTGGTTTTCCACAACGGCCCCAGCATTCTTTATGGAGGGACGACGTGTGGTGTTTATGTTCACTGTGTGTTTTGTGTACACTTATGCTTGATGAACATCGAATTCTGTTATGCATGTTTTGAGACCCTTGGTCATGGAGACAGAGGCTGAATTCGGGAAGCGTTTTTTTAATGTTCGCTCCCCAGAGCAAGCTGTGGGGGGAAACTGAACCATTTTCTGGTTGTCGGGCATTCGAGGCGTGTACAACGGTGAACTCATCCCGATACTGACCAAAGGGCAAACAGGGGAGAAACCGATACATTTATACCATCCAATTTCATTCACTGAATGGGGGCTCACCCATCGTTACAAAGCAAGCCCGTCAGGCTCGTGTGTAGACCTATTTTAGGTAGAGGCAAAACTTAAGTTGAAAATATTCAAGGCTCGTTCGCCAGGGCAAATTATGGGGAAGACTAAGCTTAATTGGTGTACTTAAAAACTGGTTAGACACTAAACCTGTCCCAGCATATAATGGCGGAACAATATGTAGTATTTTTTTTGCACACCGGATAGAAAATGTAGTTGAGAATGCTCAATATATTTTTTTTTTTTACGGTATTCACATGATACTTGTTGGGGGGCTGGGGGCGCTAACCTCGATTCATAGAAGGAGGCACAAAGTCTGTTGTCTATCACCCTCGCAAACAAAAGCATCACCTTGACCAACACGTTCCCCAGCGTGAGCCGTGGGGGGAAATCGAGGGAAAATCCAAATGGAGCCGGTGAACTCAAAGGTATTCCTTAACGCGATGTGCTTGGTTGGACTGCAAAACCATTGTGTGTAGATCCAACAGCTGTCTGAAAAGAGTAACATCCATGCCGCCATCGAAAAATCGAGCAGGGATAGATGGCCACGTCTCTCCTCTCACCAGAATGCCTGCGTGATCCACGAAATGGGCGAAAGAAAAAGTAGTTAAAATACTTCACATCTCCTGATAGAATCCAGAGAGAATAATGGCACCGACAAAGCACTCTGCGTGTTGTTTCTCCGTCACTCAGTTAGGGAATATTCTCTTATTCCAACCCCCTCATTCTGCGGACAGGCTCACCGGCCATGAGAAAACAAAAACGTCAGTAGATTTTTTTAAATTTTATTTACGTTTATAGTGTTGAGTTGGATCTCCACATGGATCTCAGTTTGCTTCTTGGCAGTTTTTTCTTATAAAACCTCAGCTTTTTCTTATATCTGAATATTGTGTTTTGTTTACCCCCAAGATTTCCCAAGAATTTTATATATCCTTTGTTTTCCCAACCCTTCACAAATGCCAAAAGAGTGCAGGCGGGCCAGGGGAGACATGCCCATGGAAAGGCATTAAAAATGGATTGCTCTCTTTCCCCCTCATCCCCCATTCATATAAAATCCAGCTCTTTTATGAATCCCTCAGGTGTGCTGTGAAACTTTCTCTGTTGCTGAGAATGACAGAAAAGTTAGAACTTTGTTTGTGCAGAAACTATATTCTCTCTGAATGGCATTACTAAATATAAATGAGATACATTTTTTAAATATGTTTTTAGCACTGACTTAAAACTTAAGTGTTAGAAAAAGTTATTTTTAGTGCATTAGTGCACACATCCACATATGCAATACTTCATGCTGCCCTGAAGGGGGCGACAAAAGAATCACTTCAGAAAAAAGGGAATTTTCAAGGGTGCATAAATCAATATTTTATTTATTAATGTTTAATTAAATTAGTCTTTAATTTTTAGATCATTTAACATCATATTTGTAATTGTGTAGAGAAATCCATAACCTAAAAGTGTTATTCAGTCAAAAGTAGTAACAGGAAACAGTTTGAATAAACACATTATTGTGATTGGTTATAAAAAAGCACTGACTAACACTGCCTTCATGTGCTATCGGAATTATCCTACTTCCCATTTCTGAAGTGGTAATTACGAGTACGACATGTTCACGTGCTTTGTCGTCAGAAAGTGTGATGGTGGCATAGTGGGCTAAAGCACATATCTAGTAACCTCAGAAGGTTGCTGGTTTGATCCCCACAGCCACCACCATCGTGTCCTTGAGCAAGGAACTTAACACCAGGTTGCTCTGAGGTTTGTCCCTGTAATAAGTGCACTGTAAGTTGCTTTGGATAAAAGCGTCTGCAAAATGTAAATGTAGAAACATGGACAACGCCAAGTTTATTCATACATATTTCTTGAGAAACTTTTATTTTGACACCATAATACATATTCAGCTTGCTGGCAATAATGGAATTTTGGTCAAATACAAGCTATTTTCACAGTGTAAAAATGTACAACATGCATTGAATGGTTGCTGATATACATAAATATATATGACCAAAACGGCAAGCGCTAACAATTAGCTGTATTTAGAAAAATAAACAAAACCTGTCATTCACAACAGAAACCATACTCTCCTCCGCCATGTTGAAAGTTTAGGAGTCCTCTCATCTCGGAAAATTGGGTATCAAAATTATCTTAGAGTTTCCAAGTTGTAATTACGACTTAAGGGGTCATTCATTTGCAACTTTTGAGTAGGGAAACTCATATTTACAATTATTCCGTTAAGGCAGCATAATGCCTTGAAGCAGAAACAGAAAGCAAGGTGGTCACTGACTTCCCTTAAATGGATAGTTCACTCAAAAATGAAAATTCTCTCCTAATTTACAGAACACGTATGAAGATTTTTAGAAGAATATTTCATCTCTGTAGGTCCATAAAATGCAAGTGAATGGGTGCCAACATCTTGAAGCTCCAAAACATATTGCCATCATAAAAGTAATCCATGTGACTCCAGTGGATTAATTAAAGGAATGCTCCGGGTTCAATACAAGTTAAGCTCAATCAACAGCATTTGTGGCATAATGTTGATTACCACAAAAATTAATTTCGTCCATCCTTTTCTTCAAAATAAGCAAAAATCAAGGTTACAGTGAGGCATTTACAATGGAAGTGAATGAGGCCAATTTTTGGAGGGTTTAAAAGCAGAAATGTGAAGTTTATAATTTTATACAGCATTTACATTAATTCTTCTGTTCTTATCATACTAAAATCATGTTTACATACATATCCTTTATGTCTCGTGGCTATAATTTTGAAACAGTGAATATTTAAAAAAAATTTTTTTGCCCCCATTCACTTCCATTGTAAGTGCCTCACTGTAACCCAGATTTTGCTTTTTTTAAAGAAAAATACATTTTTATTGTAATCAGTATTATGCCACAAATGCTGTTGATTGAGCTTAACTTGTATTGAACCCGGAAAAGTCCTTTAATGTCTTCTGAAGCAAAATGCTAGGTGTGTGTAAGAAATAGATCAATATTTAATTTTTTTTTACAAATAATGTTAGCTTCCATCCAGCTGTGGTGAAAACGATCATGAGCTTGGAGTTCAAGCAGTCTCTCTCGTGACGTAAACGCGTTGGCATGTCAATATCGTCGGATCCCTCGGCTGGTCTGAAATCGGCAGGGGAAAAATGTTCAATGCACACCCTCAATATTTTGAGTGACTCAATAGGTGTATTGATATCTCAGTAAACAGCGAGTAGCCATAGCTTCAGTCGCTCAGGATCATTGATAGGATGATGCCCGTGGATGTAATCTAAAATTTTTCAGTAGGTTGAGGCATCCAGGATAAGCACACGCAAGCACCATATTTAAAAAGAAACAGATAATACAAATAATTAAAAAAAAGAAACAGAAAATACAAATCTATATCAAAACCAACTCAGCTTCTGTAGAACATTCCTCCTCTGTTGTACACAACAACACGCTTCAGTATTTTACGTATTTCACGAGTCAGTTATTGCATGAACTTTCCAATGCGCTTATGTCATGAGAGAGGCTGCGTGACCTGGACCCTTGTGACCGAGCTAGGCAGAAGTGAAATTTTATTGTTAAAAAAGTTTTAAATATTTTATTGTATTGTTTATTGTTAGGTCCACCAAGCCAAGGCACTAAAAGAACTGCACGATGGTAGTTCCACCCCAGATCTGATGCAGGAACTGTGCTCGGCAACCGACCTAGCTCTCCAGGCGATGAAGGTATCCACTTAACTTTGGTGAAGGACGAAACACTGCTACCTTGCACGCGGAGATCACCACCCTCCTACGGAAGGACCTGTCCCTCCAGCCGAGATGAAGAAAGGGTTTTACAGCCCCTACTTCATCGTACCGAAAAAAGGCGGTGGGTTGCGGCCAATCTTGGACCTGCGAGTACTGAACCGGGCTTTACACAGACTCCCGTTCAAGATGCTGACGCAAAAACGCATTCTGGCGAGTGTCTGGCATCAAGATTGGTTCGTGGCGGTAGACCTGAAGGACGCGTACTTTCACGTCTCGATTCTACCTCGACACAGACCCTTCCTCCGGTTTGCATTCGAGGGTCGGGCATATCAGTACAAGGTCCTCCCTTTCGGTCTGTCCTTGTCCCCTCGCGTCTTCACGAAGGTCGCAGAGGCAGCTCTTGCCCCGTTAAGGGAGCTGGGCATTCGCATTCTCAATTATCTCAACAATTGGCTAATCCTAGCTCACTCTCGGGACATGTTGTGTGCACACAGGAATTTGGTGCTCTCGCACCTCAGCCGATTAGGGCTTCGGGTCAACTGGGAAAAGAGCAAGCTCCTCCCGGTTCAGAGCATCTCTTTTCTCGGTTGGAGTTGGACTCAGTCTCATTGACAGCGCGCCTCATGAACGAGCGTGCACAGTTGGTGCTGACCTGTTTGAAGGCGTTCAAACAGAAATCAGCTGTTCCACTGAAACTCTTTCAGAGGCTCCTGGGGCATATGGCATCTTCAGCGGTGGCCATCCCTCTCGGGTTGATGCATATGAGACCGCTTCAGCACTGGCTTCAGACTCGAGTCCCGAGATGGGCATGGCGCTGCGGGACACATCGCGTGGTCATCACGCCGGTCTGTCACGCCTCTTCAGCCCTTGGACCGACCTCACGTTTCTACGGGCAGGCGTTCCCCTAAAGCAGGTCTCCAGGCACGTCGTGGTCACGACAGACGCCTCCAAAATGGGCTGGGGCACTGTTTGCAATGGGCACGCAGCTGCGTTGGCACATCAACTGCCTCGAGTTGCTGGCAATTCTGCTCGCCCTGCGGAGATTCCGGCCGTTGATCCAGGGCATGCATGTGTTAGTTCGGACAGACAACACGGCAACGGTAGCATATGTCAACCACCAAGGCTGTCTGCGCTCTCGTTGTATGTCACAACTCGCCCGCCGTCTCCTCTTCAGCAGCACCTCAAGTCACTGCGAGCCACTCACATCCCGGGCGACCTCAACACTGCAGCGGATGCGCTATCATGGCAGGTTACCCTTAGGGGAGAGTGGAGACTCCACCCTCAGGTGGTCCAGCTGATTTGGAGTCGATTCGGACAGGCACAGGTAGACCTGTTCGCCTCCCAAGAATCCTCCCACTGCCCGCTCTGGTTCACCCTGACCGAGGCACCTCTCGGCATAGACGCGCTGGCCCCCTGGCCTGCGCAAATATGCGTTTCCCCCAGTGAGCATACTTGCACAGACTCTGTTCAAGGTCAGGGAGGATGTTGCAGGTTGTCCTGTTAGCACCCTACTGGCCCAGCCAGACTGTATGCTTTAAGTGGCGTCTGTTTGTTAAGTGGTGTTCTTCCCGACGGGAAGACCCCCAGAGATGCGCAGTCGGATCGGTGCTTTCCTTCCTGCAGGAGAGGTTGAAAGGGCAGCTGTCCCCTTCCACCTTGAAGGTGTACGTTGCTGCTATAGCAGCACACCACGACACGTTAACGGTAAGTCCTTAGGGAAGCACAACCTTATCATCAGGTTCCTGAGAGGAGGCTGAACCCCTCCAGACCGCGCCTCGTTCCCTCATGGGACCTCTCTGTAGTTCTTCAGGGTCTACAGAGAGCCCACTTTGAGCCTTTGCAGTCAGCTGAGCTTGAGCACTGTCGTGGCTGTGTCCGGTGCACGCTTTACGCATCTATTTGGATTGTACGCAGAGCTTTAGGATCTCTGAGCAGCTCTTTGTCTGCTTTGGTGCACAGCGGAAAGGAAGCGCTGTCTCCAAGCAGAGGATCGCCCACTGGCTCATTGACGCCATAGCTATGGCATATCACGCCCAGGACGTGCCGCCCCCGGTAGGGCTACGAGCCCATTCTACCAGGGGTGTAACTGCCTCCTGGGCCCTGGCCAGGGGTGCCTCTCTAACAGACATTTGCAGAGCAGCGGGCTGGGCAACACCCAACACCTTTGCAAGGTTCTACAACCTCCGGGTGGAACCGGTTTCATCCCGAGTAGTGGCACGCAATACAAGTGGATAAGCCTGGGATAGCCGGCTGGGTGTTTCGCTTGCACATAGCACCTTTCACCTCCTCTGAGCTGAAGATGTGTGCCATTAATTCCCAGTAGTGTTCACAAGCTATGTTCCCTGGTTGACTTCCTTCGAGCCTTGTGGCAGTCGAGTTTCAGAGAGACTCGCTACCGGCCCAGTACACGTGCTAACTAAGAGCCCTGTTCTGGGGTAGGTGTTCCGCATGTGGCGGTTCCCTGTAAGGTAACCCCAATCGATGTATATCTTCCGCTAATTCGTTTCCCTGTTGGAAAACTGCATCTTCCTTGGGCAGAGCCACCTCTGCCACAGTCTCCATGTTTGTAGTAACTCCTCCCCCGTTGGGTAGGATCTACCATGAGACTTCTCCACATGACATACTCCCGACATATTTCGGCAAGACCATGTGACGTATTTTCCACTTAAATATGGGCGAGGTGTGGTCTCCGCGGTGTCCTCCCCTTGGGAGGGACACCCCCCGACTAGACCTGGTCGGCCCAGTCGGATATTCCCACTTTTTTTAGGGAGTGGAAAAAAGAAGGGGATAAGAGGCCACGACTGGGCTAGCCTGTCTCTATCTTTTGGGTAGTCGACTTGTCCCCAGAGGGCCGTTCGACACTCATAACTATGTTTGGGGAGGTTACGTGTCGGCCTGGTGCGCTGACTATGAGGCACACAGTGGTCTGCCCGTCACACACCGCCAGTTCACGTAACACAGTTCAGCCAGTAGCGGCGTTTCGAATAGGGACCCCTAGTGTCACTACATCGACACAACGTCGAGTGAGTGACAGATAGGGAACGTCATGGTTACTTGTGTAACCTCCGTTCCCTGATGGAGGGAACGAGACGTTGTGTCCCTCCTGCCACAACACTGAACTACCCGCTGAATTGGCTGGACCTTGTCTCGGCTCCTCAGCATAAAACCTGAATGAGTGGTTGCACGCCAGCTCCTTTTATACCCGTATGTCCGGGGGAGTGGCATGCAAATACCACTCGCCAATTTTCATTGGCCTTTTATCAAAGACCAGAGGTGTCTCGGGCTCCCAAGAGTGACCCCTAGTGTCACTACATCGACACAACGTCTCGTTCCCTCCATCATGGAACGGAGGTTACACAAGTAACCATGATGATTTTTTCCCCTAGTATTTCAGTGCCTTAAACTAGGCTAAGTTCTCTCAGGACAACTTTATTAGGTTTCAAAACAAGCGTGAAGGTGCACAAGGAGGCAAAAAAGCATTGGAGAATACTTCTACTTCTACTGACATAGAACAAGTGCATCAGCTAAAGGAAAGTGCAGGTTCAATAAAAATTATGCTCAATCGAGAGTATTAGTGGCATAATTTTGATTACCACAGAAAAAATAATAATAATTGACGCGCTTCCTGCCTCCTCCTCCACGTGACACGTGACCTTATCAACGAGCTTACGTCATCCCTCTCATGAGCGCACGTCACAGAGATGTACAGAAGAGTTAAAAAGTATATAAGTATTGTTTTGTTTCTCAAAATAATCAATCGTTTGCGTTCAGAAGAACTTTATTTGTCAACTGGAGTCGTGTGGATTATTTTGATGCACCCTAAATATGCATTTTGGACCGTCAAAAAATGGAGGACGTTCATTTGCGTTGTTTAGAGGAGGCCTGAAATGAAATCCTAAAAGCCTTAAATTCTGTTTTGATGAAGAAAGAAACTAGATACATCTTGGATGGCCTGAGGGTGAGTAAATTATCGGCAAATTTTCATTTTTGGGTGAACTAATCCTTTAAGACAGTTTCATGAAACACTTTGGAATACCTAGCATTTTCTGTGCAGAACATATTGTGCTTTGGTGAATTGTCAATAGAAAAGCTGATGTTCTTCAACTCCGAGCCTTTGAGAGGGAAGCTCTATGAGTTATGGTGGAAAGACTGAGATAAGCCCTTACGTGATGTGTCTTACTTCCAAGGCTCTCAAGGGAAAAGACTTAAATCTGCCCTCCTGTTTTCAGTCCTACTCGCTCTCTTGGACAGATTAGTCTCCAAGGCCCAGTTACATGTACAAGCAGGGATTAGATTTTTGCTCTCTGAAACTTGGCCATACCCCACACTGAAATGCCCTTATGGAGGATTGAAGGGCACACTCTGGTCAGCTCGAAGCTGATCAGTGTGCACTCCAAGAGGATGGAGGATGTGCAACCAATCAAAGCTTTCAGCCTGAAGAGCAATAGCACAGAGCTAAGGGCATGTTCAACATTTGATTAAAAGGTGTTCTCTTGTGATCATTGAGAGCTGATCTCCAGTCCTCTACAGCTCTCAGAAAGATGTGGACTGTCATGGATTGACATCATACACAGCCCTCAGTTGTTATACTAGAACAATAACTTCTGTTCAATGAAGTGTCGTGATGAGTCCTAGTGGAACATAGAACTGTCATGTATGATCCAGGATTTCAGCCAAGACCTCATTTAATCCAGTATCTTTGGAGGAGTCTTCAGTAATGGATCCTTGAGAGAAGCCATTTTTTTCTGTGTCTACATGTCACCTAATGTAAATTCAGTGCTTAGTTTTAAGTGTTTGCTAGAGACAAGTGCCCTTTTTTTCTTTTGAAGTTAATTACAGTAATCACCATGCTGGGATGTATTGCCTTTCTCTGTATTATTCTGAACTGAGATGCCTCCCAACAGAGTATGTGGACAGCTAGTAAAACAAAAGACACATAATTTATGGGCAAACAAGCTGTCACTGAAAGAAATAAAGGAATGATTTTTATTAACCAGGTGGATTTTAAGTGGACTAGATAAGATTGTAAAGAAGGAACACAAGCGATTAAGAACTGTAAATATGTTGCAACAACATGATTACACGGGACTTCGGCATATTGTTTCCAAGAGTTCCAGTGCCATATGGCCACATTATGCTAACTCACTGTCAAGCGGCATCTCCTGTCAGGCATTTTTGAAATAGCTCCGCCGTATGGCTTACCTTTTTCACTCGCTTCACAACTCGCTTTTGGCGCCCTTCCGTGGACTGTACACCCAGAAAATTGAGCTCACACATGCCCATACACCAAACAACACTTTCCACTTTGGCCACTGGGGGCAGTGTTTCGAATTTTGGTAAGCACAGACCAGTTTTAATATTGGCAATATTAAACAAGTCTCCAGCCCTCTGAATCTCTTGTGCTGGTAAAAACAGCATTGCAATGTGTGAGTGAGCTTTGTAAAATGCTGGCAAAGCAAATAGAAAAGCGAAAATGCAAATGGACTTTCTCAGAGTGCATCACACTGATTGGATTCACTCACTACAAAAGTGCTAATCTTGCTATTTCTCATTTGCCTTCATAACACTGGAAAAGAAATGGAGAAAGACAGAGATTTCAGCCCATGTTTGACTCTAAAATGGAGTGGTGGTGACGTAGTGGACTAAAGCACTGAACTGGTACGCAGAAGGTTGTTGGTTCAATCCCACAGCCACCACCACTGTGTCCTTGAGCAAGCCACTTAACTCCAGGTTGCTCCAGGGGGATTGAGTCGCTTTGGATAAAAGCATCTGCCAAATGCATAAATGTAAAACACTGGAGTGTCAGACTATGACAGCAAAGCCACCAAAATTTGTACTTGTTCTGTGTCCACAGACCCTGCAGGAGTTTTTTAAGATTGAGAGGACCACCATTGAGCTGAATAGACTACCAATGATACAAAATGTTTCATGAAAGTGGTGCAGACTACAGACTAGGGGAGTGGGCCAAATAACCCAATATAAAATTGTAAGGTTCCCCCATGCTAACTTAGTCATACGTAGACATGATCCCTTACCATTTTTTTACTTACATTTTGGCATTTGGCCATTTAAAAAAATAAAAATAATAATATATATACTTTGTACACTGGCGGCCAAAAGTTTGGAATAATGTACAGAATTTGTTGTTTCAGAAGGAAATTGGTACTTTAAGTCACCAAATTTGCATTCAGCTGATCAGAAAGTATAGTCAGGACATTACTGATGTAAAAAACAGCACCATCACTATTTGAAAAAAGTCATTTTTGATCAAATCTAGACAGGCCCCATTTCCAGCAGCCATCACTCCAACACCTTATCCTTGAGTAATCATGCTAAATTGCTCATTTGGTACTAGAAAATCACTTGCCATTATATCAAACACAGTCGAAAGCTATTTGGCTCGTTAAATGAAGCTTAAAGTTGTGTTTGTTTTTGATTTGCCACAGTATGCAATCGACTGGCATGTCTTAAGGGCAATATTAGGTCAAAAATGGCAAAAAAGAAACAGCTTTCTCTAGAAACTCATCAGTCAATCATTGTTTTGAGAAATGAAGGCTATACAATGCTTGAAATTGCCAAAAACTGAAGATTTTATACAAAGGTGTAGGAGTCTCTAGTTTGAGAAATAGACATCTGACAGCTTCATTGAATTCTACCCACTCAACACCAGTTTCATGTACAACAGTAAAGATAATACTCAGGAGTGTAGGGCTTATGGGAAGAATTGCAAAGAAAAAGCCACTTTTGAAACAGAAAAACAAAAAGAAAAAGTAAGAGTGGGCAAAGAAACAGACATTGGACAACAGATAACTGGAAAAGAGTGTTATGGATCTTAACTCCATTGAGCTTTTGTGGGATCAGCTAGACTGTAAGGTGCATGAGAAGTGCCCGACAAGACAGCTACATCTATGGCAAGTGCTACAGGAAGCGTGGGGTTAAATGTCATCTGAGTATCTGGACAAACTGACAGCTAGAATGCCAAGGATCTGCAAAGCTGTCATAGCTGCACGTGGAGGATTTTTGAAGTAGTTTAAGAAGTTCTGAAATTTTTTTTTCAAATTGTAATAGTAATATTTAACATTATTAATGTCCTGACTATACATTGTGATCAGTTGAATGCCACTTTGGTGAATAAAAGTACCAATTTCTTTCCATAAGAGCAAAATCTGTACATTATTCCAAACATCTGGCCGCCAGTGTATATATGTATATATGAAGTTATTTGTAATATCTCAGTTATGTCTCTTAGACAGCAGTGAGATTACATGGAGATCAAATAGAGACTTTTGCTTCTCACATTTCTCTCCTGAGTCAGATTTCTCTTCTCAAAGTCAACAAATTCAGATTTACCAAGAAAATGCAGTAAAAAGTCATAGATTTCATAATGTGCTCATGAAGATTTTTTTCTCTCAATAAGTTTTTCAAGAGTACTTCTAAAACAAATGACAATATCTCAGCATTGCTGTGCAAATTAATGGTAACACTTTACAATAATGTTCCATTTGTTAACATTAGTTAATGCATTAGGTATTATGAACTAAGAATGAACGATTATTTAAACAGCTTTTATTCATCTTAATTCATGTTAATTGATAAAACACAATTGTTCATTGTTAGTTCATCGTAGTACATATTTTATTAACTAATGTTAACATAAACAACTTTTATACGTTAATTGGAATTCATGTCAACAAATTTAGTTAAATAATGCTAATAAATAGAACCTTATTGTAAAGTTTTACCAAATTAATTATATAACTCTATTGCAGCCATATACTAGAGATTCTCAATAAGTCGCATGAGCTGAGAAAGAACAATCTCTTAGCAATAAAAAAACAAAACAAAACAAAAAGAGTAGGACTAAGATCGGGAAATTCAAGCCAAATTCTGCTCAGCTTCAATGAACTATTACTAACCTTAACAAAGATTTCGTAGTTTCAAAACCTTTTAGTTTGGCTCTTTATACTTGTTCTTTATGCTATACTTAAAACAGGTTGTTTTTTAATTAGTAGGCGTTTAAAGTCAGGTTTAAATTGCTTGCTATAATGATTAAACCTGTTGTCACTGCATCTGGCACTGACCCAAGGGGTTTGAGGTATTACCTCTCACAAATATTGCCCCTGTTCATTCACATTCTCAGCTGTCATCTATCTTTAAAGGCACACATTCCTTTGAGTCGATTATTGTTTGGCCCATATCTCACCCTTTGTTTACACTGTCTTCTCTTTGTTATGAAATCTTTCAGCTGTGTCATAGCACTGCATGCCTCTCCTGGTAATAGTACAGTTTTCACCGCTCACATTGCAGTTTGTGAGATAGGAGCCCACAACAGACCTGTGTGCCATCTCAGAATTTTTTCCTTGTGCATTATGAGAAACTGGCAAGATAAAGCAAGCAGAGCCAGTAGCAAAACTATTGGATGTATTATTAGATCTTTTTGATATGGTAAGATATATATGTGGCAGGTTATATCCATGAGACAATAAACATGCTGGAGCAGCACCCCCGGTGATGCACGTGACACAATGTGACAGCTGGCTGACTTCAAGGCCACACCAGAACAGGAGGCCGATTCATTGTTTATAGACCAGTAATGCGAGTTACCAGTAAGAGTGTTCCCTGTGCACTCTGCCAGGTGTAATATGCCTTGAGGTACTGTATATACTGTACACACCACATACATAGATGAACAGCCCAGACACATACATGTACAGTACACACAACTCTAACTCTAAACTGAGTTCTTCTTTTTCTTCCATAATGTGAGCTTACTCACTACAAGTAAAAAGTTTGGACACACTTGACATAATTTATGTTTCTTATGATCTTAAAGACCTTTTGATCTAAAGATTTGTGCTTAAATGCTTGCAATTAGATTTGTAGACAATTGTGCCAATGTATGAATTTCTTTACAAAACTTTACACAACATTTTAGTTAAATTTTTTATTTTATTATTGTTATATTATTTGTAACACTTTAAAATACAGTGTAACACGGTTAAAATGGGAAAGGAGATGGCAGGAACTGGCTGAACAGTCAAAATAATATTTAATGAAACAAAAAGAGACACAACACAAACGCACACTGCTGCATCCCACTGCACTTATCCCTCTTCTCAGCTGATTAGCCCGACTGGGGGCCCGGCGTGCGTAGTCACGGCCTGGCCCCGCCCTCCTCCTCGTCACATACAGTTCTAATTGTTAAAGTTAGTAAATGCAATAAGTATCATGATCTAACAATAAACAATCATTTTGCAGCATTTATTAATCTTGGTTAATGTCAGTTTAGAAAATACAATTGTACAAACTAATGTAAATATTTTCAACTTTTGATTTTAAAAATGCATTAGTATACTGAAATTAACATAAACCAAAATCAAAAAAGTGCTGTAAAAGTATTGTTTATTGTAAGTTCATGTTAACTAATGTAGTTTACTAAGGATAATGAACACAACCTTTTTGTAAAGTGTTACTATTTTATTTTATATTGATGAGTTTAAAAAGTGGCCAGAATACATGGGAATACCTTTAATGTTGTTTAAAAACATCCCAGGTGGCATCTGATGAAGGTTGTTGTGAGAAGCTCAGACTGTGTAGAACTGTAATCTGTAATGGCGATTTCGAAGAAGCTATAATATAAAATATTGTAGTGTTGATTTGTTTAATTTTTTTGTCACAACATAATTCCCATTCTTACATTTGTGTTATTTCATCATTCTGATTACTGATTTTTTTATTTTTATTTTTTTTAATGTGGAAAATAGTGATCATAAATAATGAGAAGGTGTGGCCAAGCTTTTTAAAGTTTATGTACCATAATGTCATTTTACAGTGAGGATATTTAATCAAAAATAACCTGAGATCAATTTATTTCACAACTGTTAGGGTGTCTCACTCAGCTTCCCTTTTATGAAGAAGATGGATTGTTCCAAATAACGATGCATGACCTGTTTTCAACGGCGATACAAAACAGCACATGCGTGACATCAGTAGTGCAGTCTAGGGCAGCATTTCTCAAACTGTGGTCCACGGACCCCCGGGGTTCCTTTTCAAATAGCCAGGGGGTCCATGGAAAATCCCTGAATTGTGAACATTGTGATGCAATTTTGTAATTAAATAAGCAATAAAAAAGCGAGGAAAAAAAACTACTCAATATAAAGCTATTGATAGTATAAAAATGCAACATAACAGAGGTTTAGAACAATATATTCAAACAGACTATATAAAAAAGTTGTAGATTCTGGACTGCAAATTAAGTGTGAGGAAATCCGCTCATTCCCATGGTAACAGCGACTTCTCTGATTGGTGAATGATTCTCGCTTCAAGATGACTCGAGGGGAAATTACTTTTTACATGCGTTAACTACAGGAGTTTTTTTGCAGATTACATTGGACAATATCCATCAAACATTGAGACACTGCAACACACTCTCACAGCGAAATCATCAGGATTTGTATGACTTTCTAAATTTGGCTAATTTGTATGTTATTGTATGTCTCGTTTGAATTTCTACGACTTCCACTACAGCCAATGACGTCGCTGGACATCATTTTCATCAAATATGCAACAATTACTTGCTTCTATCACAAACAAGAGCTTCCTATCATGTTTACACACTTTACTGATTGGTTAAGTTTAGATAAGGGGTTTGGGTAAGGTCATAATTTAATAAGTATGTCCTTAACACCTCGTGTGCAGACCTCACACTTACTTCTGCATTAGACATCTGGGAATTTGCACTTGATGAAGTCATACGAGTTTATGCGAACAAAATCATATGAATTAGCCAACTCGTAAATTATGTACGAATTTTCATGAGATTGGGTTGGACATGGTTCTGTTACATCATCCAGTAAAAAAGAAGGGGTTAACAGCATGTATTTCAAGTTATGTCGAGTGTGAATATTCAAAAGCCTAGATAAAGTATGCTACTGTCATATCATAAGTTAGTATATATGATGATTGATGATCAAGCTTCATGTCAAATGCGATAATATATTTACTAACACAGTGACCCTTACTTTAACCATACCATCTGTCTAATAGTGGCTAATATTAGTTCATTTCATTATATTTATGCAGTATATATAACTTTCCACTTCCAGTATAACTGTCATTTATGTGGATATAATCCGCGTCCCGTCAGAAGAGAGCCTTTTTACTCTACCTTTCTTCCTTTAATTTTCAGAAAAGCAAAAAGTAACAGTTAACACTGACAAAATAATTTGACACAATAAATAATGATAAAATTGTGTTATTGGATCATTACTGTTGTTCAATTATGATTATTGTGGTGTGATATAGTTTATACGAATAAAAAAGTACTCATGTGTAAACTCATGCTCTAACTAGGGGGAAATTATAATAATTTAGTCTGTACTGTTTATGCTGTGTAGTGTTCTTAGTGATGTTCGTTGCCCTGCAGATGGCACTAAAACCTCAGCTAAGCAATGGACTGTCTCCCTAACTTCATCTTCTGGTGATGGTTTGTGTTCTCTTTGATATGAATTTGAATTTGATTTGATATGATATTACATTTGAAATATAATTGAAACACTTCAGAAGCCTCACACAACAGGACAGCAGTGCATGGCCATTCTACAAGGTATTTAAACTTATTGAAACTGAGCAATATTTGTTGTGAAGGTGGGTGTGGGGCAGGGGTCCGCAAAGAAATTGGCATCATGAAAGGGGTCCTTGGTTCTAAAAAGTTTGAGAAAACCTGGTCTAGGGCATACGCAGGCATACGTCGTATGCCCACCTATCTTTCAAAGGATTTGCGTATGCCCACCTAAAATGATCCTTGATAAAATCGCAGTATGCCCACCTCTTCACTACTTCACCACTGGTGACATGCAAACCATCCCTAAAGACTGTCAGCTAGATGAAAGAAGACCCAAGACTGCCAGCTCTTTACAACCTTTTGACATCACATGCATGCAAATTGAGGCCTGATTTGAATGATTAAAGACACTACTTTTCATTTAGTTCCCTGTTTTCACCTTGCTGCTTTATTTGCTGTTGGACGGAACTGAGATAGAAAGTTCACAGCACTTCGTTGGTCATGTACTTATAGTAAAATTTTTCATGACAGATTTAAATATCTTTCTGTGCAGGTTCACTTGATAAGTGCTTAACACGCATGTTCTGTACCCTAAAGTCATTTCAATAGCTCGAAGAGTATACTTATACTTACCTATGTTTGTAGATACTGTATAAAATAATGCATTGAATTTCAATATGATAGAAATACAAATTTTTTTGTACATATTATATTTTGGTTGCGGTCAAATTCAGAAAGTATACAAGTATGGATGCTATCTGGGATACCGCTCACATTTCTTGAGCAGTGTTGTCTGCGGGAGAGAATAACTCCCTTTTGCGTGGACTTTGTGCTTTGTAACTTTGCAGATCTTTTACATGCACAAACAGCTATATTACACACTAAAGGAATGGTAAAATCCCCAAAGGCATAATAGGGCCTCTTTAAAGAATTTGAAGGGAAAATTAGAAGTTAATTACATTGCCGCGGTCTCTGGGACCTCAAACATAAAAGCATGATTCAATATCAACATAATGCAAAGGTTAAATATATTATTTTTATTATCTTAGATCATACAAAATATAGAGTCTCATTAAAGAAATGCAGGTTTGACTTGAGAACCTGTTCACAAAATTTCTCATTAGCTGCAGAGGTGGGAGAACAATGGCTACAGTACATGAAGCAGTGACTGACAAATCTATCCTCTGAAAAGATCTGAGAGATGATAAAAAGCTTTTGTAATAAGAATCTTTTCTGTGACAATGCCACAGTCCAAATTGAATTTCTCATAGCAGCGTACTAGACAGCGCACCACAGTATTTGTTCTGCTGCTAACACATTGCTACTTTGAGCACACTTCTTTCTTTCTTTTTTTTTTTTTAAGGCATTGTTTTGTGCCAGCATTCTTGAAAGTAAACCTAGCTTCTGTCTGGATAGGATAAATGTGTTTTCATCCAGTTTGTTTGCACAGCCATACTTATACATGGCTACTGTTGTGCCAGCAGGGAGGCGTCCACAGGACCCTGTACAAAATCCTGTACTGTAGCTGCATCATTATCTAGGTGACATTCAATCTTAGTTTTCAAAAAGAACACTGCACCTATTTGACTGAGGTTTGGAGTTTCAGCTTTCATGTTTACATTATGGTTTGAATTTAAAGGTTACAAAAAGAATAGCAGCTGCTACGTTGTTAAATGTGGTAACATGCAATTGCTATCTTAAAGATCCATTTCTGTTTCCTCTAACTCTAAATTACTTTTGTGGGTGTAACCTAATGTAGCCTATTCTAGGTAATTTATTAAAGTTAAATAAGCAGAGATTTTTTAAATAAGCATATTGTTTTAGGTGACCTGTCAAAACATTTTTACAGTGTAGGAAAGTAAATTAATTTTATTTCATAGTTTTGAAGACTGTTTTTTCCCCCTAAAACCTGGAAATTAGTAATTAAAAAGAATAAGTTTAATTTTTAGTAAAATCTGAAAACTAACCTTTTCTTTCTTTATCATTATGTGTATTTTTACATAATATATCTTACACTGTAAAAAGTGGTAACCTGCAATTGTTAGCTTAAGGAGCTTTTACTTGATCTAACCCTAAAAAAAGAGTTTTGTTGTAACAATGTTTTCAAATTGATTCAGTAATGTTAATTATTATTATTATTATTATTATTATTATTATTATTTGAGTTGAATAAAGCTAGTTAATGTAGATGTTACCACACGAAGCATATTTTTAGGTAACATTTTGTCAGTGTAATTTTCAGGAAAAATAAAACAAAACACTACACCGATTTAACAGATGTTTGTTTACATTTTGGTTTGATAAAAAAATAAATAATAAAAAAAAAACATTTACACAGAGAATACTAGCTAGACAAGTACTTTCCCATAGCAGTGATGGGCATAAATACATGAAAATGTATTTAAAATAAAAATGCAAAATACCTCAGTTTAAATGTATCAAAATAAAATACCAAATACTGTGTAAAAACAAATGTATCAAAATAAAATACAGTATTTTGTATCTTGAAAATACACAAAATACATGTAAATTTGGCCTAAAGTTTCATTATTAGGCTGAAATATATCTGGAACTATTCTGAATGCAAAGAACATTTTGGTGTACAATTTTTGTTTTCATTTCAACTACCCCTTCAATCAATTAAAGACAATTATATATAAACAGGTACATGATTGCAAACTTAGTGCAAAATGCCAAATAGCAGCCATTTCTATACTTATTTCTGTCCAGGTTACACTGCAGCCTGCTATTACTTGTGGCGAACCCTATTAAATAAATCACGTGTAAAACAGTGGGTACTTTTCTTGCTATCTAGCAAGGAGTAATGTTTTACACACTTGACTAGCTAGTAAATACACAAGCAGTTGCTAACACAAACAACTGATTAGCTAGCAAGACTGACTAGCTAGGGCTAATGTCCAGTGCTAGTGCTAACACTATTTTCCCCTTCCCAGTGGTCTTTTATTCCTTTATGTTAACTGATGGCAAATCTGAATGACATTCCATTTTAGCTTGCTTGCTAGCGATCGCACTAATGATAGCTAGTGAACTCGCTAATGTTAGTTAGACAAGCTCACTAGCTGGCTGCTGACTAGTTTTGGTTTCCTCACTGTTGACACACATTGCAGTGGCTGATGAGAAGTATTATAGCTACCTTAATATTTTAAGGGAAATTAAATAACAGTTGTCAGCAATTATTATGTTTTTTGCAACAAGCAGAATCGACCATCACATCCTTACCTTATCTTATGCTGCGTTCCATTTAACTCGGAAAGTTGGATTTTACAACTTCCTACTAGGTAAATTGCAATGGAACGCCACTTTAAGTAGGAATTCCAACTGGGAAACTCTTGCGGAAAGTTTCAACGCATGTGCCCTTCAAGTGGAGTCGGAAATATCGTAATTACGAGTTCCGAGCATATGAATGACCCTGCAAAGTCATATTAATGAGTGGGAAACTCGAAATTCTAGATAGTACACAAGTTTTCGGGTTGGGACGTTGGAAGGGGCATGTTGACATAAAAGATGATTAAAAGCAATGATTTTGCAAAATAATTTCAACTTCTGTAATTTATTTAAATAATATTAATTTGTTATATATGACAGTCAATTAATGACTTACCCTCCACGGTTTGTTTTAAGCAAATTAATTAATAATATGTTCAAAACCATGTATTACAGTTTTTCCCAATCGATTTCACACATTTCTCCAAAGTCAGGTAACTGCTCTCAAAACACAGCAAACTAAACACACTCTTATGTTGGCAAAACAGTTCAATATTCACTGCATAATGAAGCACTGCATTTTATTCTAGTAATGCATTTATTAAAAATAAATACTAACATCAAAACTACAAGTGTGTTCTGATAACAAATTCAACTGTAGATACACAAATAAATGAATGAAAATACATGTTTTTCATGAAGTTTTTTAATGAGGAGTTTAGTTGTATAACAATGAGTTTTCACCCCCCCCCCCCCCCCCAAAAAAAAATAATTACATAAATAAATACGTAAGTAATTAAATAAATGTACTGTGATCATTGAATCAATGAACTTTATTGATCTTGCCTCTCAATTACATCTGGCCAGAGAATTTCATCAACATCACAGCATATATTTTCACGAGTCATGCATCGTGGGAAAAAACACCTTGAATGCTGGATCCATCCTTGACATGCTTGTGCCTCAATTTCTCCACAGGCCTCTTCCATCACTTGAAGACTTACTTGGTTGTAAGGGTTGCGATCATATACTTTCCATCTCCAAGAGGAGAAGAACTCCTCAATTGGATTCAGGGAAGGAGAATATGGTGGAAGGAACACCATCCTGAAATGTGGGTGATGCTCAAACCACTTTATTTGTCCCAAATAACTACAAAATTCCGCTCCATTTGCTCCTGATCACCCTGTGGAAAGAGGATTTCATTGAGGAAGTTTAAAAAATGTAGGAGCCTTTCTGTGTTGTATGGCCCCAAGACAGCATTGTGTGCCACAACACCAGTGGTAGAAATCGCAGCACACAGAGTGATGTTGCCTCCTCGTTGTCCAGGGACATTGACTGTGGCACGATGGCCAATCACATTTCTCCCTCTTCTCCTTTTTTTGTGAAGATTGAAGCCAGCTTCATCAATATACAGGTACTCATAATGAGTTGTACTGCTATCCAACTCCAACATTCTCTAGAGTAAAAAGAACACAAGGTACAATACAGTAAGTTAGTTTTTTACAGTAATGGCATTGATTGCAAAGTTGATACTACTGTAAACTGTTGCTGAAGTCTGAGTTCCCACTTTGATGCAGCACTATGCATAGAGATGCCTGAATCTTTTCACTTAGAGTGGAATAGTATATGGACACATACGTAATATCCAGGAAAAAAATATCTTTGTGTTTACAGTAAAAGTGCAATAATTGGCTTGCACGTACTTGAACAAACTGGAATCGCAACTCCTTCACTCTAACGGAGTTCCTCTCAAAGGGCACTTTGTATACCTGCTTCATTCGGATGGCATTTCTCCTTAGAACACGATCAATTGTGGAGAGACTGCATTGGTGAATATTGTGGAATAGTTGATTGTCCTGTATTAACGGAGGTTTCCCCAGCCTGAATCGGCGGTGGGGGTATGTGACGAGGAGGAGGGCATGGCCGGGCCGAGAGGTTTCATGCCTGGCACTGAGTTGCCCAATCAGTGGGAGAGAGATAAAAGGAGGAGCCGAGGATGCCAGAGAGAGAGAGAGAGAGAGAGAGAGAGAGAGAGTGACGTATGCAGTAGTGTTTTGTGTGTGCGCTTTTGTTATGTTTCAGTTCAGTGTTTTATGTTGAATTAAAGTCTTTTTGATTGTTAATCCGGTTCATGCTTCCTCCTTTCATGATGAATGAGAGGCTTGTCTGCCACAACCCCATAAACTCTACAGGTCAGATGTCTGAGGTCAAACTATCTATGGCAACACAGTCAAATGGCTTCATGACATTGCCACCACCATTTATGACACAGTTGATCCAGGAAAACACAGAGCCCAAAAACAGTTGCAGGGAAGGAAAAGAGCCTTCTATTTGTGTTGCACTCTCACCTGTATACATTTTATCTGTTTCTAGCAAAGGAAAGAACCAGACATGCATTTCCTTACAATACCAGCTATGAGTGTTTTCTCTCTATGAATAGTGCAGTACAGGCAGGGAGTCTTCTTGGATGTTAGGGTGTGTGTACTTCGCTACTAGACCATCAGTCACGCTGAAGGAGGGAGCAGTCTCAGGGGAGGATTGCCAGCAATGACCTCAAACAGCTGTGCAAACACACTCCCATCTTACAAACCTCATCCGCAACCATAAAACTCTGCCGAATGGATTTCTATTGCCACACAGAAAGACATTTGTAGAATGGACAGTAGAGAAAAGCCAATGGAACTTGAATGTAGTTGATAGGTAAATATCATATATTTAAGGTGTGTTTGAAATTATGGTTGTACAGGCCTACCCATTTGCAAAAATAAAAAATGAGTTCTCTTTAATATCTAAACTGTTTCTCCTAGACAGCAATGAGATTAAATGTTGAGCAAAATTTTGCTTAACACTCCTGTATCTCAGATTTTTCTCCTGAGAAGAAGACATGCAAATATTACCTTAGGGATCTTCTACTTGATCTAACCCTAAAAGCTCTTTTCATAGTGTAATAATCTTATATGCCTCTCCAGTTTTAGAAGAGACCTCAACCATGTCTGAAATTGTGCTAAGATATCAAAATTTACAATCAAATCAATTTTAAATATGAACTTTCTCAACAAATTCTGCCATTCTTCAAAATTATCTAGGCTATGCAATCCACATAAATTTTATAGCGCTATTCTCTTACATGCCAACAATTGTCTTTTCTGTTTCTATTATTATTTTTCCTACAGAATTTTAGGAGATATATAAGAGATGTAATAGATACTTGAATAAAACATACATGAGAACTGCATTAGATCTCCTGAGACTTTAAAGGTCAGGAGCAATAAAATCTCTGAGCAATACATTTTTCATCTGAATAATTTCCCCTGGAATATTCAGACCACATTTAGTGATGTCCAGTGATACAGTGGCTTGCTCTTGTTAAGGCTTTGCAAGTCAAGTGGTCATTAAGGTAGAACCAAGTTCACTAAAATTAAGTGTAGGTTTATTGACCTATGATATATTTCAATATTTGGTTATTTAGGTCTGTTGATTTAGAAGGTGTGGTCTCATCGAATTGTCCATTAGCCCATCAGTACAAGGACAACCACTCCAAACATACAGGAACTAGACCTTGTTCAAAAGCTTGGACACAATTAGAAACCTTTTATAAGCCTTTCATTCAGTTTCATGACTGCAAATCACTTTCGTCTTAATTTCCCTCCACTTCCACAAGGCCAAAAGCACTTGAGCTTAATCAGAAGAGGGAGAAAGCAATTCATTTAACTTATGTCAATGTGAAAGAGGAGCCCCTGTCATGATGTTGGAGAGCTCTTGACTCTGTCTGCACAAATGCACGTTGTGAGTCACACATTTTAAACAAATCAATGAAAGATGAAATGCAAATTGTATGAAAAACGTGCCCTGCAAAATAAATGTATTGTCCTGCTCTAAGCCAATTATGGGGAATGGGAAAAGTGCAGGAGAGAGTGTTGGAACTGGTTTAACTGCCAACATAATAGAGCTCTTTCTTACCCCTCATTTCTCCCCCAAGCAAATATGCGGTGTCTCCGTGCAATATACTATACGGGCAGAGCTTAGTGTTAAGGCCAGCTCAAGTTCTCAGCAGGAATCACAATAGGGGCAGGAAGTGTTTTAGCCCATGGGAAAAAGTGTGGATAGAGTTTTGGGATGGCATATAGGGGTGACCGTGGCTAGATGTCACATGGGCTACTGTATCTCTCGGAAACTATAAGTTTTGGAGTAAAAGTCCAATTGCACAAATGCTTTAAAAATGATAAACTTAATTTAGAATAAGTTTTGTAAATTCTAACCTCCAAACTAAAATTCCAATATCATCATCATATTTCTGTAATTGCTCTTGGGCAAATTTGTTAACACACACACACACACACACACACACACACACACACACACATACGCACACACACACACAAAACCACACTGCTATTGGTGAGTGTTGTCACAAAAGGTCAATGTGTGTCCAATGAACTGTATTCTTTTTCCTGAGCAATAGTGATGGAAATGTTCAACAGCTTTTTGCAGCCAAGACTTTAACATGAACAACCATACAAAACAGTTGTTAATGCAAACAGTTTACTGTAAAAGCATTTGGGAACAGATCATTCTTTTTAAGTCTGTGATTCTGTGTTTTAGCTATTTGTATTGTGTGGTATTTTACCTGGTTGAGGCCTAATTTGGAGTTTTGCATAAATTGTAAAGCGTGTGATCTTATCTGTTCATAAGGAAACAAACTTTTTATCAAGAGAGCAAACGGACACATTGCTTTTAAAAAATTCAAAACATGGAATAGTCCAATCCACCTCCACCCCTGAGGGCTTCTCTGCTGTAGTACTCCACCTGTGACCTGGTCATCACCCACAGCATAGTTCCCAAAACAGCCTGCAGCTCCTGACCTTCCTCCTCTGCAATTTTTCACTCTGGCTGCACAAGAATCCCAATTATTCAGGCTGCTCGGTTTGTTCACACTCACAGTGAGGAACACACCCACCTGAAAACCCATGGATATGATATCTGTTAGAACTTGAATGGGGGTGATCACTGTTCTAATAATTAACCCTGAACTTAACTAGGTTATTTGATAAACCATTAATGATCAAAACTTATGTTGGATCTTGGCAGTGGTGATAAGATAGGAACCAGAGGCATCTAGGCTAAACCCTTATGTTCCCTTTGGGGTTCCTTTGGAGGCTCGAAAATATTCCTAAAACTTGAGTATAAGGTTGATACTTTGTGACTTAGCACTGACTGTAAACAAACTTTTAACTTGTTAGCACGCTTAAAAGGCCCTCCATGAAAGCTGTAAATTTTTTATGTTTGGGTCTCAGATACCCTATTTCAAACATTAATAAATGCAATTAATTTTACATACTAGGATGCTCTGACCATGAGCGTGTTTACATGCATGTTCTTACACCGATTATTCTTAATAAGCCAACAACACGTATGTTCATGTAAATGCATTAAATGGCTTTCCTTTAACAGTGTATGGTCATGGTCATAAACGGCGTAAGAATATAACCGATCGACGGGAAGGCTTTTGCTGATTACGGCAATTTCGTGTTGCATGCAAACACCTTTACCGATGTTCTTATCGGCTTATCCAATGTGCATACGTGTTGTGCACAATGCCTCTTCATGGTTTGACCTCAAAAAATTAGAATAACACGATTATTTCACATGCCATGTAAATGTGGATTGCTTGCTTTGTCTGATTTTTTAAATAAGCTGATTTTTGGAAGTAATTAGCGTGTTGGTGTGCATGTAAACAGGGTCACTGCAGAAATACACTCCTGCCAGTTGTTTGAAATTTTTATTTATTTATTTTATTTTCTTTTTATTTATTTATTTATTATTTGCAATGTGTTTCTGAATTTGACCACAAATAGAAGATGTTACTAGAATGGATACCAATTACATTTCTGTTTATGCCTATTTTGTGTTAAAACAGAGGGGAATGCAAACATAATATCTGCCATTTTGGTTTTAAATAGATCAGAGAAATGTATTAATAGAATTTAAAAAGAAAATAAGCTGTGATTTTTGAAATTACAATAATTATTTTTTAACATACATCATCGGGGTCTCTGGGACTCCAAACATAACAGTGAAGTCAATACAGAACATGAGGGATAAGTTCACGAAGTACTGTACTGTGGAATTCTTTTTGACTATAAATTTCACATAATCGGCTAGGATCCAGTCCGCACAGTTCATATACTGCATACAGTAAATGCACATAACATTCCCAACACAGATGCATGAAATGGAATTCTTGTTCCATTTTTCCTGTATCATTAGGCAAATATCTGAGGCAGAATGTTAGCCTGGAGAACAACAAGAGGTGGAGGGTGTAGAGAGGCCATAGTGGGGCCGTCCTAGTCTTCAGCTCCATCCTGCTCTATGCTGTTTGGCAGTAGTCCTGCAATTTCACAGCTGTCTGGATCACCAGAATTTCCACATCACTACCCCAACTGAGCCAAAACCATCCAGGCATCCAACACAAAGTCTGAGCACATAAACATGCCATGTCTAATAGAAACCACAACCTTTTAAAATGTAATCTGTGCCGAAAGGTATGTAATTTTTTGTACATTACATTAAAATACTTTCTCCTTTCCCAGCTTAATATGCATAGACAACTATTAGTTAGCCATTTGTAGGTTGATTTCCCAGACAAGCTTGACACAGCATCTTTGGTTTAAAAACTGGCATAGGTTGGGAGAGGGGCTATCTGTTTGGTACCAGTCAATGGTAGACGTGGGAGTGTTCGGGAAACCTGTTTGAAAGCAGTAATTATGGATAATAGTTGATAAACATGGCACATGCACAGCCTTTTCTCTCGGCTGTGCCTTCAAGGGTTTCATGGCTGTTTATTTCGGCTGTCTTTAATTGAACCATGGCATTTCATTATGCGTAGGGGATGCAAATATAACATAAGTTTGCCCACTATAATCACTACACAATACACAAAATGAGAGCTGAGAGGAAAAAGAAGAACTCATTGACTCAAGAGCTGAGGAGAAGTCTTTGCGTGCTATCCAAGAATGGGGTTGTATTGTTAGTCACAGATTCAATTTTCTGAATTTCTTGCTGTTTTATGGCACCAGGGTTGGCATAATAAGTGACAATATACTGTATGCATACTAGCTGCTTCAAAGGGTAAATGACCACAAACATTAATTCAGAGTGTGACAGAATTTGCTGTCCCATGAGAAATCCTACACAGTACTTTGGACAGGTGGCAGAGGAATTGCTATCTGTGTTTCCACTGGATGATTAAAGGCCTTTTAAAGGCTGCTATAACTTTTTACTTGAGCAATAAGAATCACACTTACTTTTAAGCAACCTTAATGCAAAATGAAACATTTATTTCATATGTTGTTGTGTTTTTACTCAGAAATCTACATCAGATAAGAATCTTTGGTCCTTGTCAATAAGAGGCCATAGTCTTTATGCTGCAAAAAGCAGTTGTTTACAGACAGGACAATACATTCAAAATACACACTTTAACCATCTTTTAAACATGCCCCTATGCTCATAGTGAGAAATCTTAGCAAATCAGTCTTTGATTGGATCAGTGTCATTCAAAATAGTAAACACTGTCTAACCCATAAAACAGACAAGCTCACTCAGATAATGCAAACACGCACTCAGGAACCCATGGAGCCAAAAACCTGGGGATGTAATGCAAAAGGGTGGAGCACACAGGAAATGAACAGAGACTAACATTTGAAGATGGCAATAAGCAATATGCACATGTTGTCTATTAATAAAGCCCTGACAACACAATAGATATGTGAGATGGCACTATAAAAAATACATAGATCATGTATTTCTATCTATCTATCTATCTAGCTATCTATCTATCTGTCCGTCTATATACAGTATATGTATATATGTAAACTGTATAGTTATAATTAACCATTATTATATAATTATAGTTATTTAGAGCCACCTGAAGTCAACAGAAGCCGCTAGGAGGAACAAGGGAAGGGTAGCAGGGTGTTCAGTGGTTGAATTTGGGGGTGCAGCCGATGGATTTAACAGTTTTTCTTTGTGAGTAAATCTCCTTGCTGCACTCTTTCTGCTGCTGGCCTCATTCCCTTTTTATTTTGCGCGCGAACGTGTTCGGCTTTAACGGCCCCTTAAACTTTCACAGACATCCTGAGAAGGTCACTTCAGGACAGTTTTCAGTGTTAATGTGATGTGTTGACTTTTAAAGTGTTAAACCTGGTCCAAATTCAAACATAAGCGTTCTACAAAGACTTTTGTAGCCTGCATAATTTCAACACCTAATGCGTCCACAAAGGTTCCCCTCCCCGTTTCCTCGGCTTGTATTAAGTTCTAGACCACACCCAACAAGAGTTCTGGGCAGTTCAAGATTTTGGAGAGGAGGAGCGCGCAATTTCCTCTCTCATTTCACTGCTACTATGTTAGTCAAGTTCACGCTCGCATCACTTATCCACATCTGGCTGCCCTCTCCAAACTATACAGTATTTGACGCCTTTGGCTCCTCTACAGCGGTAAGTGTAAATGATAACTAGCGGCTTTTTTCTTTCTTAAACCAGATGTTTGGACTGTGATAAAACTCATTCAACTTCTTTGCAAATATGTGAATACTGTATTGAGCAACTATGTAGATTATTATTATTAGGCCTACTATTCTTATATATATATATATATATATATATATATATATATATATATATATATATATATATATATATTACATTTAAATGTTTTTTTTTATTTTATTTATTTTTTTTTTTTTTATCAGCCATTCAGAAAAGTGCTGTTTGCAGGGCTTTCCAGAGAATAGGTGGCAGGCTTTATTTATTAGTTTAATAGTTGTAAACTATCAAACTCACGCAGGGAGAAAGTTTGTGAAGAAAGGGGCGTTGGCGGTGCGCGTGCGCTCCGCGCGCTTGTGATGTGTCTACTGATGCTTGCTTAGCTGGTGAATCACTAACTTATTATGATTAGACGTGTTTGTTCATTTGTTATCCTTTTAATCCTATTTTTTTAAACAAGTGTGAGTATTCAGTTTGACTTCGGTTTTAACAATATGAAGGACTAGCCTTATGTTCTGAAAAGAGACATAGGCTAGTAATCTCTTCATATTTTTAGTTCACATGTTTGGCGGTGAGTATTTAAAAGGAGTGAGGTACCACCAACCTATGTCTCGCATGCCGCCTCCTGCTGACAGTAGGCAGCATTTCATCATTCTGCATGTATTACAGTTTTTCTCAATCGCTTTGGCAAGCAGTCTTAACATTCTCTAAACTGCAAGTGCAATTGTCACAGTTTTATGGGACATCACAACTCTATTGCATGTCTGCAAAATGTAGTAACTCACCAAAAACATCTAATGTATGCTTCAAAATCTAATTATTGTGTCAGTAAATTGGCCAATGCCACCAAAATGAAATGTTTTTTTTGTCATCGTGTGAGCCGTACTGGTCAAAATGTTTAGATGCTTTTTCACCATGGCAGTCAACCCTGGAAATATTTGTTATATACAAATGTAATTTTTGTTCTACTTTTTTGTTGACACTGACTGCTTACTGTACTATACAAGAATGTCAGTTTTGTCTAGCTTAATGCTATTGTGTATCGCACTGAGCTTTTTAGATACCGATTTCAACAGTAGGAAAAAGTTTACTGTACAATACTGTAGTACACAGAAAAAGGATATGCACATTTGTATGTATACAGTTTATTTTTGTAGCTATGTGTTACATGTAAACAGAAAATTCACATTTGCATGTCCATTTTTACACATTTCTTACATGTAAAGTCATATGTAGTGAACAGAAAATTGTCACAAAATGACATTCATGAAAAAAGAAAAAAAAAAGAAAAAACAAAAACAAACCTGCAACAATGAAAAAAACCTGTGGTAGTTCTGTAAAAAACAATCAATTGTACCTCCTCACAGTACGTAACACTACAAGTTCCAATCTTCTTGGTGGACATCTTGTCGCTCTTGTTGATCTGTCCAGAGATTTAGCAGATATCACAAACATTCCATGTCATAGATATTTATGGAATATACATGTATGTCTGACAGATTTTGATCATTGAATGGATCATTTTGCATGTGATGGCTCACACAATGAAAGAATGTTTAGAAGTTGTGAAGAGTATGACAATTTCACTGAGAATCAACTCATCAGTTTTGATCAGCAAGCCATGTGCATTTAGTTACTGTGCAAATTGTAGACAATTGTACTTACTCTTTTGCACACATGTGCCAAAACACGTGCAATCTGCTTAAATGAGTAAGAAATTCAAATCTGGTGTGAACAAGAAAAGAATTATTTAGAGATTTGAACTTAATGTTTTGAAAAAAATAATTCTCATTCAAGAATTAGGCCAAAGCGATTGAGAAAAAGTAAAATGTTTAATGGCTCAAATAGTAGATTTCATTCTCCCTTTTGGAATTTCCTTTTCATTTCCTTTTTGAATATGTAATTTACATTTAAAGGAATAGTTCACCCAAAAATGAAAATTCTCTCATCATTTACTCACCTTCAAGCCATCCCAGATGTGTATGACTTTATTTTGCTGAACACAAACGAAGATTTGTAGCAGAATATCTCAGCGCTGTAGGTCCATACAATGCAAGTGAATGTTAACCAGACATTTGAAGCACAAAAAAGCACATAAAGGTACTATAAAAGTAATCCATATGACTTCATTGGTTAAATCCATATCATCTGAAGTGATATGATAGGTGTGGGTGAGAAACAGATCAATATTTAAGTCCTTTTTACTATCAATCTCCACTTTCACTTTCACTTTCACTTTCACATTCTTCTTTTGTTTTTGGCAATTCACATTCATTTATATCAGCACCTACTGGGCAGGGAGGATAATTTATAGTAAAAAGACTTAAATATTGATCTGTTTCTCACCCACCCACACCTATCATTTTACTTCTGAAGATATGGATTTAACCACCGGAGTCATGTGGATTACTTTTATGTTGCCTTTATTTGCTTTTGGCACTTCCAAGTTGTGGTCACCATTCACTTGCATTGTATGGACCTACAGAGCTGAAATATTCTTCTAAAAATCTTTGTTTGTGTTCAGCAGAAGAGAGTCATACACATCTGGGAAGACATGAGGGTGAGTGAATGATGAGAGAATTTCATTTTTAGGTGAACTACCCCTTTAATGTATAAAATACTTTCCATTCAAATATTGACATACTGTATGTGTATATAATTTATAATATAATTTACCTAATGTGACTTTTTGACATACATACTGCTAGTATTGACAATCACTCACCAAACAACATCACATTTTTTAAATTTTATTTAGGAATACATAAATAAACTGTTAAAAGAAGTAAAAATAAATAAATAAATAAATAAATAAATACATTTTTTCAGATGTTAAGGCCAGATTTATTTGACTCGCGGATGCGGTCGCCTTCTATGCGCATCGTCTGCACATGTGCCGGCCATTGATTTTTTTTTACTAAAAGAGTATCACAAAGAAGTTGTAGTGGGCATGCGTCAAACATGTTTGAAGTCGCTCGCGGTCAGAAGAGTATACTCACAAAGGCAACCCGATCTGGAACACGCAAAAACGAAGTATACCTGGGCCTTTACGAAAAAATTTTTTTTAGCTGTTGATGTTGCACAAAACCATGCATTGTTCCTGAGGTGGCCCTCCAACATGTTTTGCATGTTAATTAATTTGGCATGTCTGGCATTTTATCTCGCTCAGTGTGTGTGTAGAATTTCTCAGTGGCACATTCCAGTGTGTTACTCATGGGACTGTTCTAGGGGGTGGGGAGTGTGTCCTGTGCCCATGAGGTGAAACAGTTTTCGCTAGACTGGATTTCTGGACACCTGTCTGCTCTGCTCTTTCAACACAAACACAGCTCGCAGTGAGCGCCATCATTCAAACCTACCTATCAAAAGCAAAATTGCTATAAGGATATGCACAGAAATTATTACCTCTCCCATGCTTTTCTTTCCTCTAATCTATAGCATAGTATAATATAAAGTCTGGCAACCGTGAAAAGTCATATCCACAGATGTTTGAAACAAATTTTTAATCCTACACAGTTTGAGTAGGAGTGCAGTTTATCCATAGATTACACTACATTGTAAAGAATTGTTTGTCAGGTAATGTACTTTATTGATTGCTTGAGGGAAATAGTTTTTTGCCTTTCACTCAATGTTTCTTCACTTTTAGCCTATATACATATTTAAAATAATATTTCAGGTTCAATACAAGTTAAGCTCAGTCGACAGCATATTTGTGGCATAATGTTGATTACCACAAAAATACATTTTACCTTGTTTCTTAAAAAAAAACAAAAAAAACAAAAAAAACAAAATCTGGGTTACAGTGAGGCACACAATGGAAATTAATGGGGCCAATCTGTAAACGTTAAAATACTCACTGTTTCAAAAGTATAGCCACAAGATGTCAACAATATGTGTTAACATGCTTTTAGTGTGATAGAAATGCTTACTAACAATTTCTGTGTTAAGTTATAGCCAATTTTACAAATTTATTGCTATCACGATGTAACACCGTAAATCCTAAAACGACTGTAAAAACAAGGTTATAAACAACTTTACAGCTGAAACAAAACACAAGTTTTAACAGAAGCATTAATGTAAGTTCTTTTATAAAATAATAAGCTTCACATTTTTGCCTTTAAACCTTCCAAAAATTGGCCACATTCACTTCCAGTGTAAGTGCCTCACTGTAACCTCGATTTTGTATTTTTTTATTTTTTTTTATAAGAAAAGAGTGTTGAGTTGAAATTATTTTTTGTGGTAATCAACATTATGACAAAAAAATGCTGTCGATTTAGCTTGACTTGTATTGGACCCAGAATATTCCTTTAAAATACAGTTTTCTCCTCTGGGACATCAGACCAAAAAATTTGATGACTCATACTGCACTTACTCATTTGTCCAATCAAAAGTGTCCATTCCCCTAATATTTGGGTATTAGGTGGTTAGCATTTGACCACCAATTGCAAGTATGTATCCTATTTATTCAGTGAAATACACTACTTCCATTTCTCATCAACTCCTCTTTAAGATTTTATAGGGACGTTTTGGTCAAAGTGATGACTTCTTTTCCACGTATTAATTTTCCATTCTGCAAAAGTGAAAGATTTTTCCAGTCGTTTATTGACTAAGTTGTTTCCTATCCTGATTTTTTCCAATGTCTTTTGTCTTTGGCCATTGACTGATCCAGCAGAACTGATGCCATTCAGAAAAGTGCTGTTTGCAGGGCTTTCCAGAGAATAGGTGGCAGGTTTTGTTGCAGATGGGCAGTTCCATTAGAATCTATGCTGTCAACGTTTGGATCAGGAAGTGCCTCTCCCTTTGGCCAGACTTAAGCTCTGGACCCTTTGTGTTTTTTTAACCATTGCAGCAAGCTCAAAATGACCAAGACTGCTATAATAATTCTGCAGGCCTGAACTTTTGTTTGAAGACAGCAAGGGGGCAGCTGTGTCATGTGTATTTTTTTTATTCATGTTTTTCATGTCTTATATTTTGAAAGTTATTTCCTGTTTCATGTCATGTGTCCCTAGTCATGTGATTTCATGTTTTCCCTCCATGTTCATGTGTCTTTTTTTCATTGGTTTATTGGTTTATTATCTTGTTATGAGTTCTGTTTGTTCATTGGTTTGTTCTCCCATGTCCATGTATTTAAACCCTCATGTTTTCCATTGTCCTTGGTCAAGTATTGTTGATGTAGGTTGGTTCATTGTCATGCCTTGTTTCGTTTATAGTTAGGGTTTATTGGATTTCACTTTTGTAAATAAATTGCACTTGGGTTCTTATCATCATCATCATCATCATCATCGTCGTCGTCGTCGTCATCATCATTGCCAGCGCCAGCGACGTTACAAGCTGCAAGTGCCAACTATTACATTTCTACACAAACTCCATTATTGCTCCAGCAAAAATATGACAATGAATTTAAGATACTTAAATCTTGCAATGAACAGCTAATGTGAGCATATCACATCAGTAGAGCATTTCCAGCAACATAATGCTGTGAAATGAGGGGGAAAATGAAGCAATATACGAAAGAAATTTGGTTTGACTTGGAGGCTTTGTAATCTTTCTTCGTTTTCACCAATTACAGAAAGATTCACAATGACACTCATTTGTCCTCAATGATAGGTGGAAACAATGGTTGCATGACAATTGAGTGAATCAGAAACCCAGTATGAGTGTTTGAGTCTGGGACATTGTGATCTGTTTGCATGTTTTTGGGCAGGACTTGGGATTGAGACAATGAATTACACATGTCTGCACAATTGTGAGCTTCGGTAGCCAAATCTGCGCAGGAGTGAAAGGCTTATACACAGAAAAAGGGTTTTTTGAGTTGGCATGTGAGAAACTCTGAGGGAAAGTCTTAAGAGAGAGAGAGAGCAGTCTAATCAGAGACACCAACTTCAAACACAAGAATGGCATGCTTAGCCATAAACACACATACACACTGCATACTAATATAAAAGGGGTAAAGGAAATGGTGAGGGTCCCCTTTACAGACATACACTTAAAAGGAAAGAGGGATTTGCTGTCTCAAATGTACATACCTTGTTTGCTCAATAGACATACACAGGCTTACTCTTTACAAATCTACAACAACACAATCTCATCTTACATAATTTATGTGCTGTATTATTTTAAAACTTGCAAACTAAAAGCAGCATACTTGTTACTTGGCTTTAAGGAATAGTTTACCCAAAAATGAAACTTTACTCACCCTTATGCCACCCCATATGTGTATGACTTTCTTTCTTCTGCAGAACACAAACATAGATTTTTTTAAAGAATATCTCAGCTCTGTAAGTCCATACAGTGCAAGTGAATTGTGACCAAATCTTTGAAGCTCCAAAAAGGCACATAAAGGCAGCATAAAATAATCCATATGACTCCAGTGGTTTAATTCGTATCTTCTGAAGTGATCCAATCAGTTCTGGGTGAGAACAGTCCAAAATTCTTTTTCACTATAAATCATGACATCAGCAGTCTCCTTTGCGATCACGATTTCAAGCTTGATTACACTTTCTAGCACTCTGCGCATGCATCTAACATTAGGAAATGTAATCGAGCTTGAAATCATGATCATGTCTAGAGACTGCAACGGCAAGATGTACAGTGAAAAAGGAGTTACATTTTGTTCTGTTCTCATCCAAAAATATTTAGATATTTTTATAAGACTTGGATTAAACCACTGGAGTCTTATGGATTACCTTTATACTGCCTTTACTGTAGGTGTTCTTTGGAGCTTCAACGTTTTTGTCACCTTCACTTGGCATGAGGCTAAGCAAATGATGAGAGAATTTACATTTATGGGTGAACTATTCCTTTAAGTTCAACATGAAATCAAAATTGAGCCTAATTACTTAATAAAATGTAATAACTTGCTCTGCCTCTGGAACGGCTTTCCTTTTCGGCTAACATCACAAATACCTCTTCGTTTTCAACCCCTCCAACATCTTTGCTCCATTCTGGTTTGCTCAACTGTTAACAATTCCAGATGGATAAATCAAGTCCCAGCCAATATCTAGCCTTGTTAAATATCCTGTTTCATCCAGAAATATGTCAGATTATGCAAGTTTGGGTTACAAACAGCATTTCACCTGGACTTTATCATCAGCAGCACTTTCAACACAAGCATTTCATGTGATGTTGCACTGCAGTATGATATTTGCATGCAGATACTAAACAAACCTAAATTTGTCCAACAGTCTATGCAAACTTCTCTTTAACATATAGCACATCAGTTTATATACAATACAGCACAATACAACTTCAGTCTGTTTGATTTCACTCTGACATGTTTTTAGAACCAAAATTCTATCTTTCAGAGCCGTGACCTTCGACTCCTTTCTTGTCCGTGACTTTAGCACACATAAGATTCAAACCGCAAGAAGCTGCTGCTTTGGAACAAGAGCCCTCTCTTCATTCCTGCTGAAAGATCAAAGTTGCTGTTAAAGATCCAGACAGTGTGTGAATGAATTATTAAATGCAGCAATCTTGATACCCAGCGAGAGGTGGTCATGTGGATGTGGCTGCGGGGGTCCGTCAGTATGTCTGTTGACAGTTCCATGTGGGCATCGTTATTCGTGCCCACGGCGTGTCATCTGTGATGTGAAAACAGGGCCTGCAGCACCTGAGAACCAAGGCTCTGCGGTAGAGCCACAACGATCCATCAGGGCTCAGCATAATTTTGAAGGCTGTTACTGTGATAAAAGCCTATCAGCCTGTCAGCACCCAGTGCGGGCTTTCAACCCAGCAGGCCTGGCCTAGGGCAGAGCAGGACCCTGCTGTGTGTGAATGAGGCTCCCCCTGAGATCAGCTGTTGCTGTGCCAAAATACATTCCCTTTACAAAACGTGCAGCCTCATGTGCCAAAACTGCCCAAGTAGAGTGTTGAAATATCTGTGGAGAGTCTCAGGTTTGTGCAATAGAGGCCCTAAGGCTTCATACAAGTAGCAGACCATTCAAGGTGTTGTCAGTATGCTCACTGAAGAAAAAAAAAGTTTAGAAAAATGGGTTTTATTAAATGTAATGTAATTTTTGAAACTTTTGGAAACTAATAAGGTTATATTCAGTTTATTATAATAACTGTGCTAAGTAAACCTCTTAAATTCAGCACAAAAATCTAGAAGAACATTATTATTATTTTTGTAAATAATTTTATTATCTTCCCTGAGGTCTACTTATAATGTTAGTAAAGTTTTTTTCTGCACCAAAACAGTCATAATTTAATAATATATGATAATTTTTCACCCTGTCTCTGGCTCTCAGTCTGAAACACTTGGTTTTGGCCTCAGCGTCTCCTTTAAACCTCAATGTAAACTCCCACTGTTTTGATTGGCTAACATCGTGCAGCCCCTCAAATACAGCCATATTTGAAACTCGATCGGAAGAGAATGAATAAGCTTCACATTATAATTTAAAAAACAAAATTTCAGGGTTAACACATAATGTACACACAACACATTTCATTCGAATGTATCAAACTGTTTACTTAAGCACAGCAACTATCAAACATTCATGACATTTGAAACATTTGTGAATGAAAAGGTTTACTCACGGGTCCGGTTGTGTTTAACTGCCCCATCTTTCAGTAACAGTTCCTTTGCAAAGCTTGAGTCATATTGTGACTGGTTCACAAGTGATCCACACTAATATGAGCCTGTAGGTTCTACTGGTTGTTTAGATCAGTGTTACTATCAGAAATAATTAATAATTATTTATTTAGTTATTAATCAATATTTAAATGAAATAATAGAATCTAACTCATTAAAACCTCACACGGCGCACCATAAAATGTAGTGCGCCACGTTCAGGAGCGGGTTTGGTTATTAGCAATAATTAATAATTATCAAAGATAATTATTATTAAAATCAATGAAACATTGATTAAAATTAACACTAGCTTATTGATCCTTCAGATTCAACAATCATCAAAGATAATGATCAATTATCAAAAATCAATAGAATATTAATAAGGATTAATATCGCCGGGGCACCACCCTGCTTTTTTAATCCTTTAAATCAACAATTATCAAAGATAATCATTAATTATTAACATCAATGAAACATTGATTAAAATTAACACTAGCTTATTGATCTTTCAAATTCAACAATCATCGAAGATAATGATCAATTATCAAAAATCAATAGAATATTAATAAGGATTAATATCGCCAGGGCACCACCCTGGAATCAGGGACTAATAACCAGATAGTATAACAGTCTCAATATTAGATTGTTCTCTTAGGAAAATCGACATCCGAAAAATATCGACCTTCGAAAAGAAACAATGAAGGCTTGAATCCGAGCACTGACATCCCCTGTCAGCACTTAACACAGGTGTATGCAAAACAAACCAAAACACTTCTCTTTGAAATATAACAAAGTTTATTTATGCAGTAATATCAATTAGTAATCAATACAATGCAGTCAATAAACTTCCGACTTATAACTACAAACTAACAGTGACATGATTAGATATGGAAACCAAAATAATCCTATAACACATGAGAGGAAGGTGTGTGTGTGTGAGAGAGAGAATGTGTGTGTGTGTGTGTGTGTGTAAGGAGGGACGCACACAAAATGGTGGACGTGACACTCGTGGAGAGTACGTCACGCGAGATTTCTGGCCAGAGAATATGGGCGGAGAGAAGCCGTTTACCGCGTGTCTCCACTTGTACGATAACTTAGGGACAAAGCTGAGCTTTATCACGAAGTTATCTACTAGCCAAAAGTGTGTGCGAGAACGTTTGTGAGGGGTCGCGTGTGTGTGTGGTTAGTACGAAAGAGAGAGAATAAAGTGGTGGCACCAAAGCCGGTTTCGCGATCGTCGTGGGAGAGAAAGCAGCTGTTAGTTTATCACTCAGGGACGCGGTGGACGGCTCGTAAATCGTCCCGCGGTCTTTGATTCTTTAATGGATAAACTCAGTGTGCCGGTCTCACCCGCGATGGCGGAAATACACAACAATCCAATGTGGTTGGACTACAACACAGCAGATCTCATTCGTGATAACGGTACATTACAGTAATACCTTGAGTATTATTAGCAGCAATGAGCGGACTCGGCGGTCCATAAACTGTACAAGCAATAACCTTGATACACAAGAATAACACACTATAATATTCTATCTCTGCCCAGAAGTAAACCTCTTACTTGAATCATATGAGGCCGCAGATGAATGGGTGATCATCCGTCCTTTAACTCCGACTTGGTTCCTCGAGGCTCGGGTGATGATGGGAGGCCGTTTCCTCGCTCTGTTGGCGGGCGGTACGGCTGCTGAATCTTGGCGGGCTGGCAGAGAAATCAGCAACGTTGACTTGATTGAAGATGGAAGATAAATCTTTTATCTCTTCACTTCTGCAGGCAAACGGATGAAGATGCGAATTGCTCAGCAGTCTCCTTCGGATCCGTTAGAGTGTTCAGTGGAACACAGAGTAATCTCAACTCGTCCAGCGAGATGGAGATTGTATGGCCACAGTTTCAAGTCGGATGTTACTTCCTTGTACCACGAGGCTACACCTGAGAGCAGCGATGAGCTGTGTCTACGCAAGGCGAGCAAAGTTGCTGGAAGCAATTCCCAGAAGCATCTTAGAGGTATTTCTACTCCTGATGGTTGAGGGGCGTTCTGTCGTATGCCTCATCCAATAGGAGTTGAGAGTTCGATCCTTTAGTGAGCAAGGCTTCATGTGATTTGTAGTCTGTTTTGGACTCCCTTTGTTTGATTTTGGCGCGGTTTTTATCAGTAAGATTTATAACTGTTTGTGGGCCTCAGTCAGGTTTTATGACTGTGTTAGGCCTGCCTTTGTCTTCTATTTGAATACATGAGGCCCAACAGCCGAAAACACATACAATCCATGCTGAAATGTTCTGAATACGCAAACGTAATACAATCCATGGTGATGTTGGGTGTTTCAACAGGCCAAAGCAGAGACGATGGTCTTCACAGGAGCGACATCTCACACATCTTCCATGTTTGATTACACACAGAACGGCATGTGTTTCTCCCAGTCAGTGGCAGCAGCAGAATGAGACGCGTTTTTAAAAATTGTGCTTGTACCGCTCTTAAAAAGTGGCGCACATTGCCTGAAATGCATTGGAACTAATGCACAGATGGGTGCAAAAAGGGTCCAGGATGCCTTCAAAACAGCAAACAGCAAGATGAAACATGTTAGGGGTCTCCTATTTACAGTTCTAAGCGGCACGAAATGCATGATAACGGTCAAAGCCGTTCATCTAGTGCAGGGGTCAGCAAACTTTTTGACATGGAGTGTAATTTTTTATTTTCCTGGTTAATGGCTGTGCCGACCAGGAAAATGTTTCCATTTTGCATTTTTCTAATTTAATCATTTGTTTTTCATTACAAATAACATTATCAGCATAACAGTTTGAGTTAAACATTTGTGCAAAACCCGATGATTATGATATAATCATGATCCTGCAAGTGAATTTTCACAGAGCATCTTGTGAAAGTGCTTTAATGAAAGAAAACCTGTACTTTTGTACAAAATGAGTTAACACAGTTAATGTCACAAATTTGCTTATTTGATTACTGATCACGAAATTGGAAGTGTGGAATCTTAAATATTTCTTATATTATGTCATTGTAATCATGTAATCACTAGCACGCAAGCAACAGCGAGAGAGGAGCACATAATAGTATAGTGACCACAACTCAAATACATTCATGTACTATTTTTATTACGCCACACAGAACTTTCAGATGCAACCTGTCACTAAACATTCATAAGATGAAGAGTTCTTCTTATTTTTATTTTATAGTGCTGCAGTACCATTTAACAGTGCACGTGTCGCTCTCCCTGGGAGTTTTTTGTTGTTGTTGTCCTTTTTCGTCAGTTTTTTGTGTCCAAGTACTCGGCTGGGATGGGGCTTATCATGCTTCAGAGGCGATACCCAAAACAGGGCTTTGTTTTGTACATTAAACCTCATTTCTGACTGCCTGCCAAAGCAGCAACAGATTTTTTTGTTTTCTCTAAAAATAAGCCTTATGCTCTCATTGTTGTTCGCAAGCACAAATGACGCTGTGGGGGCAGATCGGTGAGGAAAACATAATCAGAGACGTCAGCAAATTATCTGATTCTTGACGTATGTTGGAAAGAGCTGCACAATTCCATTTCATTCTGTTAAAACAGAAAATGTGCAGTTGTTTACCACAAGTGGCTATTTCTTACTTTCATTAGTGTAACCTAATTTAGTCAGGCTAATATAAATTATATTTTTTGCTTAAAAATTTACAACACAAAGAACACAATTTTTAGGTTACTTGACAAACATGGTGTAAATCCATATATTGTTTGAATTTTGTCATAAAACTACACATAAAACGAATACCTTTTAACTAGGCCCAGACAGATTATAAAATTATACTAATTATTTAGCATTTTCTATGGTGATTTTCAAGGGAGCACTGCTAAATTTGTTGTAAATGATTTAAAAAAGGTCAGTTGTGTAAAATGTTTTTGCTGTTTTCAAAGAAAAGGAGGGACGAATCAAAATGTATTGTTGTAGTAATCAACATTAAGCCACAAATGTTGTTGATTGAGCTCAACTTGTATTGAACCTGGAATATTTCTTTAACAAAGGAATGCTCAGTAGGCGGGGTTTTTTCAAAACTTTATAAATGATAGTCATTCAATTTCTATGGAAAATCTGTGGAGTTTTCTGCAGAGCTCCTGTACATTTACATTGAGTCATTTCAGAAACATAAGCAATTTGTCATATAAAAGTGGTACAGAGGTTAGAGCAGAAGAATGACACAGATGAAAGATATATATATATATATATATATATATATATATATATATATATATATATATATATATATATATATATATAACATAAGGCAAGTGACTGATTAAGTGCTAAAGGAAGAGACGTGTCTTCTTCTGCTGTTTTTTTGAATGTTGAGAAGTTCTCAACAGATAAGGTGGGGGTTGGAAGCACAATCCACCACTGTGGAACAGAGAATGTGAATGATCTTGAGAGTGAATTTGTGCCTCATTGCAACCGAACCACCAGGACTCACTCATTTTTTGATCGCAGGGAGCGATAGACCTGGAGGAGTGAATTGAAGTAAGGCCAAAGTCAAAGCCTTGAATTTGATGCGGGCAGCTACAGGTAACCAGTGGAGTGAGATCAAGAGGGGGGCTGACGGGGGGCCCTCTTTGGTTGGTTGAAGACCAGATGTGCCGCAGTGTTCTTCAACCAACAAACTGCAGTGGCTTAATTCTGCTAGTGGGGAGCCCGCCCAAGAGGGAATTGCAGTAGTCAAGTCTTGATATGACAAGAGCTTGGACCAGTAGCTGCACAGCAGAATCTGAAGGCTCAGATTCTGTGTGGGTCTGCCTAGAACTGTCAACACATAGTTACAGTTGTGAAAATCCTCGTCCATTAGATGAACCAAAGATGTATGGGTTTGAAATGATCCTTGTAGTGATTTGTAACAAATACCACAGCTTTCCGATCATGGCACCACTGACAAATATGCTGTACAACAAAATGTTTCTTTTAAGAAAATGAATGCTTTTCATCCATTTGATATCTTTGTGTGAACAGCAGCCATTGAAAGCTGCGTCAGTCGACATACAGCAGACTTCTTAGGAAACAAGTTACATGGGACTCAGCAGGCAACATTTAAGCTGCTCATGTTTAATTTTCACTTTATTGAACCAGAAAAGGCATGCTTTTAATTTATGATTGTATTTTAAAACAAACTCCACCATGATACAATAAGCATGAAAATGAATGTGCAATACATGAGTGCTTCAGTAGAAATGAGTCTCTGAGAATGCATTGATCTTAATTAGATCACTGTTTATAGCTTTAAAAAAGGCTTGCACTTCCCAGGAGATGAAGATGTTATTTATCCATGGTTGTTAACCTTCATAGCTTCACAGATGTTTTGGAGAATGCTTCTTTTCTGCTCTTTCCATTCATGCTCACTGTGAAAGACAACTAAAACGAAGGACATACATGGGGAAGACTCCACATAGGAGGGGAAACCTGTGCATCATCATTTCCCCCCACTTTTGACCCATTGCATGTTTTTGTCTTTCACTGTACCGTCTCTCAGATCTTGAAGTTAGAGTTGGTGTCAGGACTGCAAAACAACCCATGAATGGTTTGTTACCTTTGGGTCGTCATTCAAAACCGCATCCAATGTCTAACTTGCGCTCTAAAACATTCTTCCCTCACATCCCTCGTTTACTTTGAGGTTTTCCCTCTTGCTCAACACTGTTAGGGTAGCTTGGGTCAAGTTAGGTCAAACTGGGCTGTAGTGTGCTCTGTAGGTGACATTTGCATTTTTTGATCACCATTTATGCATTAATTTAACAACTGTCATATTTTCTAGACTTAATGAACGAAAGACTTCTTACAAACACCAGACATAAAAAATAAATAATAATACAACTATTTTTGGCTTTGGCTCATTGATTTGTTTCCTGTGCAGAGTAATGGAGGTGTGTAACACGTTACTAGAGCTCATTTAATTCCTGTTCTTTGAGTTCCCTGCTGTTTAAATATTGGAGGGCACAATTTGTTGAAACAGTAAGGAATTGTCAGGGTGTCTTGGTGGCAGGGACGGCATGCCCCTATTTTTTTTAAAGAACAGTTTTCTTGTAATAATGCAACTAAATCAACCCTCTACAGTCATGTTGGAGAAAGAATCACCATTGGCTAATACATTTTTGCTTTTACTCACCAGATGTTTGATGAAATTTAAGCATAATGCAGCTGAAAAAGATATTAAACAAATCAAGGCCTCTTTATGTACTGTATATGACATCATGCAATATAGTATATTGTACATTTTATTTTTATATTTCACCTTATCATTTTAATCACATTTTAGGTTTTTAAAAATTTAAAAATTTCACATTCGATCTATTTATATAATGTCACGAAATTGCATTTTTAATGTTTGAAATTTCATACACATTTTTAACAAAAAATTCACAAGGTTGGAACTATAATTAGTGGTCGACCGATATATCGCAGAGGCCGATACATCCGATACATTTTCCCGTTTGGCCAATTTTTTCTTGAGGGTGCCGAAAATTACCTGCTTGCATGTGAAGCGACTGAGACATGTAAATGACCAGTAATTCATGTAATTCATGAACCTCACGAAAATTCAGCGTTTTCTTCCCGTCAAGTGCTCATCTAATATCTTCATCTGAAGCCCTTTTCCTATCAGCCAGAATCAAAAGTTCCTCTCATTCACAAATCATGATGGTCACTCCGTGACAATCCAAGTAGGTGATCCAGGCTGTTTAAACTGTCAGGAGATTGAGGCTTGTGCTGGATCCGCACAAGCGCGTGAGTGCAACTTCAAGGCTGTGTCCAAAACCAGGAAAATGCTGCCTCCGGAGGCTGTATACAGAGGTACGATGAAAATAAGGTGCTTTTCAAACTGTTTGGAGACCAGTCCTTAAGAGTTCCATTCATTCAAAACAGATGTCAGTTAAGCCATTAACTGATTAAGCAGCAAGGTAGCAAGTCAGCTGCCTATGTTTTCGGATGCAGCCCAATGTAAAAGCGCTTCACGTGTGCTATAAGTAAATGTCTTATTCACTATGCACTGTATGTACAATTGGTTTGATTCGGTAAATGCAATTGCTAACGTGGACATGCCATCCATGGTTGCTGGACTACTGTGTGTACTGTTATTTCCTTCTTCTTAATATATTAACAATTTCTTCATGTGCAAATAAATTACTAAAATTTGATGACTAAACAGAAATCTGAATAAACTGCTATCTACCATTTAAAATACAATGTTATTTTTTCGTTTTGTGTGAAATTTAGTAAATATAGTGCTAAATATGAGTTTATTATTTTTATTCTTTTTTTTTTTATAGTAATTTTATGTTTGTTATTTACTATATTAAATTGTGTGATATATCTGCATTGTATCGGCCTATCAGCCACCCTGCTCTCTGGATATCGGCATCAGCCATTGAGTTTGGCGCGAGCCTCTGAAAACGTCACGCACATCAGAGCTTGAGAAGCGGTTCATCTTCACGTGCTCTCAAGAGAGCTGCTCTGGGGGGTGGCGTCTGCAGTGCGGTTCCATGAGACGCTCGGAGTTCAACTAAATGGGACACAAATGCGTTTTCCTGCGCACTCAGGCTGCGTTTCCACTGGCAAGGAAGAAATCCGCTCAAAGCCGCTCACAATGATAGGAAACTGCTCGCTCAATCCCACAATCCACTTTGCGAGCGTGGTGCTCGGCTTCCATAGGAATGAACTGAAAATGCTCGCTTAGCTTCGCTCACAAACAATGCGCCAGTGGAAACGTAGGGTCAGGAGACACAGCATGCAGGGAAAGACTAGGCTTAATCCAGTTTTTTTTTCTCCCCTTTTCTGAGATTTTCTCCCCTTTTCTCCCCAATTTGGAATGCCCAATTCCCAATGCGCTCTAAGTCCTTGTGGTGGCATAGTGACTTAATCGCCTGCTTTTTATTTAGTAAAAGGATCTTGGTGCTTCAACACTACATAACTCAATCACTGGCGAGTGAAATGTTAATATTTACTCGCCAGTGGCTAATAACAGACATAGTGCGTAGTGCGATATTTACTTACAATGTAGAGTGCTTTTCATAGATACAAATATTTAAAAATCCACTTTTAACATTTAAAATCCACTTGGCTCAGAAATTTGTGCCCATACCCCCTCACTTGTCTTTGAATGGGCATAATGCTCCTACTTGGTAGCATCCATGTGGTTCCACGATTTAGTTTTAATCCTTCAGATCAGCCTATGATTCAGAGTTGGCTGGTTAGTGTTGTAACATATCATGTACATGTGTGCTGGATGGAAGACATAAAGCTTTGCAGGGTGGCGTTAGAGCTTTCTGTCTCATCTCAATCATTTGTTCCATGACTGCAGACAGTCTCTGTTTTCTGCAGTGGCTGACTTGGAAGCCTGCTGGAGACTGTGGCTTTTATATATAAAAAATTACATTAAAAGTGAAACTCAAGTCAGTGTTTTCCACCAAGCTTAGGGGAACAGAGCGTGGCAGCTAAGGCTGCTTAGCGTTTACACACACTCACACAAAAAGTAGATATTGCTTATCTTGGACATTTTAAAGTCATACGGGTTTGGAAGGTTACAAGAGTGAGTAAATTATGTCAGAATGTTCCTTTTTCGTTGAACTATCCATTTGAGGCATTGACTCCAATTAATTTACTAATGATGGTTGATGTGTGTACTCAACCTCTGAGGCTGAGGTGGTATGGCTGTCATTATCATCCCACAGGATTGCAGATAGCAAACTCAAACCCCACAGCCTTACACTGTCAGTTTCCAAGACAAATGCACATAGGTTTTCATGTCTCAGCCCTTATAAACTTTAAAGGGGCCTCAACACCCAACTCCATTATAAGGCTGAACTAAAAGCTGGAACTTGTTTTCTTTGTCTTGTGCAGCTGAGGTACAGATGTATCTAATATGTGTCAAAGCCTGACTGATTGATCTAATCTATAGAACTGACATATTTATTCATCAAAATGCCTGTGGTACACAAATGGTACTCAAAAGCCACATAAGGTGTCTAGAAAGTATTTATAAATGTCTTTACTTTTCTTGCAGTTATTTCTGTCCTCTCCTGTTTAATTTATGTTGAGATACAACATAAAGATCCATCATTCAGGAGGTTGTGTATATTCATGGTGATATCATAAGTATTCGTATTTGTATTTTACATGTTTACATGTATATTTTTGTAAGTATTTATAGACACTGAGAGGTATTATATCAATGTATTCACAGCATCTAATAGTGCTATAAGTGCACCAAAAAGCCAGTATAAGTGTCTTTACTTATTTAAAACTTTAGAGACATACAAATCTTTACAAATCCTCTGATGACTCGAAAAAGATTTTCCCTGAACTGTTGAACCACTGCAGGATAATGAGTTCAATACTAAAAATAAAAAAATAATGGCCTGTTTATGAATAAATGACATACAGATGGGACTAATGAAATTATAAACATTTCCTCTCTTTGTATTTCTAATTGTAATTATCATCAAACCTCAATAAAGTATAAAATATAAGTGAAGCACTGTCGATGTTACGGTGTAATATTAACGATTGTTTAACTCATTTCCTGATTTGTGTGTCACAATTGTCTCAAATCTGAAGTCATGTATTGTGAGCAGCAAATGGAAATCGACCACGCAGCCACAACACTGGACCATAAAGAAATGGAAATGGCGAACAAGCGCTCAAAGTGGAGAAAACATTTACCTCCAACTCATGTCACAGTCTCCTTCTTTCCACCCAAGAACTCACCCAACTGCATTCGGCCCGTTTATTCTGAGACTCTGAACAGAGCAGCAACATAAGTGGCAGCGCTCCTGTACATCCTTGTTTGTTTACATCTGTCATGCGTCTCCTAGAACAGGGGCGTGTGTTTCCTTGTGAGTTTGTGATCGGATTGACTTGACAGCTTGAGTGATCCTCAGTCCTTGAGTGTGCGATGCACAGTTTTTGTCTGTAGCCATTTTTATAGTCTGTAAGTGTGTGATACCTAGTATTTTTAAAGTCTTTTCATATTTTAACTACATCTGAGAGTTTAATGGCATTTTGGTGCTGATGTGTGAATGCTCACCAAATGGAAAAAAGACAGAAACCATTGCATGTGTGAATAGCACATGTAGTACATTTACCAGTAAATGCAATACAACACTTTTACTGCAATTTACCAGGTTGCATGTGTGAAAGGGGCTTATGCAAACATTTGAAAGTGTATGTCTGATAAAACCACACTTTACATACAGTACAAATACTAATGAGATCATGTTGATATTTTCTCACAGAGATCTCTGCTCTCTTTTAACAACTGTAACTGTATTAGCAATGGGTTATATCTTGCCCAGTTGTAACAGTTTCAATACCAGGTACTCCTGTGAATTTTCATGTTTCCCATTGGCAATGGAGAACTTTTACAGTAGATATTTTGTTCCTAAAAGGCCCAAGGGGACTATGCAAGACGATTATGCATTTGTGTAGCCACCATACCATTTTCACTATGTTCCTCAAAATGTATCCCGTGTATGGTGAGCCTCTGTCTATTTAAAGGGTTTCATTTTTCATCATTTACCATCTACAAGAATTTGCTTTTTTTCAATTTCCCACCATTCATGGAGGCATTGACACATTGAAACAAATAAACACTAGTTCTAGTGTTTCTGAGTTTTCTATGTGATAAATGCCACATTTTGTGCCATTATGGATGTCATCAGATTAACAGGAGCTTCTCAGCAGCTCTTGGGAAAGCAGTGTTCCTAAATTATTGTTTGGTTCAATTATGGAAGCCGAAAAATGCAACATAGAGCAAAAGCTTTAAGACCTTTACCAAAGATCATATTTAATTAAAGATAAATTGTGTAATTTGTTTAATGTTAAAATACGTTCTCCTATCTCAGCTTAATGGCTACAGACAACTATAATTAAGCCATTTTTCGGTTGAATTCCCCACAAATAGAAAACAGAGTGGCTCTGTGGTGCTTTTAAAACATTGCTCTGTTTGTTTGAGCATCCCAACCTGCCCGGTAACAAGGAACATTGGCTCAACCAATACTGTGAGTTTGGGGCGGGACTATCTGTTTTTCTGACCAATGACAGATGGGAGAGTGTTCGGGAAACCTGTTTGAAACAATCATTATTTTTGCAATTCTGTTTGGTGCTGCTAGTGGTGCAGAAATTACACACTTCATCTATTGCAGGTTACTACAATGTATTTATAGCATCAGAAAGAAGGAAAAATATATAAGGTTTTTATTTTTTCTCCAGTAATAAATTCAGAATAATCTGTGGAACAGATTTCATTTTTTGAGTTATAAATTGTTTTGAATTTTTCTTCCCATGTCCCTCATCCCCCAGCTCTGCCCCTTTCTGCCCTTTCTGCCCCTCAGTACAGCAGACAGCTGGAGAGAAAATTAAGAGCATGTGTGGACTGAGACCACGTTACACTACAAATAAATGAAACCAGCCTACCACTTTACACTTTACAGAGACAGACAGCTAATGTAGAGTGTCTCGTGCCCCCCCCCCCCCAAGATGCCGCCATGGCAACTGCACATGTCGCCCATGCCTAAATCCGCTACTTGGGATACGAGAATGAGTTTTAACATCAACAAAATTATATACATCAGCTTTAAATTTGTTCTTTGTAGCTCCCATTGAACTTAAAAGTTAAAGTTAAAAAAAGTAGATTTTCAGGCATTTTTAGGCCTCATGGCAGAGATTGTAAAGCTTAGACACTTCTGCTAGGCACATATTATCCTGTACCCTCCCACTTTGTGCTTCCCTTGTGTACTGAGGCTGGTTTCCTGTTAGCCGACTCAGGTCTCATTTATGATGACTCCATGTTGGCTGAATCTTTAGTCTTTGCTGTCATGGTTGTGAGCTGTTATTGGGTGTGTGCCTTTGCCTTCCTCTTGAGGCTGAGCTCAGTGAGAAACCTTCCATTCTTTAACCATTCTTTCCCGCCTAAACTCTGCGCCGCTCAAATGCCACACCCTGTGTCCCACATTCCATGCTAACTATCGTTATTTGTCTAAAAACAACCATACATAAGTCTCTCTTTTCTGTATTAACTCTGTAGCTGAAAGTTTTAATTTACAGTATTTTGTATGCCTTATTTTAGTTATTTCACATAAAGTGACATTACGATTTAGACTATAACAGATTAGCATGGTCCAGTGAGACCCTGCTGGTAGATGCTGTAACTACACCTATCTGGACCTTAAGAGCATCTTTCTCCATTGATGGCTATTCAAAAGAAGCTGTGTATTCTGATGAAATAAAATTTGTAGCAAGCAATATTTAATGTATTTAATTAGATTATATTACATTACATGTTTTGTAAGTTCTAGATTTTTAAAAAGATCTTAAAAGTGTGAAATGATCTTATATTCATCACTGTCTGTTGCCTTTTTACATCACAGCTCAGGATGGCTGCTAGAGAAGGGCTTGTGACTGTGCTTATTCTTGTGGTGCCATCAGCCAATCAGTGTTGTGATAATGTCATTTTCAAATGGCATGTACGGCTCAAAACTTCAGTGGTTTCACATGAGCAAACCTCCACGGGGTCCTGCACCGGTTGAGCAACAGCCTTTGAGATGAATAGGAATGCTAAGGGAAAGCTCTCTTTAGATATTTCAGACCTTGCCGATTTACACATAGTGCTTGTTAAGTGTTCACATTCTGGCTCAATGGCTCCATCTCAGTTCAGTTTGATCATGGCACTCCTCATTAAAAAAGCACTTGGAGCCAAATGCCTTCATCTTAATTAAGAGGAGTAAAAGGCAGTGCTAGATGAGCTTGTTGGTTTTTAGAAGAAGGCTTATTACAGGGGATTTAATTAGCTGAGGATTACTTGTGTGCTTAAAAGGGGGGAAACATTGCTGGACTACTGATTTTGAATGGTGACTGAGGCTGTCATTCTGCCTTACATTTCCTTTTGTGCTCCATGAAAGAAAGAATGTCATATGGGTTTGTAATAATATCTGAGTGCAAATAAATTATTTTTTATTTTTTGGATGCACTATCACTTTAAATAGATTAAAAAAGATTAAATTGATGAAACTACAATAGAAGGTCAGTGGTCTGTAAATGGACTGTCATTTGGATACATACTCATGGACAGAAATACAGTTTATCACATATGGTGTTGCTAAAGCAATGTGAACCATCTATTTCACAGCCTTAGTGCTGAAGAAATACTGTAATTTCCTTGGAGGTATCTTTTCATTTATTGTTTCCTGAACTACTGAGCATTAAGGCTCCTTTTGAGCATGAGAAATAAGTATAAACTCAAACACACTATATAAGGTAAAGGGGAAAAAGCCATTCATAAACTGCTGGGAGCAGCTCTTGTGCAGATTGAGATGTATATGTGGTCTATATGTGGCTGCACTGCAGTGAATCATGAGAGGTTAAATTAGCAGCCGGCCTCTGAGGCACGTGTGTGACGTAGACAGGAGCTGACTGCATTTGCAGGTGAATCCTGTGCAAGGATTTGGCCTCATACAGCCAAATCTTCTCCTGAATGGAGCCACAGACATGAACTCAGAGCTCAGGAAGTTTCAAGCATTATCTCATCAGTGTATGGGCAGAACAATGAGGTCAGCAGTGCTGTTTCTGCATCATGGTAGACAGACTGTGAGATTGATCAGATCAGAGCCTTGTCCAGAGTCAAGGCAGAATCCTCCAGCAGACAGACTTTGGGCTGCAGTGAAGCTACCATTCTGCCTAACACCTTCTTTTGTGTTCCACAAAGGAAAGAAAGTCATAGGGGGTTCCAGCAACTTGAGGGTGAATAAATTAACAAGTTAGGTCAACACCACATAAAAAATAAACAAAAAATAAAAACAGTGCAAATAATGCAATAAACAGTAAGTAGTAAAACAAGATTTAGTATTTAAAGCAAAATTTATTCATGCCACGTCTACATTCGGTCCACAACAATAATAATTCATGTAGTCCCAAATTTTCTATTTTACAAATTAAAATTGATTGCATGCAGTGAAATTGGGACAAAATCATTCAAAAATTGTGTTGCATAAGCTCATTTGTATTAACTAAATTCACCAAGCAGCAAAAAGATATAAAGAGACAAAAAGGATCAGCTCTCAAATTACAGTTCCAGATCCCAATATTAGCCCATAACACGAGCATCTGTGTATTCATTCAACAGGATGTTTCTTACATTATTTTTTCTTTCTTTCGTAGATTTGCTTGCTTTTGATTTTCTGTTGCACCATCAGCCATGTTGATTATTTTGGCCTTCATCATCCTCTTCCACATCACCTCAGCAATACTACTCTTCATAGCAACCATCGGAAATGTAAGTTGATTTCTTAAAGTCTTATATAAATATGAGCAGTGCTCGCTAAGAGAAGCATTACTATAAAATGGAATTGTTTGTTATAGCAATACATTTTACAGTATTCTCTGTTAAATATAACAATAACATTATAAATAAATAGAGGTGACTTTTTTCTTTATCTTTTTAAGGCATGGTGGGTTTCGAATGAGTTCTCCATGGATCTCTGGTACAACTGCAACAACACAAATTGTTATGACATACCAGACAGTGCAACCTCTGATGCAGGTAGGCTTTCATTATCCCAGAAATAAAAATAAATGTAAACGTTGCACAAGACAACATTACAGTATGTATAGTGATTTCATGTATAAAAGTATTTTCTTTGGTGGAGCACAAAAGGAGATGTTTTTTTCAAAATGACAGCCTCAGTCACCATTCACTGTCATTTTATGGAAAAAAGATACAATGAAAGTGAAAGGTGACTAAGGCTGCTAGGCATTTTTTGAACTATACCTTTAAGAGCAGGGCTAAACTTAAGGCTTATGTTTAAAGAACGGTTTAGAGAAAAGAGTGATTAGCTTTTCTTTAAGATTAATTCAAATTTATGCAAACCAGTGGTATTTAGTATTTTGAGATTATCAGCATTGATTTTGTAAACAACTCCTTTGCTATCATTAATGTGTCTTTTCTATTTGGGATTTTTGATATATTTAATTTAATGCATTTTTTTTATTATTTTATTTTTTTATTTCAATTTATGTTTAATTTTTTTATGTGATTTTTATTGTGGGTATTTTAGAATTTCTTAGTATTTGGTATGTCCCTTTATATTCAATGTGGTCTCAGAGTTTTGGACCCCACTCTATATAGATATTGGCACCAGCCATTGAAAAAAAAAAACCTAGATGAGTAGGCTACTACTGCAGACATAACAGAATGTTCTCCCATTTAAAAAAATTGCTCCACACATTTCTGGTTACAGTATGAAAAAAGACCAAGATTTTCACAAAGGAATCCTGTCTTCTCTTGAACAGCCTATCTTCAGACTATCCAGGCCACCATGATACTGTCCACTATCTTGTGCTGTGTGGGTTTCTTTGTCTTCATCCTTCAACTCTTCCGTCTGAAGCAGGGGGAGAGATTTGTCTTCACAGCAATCATCCAGCTCCTGTCCTGTGAGTTCACTCCCACACTCCATATCTAACTCAAAGATCAGATTGTCTTCTTTTTCTGAACAATTCTCTTTATTTGTATAGAAGAGATCTGTTAAGAATCAAGTCATCTTAAGCAGAAATGGACAGTAATGCCAAAACAATGGCATATTTTGTCAAAATAGAGTTATGACCGAAATCTGGTCTCTTAGACTATGATCTGTTCATGATCAGACGGGTTTGGCTCAGCTATGCTTTTATTCAGAAAAAATGGAATTTGAAAATTTGTATAATCTACATTTGGCTGGAAAATCAAAACTTTGAAGCCATTTTTCAGTTTCAGTGTTGGCGTAATTTGGCAGTTTAGTTAAAAGGGAGTAAATAGTTTAAGAAACATCAGAGTCACCACTGAAGTATTGCATTTGAAGAAGTACACGCAAGAAATAGGTGGCTCATTCTATGATTGCATTGGCAATTGCAATTTTTTTTTTTATTTATTTACCTAACCATACTGTTGGGGAATACAGCTTTACCCTGTAGAGAGACCAATATGCATATATAAACTAACTTAACATACAGAAACATGAGGGATCATAGGCATATGCTAAATCAGTTTACGTCACAGATAAACTTTCTAACACTAAACACAGCAAATAAAAAAATAAAAAAATACTCGGTATACAGTATGTATATATATATATATATATATATATAAACACAGTCTATATGCAGTGCATATGTTATACAGTATATACTATATTATCAAAAACATACAGGACATATCTTAGAACATACAGGTCGTATTTTACTTCCTCAAGGTTACATGGCACACAGACCTAGCTGGAATGCAGGAACCTGCAAGGAGACTAGGGAAGAGCATAAAAAAAAACAGTACACTCATATAAACAAATTCTACATAAAGCTCCCACCTATGAATAAATCAAACGTAACAGAGTGATTAACAGTGATCAATGAGCTAGAAAAAGTTAAACATGTTAACAATAAATGTGTCATGGGTTTTCCTTCTTTTTACCCACAAGGTGCACAGGACACATGTAAATGTCTAATACGGCTTGTATGAATACATTAAAAAAGGCATAACATAAGCACAATAATATTATTAAGAAATAAACTTAATTAAAATGTCTTTCTCTGAAATAAATGTTTAAACTATATAAAAATTAATAATTAAAGTGCAACACAAGTGCATACATTCTCTATGAATGAAGCTGGGCTAAATGTGTAAACACTGTTACTGGATTGCTGACATGGCTCAGTCACTTCTCAGATATGAAATATACACATCGCTTGAGACATTAATAACAATAATCATAGAATCAAATTATATAGGGCTATATTTATATTATAATGAATTACTATAAATTATATAATATGTATTATATGTATTATATAATACAATGATATAAAATATAAAAAATTGATAATAATTAATGTTGGAGGTAACCCCCCAATAATCAAAGTAAGGAAGTACAACCCCCCCAACATTTATACCATGATCAGTGGAAACATGTAAATGCTTCCTTCTGCAACCCCCTCAATGTTTAAGCCCTTGAACACCACTGACATTTAAATAAGGACCCTTCAAAAATCACAAGGTTTTTAATGAAATAAATAAATAAAAATGCATGGACCTCAAAAAGCCTGACAAATAACCTCCAACAGTTATATTAAATAATCTATTTTTCAAATAAATATATAAAATAAAAATGTATATGGAAGCCTGCAATGTTGCCTTTTCAACATTTGAAAAAAAAAAAAAAAAAAAAAAAAACCTGAGTTCACATCCAGACTCAATAACTCAAAGCCAGACTCTATAGCTAACCAAAAGCAAACAAACTTACTGACAGTTTTGTCTTCTTCCTTGTCTTCGTTCTACACTGTTTGAGCCCTCTGAATTGATCTTACATATGAATCAGCAAAACACTGACTGTAAACTGTTAATTTCCCTAAATAGCCCTTTTTCCATCTCTTCTGTAGCTTTTTGTGTGATGACCGCTGCATCCATCTACACAGCGGAGCACTTAAATTTCAAGAGTGATGAATTCAAGACTGGGGACTATGGGTACGCCTTCGTCGTAGCTTGGGTCGCATTTCCCATGACGCAGATCAGCGGCTTGATGTATCTATTGCTGAGAAAACGCAAATAAAGCACAACACTCCACCTCACTACAGCTGCCACCAGCTAGAGCCTTAGCGAAGAGACTATTTGTAATAATACCTGTTTTTTTATTTGGAGATTAAATACATGACGGTATTAAAATGAAAAGTAGATAAACTTTTTAAATTAATCATTGCATACTGGAAACTTAATTAGATTTCCTTCATGGTATGTTATGTAGACTATTTGTAACCTTGTTTTGTATAAATGGGTTTTACCCACCCCTCCGGCAGAAAATGTGCTATGCTGTGATTTAGAGAGATAAAATAGGGGGTGGAAGAAAGTAGACAAGAGTGGGCGGTATTTGAAGTAGGAAATATTTATAATACGGAACCACTAAAGGCTAGACAGCTCACCTGTCCTTAAGGCCTACATACTGTATATTCATGGAAAATGCTTATATGTAATACTCAGCATGTAGAAAATAACATGCTGGTGATATTTTTCCTGGCCAATATAGTCAGGGAATAACCTAATTGTGCCTGGGAAAATAAACAACCAAATTAAAAATTAAATTGTGCTGCCAATTTGCTAAGCACTACGTCAAACTTGTATAGTATTTTTTTTTTTTTTGTGTGTGTTTGTGAAATAGTCGTCTAGTGTTAAATAATTATATTGCATGTTTTTATTTGCAGAATTTAGTTTGAAATCAATATTTACAACAGGAAAAATGTGTAGTTCCTTAGATATTGTAGTAACTCAATATGTTTTATTAGGGCACTTGGGATTTACATAAAATGAATGAGAATATGATGATGTTAAAGGTTTAGTTCACCCAAAAATGAAAATTCTCTCATGATTTACTCACCCTCCTGACATCCCAGATGTGTATGACTTTCTTTCTTCTGCTGAACACAAATGAAGATTTTTAGAAGCATATTTCAGCTCTGTAGTTCCATATAAAGCAAGTGTATGGGTGCCAAAAATTTGAAGCTCACAAAATCCACATAAGGGCACCATTAAAGCACTGCAGCAATGAAGCAAAATGATAGGTGTGGGTGAGAAACAGATAAATATTTAAGTCCTTTTTCCTTTACTTTCATTTTCTCCTTCTGTTTTTGGTGATTCACATTCTTCGTGCATATCGCCACCTACTGGGCTGGGAGGAGAATGTATAACAACAACAACAACAAAAAAAAAAAACTTAATTATTGATCTGTTTCTCATCCACACCTATCATATCACTTCAAAAGACATATATTTAACCACATATGGATTACTTTTATGCTGCCTTTATGTGGATTTTGGAGCTTCAAAATGTTTTCAAAACCCATTCACTTGCATTGTATGGACCTTCAGAGCTGAGAAATTCTTCTAAAAATCTTCATTTGTGTTCTCCTGAAGAAAAAAAAAAAAAAAAAAAGTCATTTAGGGTTATTAAATCATGAGAATTTCAATTTTGGATGAACTACTTCTTTAAGGCAACATTTCAACCCCAAAAAATAAATATTTATAATTCTGAAATCATTTACTCACCTTCGTGTTGTTCCAAACCTATATGACCTTCTTTCTTCTAAAGAGCAAAAAAGATGTTGGGCATTATGTTAGTCCTAGTCACCATTCACTTTCATTGCATCATTGTTTCTTCTTTCATTGTACAATTAACGTGAATGCTGTCTAAGGCTGTCAAGTCTGCTTAACATCTTATTTTTTGTTCAGTGGAAGTAATACGGTTTTGGAACAACATGAAAGTCAGTAAATGATCACAGCATTTTAATTTTTGTCTGAACTATCCCAGTAAGATGTTGTTGGTGAAGTACACCAATGGTTTTATCAATCCCCCCTATATGCAATCTTTTTTTTTTAAATAATCTTTTAACACCCGCTTATGGAAAAACAAAGCATTTAACTAACATTGATTTAAGCAAAAGTAAAATTAAGCTGTATTTATTAAGACTAACTGCATTGTTGCTGTTAATATTTTTTGTAATGAAGTATTATTTCAACAGTTCTGAACAAGTTTCTTTATTGCTCACTTTTAAGAAGGTTTTAATGAAAATTACTGAAGGCTTTTAAAATTGGAATGAAACCACAATGGCAGCTTTTTTTTTTTAAATGTCTGCTGACTTGTTCAGGTCTTCTTTGTTTCCAGAGACTGAACCCACCAAGGGCTCAATATGTTTCTTGTTTTTTAATCAAATAAATGTATTTTACATTACAAAGCAGTTTGAGACTTACTTTCTGTAGCACCAAACACCACAGATGGAAACTTGGGTCCAAAATTTAAGACTTAACTTAGACTTCAAATTACAGAAAGCATTTGTATACTTGGATTGCATTTTAATGTGTGTCAAACATTTTATTCTCATCTCACAGAATCAACAAATGCAGTTATCACAAGAAATATGTGGTGTCTTTGAAATGGTTTTCTAACACTTAAATTGGACTTGAATAATCAGATTTTACTCCTGTCTGTCTATTCTGGCTAGTGACTGCTTTGTTGACTAATGTCACTAAAGAACTGAACAAATGAAATCAGGTTGTTAATTTAACCCATTAAAAACAAAATGTCAGATTCTTAATACTGTTTGAGATAGTAAATTATAAAACGTCAATTTTCAGTCGACTAGTCTGTTCAATGAGGTTGTACTGTTGTTTAAATTCGTATCAAATGTTTATCCCACAAAACATTGAAAATACTTTACAAAAAGAAATTTAGTACACAAGAGTTATGAAAATCAGAACTTCAAGTACTATTATACAGTGCATACCACGGTAAAGATATGCCTAAATCATTTTTGTCCCGGTCCAACAATATGTACATCACTGTACGGCCCATAACGTCCAAATATGTCTCTCCCCACGACGATAAAACACAGTCTTTTATCTGCTCTGCAGTCCGAGACTTTGCAAGCCATAGGAAGAGGCATGGCTTTGATCACTCCGAGGCACTTCCATTCTGCAAAAGTGCCATTTCTGAGTTCATGAGCAACATAGATGTAATAGGTGTCCATTTCAGCAGCATGAGGGTCTTTCACATCAACGTTCCATGCGATGCCCAATTCTTGTGCACGTCCAATTCGTGCTAGTTTCACCACTGGCTTCTGGGGCAAGTTGTGAGAGGCAGCTGCAACTGGAAGCTCCTTGGGAAATGGGGTCTCCGGGAAGGGAGGGAGTTTGGAGTGCCAGTCCTCCTACGAAATGAAAGTACAGTATGTATTGAAATATTATTAATTTAATGCCATATTAGCATCAATGGATATTTTCATGGCAAGATCAAAGTGGTTTAAAAAAATATGATAAACAATAAACAAAAACATTTCTTACAACATAACAATACAAGATCTTTCCATTTGACGTTTAATAGAAATTAAAAAAAAAAAAATTCTGGTGAAACCTTTTAAAAACATCCAATAAAGAATTTTCTGAATAAAACCATTGTCTAGAGTTATTAAAAGCAGGGCAGTCCATTAAAACATGCTTAATAGTCAATTGTATTCTACAGAAATTAAATGTTTATTGAAATATTATGATGACCATTATGATACAAGACTCTTTGGTGAAAAAGAAAATATTCAGGATTAGCATACCTCTTCAAATTGCACTGAAGAACTGACAGTGTCCTCCTCCACTGCTGTTCATTAAAAGTTATACACAAGACAGACAACAGAAGGTTAAAGGTGTTTACAAGCATTCTGAGGGGCCAACCACACAGAACCCATGCATGCACAGGAAGTGTTTTAGGTATTTACTAAAGGGATAGTTCACCCAAAAATGAAATGTCTCATCATTTACTCACCCTCATTCAATCCCAGATGTGTATGACTTTCTTCTGCTGAACACAAAAGATGGACCAACAGTGCAGAGATATTCCCCTGAAAAAACTTTTGTTTTTAGCAGAATAATAGTGCCGTCCAGTTTGGGAACAAATCTCTCTTCTGAACCGATTCTTTTTAATGAACGAGTTGAACCAGTTCACCAAATCGGACTGAATCGTTTGAAACAATTCACGTCTCGAGTCAACACTGATCCACAAGTTACTCTATCTTAAAATGTCTCTCGGATGTGCCTGACACTCCGACTAGATAGGAGTCGATAACCGGGAGTAATATGATCCTAGAACTGGTGATATCTGCTTTTCATAACTCTTTATTGCAATGAACTGCTCCAACTAGTTCACAATGCTCCGGTCGCAGGAGTTCGCGAGTCAACAGTACACTGAACTAAGAATCAACTCTTTTGGAGGCGTCCAACACACTGAGAGCTGATGAGCAGCTGATATCTAGTATGCATGTGATTAAGGGGCGAAATGTATGTTTGTGGTATATTTTTCTGAACAGCAGAAAGTATAACAAATAAAACATACTTGAAATATGTTTATGACTTGATTGTATTACCGTTTTATCAACGTATGAAGATGATCCAGTCGCAACAGTTCTTGAGTCAATAGTACACTCATCCAGGGACAGCAGCTCTCGAGTCAACAGTACATTAAACTGAGAATCGCCTCTTTTGGACATAACATTGAGAACTGTAGTAAACCTGTTGTTAAGACTGTGAAGAGATGGAACAACAAGCCTGTTTTGACTGCACTGATTGGAGTGTTTTCTGACCTTCACTTCACACTAATACCAACATCTCCTGCAACCATCCTCGTCCCCCCTCCTGCTACTCAACCTGCACTTAAGATCTGTGAAGAGGATGTGTGCCAGGTCTTCCGTAAAGAGAAGACAAGGAAAGCACAGGGCCCAGACTGCGTTTCACCCACCTGTCTAAAAGCCTGTGCTAACCAGCTGGCCCCCATCTTCACACAGATCTTCAACACATCACTGGAGCACTGTGAAGTTCCCAGCTGCTTCAAACACTCTACCATTATTCCTGTCCCAAAGAAACCCAAGACTGCAGGACTTGAAGACTACAGACCAGTTGCCCTGATGTCTGTGGTTATGAAAGTCGTTTGAGAGACTGGTGTTGGCCCACCTGAAGGACATCACTGGACCCTTTCTGGATCCCCTGCAGTTTGTCTATCGAGCTAACAGGTCTGTGGATGATGCAGTCAACATGGGATTGCATTACATACTGCAACATCTAGACAGACTAAGGACTTATGCAAGGATCCTATTTGTGGACTTAGGTTCAGCTTTCAACACCATCAGCCCTGCTCTCCTATAGCATAAATGAACCAAGCTCTCAGTTCCCACCTCTGTCAGTGGATCACCAGCTTTGAGAGGTAGGCAGCAGTTAGTGAGACTGGGGAAATTCACTTCCAGCACATGTACAATCAGCACTGGTGCCCCCCAGGGATGTGTGCTCTCCCCACTACTCTTCTACCTGTACATAAATGACTGCACCGCCAAGGACCCCTCTGTCAAGCTCATTAAGTTTGCAGACAACACTACAGTCATCAGCACAAGAATTCAAGCAAATTATCTGATGTACTCCATTCACAATGTATTTAGACAGTGTAGTACTCTCCCCAACCACGGTTTCAGTGCCATGGACCCTGATCATTTAAAAAAATTATTGGAAGGCAGTGCTTGAGTATTAAGGATAATGTCCATATCTCACTAAGAGAAAGAGGCGGCAAGCACCCCTCTGCTTAGCTGGCCCTGGAAGACAAACATTCAGTAGCAGTGAACACCTTTCCAATGAAGCATACTAGCTGATAAGGCTGCAACAGGCACACATACAAATGAATGAATACAATTCGACATGCAGCACCTCAGGGAAAGACAAAAAATGAAAAGGGGCCAAGACTGCAAAAGGGACCAAGATGACAGCGATTCTGCTTACAGAAGTGAGGATGAACAGCTGGCTCACTGGTGTAGTCAAAACAAACTGGAGCTGAACACGCTCAAAACAGTGGATATGATTGTGGACTTTGGTGAGCGGGTCGATGCTGGGGTGTTCCTCCTATTCTAAACAGCACTGTGACAGCAGTGGAGTCATTCAGGTTCCTGGGCACTATCATCTCACAGGACCTGAAGTGGGAGACCCACATTGACTCCACTGTGAAAAAGGCCCAGCAGAGGTTGTACTTCCTTTGCTAGCTGAGGAGGTTCAACCTGCCACAGGTGCTGCTGATCCAGTTCTACTCAGCAGTCATCGAGTCTGTCCTCTGCACTTCTATAACTGTCTGGTTTGGTTCAGCTACCAAGTCAGACATCAGAAGACTTCAGAGGATAGTCTGGACTGCTGAGCAGATTATTGGTTCTCACCTTCCCACCCTCCAAGAAATGTACACCTCCAGAGTGAGGAAAAGGGCAAATCACTTTTGACCCCATTCACCCAGCACACTACCTTTTTGAACTGTTGCCCTCTGGCCACGCTACAGAACACTAAGCACCAGAACAGTCAGGCACAATAACAGTTTCTTCCCTCAGGCCATTCACCTTATGAACAGTTAAAACTGCCCCCAATACTTTCCACTGTGGCAATACAATCATGTGCATATTCAACTATTCATTCATATTTATATTCCATTTATATTTACTTGACATATACTACCTCTTCTGCACATCACATTAAATCACCTTGCACATAACTGTATATAACATATTTGAACAACATTATTGCCCTACTGTATATTTATCTGATGTATCTTATTTATCCTTTTCACCGTTTACATATATGTTTATATGTATACTTCAAATGTTTGTATGTATATGTTGTATGTGTATATTTTTTGTATTCCCTTTGCACTGGAAGCTTCTGTCACCATGACAAATACCTTGTGTGCGCAAGCATACTTGGCAATAAAGCTCATTCTGATCCTGATTCTTCTGAACTGCTGATGAGCATGTGTGAACCGAGGACTTGAATGAGGGGGCGAAACGTTTAAGTCAAGAGATGTAAATGAATTTGACTATTGAGTATTGTTCTTGCAGATTATATTTGAAGTTGTTATGAGTTGGATCATGGTTTCTGTAAAAAAGGGTGAGTTGATTAAGACTAGTTTAATCACTTCATATGCTTTAGACACGTAGAACATCTGCGTTTGTATATCAATGTCAGTATTGGGTGCTTTAGGTGCAAAACTAATGAAAATAAACACCATTATAATTATAACTTAATTAAATGAAAAAATCATCAATATGCGCTTACATATGGCTTTATTGAATGTGTTTGAATGCATGTTCCATGACGCCGGGGTTTTAACATTATGTGCAGTGAACTTCCCATCACTACAGAATAAAAAAATAAAAAAAAAGTAATCCACATCTGGGATAGCGTGAGGGTGAGGAAATGAGAGAATTTTCATTTTTGGGTGAACTTTCCCTTTAACGTAATAAGCCACTCAAGCGCATCATTTTAGAGTGATTTTACCACTCTGAGGTGGGTAAAGGCCAGTTTGCAGTGCCCCAACAAATGCCATAAGATGCCAAGGAACGCTAACATTGTGATGACACTGATCCGAGAAAACCCAACAACTATTGGATGTTGGTGTTTGTTGGGGCAGTGTGAATTAGTTTAAAACGCTTTGCGTTATGCCCAAGAAATACCCCTTACACTTAAAAGAAAAATTGGGGGGCATTTTCGGAAAGCTGCTTTAATATATAATGTGCAGTCATAAGTAGCTTATCCAATCAGAATTTAGAATTGATACGGTCCATTTTATAAATTGGCAAAAAATAATGGGAATTGAAGCACCTATAAATGCACATTCTGTTTAGTTTCGTTGTATTCTGTGTTGTTGTTTGTTAATGCAAGAAATGCATCCTGTGTGAATAGCTCCAAAAAGTTTTCAGGTAATACATGTTCATTTTAGAATCTTTTCTATATTGGTCTAGTGACCTTCTCAAAAGACTAATGTTGTGTATTAACCATATTTATTTTTAGAATTGATGGATGAAACCAGTCTGGTTACTGGGAGAACTCTCTAGATGAATATTCTGTATGTCTTCGGTGAATTATTTATGATTTATTCTTTAAAAAATGCGAAGTATCTTTGTATTCTGTATATGTAGAGTTCAAAAGACTATTTAAATATAACTACCCATTTCCCCACCTCCTAAATATTATCCCTTAAGCAACATTAGACCTAATAGAAAATAATACAACATAACTTACAAGAATGTTTTTTCATTGAAGAAAAAATGAAAAGTCCTTGTACAGTTATTTCATCATACCTTTCATGGATGTGGGTGGTGTGCTTGGGGGTTTTGATCGTTCTGGAGGTTTCATTCTCTGCAGAAATACAGCAAAACACAAATGTAAAAACAATACCACGAAACAGCCATAAACACACATGAACAGTTAACAGAAATATCTGAGTGAGATCATGTTGGTGTACTTGATCCAATAGCTGGGTAACAAGGATCTTTTCATTTGGTCCACCTGCAGTACCAGAACAAAAACATTATTGCCACTATACAGCACATACAACACTGACTGTTCAAAATTAGATTCTATTTTTATTCAAGATAAAATACCTCCGTCTTCCTCTGTAAGGTCTACAACCAGTTCCTTTGACTGCTGAAATAAGAGATTAACCTTTTTTATTATTATTTTAAAAGTGCAAATTTACATTTGGCAAAATTACATCGGCCATTATTTTCTTATAAATCTTGTACAAACTATACAAGAATAAACTAAAGCTAAACACTCATAGAGAAGATGGAAAAGAAAAATGACAGAAAGAAAACAAGTTACCAGACTTTCCCAGTACCCCTTCTTGGGTCTTTTCAAAGCTGCTACTTCACAGTTATTATCTATCAGTGCAAAAATAACAGTTTCAGTGTGTGACATTGCATGCAATTTACATGATCAAAGCTATTTTATTAATAATTCATGATGATAGCAACAAGACCTGCTGATGAAACTGAAGTTCGGTCACTGGAACATCCTCCATTGAGTAAACCTCTGGTAAATACATTGCTTAAAATTAGAATTCTCTACAATACGCCTTGGAAGACAAACATTCAGTAGCAGTGAACACCTTTCCAATGAAGCATACTAGCTGATAAGGCTGCAACAGGCACACATACAAATGAATGAATACAATTCGACATGCAGCACCTCAGGGAAAGTCAAAAAATGAAAAGGGGCCAAGACTGCAGCCTTGAACCATTACTGAACTTAAAACAACAAAGCAAAAACAGATGATTTCACAGTTTCTGATCATACTGTTTGCATTTAAACATATCTTTTTATTAAACAGTAAATTAAATCTTTTAACGACTGACACTGTGAGCCAAACAGCTGTTGCTCACTGGCTCTGTGTAGCTGTTTTCTTAAACACCCCCCTGAAATAGCTCAATGAGGGTATGTTTTTTCCCCCTGCATTAACGGATTTCCAATTGAAAGATGATGTTTGGGCAGGACACAATCAGAAGGCCTCATCCTATTTTTATTTAAAAAAAATTAATTAATGGGTTTTAGTTGCAGGTGGCACTGGGGAGGGACATTCTAATTATAGATAGCATTTGATTGGGCAAAAATCTGTGTAGTGCAAGATGAGTCATCAATATTTTTGGACCATTTTCTTGGATGAGAAAGACCATTTGTCTGCTCAGAGGGACTTTTGTCAACATTCAGGAGTACCGTAGCACATAGATGGCCTTAGATCGAACACACAAGTATTAAAGGGATAGTTCACCCAAAAATGAAAATTCTCTCATTATTTACTCATCCTAATTATATCCCAGGTGTGTATGAATTTCTTTCTTCACCAGAACACATTTGAAGAAAAATATTTTAGCTCAGTAGGTCCTTAAAATGCAAGTGGATGGTGATCCGATTTTTGAAGCTCCAAAAACCACAAGACAGTCAGCATAAACATCATCCATACAACTCCAGCAGTTAAATTAATGTCTTCTAAAGCGATACAATCACTTTTGGTGCGAAAAAGATCAATATTTAAGCACTTTTTAACTAAATCATCACTTCCGGCAAGCTTCATGAGAGGGTGGAGATCACGCAGTCTCTCGTGCCATGATACGGACGTAATCTCACGTTCTCCACTCAGCTGAGACATCCAGGATAAGCACACCAATGAACCATTGTGAGTAAAGAAACAGATAAAAGATCTAAATCAAAACCAAAAAGCATCTGTACAGCGTACCTCCTACTCACTTGTAAACAGCGCTGCTCTTCTGGCTGTGGCACACATGCCTCTGTTCTCACGCGTTTCAAATGCCAATGCGATTACATCACACGCATGTACCGCTGCCAACCAGAAGCATGATTTAGAGTTTAAAAAAGTACTTAAATATTTATCTCTTTTGCACCAAACGTGATCGTGTCACTTAAGACAATAATTTAACAGCTGGAGGCATTTGGATGACGTTTATGCTGACTGTCTTTGATTTTTGGAGCTTCAAAAATCAGATCATCATCCACTTGCACTTTAAGGACCTACTGAGCTGAGATATGTTTCTATTTTTCTTCAAATGTGTTCTGCTGAAGAAAGTCCTACACACCTGGGATATCATGAAGGTGAGTAAATAATGAGAGAATTTTCATTTTTGGGTGAACTATCCCTTAAAGATCTGCAAAACCAATTCTGTTATCATAGGGTCTTTAACACTGGTTGAAAGAAATCAGTCTAAAACATGAAAGCATAGACTATATCGTACAGTATTGTATCAAAACGTATCGCTAACTCTCATTTACATAATGTTTTTTTTTTTTTTTTTTTTTAAACCTACACACATGCAAGGACAAAGTTAGAAAATTAAAACTGAAAGCCCTTACTAGGACTGCAAATATTTCAGGGTACCTGGACATGCTACTGATTCTTGGTTCAGCTGCAGAGATGCATTGCTGTGGCTGCCCAGAAGCAGCACCGTAAAGTACAGTAGGGAGAGACTGTTAAAATGATAAAAAAAAAAAAAGGCATAACAGAGCTAAGTTATGAATATAATATAACAAAGGAACATGCTATTCATAAAATAAGCGAGTCACCATCATAAATATCCTGGTTCTATACCAAAAAACAAAAACAAATACAATCTGTAGTCCATACCGGACTCCCCAAGGATCTGAGTTTCCGGATATATGCAAATACCGCATCTCCCCTTCGTTTTATCTTCATCACATGTGCCTGAAAACAGAGTCATGATTTCACATAGAAAACGGCTATGTAAAGGTTGCATGGGTGATGCATACTGGCCCTGCAGAGCAGTGCAATCATAAAGGCAGCTTATAACACATCTGTCATTCACTGTGGATATTAAGGGAGGGGACTATTTTTTAAATGAACTGCACAGTACACAGAAAAGAAAAGGGAAAAGTGATCACTTACTTCCAGTTTCTGTATTCTTGCATCGTATCTGGGTTCACTCTTCACCTCACTTATTCTCCCCATAAGATCTTTCATCTTGTGGTTGGACAGCTCAATTGCAGTCCTTACTTTATTTGAAATAATCTTTTCAACCTATCAATCAGGTTACAAAAGGAGAGATGTGACTCCTGCTTTTCTGGGATTATGATAGACCGTTTTGGAAATACTGAAGTGTATTTTCCAGGTTATTATAACAAGTGAATTCAAAGCCAGACTTTACAGTTTAGAGACAAAAGGCTCATCAAATACTCTGACATTTCTGCTCTTTTTGTTGAGGTAGAGGCTAGGGATGTGCATGAGTAATCGACCAAGTACTCATTCTGCACCAACTAATTGACTATTAAAAACACTATTTGAATATCGCAAATGGATTTTCTTACGCGCATTTGTCTGCCGCAGGCAATGCTGAATTACACTGTACTTTATGTAGACTTACGGTTTATAAATATGCATTACTCTACAGCCGTCAGTATTGTTTATGTAAGCTCCGGGTGAGTGCAAATGTCTTTTATTGTGTATTTTTAAGTCATATCATCTCTTTTTTTTCTTTTATTAATGCATATAGTTCATTTCATTTTAAAACCGTTCTTGGTAATGTTTGTGAATAAAACAAAATATACATTTCACGGTCATACCTGTTATTTTCAACTTACATCTCAATTTACAAGTACTTGATTACTTTTTTTTTTTTTTTTGTGGGTTAGAGCAGGCGTTTTCAAACTGGGGTGAAAAGTTTGACAATGCTGAATTTGACATTATTACAGTTTCAGACTGGTTGCAAATCATTATATTAATCATGATTACTTTATTCTATTGACAACCATGGTGTGTGTAGGCTTATTGGTAGGTTTGCAATTTAAAAAGATGTTTGAATCCTTTGCTTGCTCACTGAGTGTTGTAAGGCCATATTCTCAGTAATGCTGCTTTTGAACAATATTTATTCAATTTTAAAAGTGCTATATAAATACCTTTGAATTTAACTAATCATTTTTCTCTTCAGGTGTACAAACAAACATTAAAGGAATAGTTCACCCAAAAATGAAAATTCTCTTAATTTTTTTCATTTACTCATGCCATCCCAGATGTTTATGACGTTCTTCTGCTGAACACAAACGAACAAACAGCTTTGTAGGTCCATACAATGCATGTGAATGGGCATCAAAATTGTGAAGCTCCAAAAGCACATAAAGGCAGTATATGATATGACAGGTGTGCGTGAGAAACAGATCAATATTAAAATCTTTTATTTTATTAATTGTATTAATCTCCACTTTCACTTTCTTCCTTTGTTTTTGGCGATTCACATTCTTCTTGCAAACTGCCACCTACAGGGCAGGGAGGAGAATTTGTAGTAAAATATTTATACGTTTCTTACCCACACCTATCATATCGCTTCTGAAGACACTGATATAAACACTGGAGTTGTCTGGATTACTTTTTTGCTGCCTTTGTGCTATTTGGAGCTTCAAACTTTTGGTACCCATTCACTTGCATTGTAAGGACCAAAATTATTTGTCTGTGTTCAGCAGAAGAAAGTTATACGCATCTGGGATGGCAATATGGTGAGAAAATTATTAATGAGGATATTAGGAATCAGGTACCTCACAAGGATATCATTGTATTAGGTGGTCCTTGGCATTGAAAAGTTTGAAAACCCTTGGGTTCGAGTAGTCGACTACAAAATTACTCGATAATGCCTAGGCTAACAGGCAGGATACGTAAATCATAACAAACTTGCCTCTGATCGAGGGAGCTTGTTTGCTCGCAGCCCAGTGTCTCGAACCGAGTGTACTGTTCCAGAGTCTTCTTCAAATCTACTCCTTTTCATACCTAAGAAGCAAAGTTCAGCCATATATAGTTTTGGAAATAAGTTATGGCATTTTTATGAAAACCAAAATATTAAACTTAAGATGAGTTTAAATAAACCATTATAAACATATAGGGTAAGCAAAAGGGGATCCCTTGAAATAAATACCTTTGCACCGCGCTTCAGAATGTTATGACAAATAGATTGCAAACCAGAAATCAGATTTAATCGAAGCCATTTAATTTATCTTTAACGATGCAAACAAACTTGTCTCATACCAAATCGTTGATTCGAACAGAATTACATGTTTGCATGCTACAAAATGAGCGGAGCGCTTTCTGTTAGAGAACATGTGTTCAACTACATCTTCATTTAATGCTACCGTTAATCACTTCCGGGTTGTTAGGTTCAAAAGCAGCGGTACTCTCGAATAAATAAAACGAGTACCAATACCAAAGTCTCTCTAGCAAGTCTGTCCACTGTCGGCCATCTTTGGAACGCTCTCGGGAGGCTATTTCCAGTCATGAAAGTGCAGCTCCTATCTACTTGAATGGGGGAACGCCGAAATTTCAAAAACGGTTCGAAGAAAATATTTAAAATCAGCAATTGAGTTTGATAATACTGGAATCATAAACTGTGCTTCTTTACCTTATATTACGCTAAAACACGCAAGTTTCCCGGCTTGTCTATGCGCATTAGCGAGTTGATTGACAGGCGATGTAAATCACCCGTTGGGCGTTCCAATTTCTCCCATTCATTTAAATAGAAGTGGCCCGTCTCCGCTAAATAATCTCTGCCAATGATGATGGAGCGTAAGTGTTTCTATCGTTTGAAACGCACGTTATATCTGACGATTATGAATCAGGCGTTACAACTGTTGCCACTGACAACTGTAGCTAATGCTAAAATACTCATGTTTACTCTGCTGCCCATGTTCAAAGTTGACGATAAAAAGTCCAACAACGGTACATCCGTATGGTTTAATTAATCACCAAAATTATCAGTATGTATGATGAGTTGTGCAAAACAACAGATTCTGGCGCTCACCATTTAACGCGCGCGGAAGTCTACAAACGGAGCGCGTGATTTTAACAGCTACACCGCGTGCTCTCCCAATACAACATAAAAGACACTAAATAAAATAAAATAACCCACCTGGTCAGCTCCTTCTTTTTAAGAATATGCCTATTGTTTCGTTGCCAACGGACAGCTTTGTGTGTGTGGAGTCGTCTCGCAGCTAGTGTATTTCCTGCTTCTTTAAATAATATAAGTCCCGCCAGGAGATAGTGGGGGTGGAGAGCAGAGACAGGGAACCGCGTCAAACCTGGGTCAGTTACAGTTAGAGCAAAAGTGAAGATGCCTTGTGAGCAGCTGGGTCTAGAACGGTCATGATTATATACATATATAACTTTTAGCAAGGATTTACTATAGACTTATTATTTGTTGTATCCTATGAAATGTTCAACTGGGAATCAGGTTTTGGTGTAACTCACAGTATATTTGAACCACTAAAGTCCTCATTTCAGCTGCCATGAGTTTCACATAGATGACTGAGATGACTTAACTGTTTTCCTCCATTTGGTAGCTGTGTCTAGAACACAGGTGTCAAACTCAAGGCCCACAGGGCAAATCTATGCTAATTTCAGAACGTAGGATGGCAGGAGAACAGAACTTCTCACTGACCAATATTAAGTAATAACATCATCATTTACATCTGCATCCCAGACTCAAAAGCAATGCTTACTGTCCAATGTGAATTGCAATGCATAAAATATACAATAGGTAATTGCATGGACGTGCTACCAAATCACGTGCCGGTGCCACATTTTCAACCGGCCCTTTGAGGGCACACATAACGCTGATGTGGGCCGGGATGAAATTTAGTTTGACACCCCTGGTCTAGAAGGTAACACCCGGACAGCTTTCAGAGAGAGTTCACCCAAAATCTTAAATTCACCATTTACTCACCCTCATGCCATCCCAGATGTGTATGACTTTCTTTCTTCTGCAGAACACAAATTAAGATTTTTAGAAGAATATTTCAGATCTGAAGGTCCACACAATGCAAGTGAATGGTGACCAGAACTTTGAAGCTCCAAAAAGCACATAAAGGCAGCATTAAGGTAATCCATACTGCTCCAGTAGTTTAATCTATATTTTCATAAGCGATATGAAATGTGTGGGAGATAAAGAGATCAACATTTAAGTCAACATTTAAGAATGCCAATCACCAAAAACAAAAGAAGAGGAATGTGAAAGTGGAAATGATAGTAAGTAAAAATAACTTTCATTCACTTTCTTGGAAACATAAAACGTTTCCCCTCCATTAAAAAAATAAAAAAATAAAATGGATTTACCACTTCTTTGATTGAGACATAAAATCTTATGGCACAGTTGCACCCTATAGCCCTATAGGCATTATTGTTTCTTTTTAACCTTTCAGTAGGGTGCACCAAATACATATGCTGCTTTTTCTTCTGTGTGAGCAGGGGCAGCCCTTGGTACAGGCAACATATGTAGTTGCCTAGGGTACAAAATGACAGGGGGGGGGGGGGGGGGGCGCAGCATGAAATTATTTTTTTTGTTGTTGTTATTGTTGTCAGAAGTGCGCCCTCTCGTGACGACCGCGTGCCCCTCTGCTCCTGTGTTGAGTGAAATGTGCCACTAACATCCTTTCAGTACTGATAACTGGTTACAATAACATCATCAACAAAAACAGCCTTTCAGTGACAATAAACATGCTGCACCCCCTGACCTGACAGTCACAAGTTGATAACATGTTGGAATAAACACTGTCTGCTATCATGACATGTTAATTGTTTATGCCACTGTACGCACTATCCTCATATGTAGTCACTATATGCCTATAAATTCCACCATCATGTGTAAAAGAATGAAATTATCAGGCACGCAAGACAGGAAGCAGCACAAAGAAGAGGAGCTCAGCTGAAAAAGAACAATATAGAGGTAAAATCGCAATGACTGTTCATGTTAGTCATTGATGTTTATTTACTATTTGAGGAGCTTATTCAGAATCTCTTAACCAGTTGGCCTATTTTTTTTTTTTTTGATTTACTGGACTAAATAACTTTCAAATCCTACTCTAATTTTGACAAACTATATATCATCTGAAAGTCTCTAGTTTCTAGTTTATGACCACTGTTTTGACCTCCACGTTAAAGATAGAGCAAGGAAACTAACCTCCGATCAGGTTTCAAAATGTATTAGTCACCTTATTTCTGTATATAACCTGAGTGCTGCCCGGTGACTGCCTGTTGCGCTCTGGTTTTGGATGCACTGTTTGCTGATTACTGTAGCAGAAATCTCCTTCATTCAGCAATTAATCTCAACATGGATCCACAAAAGTTTTATGCAACTCTTCATACACTCACTGAGCACTTTATTAAGAACACCTTTACACCTACATATTCACGCGATTATCTAATCAGCCAATCCTGTGGCAGCAGTGAAATGCATAAAATCACGCAGATACGGGTCAGGAGCTTCAGTTAATGTTCACATCAACCATCAGAATGGGGGAAATGTGAGCTCACTGATTTAGACCGTGGCACGATTGTTGGTGTCAGAAGGGCTGGTTTGAGTATTTCTGCATCTGCTGATTTCCTGGGATTTTCACACACAACAGTCTCTAGAGTTTACTCAGCAAGGTGCCAAAAACAAAAAACATCCAGTGAGCGGCAGTTCTGCGGACAGAAATGCCTTGTTGATAAAAGAGGTTTATGGAGAATGGCCAGACTGGTTTGAGCAGATAGAAAGGCTACGGTATCTCAGATAAACCCTCTGTACAATTGTAGTAAGCAGAATAGCATCTCAGAATGCACAACATGTCGAACCATGAGACGGATGGGCTGCAACAGCAGAAGACCACGTTGGGTTCCACTTCTGTCAGCCAAGAACAGAAAGCTGAGGCTGCAGTGGGCACAAGCTCACCAAAACTGGACTGTTGAGGACTGGAAAAAACATTGCCTGGTCTGATGAATATTGATTTCTGCTGAGGCACACAGCTGGTAGGGTCAGAATTTGGCACCAACATCATGAATCCATGGACCTAACATGCCTTGAGTCAACAGTCCAAGCTGCTGGTGGTGGTGTAATTGTGTGGGGAATGTTTTCTTGGCACACTTTGGGACACTTACCAATCAATCATCCCTTGAATGCCACAGCCTATTTGAGTATTGTTGCTGACCATGTGCATCACTTCATGGCCACACATCTAATGGCTACTTCCAGCATGATAATGCACCATGTCACAAAGCAAAAGTTGTCTCAAACTGGTTTCATGAACATGACAATGAGTTCATTGTTCTTCAGTGGCCTTCCCAGTCACCAGATCTGAATCCAGTGGAACACCTTTGGGATGTGACAGAACGGGAGATTCGTAGCATGAATGTGCCGCTGACAAATCTGCAGAAATTGCATGATGCAATCATGTCAGCATGGACCAGAATTTCAAAGGAATGTTTCTAACATCTTGTGGAATCCATGCCATGAAGAACTGAGGCTATTTTGAGAGTAAAGGGAGGCCCTACCCAGTATTAGTATAGTGTTCCTAATAAAGTGCTCAGTGAGTGTATTTTATTAATTATATCTAAATATCGAAATTATTCACTATATCTACATATACTGTAGATATGAGGTGCATCACGCAAAACGTTGAATCCAGCATCCATCAAAAGCCAATCTAAAAGCTCGCCTAGGGCACCAACAGAGTCTGGGCCATCTTTGTGTGTGAGAGAGTATGATATCCATTTAATGATTCTGAAACTGCAGTTAATAGAGTAAAGCATACACACTATAAAGGAGAATGTATTATTAAAACATAAAGAGTGCAGCTTAGCTGACATACTATAACAGGGATGGACAGGGACGTACCCCCTATAGTATCAAACACATATAATACAAAGTGTTACCTGCTATAACCTACTACATAGCTTATTTATATTGATATACAGTGTCTTTTGATGTCTTACATCAATTTGGTTTTGACAGCATGGATGGCCGACTAGCCCACCAGGTAAATTCCTGATGCTCCCTATGGCAAGTGTTCACCTATACCAATGTTTCCCAACATTTTTCTGCCACGGCACACTTTTTACAACTAAAAAATTCTACGGCACACCACTGTCCCACATAGGCTAACCATTGTCAATATTTTTCCTTTTCAAGAACTTGTGTTTGTTTTCTGGGGAATGTTTTCTGTCCATCTTAGTAGCATGTTTACTGTAAAGTTTGAAATTCAGCTATGCAAAAAAAAAAACAAAAAAAAAAAAACAAGTCACATATGTAGGCTACACTGTGTGAGGTCACAGGTGGCAAGAGCGTTAATGGGTAATGAAAAAACAACAGATTTGCTTTTGTAGATTTGTTCTTGCAATGCCACAACAAATTTCAGGGATGCAAACTCATGAGGGGTGAAAAAGGAAAGACAATCACTAGTCCACGAAAAAAAATTCTGGGGATATTTGTTTTAAAGAATAATCTAAAAGCACCAATTCCAGCTATTTTAGTGATTCAAGTTTATTCAAGTTGCTTAAACTTGCTGCAAAATAAAGAGTATTTTGATGTGGCTTGCTTCTGTTTCACAAATATGATCAATTTTATTAACTGATTAGTTCAGTGACCCCTTCTGGAAATGTCACTAGGTGGTGACAAATTAGTGTCTTATGTGCTATGAGTGAGTCAGTGAATCATTTTGAGTCGTTCATGACCGAAATCTACCAAGAGACTTTATAGTGTTTAAGCATTAAAAGAACAAATCAGATATATAGTCTTCCTTCAGTCTGAGCATTATTTTTCATCCAAAAAAAAAACAATAATAGTCTAATAATAGTGAGTTTCAATAATGTCCTTACCTTCTCCTTTATTAAAACTTGCATGGCTACAAATCTATTGACTTCAATATAAGAATTATAAACACAAAGCAGATCTACGGTATCATTTTCCTACAGTAGACTATTTAAACTGCTGAGCATGGCTTTTATCAGAAAAGACCACAATAAAAGACAAATAATAATAATTTTGAGTTTCGATAATGTTCTTTCATCATTGTTAAGTGCATTTCACATGAGTTGAGTCGAGGCGTCAACGCTTCGTTCAACGCCAGCGTCAAATGCTGCATTGCCCTCCACATGACAAGAGTTGAAGAAAGCGTCACAGAGGGGCGATTTTACGAGTTTACCATGTAAAAAAGCAGGAGGTGTGCACAATAAACATTGAAAACACGTATTTGGAAGAGAGAAAAAAGCTTGCAGTTACTTTGATAGTTGAAAGTAATAAAAGGACTCATTTATGTTTAGGTCTAAGCGTTTTCTTGGTGAATTTAAATTAGTTCAATAACTGGGGTCTCTGATATTCGTAAACGATAAGGTAATATATCATTAAAAGAAATTATGAGACATTCAATATCTCTTCACAAATTTGGACAGTTTTTAAATATTTCTTGTTTATTGGTGAAGCAAAAACGTGTGTGTGAAAAACACTTTGGTGTTCATAGACTTCAATGTATACTGCAGCGAGTCATGTGAAAGACCCTTAACGCGTATAAATATCAGTCACTTTTGCACATTAATCATTGCTCTTCACAATCACTAAAGTGACTGGTTTGGGTCCCTGAAATTATATATTTGTTTTTTTTATGCATTTTTTTTTTTTTTTTTTGGAATTTGATAATTCTAGTGCACAGTGGCTGGGAAACACTGACCTATACTACAGTTTCATATTAGCATAACTGCAACAATGTAGTTTCACATTAACACTTCTTTAAGCCTCCTTCTTTAGTGCTGAAATAATTTTTTAGTGTTTTTAGAGTTGTGTGTGGATCGGGTTTCATTTAGTAATTACTTGGATAGTAAAACCTGACATCAGCTAAATTGTGTGGAGGAAAATGGCTTGATAAACATTATTATGTTGTAATGAAAAAGCAGAAAAGTTTGTGTAAGGGTTAGGTTTAGTAGGCATATAGGGAGGCAAAATATAATTAGCTTAGTATAAAAAAGGTAGAAGTCAAAGGATAGTTCCCATCATGATAAGTGTGTGTGAGAGAGTTTGTGCAAGTTGGAGATAAGTCCTGTGCATCTTTCCTAGAAGCTTCATTGGAGCTTTGTTACCAAATTCTTGGCTGCACAGTCTTGATGTAACCACTCACATTTTCTTTGTTTTTGCAGGTATATTCACTTTTCATTACTTCTCAAACAGACATGATACCAACATTCACGCATGACATTACTCCCAGCTCCACCCCTTGAGCAAAACTGAGAGCTCAGTTTGAGCCTGAACAATAGCTTGATTTTATACTAAGCATGAGCTATAGGGTGCAGACAGCTTCCAGAAAATTGGACAGTATGATGGTTGGGATTAAATAGCGCAAAACAGAAAGACCTAGAAAGAGTGCTTGTTGCTTAGATATTGGGTAATTTCTTTTTTCTGTTTGACATGCCGAACTAAAATAGAAACTTCACAAGAACTTCACAAGGCATGAGAAGCATGCTCTCCTCAGAGATGCAAAGGTCTAATAATGAGTAAATCGTGTTCCTTAGAAAATGTGTAAATGTTCATTTCCTCCTGTCTGAGAACATAATGTGAGTTGGGGGCTGGGGGTGTATTAAGAACCATCACTCTGGGGGGCCTGGGTAGCTCAGCGAGTATTGACACTGACTACCAACCCTGGAGTCGTGAGTTCGAATCTAGGGTGTGCTGAGTGACTCCAGCCAGGTCTCCTAAGCAAATTGGCCCGGTTGCTAGGGAGGGTAGAGTCACATGGGGTAACCTCCTCGTGGTCGCTGTAATGTGATTCGCTCTTGGTGGGGGCGCGTGGTGAGTTATGCGTGGATGCTGCGGAGAATAGCGTGAGCCTCCACACGCTATGTCGCCGCGGTAACGCGCTCAACAAGCCACGTGATAAGATGTGCAGATTGATGGTCTCAGATGCGGAGGCAACTGAGATTCGTCCTCCACCACCCGGATTGAGGCAAGTCACTACACCACCACGAGGACTTGGAGCACACTGGGAATTGGGCATTCCAAATTGGGGAGAAAAAGGGGAGAAAAAAATAAAAATAAAAGAATCATCACTTTGGGAATCTTCCATGAGCAAACCTGCTCTCTACAACACAGTGGCTCAGCTTGAGCACAGCAGGTTCCTTCCCACAGAACCTGGTGACATCACATAAGGAGCTTTCCTATGAGTCATGCCAATGCTTTGAATGCTCAGTTTGAATCATACATACTGTATAATAGTGCAAGTCACATTTAATCTCAAATGATTCAGAGGAGGTTGGGATGCCAAAATAGAGAGGAAGCATGTCATAATGTGCTATGTTTATCTTGTGTGCATTTCCTGAAGGGAATATCCCTTGCTTGTTAGGAAAAAGCTTCAAATAACATATCTTCAGACTATTATTCCATCATCCACATAGGCTAATCATATATGCTTTTACCACTTGTATACATTGCTAATGTATCTAATTGTGAATTTTTTGATCTCTGAAGAAAATTATTGTGTGAAGTAAATATACTCTAGCAGAAAATATCAAGTACTAAATAAGTTAGTTTAAATGTGAACTTGAAAATATTAAGTAAATTCTACATTCAAATGTAAAAATTAATGCTCTTGCTTATAAGTAAATATTATTTATGATTGTTTGTTATCTTTACAATGTGTCATCATGTATCAATCCTAAAGTAGAAAACCTTTTGATATTTATTTGCTAATTTGATAACATTTTGACTGGTAAATAAAATAAGTACATTTTGCTTAAATTTAAGAAGCTGGTGTTCCCAGCATGCACTGGGCTCGAATAATTAATGAGCTTGGATGGTTTCACTGTTTGCCATGTTTACTGTTAATTTTGTTGTTACGTTTGGTAACTTCTTGTTTTGTGCAATCTGAAGTTTTTTATATGACCTACTCATGATTAAAAAAAAAATTAAAAAAAAAAAAAAAAAAAAAATATCTGTTAATTGTCACCATCACCGTGTTTTGTGCACCAAGTGTTGAGATCTGTGTGCACAGCTATTTATATTTGCTGACAGTACAGCAAATTGATGTTGTTTTGTGGACTATATAACATAAATTAAGCTTCCCTGTGGAGGCTTACATACAGTATGTCATATGGTACATGTGGGGCTGTTTCTAGCTATAAAGGGATTAGTGGGCGTTGAAGACCCCTGAGCCACCAGGGGCCCCTGCAATGCAAGGTTTATATATATATATACTAAAAGCTGTGACTCAGGCATCTACTTCAGTTAGACAGGTATAAGGGGTCCCCTTGTGGCCCGAGAGGGAAGGGAGAATGTAGTGATCCGATGGGGATAGCTAAGCAGGGTTGAGCCTTGCTAGTACCTGGATAGGAGACCTCCTGGGGAAAACCAAGGTTGCTGCTGGAAGAGGTATTAGGGAGGCCAGCAGGGTGTGCTCACCCTGTGGTCTGTGTGGGTCCTAATGCCCACAGGGTCACTATAATGCAAAAAGGCACCATCTTTCAGATGAGATGTTAAACCAAGGTCCTGACTCTCTGTGGTCATTAAAAATCCCAGGTGTCCTGGCCAAATTACCCCAGTTGGCCCTTCTCAATCATGGCCTCCTAATAATCCCCATTAATTAATTGGCTCTATAACTCTACTCTCTCCACCAATAGCTAGTGTGTGGTGGGTAATTGGTGCACGATGGCTGCTGTCGCATCATCCAGGTGGATGATGCACACTGGTGGTGGTTGAGGAGATTCTGCCTATACTATGTAAAGTGCTTAGAGTGCCTAGAAAAGTGCTATATAAATGTAAGGAATTATTATTAAATAATTCCATATGTGCGAGAGGTCTACTATGAACATTCATGTGACGCGAGTGATCGAACTGACATGAAACGCAGCACGAGGTTCCTCCCTAACAAGTAAGGGAGAAAAAATTCGACGATGATTTGATCCCATATCATGAATTTAATGAACGATTACATCGAAATGACCTTTGAGATGATCTGTATAACATATTGTATTTGTTCACACGTATATTTTTTGTGTCATATTGTGTATTTTTTATATAAACTTCATATTCTATTCACTTATTTTTATTCTTTATTTTATTTTCTATTATTTCTGTCTTGTTTCTTGTATTGTTTGCGCACTGGAAGCTTCTGTCACCAAGTCAAATTCCTTGTGTGTGTAAGCACACGTGGCAATAAAGCTCATTCTGATTCTGAGATGTGTGTTCAAATGACACGCGTGTGTAAGCGCTGCATCTGTTCATGGTGCACATATGAATGATGAGCGCTCAGCGGTTTCCGCAGTGAAGTATGGCTCTGGAATTTCAGCCGCTCGTACGTCACCGAGAGGCAATCCCTCACCGAAATGATTCAAACCATTGATCAAGCTGAAGAATCACGCCGCAGCAGTTTAAAGCTCCACAAACCGAACCGAAGTAATCATTGATAATCAATATCACGAAGGCGTTTGTCCGGTTCATGTCTTTACTAACTTTTAGGACTAAGTGAGAACAAGTGACGACTGGCATTGCATTTTAGGCTAAACACAGGATGTCTGAGAATACTGACCAACTCAAGTTGAATCGTCACATTTGAAGACCTTTGCGTTTAAACGCTGGAACTGTTTTCTTAGGGGGGGTGCCGTGCTCTGAAACAGGGTGTAATTCTCATTTTCACCTCTGTTGACGGCATCCCTCAGTTCCAGAGAGGCTGTGAGGAAAAAGGACTGCGTGAGACTGTCCTGTGGTCCTGCTGCAGAACTGCCTTCATCTAATTTCTTGCGGAATCAGTTCCCAACGTGCGTCTCGCGCTGTTTCATTTGCGAGCGCGCGGCGAGGAAGAGTCATGGATAAATCGCAAACATGCAAACCGTTGGATTAATTTGATTCGTTTGGTTTTGGGGTTGAAGTTGAGGGATTCGTCTGTGGGGATAACTGTCCATATTGCCAACCTGGCTGGTGAGAGGAGGACTGTTGCAATGTCACCCCATTCAACATTTTTGGAGCTTTGTGGAAGAGGGATGCTGTGAGTATAGTAGTATCAGTATCCCTACATTTTTCCTTTTGTTAAATTTTGCTTGGTCCAAAATAAATAAATAAAATAAAGGCACTGGTCTATTTTACGCGTCTCCAAAGCGAATTGCATCAGAGAAAGAACATAAGTGTAGGCTATTAGAATTTAAAATTCACTCATAGTTTTACAATTAATGGTGTTAAAAATAAATATGATGCAGGAAAACGTGATTTTGTTTAACTGCATCACAGGGGTCGCGCGAACCTCACAAACGCATAAAACAGGAGCAAATGAAATGTGTTGCTTTTCAACCGCTAGACACTAGTGTTTTAGAACAATAAAATTTAAACAGAGGCGTCATAAGTTGTGCTTTATCGAGTTCTGTTAAACAACGTGTTCTTGTTTTAGGCTACCTGCGAGAAAACTCGTGTCATGATCATAGAGCAGCAAATCTTTGAGGTTCTGTGCCTTTGCTGGATTAAACGAGAACATTTTGTATTGAACAAGACAGAATAAGGAAAGAAAAGCAGGTGTGTTCATTGAAAAGGGGTTTAAATGAGAGAAGACTTGTCTGTGTTTCTTTTGATGTGGAACAGATGAATGCGGATTTTGGTCCAGTTGTTGATCCAACTTCGAATAGCTACTTTTCGTCGTTTTGAAAGATGATAACTGCAGGCTGCTTTCCTTTTTCAGCGAGGATTTTTTTTTTTTTTTTTTTTGACTGAATGAGGGATACTGTCAAACCTCTTAGTAGTAGTTCTCACAGATAGTTTTCCATTGAATAATATTATTCTGTCCAAAAGCGTCGTTCCAGCTGAGCACGCGGAGCGCACGGGATGTGTCAACAGGGGGCGCAGTTGCATAATGGTCGTTTTGAGGAAATTAATGAGGGGTCAGAATGAATATTCATCTAGATTATATTCCCCATGTTAAGATCTGTGTAACGTTGAAAGAACACTGATATTGCATTTGCTTAAAATAACAAAATCAGGCATTCAGCCCAAACCGCAAAATATTCATAAATTATGTTTAATATCTCTCTCTCTCAAATGTAATAGTCAAAATCTAAGACATAGCCTCCAGCCAAAGAGTGTCAGCCATCTGGGCTCCACATACTTTAAAAAAATTTGTTTTTTTTGTTTTTTGTTTTTTTTGTTGTCAAAGTTAATTCATGATTGTATTAATTTGATGATTTATATATTTTTCACCACGTCTAGAGCATGAACATACAATTTTTATTAAGTACTCAACCACTCCAAAAAAAAAAAAAAAAAAAAGTATAACACATTAACTTTACATGGGGTCATAATAATAATAATAATAATAATAATATTATTATTATTAATAATAATAATAATAATAATAAAAATACATAGGGATTGTTCTGCTGTTATACTTCATATTTGATCATTGTAAAGTCAATGTAAAGCTAAATATAAGTGTCTAAGTGAATATGGACAATCAGGCATCAAAATGCTATGCTAACCTGGCTCTACCGATTTCTTAGTTTGATCAGCCGAAACTATGAAATCGAGCTGGCTCAATCTTAAATAATGATAATGTGATGCTGATGATGCATCTTCATGAGAATAGCAGGCTTCAACCATACCCCCCACCATATGTTATTTCTCTGCAATTTTAAGCCTTGCTTTATAATGCATCTGTTTGCACATACATGCTGGCAACAGTGGCGGAGAGCCTTTCCCTAGCTCCTTCCTCTCAGTCAGTCCAAGACTCTTCATGTAATGATGTCAGCTCCACTCTCTTCTGCCCTGCTTGCTGCTCAGATCCAGTGTCACATGTAATATTCATCATTTTCTCATGCCTAGTTATTCATTGCCTAAATTTCAAAATGAGAATATAAAATTCTGCGCTTACCGCACCACTGGACTCAATTGTATATGTAAGGATGAAAATGAATACTGTTATCAAATAGATATTATAATTAGAGTGATCAATTAAATATTATGATTAATGGAATTCTAAGGTAAACAGAGTATTAAGAATTGCTGCATACGGTTTGGATATGACTCATTTCATGTTTTCTTGGCAAGAATAATGTAGTCTGTACACTGCAATGGCTAAATCTGAAGCAGCATATATACCATGAAAAAGTGAATTTATACAGACACTTCTGCTGCACAGAGGTGGCATGAATGTACAGTATTTTCACAGGAATTTCAGTTGCAAATATAATGTAATAAAATTAATGTTAAATATAAAATAACAAATATACGAATATAGAAACCGGAAATGATGCACAAAAATAATTCAGCTGTGTTAAAGGGATAGTTCACCCAAAAATGAAAATTCTCTCATCATTTACTCACCCTCATGCCATCTCAGATGTGTATGACTTTCTTTCTTCAGCAGAGATTTTAGAAGAATTTCTCAGCTCTGTAGGTCCATTCAATGCAAGTGAATGGTTGCCAAAATTTTGAAGCTCCAAAATGCACATAAACACAGCATAAATGTAATCCATAAGACTCCAGTGGTTAAATCCATATCTTCTGAAGCGATATGATTGGTGTGGGTGAAAAACAGAGCAATATTTAAGTTCTTTTTTTACTATCACTCTCCACTTTCACATTTACTTTTACATTTTTCTTCTTTTGTTTTTGGCGATTTGCATTCTTCGTGCAAATCACCACCTACTGGGCAGGGAGGTAAAAATGGTAAAAACTTATGGACTTAAATATTGATCTCTGTTTGTGTTCTGCAGAAGAAAGAATGTCATACACATCTGGGATGACATGAGGGTGAGTTTATGAATAACATAATTTTCATTTTTGGTGAACTATCCCATTAAGACACCTAAATACTGTTATATACCAGCAGAACAACTGCTTGTAATATCATTTTTACGCATTTAACCACTATTAAGAGTGCACCAGGCATTTACAAAAAGGGAGTACCTGGAGTATTCTAAAATCCTTGAATGCATTATTTAACAAGCAACCTCTACTGTGTGTGTTTGTTCTTCTAGGGAATGAAGTCAAGCACTATGGGGTTCTCCAGGTTGGTTCTTCTGACTCTTTCAGCTCTCCTTACCCTCATCAGCAACTCGCATGCGGCAGAGAAAGTGCCCATACTGAACATTGCTGTGATCCTGGGTCAAACACGCTACATCTCAGACAGAGATATACGGGCTCTGTGGAGCAAAGATGATCCTATTGATGTCAACGTGGTGACCCTGCTAGTGAATGAGACAGACCCCAAAAGCATCATTACCCATGTGTGCGATCTCATGTCGGGGACTAAAATCCATGGGGTGGTGTTTGGGGACGGCACAGATCAGGAAGCCATCGCCCAGATTTTGGATTTTATTTCCTCTCAGACTTTGATACCCATCCTGGGGATCCATGGGGGCTCGTCCATGATCATGGCGGATAAGGTCAGTCTGTCATATTTCAGACATTAACTCACCTGGTTTTCCCTTTGGGTTAAAAATATGCCAAACAAGGATAAAAAGCAGAAGGCTACATTTTTGAATACTAAAGTCTTCAAGAACATTACTTTACTTAAAGGAATAGTTCACACTTAAAATGAAAATTCTCTCAACATTTACTCACCATTATGCCATCCCAGATGTACTGTATATGACTTCCTTTCATCTGCTGAACTTAATTAAGATTTTTAGAAGAATTTCTCAGCTCATTTGGTCCATGCAATGCAATGAGTGCCAACAGTTTGAAGCTCAAAAAATGACATAAGGCAACATAAAAGTAATCCATATAACTCCACTGGTTAAATCAATATCTTCTGAAGATAGGTGTGGGTGAGAAACAGATCAATATTTAAGTCCTTTTTTACTATAAATTCTCCTCCCTGCTCAGTCAATCTCCACTTTAGCTTTCACTTTCACATTCTTCTTCTTGTGTTTTTGGTGATTCACATGCTTCATGAATATCGCCCCCTACTGGGCAGGGAGAAGACTCTAGGAAAAATGGACTTAAATATTGATCTGTTTCTCACCCACACCTATAATATCACTTCTGAAGATATGGATTAAAACACTACAGTTGTATGGATTAATTTTATGATGGCTTTATGTGCTTTTTGGAGCATCAAAATTTTGGCACCCATTAACTCTGCATTGTATGGATTTACAGAGCTGAAATATTCTATAAAAAAATCTTAATTTTTATTTTGCAGAAGAAAGAAAGTCATACACATCTGGTATGGCATGAGGGTGAGTAAATGTTGAGTGAATTTTCATTTTTTGGGTGAACTACCCCTTTAATGCGATAGTTCACCCAGTAATTAAAATTCTGTTATTATTTACTCACCCTATTGTCACACCAAACTAGGATGACTTCTTTTTCCATGGAACACAAAAGGAGAGTATTCAAACTTTTTGCCATGAAATGAAAGTGAATAGTGACTTTGGCTGTCAAGCTTCAAAATGGGCAAAACACACCATAGAACTACAGTAAAAGTAATCGATGCTACTCATGCACTATATTCCAACACTTTTGAAGCCATACAATCACTTTGTGTGATGAACAGACCAAAATTTAATATAAAATCAAACCTCTGATGAGCTGTGTATACGCACCAAAGTCAAATATGGTGAAAAAGGCACAGGTTTGACGTCATGACATTTGGTCACGAGACAAGCAAGAACCAATGGGGTTTGAGGTTACTGACTATTTGTTTCGGGCACCACATTAATTTGTCCTTCCTTTCATTATATTCACCTTTCATTAAGTGGCAAAAAGAAGTGTGAAGACTTTTTTTTTTAAATAGATTTTTGAGCTCCACAAAAGAAAGAAAGTCATTTTGGTTTGGAGTGACATTAGGGTGAGTAAATAATGACAGAATTCAAATTTTTGGGTAAACTCTCTCTTTTTAACATTTAAATCTGTTTACTCCTGAAATGGAAACCTGTAATATTATTGTCATCATAAAATTAGTTCAGTGGGTAAAAATTTACACTCATGTGGTTTAGTAATGACAATGATGTATGTTAATACTATTAGCACAACATGCATCGTGCCTTAATTGTTCCCCTGACAAATTACCATATGGAGTTATTTCACGACATATGCTTAATCAGACCTACAAAAGTTGCTTTTCACTGGAGTAATCACTTTTCTGAAACTGACTTCAAATAACAAATATCGCTTCAGTTACAACTGCCATCATGCAACTCTTACTTCATTGTGTCATGTGGTAAAGAGGGGCAAAAAAGAAAGAAAACAAAATCAGATCAGAGATCAGCTCATGATACAGTTAAGTTACTAAACCAAAGACACAATCATTTGCCACTCTGTTGACTTTGTGCCTTTCTCATTACCTAACACTAACTGCACAGCTGAATTGCAACTCACTATAAAATCCCTTTGTGAGCTTCTCATCGCAGACTTGCATTGAGTTTATGTAATAATCCTGTGTTTCTCATGAGTGCTCACTGCTGCATTTAAATGTGTTTACTCGGTTTTCATCCCTGGATGTCACTGTATTAAATGAAGCAACGTTTTGAAACCTTATTCTCGGGAGATTTTCTTCTGCATTACTTTAAATAATTTTAAAGTACTCTGTGTTGATCCTTAAGAAGATAAATGTCGGCACTGTTTTAACTCACAGGGACCTTTGCATCTTCTTTTGTTGAATTATGTACATCACATGTTTAAATTTTAAACTATATATCGATAGGCCGTGGGTATGTATGCTACTGTACTACTAGTGACGTTGATGTACAGTTTGCATGGTTTACATACATTTAGGCTACATCATGCTAGCAATATGTAATTCTATTTTAAGAATTCTAATTTTATTAAAGGGAAGTTCACCAAAAAATGTATATTACTTTCTTTATTCAGTCAAATGTTGTTCCAAACCCAGATTAATTTCTTTCCTCTGGAACACAAAAGATGATGTTCGGCAGAATGACAGCCTCAGTAACCATTCACTTTCATTGAATGGGAAAAAGATGCAATGCAAGTGAATAGTGACTAACATTCTGCCTAACATCTCCTTTTGTGTTACAAAGGAGATAGGAAGTCATACAGAACAACACGAGGGTGAGAATGATGACTGAATTTTCATTTTTGGGTGCACTCTTCCTTTCACAGGTCAGACAAGGTGAAATTAATGGTAACTCATGGATTTGTCATCCCAGTGTCTGTTGAGCGATGAGAAACCATACACATGGTAATTAATGTTGGGCCTCTGGGCAGGTCTTACTTCATTTAGTGCCCATACAGCAGGATTTGGTCTCTATTAACACAGGGATCATTGGCATGTGTCAGGAGATTCTTTGTTTTATATCTAAAGTGCTGCCTCCCACAGAAGGAGGCTCATGCACAGGCATGCTTGTGGGCATTTACAGCCAAAGATCTACTGATTGTCTTATTGACATTTTTGGGTTACTTTCCCATATATCTCCTGCCTGAAGCAATTGACTAAAGACAAATTTTTGTCAATTAATATACGCAGGTGCCAAGAGTAGAGGCAACATACAATGGAGACGGCCATTTAGGCAATTACTTACCAATGGTACGCTCTCTTTCTCTCGTCCATCACTGACAGGTGAATGCTCAATGCAGTGATCTTTTCTAAGCCTTGCCAGTATGGATATACACATTCTGAAATGCTTATACATTAATGTACCCTTTGATCACAAACCTAATAGACCAAGAAATTGATTCAATATATACACATCGACTCAGCTTCTATTCATGCTACTCTGTTAACATCAGCCCGTTGTTGATGTTCTGTACTTATACAAAGCATTTGCTGTCTGTTAGTTGCTATAAAAAAGATGTTTTGTGTTTTCAATTAGGCATTAGGGCAGGAATTGACTAAGAATGAATTGCTCCCCCTGATAGCGTCATTTATTCGCACTTATACAATGGGTCTGTTGAATGCTTGATTGTGATTGGTGACAAATGTTCTAAGGTGTGCAATTATTTTTCAACTAAATGCACAGTTATGAAGTAGTTCCAGGTCTTGACCGCATAACGGTTCCATATCACTTCGCCAAATTATTTCAGTTATTTCAAAGGGGCCTACAGGTTACCAAAACAAAATAACCAATTAAAGCAAAGACACTGGTTAAGTACATCAGATAAAAATGACAAACAATGTCTATACTATTCTAAATTTATTTCAATTTTGATTGAAAAGCATCCTTGGGCTCCCTCTCTTTCTCTCTCTTTCGCTCTCTTCTCACCCACCCACCCACACACACACACATACACACACACCGTACATGCTACCACAGCAAAATAACCATATAAACAAAGACATTGGTTAAAGTAAATTGGTTAAGAACATCAAACAATGTCTACAGTATCCTACATTTGTTTACATTTTGGTTAAAAAGCACCCATGCGCTCCTCGTCTCACCCACACATTCACACACATAACACGCGCACACACACATACTATGTTTTTATATCATTGTGGGGACTCTCCATAGACTTCCATGCATTTTTTGGATTTTATACAGGTCTAACGATAATTTCTATCCCCTAACCCTAACCCTACCCCTAAACCTAATCCTCATAGAAACCTTTTTGCATTTTTACATTTTCAAAAAAACATAGTTTAGTATGTTTAATAAGCCATTTCCCGCTGGCTGGTCCCCACAATGTAGGTGATCTCAGGTTTTACTATCCTTGTGGTCCCTACAATGTAGTATAAACATGTACACACACACACACACACACACACACACACACACAATACCCTTGTAATTACCAGTTTGTAACCTAAAAAAAAGTCCTTGTAAACCACTTAAACCTGCCCACACACACACACACACACACACCAGGGCTCGACATTAAGCAATTGATCATTCACTTGTCCGTGTAAAAAAGTTACTTGTCCGGAGAGAAAAAAAGTACATTGCTCAAGTACATGTCAAAGTTTCTGTTGTATGTTTCCTAAAATTATGACCGATGCCCAACCTAATAGTGTATCTATGCAATCCACTCAAGTCTCTGTGACAGCAATGTAAACTACACTGGGTAGGGGAGGAGGCTATTGCCATATGATAATTATTTTATGTCAAATAAAGAAAAGCCTCCATCGCCATGCTTTTTTAACAGCTTTAAAAGTTTTTAGCAGTAGGCTATCAAGCATTCAAGTAAACATTCAGAATGAAATGCAACATAGAACTACTAGTATTCACTGTATGATTATAATACATTAATACTTTTTAAAGCTACTAAAGTTACCCAGTGAAGAGCAGTGAGTGTTTTCTCATTTTCTTGTTATGGTTGTTTGATTATTATAATGACACACTACACTAGACGGCAGCAGGCCTATTAGCTTATATTTATACTTATAAGTCTGATGTTTTAATACAAATCCACTTTTTTCTCCACGGTTTACGTTCACTTTAGACATCACTCTCTGTGTTTACATGAATACCTCACCAAGATTTTGCACACGCACACATATGCCGCCTGTCAATCAAACGGCGCAGCTGTTACTAGGTAGCTTGCGAATTATAAAATTACGTGCTCTGGATTACTTTCAGCAGCAGAATAAGAATATGAACTTTCTAATAAGTGACACAGGCCTAGCCTATCACAATTATAACCAGTTATTTTTTCGTTATTGATGTTTTAATCAGTCTGCTTGTCCGGTCGGGCAAGTAAAATTCTCTTTCACTTGCATCTTCTAAAATCCACTTGTCCCGGACAAGCGTTAATGTCGAGCCCTGCAGACACATACACACACAAACACACACACACACACTACTTTATTACTCCAGTAAGTGCTCCAGTAAAGCAGCACAAGCCTCACAATCCTCCGTTGCTAGTTCTAAAGTGGCATTTGCGAACTAGCAACGAAGGCTTGAACTGTATCAAAGCAAGGTGCTGAATCTGTGGCTGAAGAAAGTAGTTCCACTCACAAGAGCGTTTTTCTGGAAACCAGAAAATGTCTTGAGATAAAACCCTTAACGAGGTGTGGTAACCGTGGTATAAGCTGAATAATTGACTCCGGCCTCTTGCATTATTGAAAAGTAATACACACCCGAGGTGTAACGGCATTACCACCTTGGGTGTGCAATATTTTTCGATAATTCAACGGTCTGTCTTCAGTTATTCCTTATATATTGTCTGTGTTGTTTAGCATCTGATTCACTAAAGGAATTGTACAGATCAGGTAACAGTGCAAACACGCTCCAAATGTTAGTGCTGAACGCAGTTTATGCTGCAATATTAGATTTACAATCTGTTCTGAGTGTTCAGTTGTGGACACGTCTCGAGACATTTGCGTTCCGTTATATTCATTGCCTTGCGTCTAAGCAACATTTTGCCCTGCAGGAGCGCGTTTGTTCTAAATGGTGCCTAAGGCTTTATTTTTACCCACTTGTTCGTTCTTTTGACAGTATGGGGGGAGTGGGTACTTTAAACTGCATGTAGAACATCTCTTTCCATCCCTTCTAGAGTGCTGATGCTTGTGGTTTGAGCATGGTTAGCTGGGACACAAATCACAAGCTGAGAGGAGATGTTTTGCTCATGATTAGACAAGACTTTCTATTCAGAGCAGACACCATTCTTACACGCTAATTGTGACCTCCTTTTAGGCATGCAAAGCACTTAAGTTTTTCATGGACCTAGTATCCAGAGTCTGCTGAGCATAATGTTCTTTTTTGGATGAGATATGGCCTAACTCTCAAGTGTTATCAGTTTTGAGGAGGGACTTGTCATCCCAGAGAGGCTTGTTTAATGCATGCAAGAGCACACAATGGTGTAATTGTGAATTGTGTTGTTTAAGCATGCTTACCTGTTTCAGCCCTTACTACGTTGTGTTCACAATTATGTTTTTTTCTGCTGTGATGATTCTTCCATGCGTATGAGTATTTAAAGGCATTGAGGAGCCATGTGCAGAAGATCATGCAAATCTGCATATCCTATTAACCATGCACCTTTGAACTCAAACACACTTATGAATATAGAAAAAGCTCAGACTATAACATATTCCATCCATCCATCCATCCATCCTCTCCTGGTGTGAGTGAAATTTCATATTTACACAAAACATATTTATCTCATCAACGACACACAAAAGAGCTTTTCACTCAAGTAATTGCTTAGTTCATTAATGAACAAATTGTAATTAACTTGCTGCTATCTTAAAAGTAATAACCTGCTGTTGCTCTAGATGAGCGAACAACCACGTGGTGGAGATTGTACATTTAATTAATAATTAACCATCTGTAGGGCCATTGTGATGTCACTGCTTTATCTCAAAACTACCATATTAGGGAACAATGGAAATGGTCAGAGGATTGACCAAAAGCGTTAAAGCATTAAAGGGGTAGTTCAGCCAAAAAGGAAAATTCTCAAATGAGTGAAACTTGATTTTATGGGGGGAACAATTCCTCTGAGTACTTATTCAAATAAACAAATTAAGAAACCTCTTATTTCTGGGGCCAGAACACACTGGGCAAGCACAACCCTAAAAATGGACAGAACTTAATCAGTTCTGTGACTTATACCATTGAGAGTAAAATGGTATCAGTACCACTCAATGTATCCTCATTGATATTATCTGTCTTCTTGCTAATTGTGATTTCAGCGAGGGCTGAACAATTTGCAAGTGTTTTTTGTTTGTTATATTTCAGCAAAAACGCCCCAGAGACTTGTATTCATTCAAAACAATTGTGAGCCACCCTCCTGAGCAATATAATTGTGCCGTTGTAGAGGAATAGTGATTGCAAATATCTCTACAAATGCTAATGTCCTGATTAGAATACACTGTCCCCTGAGCCTCAAATATTCTTCGCAACTGTATCATCGCACGACTAGTGTAAAGAGAGATGCGTATCTGCTCCCCTTGGGAAAAGCACAGTTGTAGGACACCTCTATGTACTCCAAACCTCACACAGATGTTCAGTTTGTCCACTTAACCACATGCCAGCACAATGGATTTAACTTGCCATTACCTCAGAGGGGTTAAACATGGCTACCTATGATAGGTTTTTACTAGCAAAGCTTGCCTAGGGCACAAGAATCACCTCCTGATTTTCTACACACTCTCACGGCGAATTTCGTAAGGATTCATACGACTTTTCTAAATTTGGCTAATTTGTATGATATCATACGACTGCACTGGTATGGATTCGTACGACTTTCACTACAGCCAATGAATAGCGACAATTACTTGCTTCTGTCACACACAACAGCTTCCTGTCATGTTTACACGTACTGTTCGGTTAGGTTTAGATAAGGGTTTTGGGTAAGGGCATAATATTAATATGCATGTCCGTAATGCCTCGTGCACGAAACTCACGCTTACTTCCACATTAGACATCCGGGCATTTGCACGTGATGAAATCGTACAATTTTATATGAACGAACTCGTATGAAATCATATGAAATAGCCAACTCGTAAAATATGAATGAATTTTAATGAGATTGGGTTTGCAATTTTAGGGTTCCCCCACCTCCAAAATCCCAATTTAACACAGGCAGTGGACAGCCAACAGCCACCTATTTTTAAATTCTGCATTTAATCATTCTTTGCCATTAAAAAGTAATTGTAGAGCTAATTTTGAACCTCAAAATGTTTAGATTGACAATTTTTGTTATTTATTTTTTTATGCAAATTAAACCATATAAAATCTGCCAGGAAACATTTGACTGGATTGAATTGAACAGAAAAACAATTTTTTTTTTTTTTTGGAGGAATAGAGATTTATTCACAGGAAAATACCATGCTGGAAATGTTGCTTAAACATGGGGTTCGACTCCTTGTAGACTTTGATTGCGGGAAGTCTATTAATTTATATTGTGCATCCAGGGTTTTTAACCAGGGAAATATTGCGTTCCATGTACAGATGTAAATAATTACTATTTAAAAAATAAAATAAAAACATTTCTACTTGAATGAACATTAAAGGGCCAGTTTACTCAAAAATAAAAACTCTGTCATCATTTACTCTCTCTCAGTGGAGATGTTTGGCAGAACGATAGCCTCAATCACCATTCGCTTTTATTGTCTGGAAAAAAGGGACAACATTAGAGTAAATGATGACAGAATGTCATATCATTATAAAATGTCACCAAGAAAATCTAGCTTTTTTTAAATTGGTGGTCCCTGTGGGTTGGTTAAGAGTGTAAGTGGTCTTTTCAAAGACATTTATTTTGGCTCTAAATAAAAGCAAACAGGTTTGCTGCAGTCCTGCAGCTCAACACAAGGATTCTCAGGCAGCTGCATGCTGCACTATGTTCTGGAAATTTGCCATTGACCCTTGGAAACGCCGCAGTTCAGCCTGGCTGATGCCACTAAAAATGAAATATATTATGAAGACAGGGTAGTGCACCTTAGCAATCTAGGGTCACAGGCCAACCATCTGTTGCTTTAGTTAAATACTGCACATTATTTACCATCAATAATGAGGTAAATGAAGCCACTGACATTTATTAGACAACAAAGGTCTAACTGAGAGATTGACCCCCCCAGCTGCATGCTCTGTTATGTAAGGACAAATCCATTGGAGGGTGTAATCACACTTCGGGCCACTTGCTAACAGCGGACCTTAACACAGCCAAACTGTAATCTTACGTAAGACAAGCTGTAAGTACAGAGCAGGCTTGAAAATGACAGTGAATTCAGAGTGCTATAAAGCTTGGCTTGTTAATTAAAGACAGGTCAGTGCAGCTGTGAAGGGTGAGGCAGGAGGCAGATGTTTTTCTGGCTGCTGGAATGCTCGTTTGCCCCGGTTAAGGGTACGTCAAGGTAATTTGATTACCTCACTCTCTCAAGTAAGAGTATGACAGTACTTTACACAATACAATTTTTAAAGGGATAGTTCACCTATATCATCAATTACTCACCTTCATGTCATGCCAGACCTGTACCTGTATTGATTTTCTGTGTTTTGTGGAACACAAAATGAGATTTTAGGCAGTATGTTCACACTGCTCTTTTTCATATAATGAAAGTAAATTGTGCAGGGACCATCAAATCAAAAAGCTCCAGAAAAGTACCATTACTGTATGTATGACACATGTGTTTTATTCCAAGTCTTCTGAAGACAAATGATAGCTTTCTGTGAGGAACAGACCAAAATTTTACTTGCTCTTCACTAAAAATCTTCCCTTTGAGATCATGACAGCCCTTGGTCACTTTTCACTTTGATTGTATGGAAAAACAAAGGTGACTGAGGCTATCAGTCCCTAACTATCCTTTTAAGACAATACATCCTATTGAGCAGATTGTACCTCACTCCATATCAACCTTGTTTTCATGTGAATCAAATGTAGTTGCCACTGTTTGTGTGTAGAAAAGTGTAAAACAAAAAGAATAGCTTATCCAAAATCTTGAAGGAGAGACTGAAACGTTTACAAACTGAGTGTGACAAGCATTCAGATTTCACTATTATTGACAGAGTGCCAGAGAATTACATATGCTGTGCTTCCAAGTTTTTGGTACCTGATACTGTATTTTAGGCAGAGGAGAAGTGCATCTTCACAGCATGCTACTGGGCTTTCATGTTACTGCAAAATGAATAAAGCTATCCCCAGACTCGCTTGTCCTCTGCTGAGGCAAGATGAGAGATGCACTGCATGCTCATGCAGCGAACACAATTACATCAGAATACACTCCTACGTATTGGTACAATTCCTTGTCAAAAGCAGTGAAGTGTGTTCAAAGACAGAAAATGGAAGTGGATGACATGAATTAAATATCTTTGTGCTTTATGCGTTCATTAGAAACACTTTTTACAAGGGCCTAGTGGAAGGTACAAAATTGTTAATTGCTCACATAAGCATGGTATAATTTTAAGGAAATCTGAAGGCGTATGCCTGGGTAGATCAAGGAACGGCACAAACTGCATTGAGTGGCATTGTTCTCTCTGGCATTGCAGCAGAGCTCGGGTTAATAATATTAAGGACATTAAACCCACTTTGGAATAGGTCCACTGCTTCAATTGAGCTTACAGTTAACAGTACACAGTGAACACTGCCCATCGCTGCTGCTCTAAATTGTGGTAATGAAAGACGAGGCATCCATTCAAGGTGACTTTTTCAAGATAAAAAAGGCAGAAAATAATAATTATGAATTTAAATGGATAGTTCACGCAAAAATTACAATTCTGTCATCATTTACTTTTTCTCATGTTGTTCCAAACCCGTATGACTTTCTTACTTTTTTGGAATAAATTAGTTGTTAGGCAGCATTTTGGTGTCAGTCACCATTCACTTTCATTGCACTTTGTTTCCTTACAATGAAAGTGAATGTTGAACTATACCTTATGTTTTTTCATTCATTTACTTTTTGTTTAAGCTGTTCAGCATGAACAAACCTTTTTCACATTCTTGAGATGTATTTGCTTCAGGCCCTAAGAGGGTGAATTTAATAGAGGTTATCCAAATAGCATTATTGCAAAATGTATTACAAAAGCGTCTGTTGCAGGAGTTTGATTGGGTAATTGATTAACAGAGGCTTAACATCTTAATCAATGACAATTATTGACCTGTTTTATGTGCAACGAGATGTTTTCTGGGCTTATTTCTGAATGGACTGAAGTACTCTAAAGGAATAGTTCACCCAAAAATGAAAATTCTGTTATTTATTCACCTTCATGTTGTTTCAGACTATGATTTTTGTTCTTCTGTGGAACACAAAAGGAATAATTTATCTATAGCAGAATGTCCAAGCTGCTCTTTTCCATATGATAAAAAAATAATGGTGACAAGATTTTGATTGAATAAAGAATAACATTTCAGTCACTTAAAGCTATCATATGGCTTCAGAAGACTTGGAATAGAGTTCATGAATCATATGAACTCATATTAATTCATATAAAAGTAATTAAATCGCTTTTATTATGCTTTTCTTGAAGATTAACAGTGCTGATCCCCATTGACTTTCCTTGTATGGCAGAGAGCAGCTTGGACATTCTGATCAATTTCTCCTTTGGTGTTCCACGGAAAAAAGAAAGTTATACAGGTTTGATATGTGTTTGGAACAACATGAGGAAGAGTACAGGATGACATAATTATACATTTTTGGGGAAACCCTTTTAGGTAATTTTGTATGCTGCATTCTTTTTCAGAATGTCACCATACTGTGTGTATAATATTCGGTGAAAAAGCTATTTATATTTCTAGTAGCTTTTAGATATATGTAGTTTCACCTGGATTCTTGTATAGTCTCGTACCACGGCCTGTTTGGGACAGTGACCGTCAGTGTGTGCTCAGTGTTTTTTTTTAAAATCCAGAACTCGTGATCCTTTTTTAAAATTACATCACGCCTTGAGAGTAAACTAGTTTTTGTTCTACTTCTTCCCATGTTTCGTTCTTAATGGGTGGACATGCCTTAAAAATAGGTCCAAAGGTAGCAAAGATAAATGACAAAACAGCTGAGTTTTTTGGGGTCAGCTTTGACAAATGAGGCAGCGGACTTTCAGAGCTCTAGAGACTTCCACAGTTAGGTCACTAATCTCTTGAGGTAGATGGAAAAGCTTTTTTGTTATGCTTGAGGCAGTCAAGAGCAGAGCAGTCAAGGTCTTGAAATAGTCATATTTGTGATGAATATGTACATAGTCGTACTTCATTGTTCATAGACTTACTGATGTTTGGGAATAAAAGTTAAATAGAGAGGCTTAGTTTCAATGTAATTCTCGTTTCTGAAACCTTGACTGCTTTTTGTGCTTGACAAAAGCCAAAGATTTTCACCGTGGGAGCATGCGCGAGTCGTGACAACTCTAACCTTAGAAAGGAAAGTGTAGAGGCGTTCTGGTGGCCTTGAAGATGTACAGAATGTTGGAGAAAAAAGTCAGGAGTTTATATAATTGGTGAGGCGACAATGTTTGACAGAATCATATTAAATTTTGTGAAGCGCTATCCTGCATGACAACAAAACGGAATGGTTTTAAAGAACTTCCTTTTCATTGTTGATGAAAAGAGTGATTCTGGGGCTGATAAATAGCAGCTTTGCACATTACTCAGTTTCTGAGGTGGAAAGACAAGCTTTACACTTGAGATTTACCTAAATGTAGGTCAAATGTATGACAAATCTACAGCAGGGGTCGGCAACCTTTTTGACATGGAGTGCCATTTTTAATTTTTCTGGTCAATGGCTGTAATCCCACCGCCCCCCCCCCCCCCCCACCTCCCCCAGCATAACAGTTTGAGTGAAAAATTTGTGCAAAACCTGCATGTGAAAAACCTTGCATGTGAATTTTCACAGAGCATCTTGTGAAAGTGCTTTAATGAAAGAAAACCTGTCCTTTTGCACAAAATGAGTTAACACAGTTAATGTCACAAATTTGCTTAATGGATTACTGATCACAAAATTGTGTGGAATCTTAAATATTTCTTATATTATGTCATTGTAATCATGTAATCACTAGCACGCAAGCAACAGCGAGAGAGGAGCAAGCTATTTTATTTATATGAAGTTTTGTCACCTGACCTGCATTCCAATCTACATCTTGATGTAATCCTTCCTCATGATCACGCAGCGTGTTTTCGTCAGCTGAATGGGAGTGTGATGAGACTCGTGCTGCGTGTGCAAGCCGATCAACTATTTAACACTTTTCGATGAATCGCACCTGCAAAATACTAAAACTTTATTTCCAGGTTTAATTTATATTTTGAATAGACTCAGATTTTGAACCCTTATGTTTTCTCTTTTAATCATTTAATGTAATTTTGATTGTGACTGTGGTTTAAGGAGGGTGTACCTGTGTGCTGGGTTGGGAACCTCAAGGATTAATAGTGGTGTTTTCCTTATTACATCACGTGGTGTTCTGAAAACAAAATAAACAAATGAAACATGGAATGCAGGCTGTCATCCGCGCAGCCTGACCAAAGCAAAGCGGGCGCGTTTACTCGTGCGATTAACAGAAAGTGAAGCACTGCCGGCTTGTGATGCGCGAATGGCTTGCACGTGCTGCATGAGTCTGTTAGGTATATTGAAATCTTGTCACATTTTAACTTTTTGTTTAGCCTTCCATTCATCTCATGAAAACATGGTGCGTGATCATGAGGAAGGATTACATCAAGATGTAGATTGGAATGCAGGTGCGGAATTTATATAAATAAAATAGTCTACTCCTCTCTCGCTGTTGCTGGCATGCCAGTGATTACCCCTCCATGTGCCAATGCTGGCACATTTGCCATAGGTTGCCGACCCCTGATCTACAGTATACACCGATCAGCCACAACAATAAACCACCTGCCTAATATTGTGTAGGTCCCCCCCGTTCTGCCAAAACAGCGCCAACCCGCATCTCAGAACAGCATTCTGAGATGCTGTTCTTCTCACCACAGTTGTACAGAGGGGTTATCTGAGTTACCATAGACTTTGTCAGTTCGAACTCACTGGATGTTTTTTGTTTTTGGCACCATTCGGTAAACTCTAGAGACTGTTTTGTGTGAAAATCCCAGGAGATCAGCAGTTACAGAAATACTCAAACCAGCCTGTCTGGCACCAACAATCATGCCACAGCCAAATCACTGAGATCAAATTTTTTTCCCCTATTGTGATGGTTGATGTGAACATTAACTGAAGCTCCTGACCTGTATCTGAATAATTTTATGCACTGCACTGCTGCCATATGATTGGCTGATTAGATAATTGCATGGATGATTGTTGGTGCCAGACAGGCTGGTTTGAGTATTTCTGTAATTGCTGATCTCCTGCGATTTTCACATGTCAACAGTCTCTAGAATTTACTCCAAATGGTGCCAAAAACAAAAAACATCCAGTGAGGGGCAGTTTTGCAGATGGAAATGCCTTGTTGATGAGAGAGGTCAACAGAGAATGGCCAGACTGGTTCGAACTGTCAAAGTCTATGGTAACTCAGATAACCTTTCTGTACAATTTTGGTGAGAAGAATAGCATATCAGAATGCTATTCTGAGATGCGGGTTGGTGCTGATTTGGCAGCATGAGGGGGACCTACACAATATCAGGCAGGTGGTTTTAATGTTGTGGCTGATCGGTGTACACAGACTGTATTATACATGTGTTCCGAAAAGGTTTTTTTAAAATTTTTTTACACCACACAGAAACGCTTCAAACACAAGAGCAAAAATCACAAAAGAATAAAAAGAAGTAACTTATTGTTATTATTAAAATCAAGCTTTGGACTACAATATGACTTTAGAGGTCAATGTAAAGCATGTTAAAGGGATAATTCACCCAAAAATCATTTACTCACCCTTATGAAGTACCAGACACACACACACACACACACACACACACACACACGTTGGTGCGGCTATCCTTATGAGGACTCTCCATAGACATAATGATTTTTATACTGTACAAACTACAGATTCTATCCCCTAACCCTAACCCTAAACCTAACCCTCACAAAAAACTTTCTGCATTTTTACATTTTCAAAAAAACATCGTTTAGTATGTTTTTTTTAAATGACTTGAATTATGAGGACACTAGAAATAAACCACATTTATAGCGTAATACCCTTGTATTACCATAAATAAATGTCCTCGTACACCACTCACCCTCCCCCCTCCCCCACACACACACATAAAAGATTTTAGGCAGAATTGTGGTCACCATTCTCTTTCATTACATGGACAAAAAGATGCAATGAAAGTGAATGGTGGCTGAGGCTAAAAAAAAGTAATAGATGTTTGGAACTTGGAGTAAATGATGATAAGTTTTCATTTTTGGGTGAACTATCCCTTTAAGAAAAATGACTGGGCATCTAATGAGTCCTCAGTCAGTCTGTTCAGAAATACAGCTGATGAACCAAATCAAAGGGCGGGTGTTGACACATTTTAAAAGCCAGGGTTACTTTAAACAGGCACCATAATTTCAGCATCAAACTGGCGGCAGTCCAAGTGCACCAGAGGACTTCACATACAGAGGTTCAAAACCAATTACCTTCACAGGAGGTGACTGATAAAGGAACACTTAACTGTAACATGTCAGATTTTCTGGGGGAAATTATGGTATTTAGGGAAAAAAAGGCACTTGTATTACCTATTTTATATCGAAATAGATTATCCAAAATAGCAGATGCTCTCCAAAGATCTCTCTGTGTAACACAGTTTCTCTTGAAAGTGTCTGTGATTGCCAGAATGTTGCATATTAAGCTCCTTAGAAGTCAATTTGAAATGTGTTTTGCCCCAAAAGGCTGAAGTCTGTACTGGAGTTTGGTGTATTGAGAGGTGGCCCAAGGGCAGTGATGTGAAATCTCCAGTGCCAGCTGAGTTCCACCCCACACAGGCAGCCGGCGTAGCTCGGTTGGACCGGCTTTGATCTGTGTTTTGTGTGTATGGCAGATAACCAAGGCAGAGCAAGGTCAGAGGAAAGTGTCTAAGAGGTCAATTGCATCACCTAATCTCTGCCTTTGGTGACGTGATTAGAGTTCTTTAATGGAAGTATCTTTGACTTTGCCTTTAGTCAGGTGGAATAATGTCTGAGGAAAAGAATGAAGCCTATCTAGTCAATAGCTTATCATCACTGCTAGTCATGTAAAACCTCTGTGTAAAGACCTAGAGCCTCATGTATAAAATTTGTGTACATATTGTCCTAAAAGTGTGTATATGCACAAAAGGCAGATTTGGATACACTAAAATTTTGAGATGGATATTGTAAAACCGTACGTATGTCTGTCACATGTATGTATGTACAAATCTGTGCAAAGTTCACTTTACATATCCCATATAATGTAAGATTGTGGAGTTTACGATGCCTTTTTATTATGCGTGACCTCATCTGCATATACAACTGTAATTTACATATGCATATTGCCATTCAGACACCTGATACTACCGTATTTAACGTTACTAAAAAATTGGAAAATAGATGATACAGACTCTTAATCTCATCTGTTCTGATAAGATAGATGTTACACTGCTAAAATGTTTTCTTAATTAGTATCTTTGTGTTATCTTCGTCTATGTCTAAACATCCTTAAAACAAGATTAATTTACTCAAGAAGCAATAAAATTAATTCGAGAATCATTTTTCACACCAAAGCTAACTACACCATGCCTTATACAGATTTTCGTTATTCTATGAAAATAATTGTACCTGAATAAAAGTAAAAAAAAAAAAAAAAATTATGATTAAATAAAAATTAATCAAACTTTGAATAAAAAATGAACACAAAAGGGTTATGTTGACAGGATGACAGCCTCAGTCACCATTCACTTTCATTGTATGGAAACATTATGCAATGAAAGTGAATGGTGACTGAGACGAACTATGCTGCCTAACATCTCCTTTTGTGTTCTCCTTTTGTGGAACAACATGAGAGTGAGCTTTCTTTCTTTTTAAAAGCTTAATTTTCATGCCAACAAAGACTTTGTTATTATGGATTATCATCAATGATGACCAGACAAAAAGCTGAATATTTTACACAAAGAGTTAATCAGCATATGCTGATTCTACAACAGCTTAGCTTGTCCCTTGGTTATTGTATAAGCTTACAGCCTTAAGACTGTCTTCAAAACTGGCTGAGATCACAGGAACTCAGTTAGATAAAACAGTCACAGAGCTCCACTATGCTCCTCCTACTTGATGGTATGTCCTCACATATAGTACATGCACTTATCCTCTCTCCATGCTCATCTGAAATAGAGATATGACTCACAGGCTGCTGATGAATTATGAAATGCTTTAGGTCACAGCAAATGTGGACAAAGGCTAATGACATGTCATGATGTTATCATGCTTAGCCTGCTTCCTGATAGCTCTTTCCTCCTCTCCTCTCCTGGAATTTTCATTCAGTGTCTTAGCAAGTAACTTTTCAAAGCAGGCCACTCCCATGACTCTTTTTTTTGTTATTGTTTTTACTGAGTTTAGGGCTGTCACAGAAGCAGTAGACATGTAGCCTATTTCAGTGAAATCTGTCAGGTAGTAGGGACATTTTATGAGTGGCATTCCAAAAGAATCGCTTAAGGCACCTATGATATATATTTTATTGCTTAGTGTTTACTTTAATTGCATTGCCATAGCAATGTAACAACAGCTATTTCAAACATATGAAAATACAGTGAAAATCAATATACAGTATGAACTACATTACACAGCAGGCAGACAATGGCATTAGGCCGGCATAAGTCCCGGGATGTTTTTAGTCCCAGTCCATCACTGGTTTAAACAGAAGCTGAATTCTGTGCTCACTCCCAGTCTCTCAGCTCTTTCAGTCTGACTTTGTCAGATGTTCTCATCCCCTGTGTCAGCTCATCGAGTTTCCCCCAGGGGACCCCCATGCGCCTTTCAACACATATTCTCTTATCTCTTTGTCCAACACATGGACCTGTTTGCATTCTTTAGCTCCTCGCTGCCTCTAGCATGTCAGTCACTCTCTGGCTCCCTGGACTGGCGAGACCTGATGATCAAACCAGTGCATCCATCAACAGAGATGAAAAGACTAGAGGAAGCCAGGAAGAGGAGGAGGAGGAGAAGATGTTATCTCCACCAATCTGACTCATGTTATCACTGATAACCTGCAGGCATTAACAAACAAAAGCAGTATGCTGTAGGGCTTCATGATTATAACGTAACTGTTGATTTTTTTCCCATGCCGATACATTTTGATAAATAGAATTTACATTAAAATGCTTATTTTGTGAGGGGCAAATGCGAGCTACTGTATATACTTTATGTAGGCACTACATCTAAAACAAGCTGATAACTGTGTTCCTGAATTACTTTAGTGCTGTTATGTGCATCAGTAATTCAAGACAGTGCCTAAATGGCCAAATTCACATTGGATCTCTTAACAGCATGTTAAACTGTTATTCAAATTTTGAATAAATTATACAAAAAGCGAGCAATGGACCTGTCTGTGATTGGTTACTATAGAGCGCAACAGTGCCTCGCCCACTTATTCAGCATCTGGGTTCTGGAAGTATTTTTCCCATTCATTTCTTCCATAGACTTTTCAAAAAACCTCCATTATAGAGTTGTAAAGCATGAACCAAACCAACCAGGTCAGAGGTAAATCGCAACATTACATACTTTATTTTAAGGCAAAAAAGTATTTAAAAATCCTACAAAAAGTCAAAGGTACAAGTCTGTGTACTTACTGTCTTACACGAAGGGCACAAACTACAATCCCATGAAGCATTGCGAATCACATGATCGAATATAAAACTATGGAAATATATAAAACTATACATTTTAGGTTGTTGATTATAAGTATAGAAACAATATAGTTTGTTTATTGCGAAATATTCCGATATACACAAATATATAAGTGCAGGGAGACCAACTTATGTGCATCATTGAAGTGGGCGGTCGCTTCCGGTCTTATTTCTTAGGCTTTCTTGGCCGCGGTTCTCTGATTGGTGGATCTTTCACTGCTGTACCACGGGCACTGTAGTTGTTCACAAGGAATTCCACTATTAAACTATTAAAATATTTAAACAAGTTGAAATAACGCAGACGGATGGTTTCAACAGAAGCATATACCACGGATTAACAACCTCGGATCTCATGGCAGGTTTGTTTTTAAAGGTTTATAAGTTATTGTTAAAAATCAGTTTGTGTATGAAAAAAATTTATGTGATTTTTACTTCCGGAAACCTGACTGTTCTGCTCTATAGAATGCAACAGTCGGGTTCCAGAAGTAAAATTCCATTAATTTTCCCTTTCATATTGATTTGTAATGATAACATATAAACCTTTAAAAACAGACCTACTGTAAGCACCAATCTTGTTAATCGATGTAATATGCATTTTTTTTTTACATTTATCAGTCAATTTAATCTATTCAGTATCAGTTTAATCTATTTAAAAAAAAATTGTGTTTAATAGGAATTTCTGGTGAAGAACTACAATTCTATCAGGAAGACTCGCAGACTTGAGTAAAATTTAAGATGACATTTATTTGATTAATATAAAAAACAGAAATGTAATGTCTAAGCCCCGTCTGGCGGTCTGAAGAAGTTGTACTCGGAACTGTCATATCCTGCCGGAGATAGGAGGCTGGGGGCGAGGAGCCTACCCCTGTGCAGGACTGGACTCAACTGGTGGCGGTGGGGTGGTGGAGGTTTCTGTGTTGGCACACTGAAACAGCAATGTGATAGATTGTGAGCAGGCTTATAAAGCGATGGCTGACGCATGATTGGCTAAGAGTAACCTAGCTAATGGTTCGATGATGTACAGCTGTGAGTCTTCTCGCTAGAACTACGCTGCACTTACATTTCTATAGGAAGACTGGCAGGCTTGAGTAAAATTTAACATGACATTTATTTGATGAATATAAAAAAATACCCTTTAATACCCTGCAATACCCTTCATTGAAAGAAAACAGCATTTGATTATGAACCCTCCAATGAGGGCTGGCGTTGTTTGAAATATCTTTGCCGAAAGATGAACAACGTAGCGTAAAGCAATATGATAATGGCGACATTGCGTGCAATACCCTTCATTGAAAGATATCCCGTGAGGCTCGAGCCCTCAAATAAGGGCGGCCGTTGTTTGTTGGTTATCTTTGCCAAAAGATGAACAACATGCATAAAGCCATATGATAATGGTGACGTTGTCATGCAGTACCCTTTGTTGATAGATATCCCATGTTGATTATGAGCCCTCCGACGAGGTCGAGCTAGGCTTGTGCAGTACCTATGCAAAGGAAATTCTTGGGATTGTGGAAGCCCTGGTGAGGAGGGTGGATGTGGTTATGTGGTGTCCTTGCAGGACAATAGACATGCTTGAATTTGATAATAGTGTGGGAAAAGATGTGGATGAGGAGTGAGAGCCCCTGACCGCCACCAGATTGGTATGAAAACCTATCGCTGATGGTTGAGCATGTGTGATGATATGAGGGCTGGGTCGAATATATTTCTGGTAGGATGAAGAAGACCACCAGCCGAGCATCTGATTGTGGGTTCTGATAGTCCTTGATGAGCAGCTGTTGTGGCTGCACCAATTCTGGGACTTCAAAGACTAGGGGAGGGTATTGCAATATTTGAGGGGTCAGATGCAGATTGTGAACTAGTTTGCAGATATATGCAGTGAAGGTGTCAAGGCAGAAGGAGCTGGAGATTATAGGTATTGTTATGCTACAACCGCACCTTGGAGTGTTTGAGAAAAAAGGGTGAAATGAGTGTGGACTATGTGAGTCCTTTCTGCATGAGTTTTAGCGGAATCTAAAGGGAAGGAGTGAGGGGCTCCGTCTGGTAGAGGTTCGAAAGGTGTGGGCAGGGGATGAGAAGTATGCTAGTGGAGGGACATAGTTGATGGAACTCCTGAAATGAGATAGAGAGTAGCGATTAAATTGAAAAAAACCCGGGAATGTGCTCGGCAGAGAGAATGTGGTTCTGTTGGTGCTCTGCCATGTCAAATGTCTCAGTAGGGGCTAAGGGCCTGGAGGAGATGGTGGTGGGGTCACAAAAAAAACAAAAAACGACGATACATTTGCGAGCCCAAGGGGGACCCCATATACGCTGGCAACGACGATGGGGTGAATTTCGAAGATGCGGATGAAGGGGAGCTGGCGCGAGTGAAAAATTAGTCTGGCCATTTCCCTTCGAATCATGTTCCTATACAGTAGCCTCAAGAACTTCAGAGGGTGCGCGTCCATGAAAAAGAACATACCATCTGAGGTTTCGGGGTTTTGTTATGGAAAAGGGAAAATCAGTTCCGGTGATTAGCAACAGGGACCAAATTTGTGGTCCGATCGGCAGCGGTCGTCAGTAGACACATTGTCAGAGTGTTAACGATGAAATGGCTAGCGTGAGGAGGTGAGAGATGGAGCGGCCTTGATGAATGATGCACATGGCGAAATGAGGTGACACAAAGGGACAGGAGATTGAATATAGAAACTGCGCGGGAGGGAGGAAATATGAACTAATGATCTGTCTAATTAATAGAGAGGCGGGGAAGCTTGCATCTGTGGGAAATAGAGCACGATGCCGGAAATTGAGAAGCGTAGAAGGGCTATGATTTTTCTACTGGAAAAATGCCCAGTTTGTGAGAACATTTGTTTAAACATTCAGGTGGAGCTGAGAGTGGCATGGGAATAGAGCAGCAGAGAATAGGAGCGGGTGTGTATGGGCAGGAGCTTAAAATATTGGAATGATCCAGCATGAGCCTTCAGATGGAGATTTAAATGTGCAGACTACTACTACAGTCATTTGTGAGCCGGACAGTGAAGTACAGTTTGCTACATGATGCCAAAATGAGAAGCGGAGTGAATGGGTATGACTTTTGGAAGCGTCTTGATGTTTGCTTTGGAGAGGAGGGCCCGTGCCCAGCCTTGAATGGGGTTGAAGTATGTAGATGTGAAAGATGTGATGATTGAAGCTTGACCTCCTGATAAAGCCCGTAAAACCAGCAGCATGACGCATGGTCCATGACATGTAAAGCTTCAGTCGACTGAATATTCGGTATCTGCTTCGCAAGAACACTAATCCGGCATGGTTTTATCCAAGAGTGGACAAATCTTACTTACCTTTTGCTAAATGTAAGCTGTCCTGACCGCAAATATATTTACAGTGAATGGAGCGAAAAGCAAAAACATTGGTAATTTTAAAATCAATAAATACGTTTAGGCAAACATGGTTGTAGAAATAACGTAGAAAGCATTAAGAGGGAGCTTATGACTTATCAGCAGGAACAAAAAATTTACAGTAGCGAAAAAGAAAATGAGCTTTTGAAATTTCGAACGCTGTGAAAACTAATCCGGCATGATTAAACAAAACCTTACATACCTGCTTCTAAATGTTACAGCCCCGACCACGAGCGCATTAAAAGTGAACCGAGCAAAAACTGAAATGCATTGATACTTAAATTAAAATGTAATGTAATTAGGCTGACATAGTTGTGATGAGCTTTGAAATTTGGAACATTGATAAAGCCTCAATGCTTGAAAGTCTCCATTGATTGAAACATGGTCCGAACAGTGATAAAAGAATTAATGATTTACGGAGAGACTGCACTGTAATGATGCCTGAATGAGTAATAAAACATAAATATACTGTGAAATAGGAATTACGCCCCTGTATGACTTGATCATATAAGGCAGCAAAATGCATTACGCTGGTAATAAAATTATCTGATGAAATAAGGAATGTAATGGCGGAGCCTACCGCTAGATGTCAGAGGCACGCAACAACAGTAGTGCTTCCTTATCTGAATGGAGTGATAAGACCCTGTACAATGAGCACTATGCATCATGACATGAATGAATAATAGATCTTGATTCCCCGAGTAGGGGTACAGTTGGGCATGAATATGCATTGTGAACCTTAACTGAGAACGCGTGATTGCCTGCCATAACTATGAGTGCCAAATGCTCTATTGAAATGAAATATTATCTCTTGATTTTGATATTGACGCAGATGAGGGTTATGATGAGTAGACAACATAGGCAACAGAAAGCCTAGACCCATAAACCATCCTCTGAATCCATTTGATGGATATGATTGAGAACTTAGCTTATTTCTGATGGGAATCAGCTGCTGCCTTGAGGTGATGATTTTGACGGACTTGGCGAGGAGCATGCTCCTTCCGCACTGGGTCGTGCATTCCGATTGCGGTAGATGTGGTGGCTCGACTGAGGGAGGTCTCCTATGTGACTGAGGTATGGATGAAGATCCTCGTTTGCTGATCATTTACGCCATGTAGGTTTGATGCGGGGCAGAAAGTTGAGATGTAGCAGTGGCACTGTTGGGGAGGGAAGGCGGGCTTCCCGAGATGTTATGTGAACTGGTTCACCTGTGGCCTGGAGAGATCGGAGTTGACGGAGATGCCGTTAACATGTCTACTATCATTCCAAGAGGGCCGCGATTCCCACTGACAATCCGGAAATTGCAGACGCGTGTTGCGGCGAGGAGCTACTGATCCTAGATGAAAGGTAAGGAGCAGTGAACATGTCCAGAGCTGGATGTTAGCTTGTTGGGGTGTGAATCTGACTCGATGTTAGACATAGTGAGCTATAGAATGATGTTGCCGTGTTGGCACATTGAAACAGCAATGCTGATTGTGAGCAGGCTTATAAAGTGATGGCTGATGCATGATTGGCTAAGAGTAACCTAGCTAATGGTGTGATGATGTACAGCTGTGAGTCTTCCCGCTAGAACTACGCTGCGCTTACTTTACTTGCAGTATGATCAGAGAATCACAAACACGGCAGTGACCGCCTACTCCCATGAAGCATTGTTAATGATGTTATTGAGTCAGTTTCCCTACGCTCTCAAACTACTTATATATTCATTTATTTGGCAATAAACTTCAATAAATCAATAGTTTTTATCAACAGTTTGTCCTTTTTTTTTTATTTTCATATACGTTTTTGCTTCAAATCCAAGTTTGGAATGTTGAGAATTACCTCGGCACTGGTTGTTTTGATTCATGGCTCAGAACTTTTTCATGTAGAAATGTATGAAATCCCTATGAAAAAAATGTATGACAAAAATAGTTCCAGAATGAAGACGGCTGAAAAAGTGGGTGAGCACTGTTGTGCTCAACCGCTGGTAAAAAAAACATGTACATAAAATGTTTTAACATTACGGGAGTAGACCTCAATGGAAAGCTGTAATTGACACTTTTCACAATTTATTAATTGTAGCAGCTGGAAATGTAAGTGCAGCGTAGTTCTAGCGGGAAGACTAGCAGCTGTATATCATCGCACCATTAGCTAGGTAACTCCTAGCCAATCACATGTAATCCATTGCTTTATAAGTCTGCTCACATTATCACATTGCTGTTTCAGTTGTGCTAACACGGCAACCTCCACCACCCCACCACCACCAGTCGAGTTCCATCCTGCACGGGGATAGGCTCCTCGCCCCTGCCTCTTATCTCCGGCAGGATATGACGGTTCCGATTACAACTTCTTCAGACCGCCAGACGGGGCTTATGCCAAAGACAGACATTACATTTTCAGTTTTATATTCATCAAATAAATGTCATCTTGAATTTCACTCAAGTCTGCAAGTATTCCTGATAAGAATTGTAATCTCGATTTTTTTTATTCAATTAATTGTGCAGCTCTATTATGATGTCAGTTGTGAGGGAAAAAGATATAAAGCTTTGAATATGCCTGAGTTTTGCATTTAGATTGCATGCTGAACTTTACAGTAATTGCCCCACAAGTGTCAAGGTGTAGCACATATGCTTAGATATATATTACAGTGTAAAAGAAGCGCCCTCCTTCATGCTCTATCACATGACCTCAATTTAGCTTTGATGAGCCCCCTCATTAGCGGATCAAGTAGAAAATGTCTCAGTGCCATCTCTGATCCAAACTATTGCCCATGTTTCATAGCGGCTTTCGAGATATAAAGGAATTCCCAGCTTCTGGGTAAAGAGATAAATGAAACACAGAGAAACTGGAATAGAAACTACGTTAAAGCAGAGTAAATGTGACAGCACTGCTTAAAATAAAACAGTTAAAATCAAATGATGGTATGTAATTCAGTTTAGAAATGATATCAAGTGAATTTCTGTTTTTATTGTGGAGATAGATTCAGTGTTGATTTAGCATAAAGAGGGCTGGAGGATGCTGTTCTTTACCTTCTTGTTTTGTCAAGCTTCTAGTACCGCTTGAGTGGTAAGCATACTTTATTTGTTCATTGTTGTGTATAGTTATCTAAAATAAACTTGTGAGTCTCTCATTCTAAACAACATGGAATGTGGCTTTCGGAGGATTCCATTTGCTCCATTTAAAGGCTATAATCAAAAAGCTGGGTTCAAAGAATCGACATATGCTCTCTTTTAAACTTTGCTGCATAATGCATACAGAAATTACTCAGCTTTGCAAGCTCGCTGAACAAATTTATATAGGAGTACTAACGTTTTCTGCCTTTCATTGAACTACATCTCATCTGTTCTTAACATTTGTACCATGTGAATGGACTGTCATATGGACAAGCATGGAGATTTCTGTGTTTTGACAGATGACTGTGGCTGCCCATGTGTGTGAGGTTTAAAGGGATAGTTCACCCACTTTTATTTTAAGGTTGGCATTAGATAGAGGGAAAAGCAGACAAGTGTCGACAGCAAGCAAGTTTCCATTGATTATTGATAAATATAGACTGCAACCATTATTTTCTTTATTTTCCGTGTTTTCTGAAGTATTCCTGTTGGCGAGTGAGATAACATTTCAAATGATTCAGCAGCGTGAGTGTGGGTTTTCTGAGTCATTCCGATTGAATCGCAAACCGATACAACCACTTTGCTATCATGTGAAAAATTCATTGCAAAGAACTGACTCAAATGAGTGTTTCATCACTGCCATTTACTTCTTTTTAAGTGCTGTATTTTAACCACGATTTTTGCTTATTTGTATTTATTTTTTTAATAAATGAGGGTTGAGTCAGGATTATTCTTGTGGTATTCAACATTATGCCACACTGCTGTCGATTGTGCTTAACTTGTAGTGAACCTGCACTGTAAAAAAAATTCTGTTGTTTAAAAAAAAAAAAACCTGGCAGCTGTGGTTGCAGAATAATGATGTAAAAAAATACAGTAAAAATGTAAACAACTTTACAGAACAACCTGTACATTTTACAGTTTAAAATGGTTGTTTTTACGGTATATTTTACAGTGCAGTACCATCCTTTATATTATTAAACTTAAAGGAGACCTATTATGCCCCTTTTTACAAGATGTAATATAAGTCTCAGGTGTCCCCAGAATGTGTCTGTGAAGTTTCAGCTCAAAATACCCCACAGATCATTTATTATACCATGTTGTAAATACCTCTTTTTGGGTGGAATCAAAAACACGCTGTTTTCGTGTGTGTTTCTTTAAATGCAAAAGAGCTGCTGCTCCCCGCCCCCTTTCCGGAAGAGGGCTGTACTTTTACAGCTTGTGCTTCGGATACTATAGCAACAACAAATCAGAACCAATATGACTGACACCGTAAATACCGGAGTTCAGCCATATATGTATGAGCAACCGTAAATGACGCAAAACATAGGCATTTTGAGTTTGTGATAGTGCTTCTTATGTAGAAAATCACTTCCTGCCTTCCATTTGCATTTCATGCCACAGCAACGCAGTGACGTGACGTCATGTGCAAACAAGCTATAACGACATAGCTCTGGTCTCCGTGAGTACAATCAGAGACAATGGTGACTTTAGCTGTATTAGCCATGGAATCAGCTAACAAGCACATTCGGAAAGGCGATTTGCAAACATTCACAAAATATAAAGTGCGATACTTACATCTTCAGGATATAAAGCTGGAACACGAACAGTTGGTACTGATCCATGCTTGAGAGTCAATTTTTTTTAAATCCTGCTTTATATTGACCCTCATTCACAAAGCAGTCAGGTGCAAAATGATTTGCACAAACATACACAAATTTTGGTATGTTTTGGGGCACATTTTCTTCAAAAACAAAACTTGTCCACTGCGTCTTCAGTGGCTCTGATGCCGGGAGTACATGAAGACTCTTATGTTCACTTTTACAGCCAACAACAGAACACTTATGACACTTATGAAGCTTATGATTATTCTTCTCACTGTAGCTGCTCCAATGCGAAAAAAATGGCAGACTGTGTGTCGATCACTCAGGGGAGGATCTATGATAATAGGGTGGAGTCCGTCACCAATCGTGGGCGTGGCCTACTCTAAAGTGACGTCACTTTAGAGTGGATACGAAAACCATTCATTTTGGGACACTGTTTTTGATTCATAGAAATATAAGAAAGAGGAGTGGGTGGACTTTTACATTGTAGGGTGGTTGTGTACACACACTAATGACTCACATTTATGTTCAAACACCATGTAAAAGTGAATTTTGCATAATAGGTCCCCTTTAATATATTAACCTTCTGAAACTGTAAAAATCTGCTTTTCACTTTATAATGTATTGTTAATCACCATAGTAACAGAAGGGCACATGATGACATGAAGTTCATCAATAGTGGCCCTTCCAGGAGCAATAACTAATAAACATGTAGAGACCGTGTTCAGTGTCACTCACACAAACACTAAACACCATCAGTGTAACAAATGAAATTAAAATAATGCAGTAAACATTAACTAATCTACATCAAATATAAAACAGAACACCCCAATGTATGTAACTGATATTAAAAATTAGAAGAAACATAACTATTCCCATAAAATATAATGAAATGTAATGGGTCATGCAGGGAATTCTGGGAATGCCCGATTACTGTATTTTACCGTAACAATAATTTACTGTAAAAGGTATGTACTCTCTTGTTAAACATAATATACATTTTAACCATTAATTATATGGGAAAATCATACTTTTTACATCTTAAAATTTACATTTTACCATAAAACTACATGTATTGACTTTTTAACGTATATTTTACGGTAACTACTCATTAAACAATTTACAGTTTTTTACTGTAGCATTTTTACAGTCTTTTACCGTTAAAATTACAGACATTTTTTACGGTGTGGAATATTCATATAAATATGTTCTGTCAAACAGAGTATGTCATTTTGCTTTTGTTTTGTGAAATCCTGCATGTGATTTTTGCTTTTCCTTGCCCAAATGCCTCTTCTGTGGTGGGTCTAAAAGCTGTGAGAGATGGTCCAAATGTAGGCCCGTTATAATTCTCATCCCCCAGGACATTCCATCGACTGGATAAATCCAATCCCCATAGCTCTGTTTTTCATTGGCTACAAGTCATCAGTCATCTTAGATCCTTTTGATTTAGACGACCTGATTAGCTCACCATGGGTCTGCTTCACTACATGTTCAATGAGACAGTCTCCACTGATTGTATGTGTTCAGTGTGTGCAAATTTGTGTGTCTCTTACATGCTTCCCAACATCAGACAGCCTTACGCTACGTTTCCACTGGTTGGAAGAAATCCGCTCAAAGCTGCTCACAACGCTAGAGAACAGCTTGCGCTGCGTGCTGTCAATCCCACAAGCCACCTCGCTAGCATGGCGCTCTGCTTCATAGGAATGAATTGAAAACACTCACTCAGCTTTGTTCACAACTCGCAAGTGGAAACGTATGGTAAACCTGCCGTTCCTGGCAGATTAATTATGTGTGAGGTCAGCCTCTAGATGCATCTGATATCTGGCAATACATTGTTCTCTATGTGCTGGATGTGTCTGTCACTAAACGTTCACGGTTGAGTCACAAGTTGTGCTCTGTTTTGGGTGAAGCTTTCTATGAAAGACAAGCTTTGTCTCGATGAAAGAAAAACTCCTTTTGTACCTACTGCCATGATTGTGCTAGATGTCATGTTGGGAGAGCTTTTGCAACATGGTTTTTGATTTACAAATAAAAAAAAAAAAGTCTCCTTTATCTGGCACTTCAGGACTTGGAGCCTCTACTGATGAGCTGATGAGTTCAATTAGCTCTATTAAAGGAATAGTTTCTAAAATGAAATTTCTGTAATAATTTTCTAACCCTCATGTCGTTCCAAACCTATATGATTTTCTTTATTCTGTGAAACACAAAAGCAGAATGTTTGCTTAGTCACGATTCACTTACATTGTATGGAAAAAGGCAATGAAAGTGAATGGTGGCTAAGTCTGAACAAACTGAATTGTGACCGAGTCTGGTCACAGTGCCTAACATCTCTTTTTGTGTTCCACAAAAGAAAGAGAGTCATACAGTTTTGGAATAACATGAGGGTAAGCAAATGATGACAGAATGAAATATTTTGGCGAACCTTCCCTTTAAATAAGGGAGACATCCAAAATGTGCAGATTGACAACCACTGTCTTAAAGATCACATGAAATTGTATGACGAGCGCAGTTTTTTGTCCTTTGTTGCCTCCCCAATTTTGATGATTAATGGGCTCTTTAAGAAAACCTGATGTTGAACAGGTATTCATTAAGGCATTTCTATTCACAGTAAGCTCTGTATTTTAATTCTCTAGCACACTGCCACTGAAAACAGATCAAGGACAGGTCCTTCACTATTCTTCTGTCTCACATGTTCTTGGTACAGCGCAGAGGACCTCAGGATTATGGGGGTGTTTTGATTGAAGCGGCAGCTATTTCAATGATGTGTTTTCACTTTTTATCACAGATTTCTTGCTCTGTAATGCAAGTGCTTTTATCTGCAGGTGAAAGTCAGAACATGCAGTGCAGTATCTGTGACGACAGAGTCTGCTTCAGTTGTCTTGGAGATGGGGCAAATTACGAGAATGATGTTTTCTCTCCTCTGGCCCAAGAAAAAAAAATCACCTCACCCATCCAGTAAAGTATGCAGCCTCTTCCTGGCTTGGTGATGAATGGGGGAGACTCTATCTGTTGCTCGCCGGCTGTGAGACGGCGAGTGTGTTTGTGTGTGTTTCTGAGGGTGTGTGTATAGTGGAGAGTGCTGTGGTTATCGTTGTGCATTTTGGAGTGTATGTGTTCTCGTGTGTGTGTGCCCTGTGGGTTCTCTTTCTCTTACACTGTAATTATTAATGGTGCTTGGACAGTGCCAGCTCCCCTCTTCTCTCTGGCTCAGAAGCTGTGCACACTGGGCGGACCTGGGGCTCTTAAACTGAAGTGGCTGGTGCTAGGGGTATCTGGCAAGTAGAGTAGGGTCATCAGAATTACAGTCAGTAAATTTACATGCATCTTAAAAGTTACATTTCAGTTGAACTAATACAATAATTTGTCTTTTTAAAAGGTCATGTTAATGCTTTAGTCCGACTGAAATTATACCAGTTTAATTTTTGTGAAGTCAGACTAATAGACCTTGATAATGCAACTATAGCTCTGCTTCGTCCAACATGTACAGTATATATGTTAATGGGACTACAATTGCCCTCTGTGCATGCTCAGAGAGACAGAGGTTACGCACAATATAGATGACCTTTATTAAATACTGACGTAAAAGAAGGAATGAAGGATACTTCTTACAAATAATCACAAAAAAGCTAAAAGCCCTGAACAGATCCAAGTAAAAAGCACCTCAAAAAGAGCTAGTACAGGGCAAAGAAGATGAATGGAAGAATTTGCCCACATCCAGATGTGCAAAAACTATGTATGCAATGCATGGGGCGCCACACAAAGGGGGCACCAACAGGGCCATGTCTAGGCAAAGCTAATGAAGCTAAACAAAGCCCCCTATAAAACATTCAAGTCAAGACAGCCCTTGGCGCCAATGTTGATATTGCATACATCCCCGTAAATGGGAAGATACTGCATACATCCCAGTAAATGGGAAGCCCGCACGCAGAGGTTTTGTAGGAGCCTCACTACCTCAGCTGTCGTCTTCAAATATTCTATCAGCATTTGTGTCATGTATACTTTGACAGACTGTAGCTCGACTACGCAAACCCAGCTGTAGCTCAGTTATAACTGCGCATGTTAAAGTATGAGTGAGTCCCCTTGCGTAGGCCTCCTGTGTGTGTGTTGGGCTGTGTTGCATGTATTTCTCTGCAGGGTTTAAGGAGGGTTGGTTAACGGCTCCCTCTCCTATCCTCAGAGTGATCCCAATGAGGTACAGAGTGGCTAACAATATCACTGAAATTTCCTGAGGAAGCTCCTCGACTGATGGAGATCATCCTCCACCAGTCGATCTGACAACTCTCTCCTCTGCATCTGTCTGCTGACCCAGTCACACACCCTAATGTCACTTTTAAGGGATAGTTCACTCAAAAATGACAATTCTGTCATTTACTTATGCTCATTTTGTTATGACTTTCTTATTATCTTAAAAAATTGCTGGTTTTGTGCAATTTTTGTGAGGTCTGTGAATTCAATTTCAAAAAAACTAATATCAGCCAATTTATCGGCCTCTGCGATAAATCAGTTGACCACTACTGCATACGTCTCACACAAACACTCCACACCTCCCACATGTCTCCCCATCCACCGAAATGTCAGCAGACATGCAGCTCTCTTGCCCTGTAAGGCATCATGATGAGTGGGAGCCATACATAGACTAAAGCATCTGTCTGTCTGATGTCCTCAGTGGGTTTGGGAGATGCAGACACCTGTGTTATTCCTGAATCATTAGTCACTGCAGTGAAGCATGCTAAGCTGTGTGGCATGGTACCTCCTCCTGGGTTCCTCACTAAAAGCCAGAGATGATTTCTTTAAACTGGGAGCTTTGCCAGGGAAAGCAAGAGAATTACAAAATCAATGATACAGTGGGTATCCATTCAGAATAGGCTTTCTACCGCCGTGATCACCGCTTGAATGAGTCATTAGCAGCTCTAACCCGCTAAGGTGCGCTATAACCATAGAATTTCAACAGGCCAGAGCTGAATGCCTCAGAGCTCTGTCTCCCAATGTAACGACCGTTAAGTTGGATGCGGTAAGGGCAAGTTAAGCTTGTTTTGCCAACCGCCATAAAAGAGAAGAAAAAGAGGAAGAAGAAAAAGAAACAAGAAGAACAAACACTGATTTGCTGGAGGGATGCTGCAATGGAGACCATGATAAACACGAGGATGCCAACGCATCGGGAATTATTTGTTTCCATTTATCCATTCACATTTCATTAGAGAGAAATATCGTTTGTGAGTATTTTTATGCAGACGTTATGAGCGAGCGTTGTATAGGCTGCATATTTAAACAACTTCCGAAAACCGCAAATACTCTAAACCTGTGCTTTCTTTTAATGTGCCGATGGGCTAGCCCATATATTCTATTTTTAAACAGGATTATCAAATGTGAATGAATTAATTTATATGTGAACCATTGTATCATACTGTATGTTATATTATCCTGGCAATAAAAATGAAAGGAAAAGTGAACAGAATCATTTTTCATGGAATCATCAAGTGAAATATTTTAATAAGAATCGCAATTTTCCATTACACGTATTAGGCTGGAAGTGTTGTGATTACATTATTTGTATAATATTTGTTTCAATACATGCGTTTGAGTGTTACGCTCCATGTAATAACCAGAAATGCTATGCAGTTTAAAACTGTAGGTTACGTTCTTTGTTATTCGTTATCTGTCTAGTATTGTATTAGTAGTTGCAAAGCTTGATAATATTGTTTATTTTATAATATTATTCTGAATGAGTGTTTGCACCCATATGTAAATAGCATTTGTAAACAGCTGTTTGCACCCCAGTAGTCTCTTGACAACATAGAAATACATGACAAACTGCAGTGAGAGTGTCGATCCGGTGTGCCTGTACCTTGTCACCCGAGTCTGCGTATGTCTTTTACATTTTCCCATTCTGTTTCCTGTCTTCACTCTTAATGTTTTCTTTAATAGTACTTATAATAATACATAAAAATGAATATAAATGTAGTTTTAATATGGTAATATTGTTGTAAATGTGTTTTTAGGCGGAAAACAGATTAGATTCAATTAACCATGGTGTTACTACAGTAATATGGTGTTGATATATTAATAATTAACCATGTTTAATTTTGTGAATAAATGTGTATTTATGCAAAAAAAGGCATGTCACCTTTTACTTCAAGTTATGAAATCGAATGCTTGAGGTGGCCGTTAAATGTGGGCTATTATCTACCCCATCCCCCATGTGAACACAGACAAAGGTAATGTAGTGGGGCCGTGGTGTGACACTCCAAAAGATTGGAAGAGATTTGGACGTTTAGATTTTTCACCCAGTTAACTGAACTACCCTCATGCTATTGTTCTGTATTAATGTAATTAAGATGAAATATAAACTTTATCATGTAATCATGAAAGCTGCTGCACTATGCGACTGTACCATCTATGGTTTTACCTTTTAAAACACAATCGTGGCAACAAATGCTTTATATGGTTAATTGTATGAAACCAAATGACCAACAATAATCTTAAAGGACACGGAGTCAGAACCAGCCACAGCGCAAAATGGAATGAAATGCAAATAAAAACCATGCAATGCTGAAATAATATCTACATTTGTTTTGAATGTTGAAATTCAATTCAGGAATATCAAATGTGACTATATATGATCAAATATGTATTTATTACAAACAATCCGAAGATCTTTTGCTAGAGTGCCGAACACACTACTCTGCTGACTTATCAGTCCATGTGTTTATATTTAAAGAACGTGACTACGTACTACCATGTCATTTACAGTACAACATGGGTTAAAATCGTTGTTGTTGTTTTTTTCAATAGGGCTAACAAATAAAATTACGAATGTTCACAATGTATTTTCATTTAGATTTTCTGGAAGATAATTAAATAACTAATACCTATGAAGCAACTGTTTTCATTTATTGAAAAAGGCAGACATTATAGTGTAGCATTTTCTTTCTGTATACCAATACATGTCACTTTATGACCGCCTTGCCATGTTTGTGACCAAAATTCCATATTCCAGAGATCTTCTATACTGATATAACAACCTCTGCTTTTTTAACATTGGAGAGAGCATAATGGTCAACTAGCGTGTTACGACAGTAAGTCACTGTTTGCGGATACCATACAAATGAATGGGGAGAGCCATAAACTGACACCTACCTGTCGCAGGATTTTCCGTGTCTTCTCTTTTAAAACAGCAATTTTATCATAGTAAACTCCACACACAGTTAATTCCAAAAGGATTGTTTATTGTAAAACATGTTGAAGATTAGTGTACAGGCTGTCAGTTCATTAAATGATGAGCTGTTTCATCACAAAATCAGTTTATTGAGTGTAATGAAGCATCTCCTACATAGACATCCATCTTGTCTCCTCGCCAGTTTACCGACCATAGAATGCCAATGGGACCGTCACGTTATGCTATTTTAGGCTAAGTTTGTAGTCTCCTCTATGTAAGAAGGGTTCTGCATCTACCTTCAATGTGCTGCGATGTGGGATGCGGCAAAAGTCGGCTATATTTTTGTTTATAATTATAAATCATGAAAAGGTGATACTGCTGTTTGACCAGAGACAAAATGTAATTTTTCTTTTAATAATGTTTTATCTTTCAAGTGACATGGCTTCATTTCGCCAAAGTCAAGCAGTGATGAAGGGAGAGAGCAGGGATAAAAACACTTGTGGGTCTTTGCTTATTTATTTAGACATGTCAGTTATCTGTACACGTGTCAGTTATATTTATAACATCATCGATTCGGATACAATTAAACTGGAAATGCACACAGTACGATGTTATTCTTAAATAACACCTAGTATGTCATAATTTTAACACACTGTAATAAATAAAATAAAAAAACACTATAATGTGAATATATATTTAATGTATATATACTAATGTTAGTCAATAAACAAAACATCATAAGATTATGAAGCACAGACATTATTTACACCACCAGACTACAATGTAAACATTAGTAGTGGTCGACCGATATGTTTTTTTTAATGGCCGATGCCGATATCCAGAAAGCAGGTTGGCCGATAGGCTGATACAATTCCGATATATAACAAAATTGAATAAAGTAAATAACAGAAACATAAAATTACTAAAAAAATGAATAAACTCTTATTTAGCACTATATTTACTCAATTTCACACTAAACTTTAACTTATAATTACATAAAATATAAGAATATAAAATAATATTGTATTTAAAATGGTAGATAGCAGTTTCTTCTGATTTCTATTTAGTCATCAAATTTTAGTAATTTATTTGCACACTAAGAAATTGTTACTATATTAGAAAGAAGGAAATAACAATACACACAGTAGTCCAGCAACCATGGATGGCATGTGCGCATTAACAATCGCTTTTTCTCAAAAAATATCGAATTAAACCAGTTGCACATACAGTGCATAGTGAATAAGACATTTACTCATAGCACACGTGAAGCGCTTTTACTTTGAAGTTGCACTCACGCGCTTGTGCGGATCCAGCTAGCAGCAGCAATCTCCTAACAGATTAAATAGCCTGGATTGCCTGTTTGGATTGTCACGGAGTAACCGTCATGATTTGTGAATCAGAGGAACTTTTGATCCTGATCCTGAAGTTTTGATTCTGGCTGATAGAATACATGCTTCAGAACAAGATATTAGATGAGCGCTGGATTTTCGTGAGGTTCGTGAATTACATCTGGTTAAACGAGATATGCGCATATTTGCAGACGGTATATGATATTAGTTTTATTGATATTTGCTTTTTTTACATTAGACAAGACAGTTAAATGTTACAAGGAACTGTTGAGGAGAGGCTGATAGAATACATGCTTCAGAGGAAGATGTATGAGCGTTCCACAGGATGCTGGATCTGCTGAAGTTGTGAGAGGTTGGTTTATTACATTTGTTTAAACGAGATATGCGGATATTTTCAGACGGTATATGATATTAGTTTTATTGAAATTTGCCTTTTTATCATTAGACAAGACAGTTAAATGTTACAGGCAACTGTTGAGGAGAGAGAGAGAATGAAACTGGCGAGCACATTAACATTATGAGCTCAAACGTGTCTGCCGCAGCTCTGATATGCGGACTGTTTAAATGACACTGTGTTGCACACCGGTCTATTATTGTAGTAACACGATGGCACGTAACAACAAAACAAACCGTGACTGGTCACTTACATGTCTCAGTTGCTTCACATGCAAGCAGGTGATTCTCAGTGCACTCAAGAAACATATTGGACAAATGGGAAATTTTATCGGTTGATGCTGATAATTAAAAAAATTAAGAATATTGGTTGATTTATCGGCCTCGGCGATGTATCGGTCGATCATTAAGCATTAGTCTTATACACTAATATGCCTCGGTTACTTTCTGTGTATTCTTCTTGAGTTAAAGCAGATCTTACATTCAATCAGATGGGATCATCACAGATGTTTTGTAATATTGTTACCAAATCAGAGCGGATAACAATGCGAACATGTGTAACTTCTGAATGAGAGATATTCACGGTGATGTACCGGTAGTTGTGTGTGCACCGGTATACGGAGATGAATTGTGGATAAAATATATTTAAATGTCCGGAAAAGTCAAATTTGGCCATATTTGTGCTGACCACAGACCTGTATACATCTTTGCTGGGACTTGGCATGGATGAAAAGTGTTTTTTGAGGTTTTTCTTGATATCGGTTTATGGGTGTTTTTCCATTGACCACCATTACTTCCTCCCGCTGATGATCACAAATACAGCGACTGCGGGGAAAAAGTGACGTCACTGAAACAGGTCACTTTAATACTGCCATTAATTTTGCATTGTTAGATCATTGTTAGAAAATACAATACAAATAATAATATTAACAATGTTAGTCATAATAACTTCACACGATGGTGCCAAAAAAACAATGGTGACAAAAGTGTTCCTTTGCGCCTCCTGGCGATGATTTTGCGAATGTGTCTCACATGTGAGAAATTAAAGTTTTCACGCGGCGGTACTCCCCGTGGTAGTAAGGCTCAATCTGGTTGCTGACCCACTGTACACCAAAAGAGTCATTCAAGGGTGCCAGGCTGATTTTGCAGGAAGCATGTCTGCTTCATTGAGATAGTTGGTGGCATAGTCAAGTGGTGGATAAAGGCTGCAGTGTGTATAGGGAACAGAACAGAGGAATGAGGGGTGGGATTAAAGGGACTGAAGGATGTGTATGAATGAGTGGAGGGAGCAGATGAGAACAGAGGGGTAGACTGATGCCCAGTGTTTCCAAGACTATCAGTGTCAATCTGGATACATTCAACCACTGCTACGACTGCTAAATGAGGCATTTAGGAAGACCTCTGCAATCTCTCTTTCTTTCTTTAACTCTCCCTCCTTTTGCTGTGCTGCTTGGAGGTTTGGTGCTGATTTGGCCCATGTCTTGGAGAGCCATTACTCCATCCCTTGCCTCATATTGATTCTTTCTGTATTTTACCACATAGCCCCTTCCTGATGGGGTGGGTGGCCATTTGTCGCTAAAGGATTTGTTCTAATCTTCAAGGTTGTCTTGCCACATGGTAAGGCCGACCTTGTGAAAACAGCATGTCCATTACTTCTACTGTGACACCTATGACAGAACCTGTTAGTCTTGGCCTCAATCTGCAGAGCAGTCGCAATCACAACCCATCCAGATCTACCACCTCATTCAGACCATCCTGGCTAGACACGTTACACCAACAATCCAAAGCAAACATAAATGTCCATAACCCTCAGAGACCCAGCGTGGCAATGTTGCAACATTTGTACAAAGCAATTAAATAATACATATTTTTTTTATTAAAAACTGTAAAAAGTGAACACTCATGTTTGTAACACAACGACAGTTTTGGTGGCAAAAAATGCATATTGAAGGTCACAGATCAAATAAAGCAAATTATTCACTACAAAGAAAAAGATTTTCTCACTGACTGCAATTGCTTGCTAAAGTCACACAAAATTTACACGAAAGCAAAATCAAGAAGTCTTGATTTTTATAATCAGTGGCTTCCTAAAAACACTTTAAAGGAGAAAAAAGGGAAAATATGCCAACAATGTCAATGCGTGGGTCTCTAAGAGGTTAAAATAAAACATTGAAATGTATCAATATTGCCATAAGCTGCACAGGCCCAACAAAATATGCAAAAAATTAAAAATAAAATATAAATGTTTGTTTCTAAAATGTGTTAAATTTCATGCTCTCAGGAGCCAGTATTTCATCAGACACAAAAAAATAACTGTAGTTGGCACAAATCATGTTTAACCTTGCTGTAAGTAAACCTGTATTAACCATACTATGGGTCATCATTTATTTTTATCTTGCATAATTTTGTTCATGGTTTTCAAAGATGGCATGTCATGCAACCTGTGCATAGTGGCATCAGCTAAATTGACTTGATATTTATTGATTTTGTGCCAAAAAATACTTTGATTGAGGATAGATACTTTGGATAAGATACTTCGAGTTTGATTGGATGCATAGCCTTTTAAGATATGGGAATGTTTTCTCCTCACTTTTAAACATTAATAAGCTTTTTTATTTGCCATCTTAAATTAACTACTGCATGTTGAATTGTTCTAATTATTCTCAGAACAGACCTGCAACTCATTTTTGGGTCCTGACCCACCAGTTGAGAACCACTGCAATACACCCTAACTCCACCAGGTTCAAGTAGACTTCCCTGCAAAGAGATAAACTGCAAATGGTGGCATCAACACTCTTCCAAAAATTTAAAATCTGCCATCTCCTATCAGACTTTCTACTGAGAGACAGACTGTGAATCCACCTATATTTGACTTGTCACCCAAAACTCGGATAGCTACTGTATGTCCAAACTTTTTCACTAGCAGAGTAATGGACTACAGGCAGATAACTCATCTAGCTTTATAGGTCACCTTTAGCCTGTCCAGAAGCATTATTAGATGCTATATTGATACCGTTTTTCTTGATGGTAATAAAGAGATGGTCATTGATAATATATTTCCCAGCCTTCAAGTCTTGTGACAGCAGCATTGATTAAAACAAGGCCATGCTGTAGAATAGGTACAAAATGTTGTTTGTTCGGAATGCTGATGGCATTTTATTTGTACAGGATTCCTTTCATAATTAATCTACTTGTCTTCCTGCAAACCCACTGACGATGGGGAGGAAGCATCTGTGTACTCTAGGGACTGCTTCGCACACATTTTTTGGGGGGCCAGTGTAAATGGTGTTTAAAGGACATCAACGTTGCTGTAAAATACTGTCCAGGGACTCAGGTAATGGGCTCAGGGAATATAAATCTTGGTGTCTCTCATATCGACTTTAAACATTACACTCACATCCGTGGTACAAGAGCAGATAAATTGCTCTCATATGTATATGCGAGCTGTGAATATATAAACAGAACCGCATATTTCTCCGAAGCCTCTGGATCAGCTCCAGCAAGGATCCGCAGGACTTTGAGACTGACATGCTGCTTGCTCTTTCCCTGATTAACACTGCTATTTTTTTTTTCTGCATCATAAACTGTCTCATAACTTTAATCTTAAAATGAACTGGGTCACATATTCCTCTCCTTTAACACTAATTATGGCTTGCACTTTTAAATTATTAAGATGATCTTACTCCTTTCCACAGCCATATTCAAGAAGACAAGATCAAGAGAAATATAGAGCTATGAGTGAGATGAAGATGCATATATCTAGGAAATATGACACATAGACAGTCCTTTAGGAAGAGCTTTTTGTATGAATTCTTGCTGTACCTGTAACCCTGTTTCCCTGCTTATAGTTAACTTTTGCTGCCTGGCTCTCCAGCCGGACACAATGGGGGAATAAAAGTGTGGGAATTTATGGTGAAAAAGAAGCTGATGTGGCATTTGACTCCATAATCTTTCTATTTTGTGTGTGTGATTGAGACACTGGCCCTGAATAATAATGAGAAGAGATTTAGCTTATGCGTGCATTCAAAGAAGTTTTAGCCGCAAGTGTCAAACTTTTTCCATTGCACCAAGCACCATGCTTAACCTACCTCCGTGTGTTTTGGTGTTGTTCATTTTATGCTGAAAAAACTGAAGGTAGTTACCAATGTCTTTGATGCATTTGTGAACATTGTTTTCCTACCCATACACACCAGCAGTGTTGGGAAGTAAATGCATGTAGACAGTAAGTGTAGACAGTACACACTAGCAGAGTAAAACAGTATTTAATGAGACAGTTCACTGGTATAGGCCTACTTATTAATGGTAGAAATCATAACCATTTTCAATCAATGACTTTTTGATAGAGACATTGCCTGTCAGTTTTTATCTAAAACATGCATGCACATTGGCTGGATCAACCTGAAAAAAAATTTCAGTCTTGGAGATTTCAGTCTTTTCCCATTTAAGTAGATAGCAGCTGTACCTAGGATCTGCATCTGCAGAAAATAGCTCCCTGGAGGTGTTACGAACATGGTCACCGTTTAAATCTGACTTGCTTTAAAGGGACTTTGGGTGTAACTAACTGAAACTACTAATGCTATTAACTAGTACTTCAGTTTTGTGACAGTAGCTCACCTGTTTTCAAAACAGAGTAGCTTTTCCAATAACAAGCTTGTAGTGTAGGTACATACTTTTTCAAAAGAATAGCTTGACTTGTAGCTTGAATAGCTACAGTTTCTAAGTAGCTTCCGCACAGTGCACCAGCAATTTTTTGTGGGTTTTGGGAAATGTTAACATTAGCTTTAACGTACACTACCGGTCAAAAGTTTTGAAACACTTGACTGAAATGTTTCTCATGATTTAAAAATCTTTTGATTTGAAGGCTTATGATTAAATGTTTGAAATTAGTTTTGTAGACAAAAATATAATTGTGCCAACATATTAATTTATTTCATTATACAACTAAAATTTAATAAAAAAAATAAATAAAAAAAAAGTTTTTTGAAATTGATGACTTGGACCAAATAATAAAGAAAAGCTGCCAATAAGTGCCCAACATAGATGGGAACTCCTTCAATACTGTTTAAAAAGCATCCCAGGGTGATACCTTAAGAAATTGGTTGAGAAAATGTCAAGACTTCATGTCTGCAAATTCTAGGTAAAGGGTGACTACTTTGAAGATGCTAAAATATAACACATTTGATTTATTTTGGATTTTGTTTACTCACATCATAATTCCCATAGTTCCATTGATGTTATTCCATAGTTTTGATGACTTTACTATTATTCTAAAATGTGAAAAAAAAATATATGTATATAATAAAGAATGAGCAAGTGTTTCAAAACTTTTGACCGGTAGTGTAGCATATTCTGCAATTACCCTTGTACTGTATGTCTGCTTTCCAGATAGTCTTTGTTGAGAGAAATTTTGTAGTCCCCAAGAGCTCATTGTTACTCTCTAAATGACTCTCAACTCCAGTATCAGGTACAAGAACAGCAGACACACTGCCAACCCTTCTTCTCCTATATCAAAATGACCATGTGCTCCAATTTGACTTTCCATTACATTCGTTCAACACAATTCCATGCAGACTTTGCCAGCCAGACTGCCCAGGGTGCAATCCAAGATCAGGTGTAATTTTCACAAGTACCTGTTTATTATTGATGATCTATTATTGCTGATCTATTATTGTTGTGTAAAACTCTACAGTATGTTCTGATACAGTACATTCACACAGACATAGCTATAAGATACAGTACCAGGCAGAGGGTAAAGATGACAGAGGCACTAGGTACTATAAGCTACTGGACACTACCAGCACTCATCAGCTGAACTCATCAGTGATGTATATTATTAATTCACCTCCAATTTGCCAAACAAAATTCACCATCCCATTTTCAAAAGCCATCAGTTTTTAAAAGCATACTTTAGACTCGCTGGTAGATCTATAATTTAACAGTTCTTTACAAAATTTTGGATATTTTTGCAATCACACACGGGGCCGAATATGAAGTCTAGGAATTAATTTTGCAAGCTTCTCACATAGTGTAATGCAATGTTCTTTTTTTAATTTTTCCATCAATTTGGAAAAATGTGTTGACTTCTCTTTTGCCCACAGAACTTGCAGGAGAGGGTTAAAAATGTGGAGAAGATATTTGTCATCACTTAATGCAGTATTTGTTTGGGATGCACCAATACCACTTTTCCTCAAGGATCCCTATCCGATACCAGTGTTGTTGTTTTCTTTTTTCTTAATCAGTTTATATAGAGTACCTCACTGTGTGGAACTAATCGGGGATACTCATTTATATATGGAAACAAACAATCAAAAAAAAACACAAACCTCTAACTTAACATGATTTCAGTATAAATGTGTAGCCTATTAAGAAAAACTTTATTGTGAACAACTATTCTACTGCAGAATGCAGCAGCAAAATTAATTTTTTAATTTCAGTGAAAGTCTTCAGTAGAAAAAAAAGCCAGTTCACTTGAAAGTCGGAACATTCAAGGAAGTCCTTTGAGTGTGTAGCCTAGTTCACAATAATTTATTATGCTTCTTATTCAAAATCTGGTGAAATGATTCTCCCACGCTGTTTTCGATGCATGTTATTGGTTAACCAAACTATTGAGCATCTACATTTGAGATGTCGTGTGTGTGTAGTGCTCACAAATTCCACATATTACTGAGAACTGAAAATAGCAGTGCATCATCACGTGCCCAGCGCGGGCTATTAGTGTTTGTCAACAGAGCAGCTTGCATTCACTGAAATGTGCAGGACATCTAGAGTATACAGTATATTTGCTTATTAAATGCTGCCTTTTGTGATTCACAAAGCTATTGTTTGTCTAAGTAAGAGACTTTGAATAAAATGCACAAGTAATATGAACCTGGGCTGTCTTCCAGGTGGGGCGCCTGCTCTGCCCTGCCGCGAACCACCCTGCCTGGGCACGGTAAGTCCAGTCATCCCCGCATCCTGGCATCAGTACGACATCAGGATTGGTTCGCGGCCATCGACCTGAAGGACGCATACTTTCACGCATCGATCCTTCCTCGACACAGACCTTTTCCTCAGTTTGACTTAGAGGGACGAGCATATTAGTACAAGGTTCTCCCCTTCGGTCTGTCCATGTCCCCTCGCATCTTTACCAAGCTCGCAGAGCCTGCCCTGGCCCCGCTGAGGGAGAAGGGCATACGCATTCTCAATTATCTCGACGACTGGCTAATCCTAGCTCACTCGCGAGATCTATTGTGTGCACACAGGGATCTTGTGCTTCAGCACCTCGACCGACTCAGGCTTCAGGTCAACTGGGAGAAGAGCAAGCTCTCCCCTGTGCAGAGCATCTCTTTTCTCGGTATAGAGTTGGACTCGGTCACTCTCAAGGCACGTCTTACGACTGAACGTGCTCAGTCAGTGCTGAAGACCTTCAGGCAGAAGGTAGTGGAGCCAGTGAAACAATTTCAGAGGCTCCATGGGCATATGGCATCCTTGGCGGTGGTTCTCCACCTCAGGTTGATGCATGTGAGACCGCTTCAGCACTGGCTACAGACTCGAGTCCCGAGGTGGGCATGGCGCCACGGCACACGGCGTGTGACCATCACGCCACAGTGCCGTCACACTTTCAGCCCTTGGTCAGACCTGGCATTTCTACGGGCAGGTGTTCCCCTAGAGCAGGTCTCAAGGCGCGTCGTGGTCACAACAGCTGGGGTGCCGTGTGCAATGGGCAGGCAGTGTCAGTGCTCTGGATGGGTCTGTACCGGCAACACAGCGACCGTAGCGTACATAAACCGCCAAGGCAGCATACGCTCGCGACGCATGTCGCAACTCGCCCGCCGCCTCCTCCTTTGGAGTCAGCAGACGTTGAAATCTCTGCGAGCCACTCACCTCCCGGGCGTCCTCAACCGTGCAGCGGACGTGCTCTCTCGGCAGGTAACGCTCTGTGGGGAGTGGAGACTCCACCCCCACGCAGTCCAGCTGATTTGGGAGAGATTCGGGGAGGCGCAGGTAGACCTGTTCGCCTCCCAAGAGTCCTCTCACTGCCCCCTTTGGTACTCCCTGTCCGAGGCCCCCCTCGGCATGGATGCTTTGGCGCACAGCTGGCCTCGGGGCTACACAAGTATGCGTTTCCTCCTGTGAGCCTCATTGCACAGACTCTGTTCAAAGTCAGGGAGGATGAGCAGCAAGTCCTGTTCGTTGCGCCGTACTGGCCCAACCGGACTTGGTTCTCGGATTTGATATTCCTCCCTGGCGCATTCCCCTGAGGCAGGACCTTCTCACTCAGGGGCAGGGCACGCTCCAGGACCCGCAGCCGGACCTCTGGAATCTCCACGTCTGGCTCCTGGACAGGACGCGGAAGACCTAGCGGGATACTGTGCGCCTTTTTGTCCACAACAGTTCCCCGTATCCGGTGAACCCCGGACGCCTCTCTAATTCTTAAGCACTGTTCAGTGACTAACTCAGTGGAGGAGTAATGGCACCAGGCCCAGTACTCGTGGTATGCCCCTTTCCAGGTGAGCCCGTGTGCTTGGGCTCATTGCTCCATGCATGGTGATTCCCCCTTGGCAATCCTGTATGATGAGTTTCCACTGTTCGGTTTCCCCTTAGGTGAACCCTGTGTTTCCCCTCGCTAGAGCTTTCTCTGCCTCAGCCACTGTGGCTGCATACCCTCTCTGTGGATAGGGTCCTCTGGTAGTATCATTCCATATGTGAACTTCCCCATTCGTAAGTCCATGTGAGGTATTCTCCACATGTTAACCTCCCTCCAGGAGGATGTGGTCTCCGTAGTGCCCTCCCTCCTGGAGAGGGATGAGCACTTCCCAGCACTATTCTAGAAAGTGCTCGGCGGGAAATTGCTTAACAGCAAATCAGGAAAGGCTCTGCCGGTAACCTCCTTGGGTAAGTGCCTCCTCCCCCCCCTTAACAGGACTAGGGAGATGCTTTACCTAACTCGCTGGAAGGTCACGACATGGTTGAGTGCTCGCTGTGAGGCACGCAGCAGCTTGCCCGTGTCCACTCTTCCGTACCTCATGACATGGTTCATCGCCTGCGGCATTTCCTATAGGAACCCCTAGTGTCACTACATCGACACAACGTTGAGTGAGTGACAGACAGGGAACATCTTGGTTACTGATGTAACCTCTGTTCACTGATGGAGGGAACAAGATGTTGTGTCCCTCCGCCTCGGTGTTAAACCGGCCGCTGACATGGCCGGAACTCTCTATCGGTTCCTCAGAATAAATTTGAATGAGTGGGCATGCCATCTCCTTTTATACCCGTATGTCCAGGGTGGAGAGTGGCATGCAAATTCCACTTGCCAATTCTCATTGGCCTTTTCTATTTTAAGCAAAGGTGATTGGGGCTCTCAAGATCGAACCCCTAGTGTCACTACATCGACACAATGTCTCGTTCCCTCCATCAGGGAACAGAGGTTACATCAGTAACCAAGACATTACTGTCATGGTTACAATACTATAGTAAAATCGTGGTTACTATATGGAAACTGCAGTATTACTGTTATAAAATGTCATGGTTACTTTCGTAACCTCCGTTCCCTGATGGAGGTAACAAGACGTTGTGTCTTGAGTGGAATACGTCACATGGTCTTACCGAGTCTTGTCGGAAGTATGTCATGTGGAGAGGTCCCATGGTAAGTCCTACCCAAAGGGGGAGGAGTTTCTACAAAGCATGGCGACCGGGGGCAGAGGGGCCTCTGCCCAAGGAAGACGCAGTTTACCGACAGGGAAACGATTTTGCGGAAGATATCACAAGGGGTCGCCTTCGGGGAACCAGCATATGTGGAGCACCTACCTCAGTACAGGGTCTCATTAGCGCACGTACTGGCCGGCAGCGAGTTTCGCCTGCCCGAGAGACCACGCCGTGACCTTCGTTGCCCGGAGAGCGAGGTCAGTCACCGAGCACAGTTCCTGCATCAATCCCGGGTCAGAATGTGCAGTTCTTTTAGCACCTTGGCTTGGTGTACTTGCAGGAGAGCCATGGTGTGCAGGGCGGAGGCGGCTTGTCCAGCGGCACCGTAGGCCCTATTCATCAGGGATGACGTAAACCTACAGGCCCTGGACGGGAGCTTCGGGCGCCCACACCAGGTGGCGGCGCTCTGCGGACACAAGTGCATTGCGAGCGCCTTATCCACCTGGGGGATCACTGAATACCCCCTGGCCGCTCCACCATTGAGGGTAGTGAGAGCGGGGGAGCTGAAAGAATGGGACCGGTCAGTAAAAGGTGCCTCCCTCGATCTTGTCAGCTCCTCAAGCACTTCTGGAAAGAAAGGAACGGGGGCAGGGCATGGCCGTGGGCCGCGAGGGTTCAGGGGAGAGTGGAGGGTTCCACTCTAACCCGACGTTCGAGGCCACCTGGGAAAGCATGTCCATCGTTTCCACATTGGCCTGGGACTGGGTGACCATTCCCGAAGGAGGAAGCCCGGTCAAAGCCTCTGCGTCCGACTGGACGAGCCCGCTCTCCGATGCTGCGCTCTATAACTCATCGTCTTCCCGGGCTCCGAACAAGAGGTCGAACTCGCCCTGAGACGAGCCGGTGGTCTCATCTGAGCGCCAGACGGGGCAAGCGAGCGTGCTGGGGAATGGGAGGTCCGTGGGGGGATACCCGGCGGAGGTGGTCCCATTGATGTCCCCAAATCGCCCCCAGTGCTAACCGGCACGGCCTCATACCCGTAGGTAGAAGGACCAAGGCGGGGAGCCGCTGGGGTGGCTTGCTTTCTAACGAATCTAAGCCGCGACCACAACGTTGCCATGGTCATGTTCTCGCAATGAGGACAAGATCCATCCATGAACAATGTCTCCGTGTGGGCAGTGCCCAGACACGTAAGACCGCAACCAGGAATAACACACAAACGGAAAGGCATCTTTAAAAAGACGTTCCATATGTGCCTCTCTTTTAGAATGAAAATATAATCTTTTTTTAGAATATACTCTTTTGTTATTCTGCTGAAGCGCCCAGGGGCGTTCTCTGCACTCCACGGGTGCAGAGGGGGAGAAGCTGCTGAAATGCGCCGTAAAATCCAGCAAATGAGGTGAGTGAACTCACGGATGAATTCAGCTTCAATGAATAGAACCGCTCGGCTCCAAAGAGAAAATCTGAATGAGTGGTTGCATACCAGCTCCTTTTATACCTCTATGTCCGGGGGAGTGGCATGCAAATTCTACTCGCCAATTCCCATTGGCCTTTTTTCACAAAGCAGAGGTGTTTGGGGCTCCCAAGAGTGACCCCTAGTGTCACTACATCGTCACAACATCGAGTGAGTGACAGATAGGGAACCATGGTTAATTGTATCAAAACTATGATTTCTGCCATGAAAACAATGGTGACAGCAGTCATTGTTATGACAGTCATAGTTACTACAATATTACTAGTAAAACCATGGTTAATTTTCGTTAGGGTCCTTAACAAAAAAAAAAAAAAAACTTTCTCTAATTACTAACTCAACATTTTAACTTATTACCTGCATTATCACAGAACATGCATCAACATAAAGTGCATTTCAAACTCAACTCAACATACTGTATATTCAACGTATATTCAGCGTTCAGAAGCTCATCACTATAGAAGAAATAAACTTGCTATTAAAATGAATACGAGAAAGGATGTCGTAACATGACTTCATCAACGGATTAGGGCAACATAACTTTGGCTATGAACACCCCAAGCGCTTTAATTCTTGTTTCGTGTGTGTCTGAAGTAGCACTGAGCACCTGCTTATAGACGGAAGGGAGTGTGTCTGTGTGCAGTTTCAGGCTCACCTGCGGCTCTGTGCGCGCTGCACGCTATCTATCCTCGGGTGATGTCGGAGTAAATAGCTAATCAAATATCTATGTATTACCAGTATACGGCACTCGCGTCGAGCAGTTTCTGCAAACAGTGCCTGTTTTGTAAAAGTTTTTTGACCATCGATGTTGTGATTGACTGCAAAATGAAAAATTTGACAGAGCTTCTGTATCTTGTGTCTTGTTTTCTCCACTTGCCATTTTCAACTAATGCGTGCAGAACTGTTAACTGTTAAACAGTTAATAGGACTGCTTCTCTCTGTAGAAAGTTGACCCATGTTAAACACAGGCAGAGTGTGTCCATCTACAGAGCCATACAGGTGCATTAGTGGAGGTTATAACTGTGCATGTCTATTTGCTGCTTTATTTTCTTCACCAAACTGTATGATGTGTCATAAAACTTGAGATGAACCGTGGTGCACTGTGGGTGGTGAACCTTATGGTTCGTTTTTTTTTTACCGAGAACCGTTACACCCCTGGTAACAACCATGACTAACACACAGTATCGGATTTGGATTGGGCATCAGACCGATACCCAATCCGGTTAAAAACATCAGTATTGGAGCCAGTACTAATCCAAGTATCGGACTGGTGCATCCCTAGTATTTGTTAGCTGATTACTTGTATTCGGAAGCAGAACACAGTGGGTTTGTTACTAGTGAGCTCTCTCCGGAGGCAGCACTTTAAGACATCATAGGCATGCTCCTGACTGCTGGTCCAAAAGGTAGGTAATCTTACCATAATTTGATTATGCTGCCTCTTAAGATATCTCGTTTTGGCCATATTCTTATGTAGATACACAAGTAGGCAAGCCCAGAATGCACCGTGATGAGCTCGCCAAAAAAATAAATCCAAGACTGTGGAAGAAGCAAGAGAAATTTGGATTATAAAAATACTTAAAATTCATTCAATTCTGAAAAGTATCGATAATAAATAGTTTAAAATGATAGAAAACTATTTTACCCAAAGTGTGTGTGTGCTATTTATATTTTTGCTCATTAGAGTATTTTGTTTTTCCTCTCGCATCACCTGTATAATCAGTTAGTGATGGGATTTATAGAGTAATTTTGCAATCAAGTACTCTAACCCCCCCCCCCCCCCGCTGAAAGAACACAAAAGAATGGTACCAAGAACGATAACAAAGAATGGTTTCAAAATAAGCTAACTTCAACAAACTATGCTTTTCTTTTGGAAAAAATTAAATACAGTATGAGCAATATGAATTAATAAAACTGAAAGAAAAATAGAGATCATTTTATTGATAAAAATAACAATAAAAGACATTTGCACTCAACCTGAGCTTACATAACAAAACAATACTGAGAGCAGTAGAGTAATGTACATATACTGTATAAACTGTGAGTCCATATAAAGTACAGTATAATTCAGTATTGCCAACGGCAGGCAAATGCGCAAAAGAAAATACATTTACGATAGTGTTTTGAATAATCGACTAGTTGGTGCAGAACAAGTACATGACTCGTGGACATCGCTAAAATCAGTTGTAAGTCGAGTCTCCTGTACGCTGCATGTGAGGACTGCTATTTGGATGACATCTGTAATTACTGCCTTTGTAGATCATTCCAAATCGGTCCCTTATGAGGTTCCATTTCAGTTAGGATGCTGCCATAGAAGGCAGGTTACTATCTACGCAGGAGAACGCATGGTAGCTCACTAGGTTTTGGAACAGACCCAATGATTTATGTTACTGGATTTGTGCCCCCAACCCCTGGAACTGTTTACTCATTTAGTTAATAACATAAATATGCAAAATAATGTTTATATTTCTTCAGTTTGCCTTTTCATCACTGTCTTTTTCCAAGAATGAAATGAGGGAGGGAGCAATAGAAAACGGTGGAATAAAATGTACACCAAATGTACACTACCAAGCCTGATCACGAGTGTTGGCGTCTCTATTTCCGTGAAGGAACCTGTAATAACAACTGTGCTTTCTGTCACATTGACGACATATGTGGCACTGACTAAATTTAACCGCATTGGTACTGTTGAGTCATGATAAGGGCTATGAAAGCAATATACTGTAGGAGTTTTGTTCAATGCTTTAAACACACTCACACACACACACATACACACACACACACACACACACATGTTTTGTTTTATTATCATCGTGGGGACTTTATATAGACTTCTATGGATTTTATACGGATCTAACGATAATTTCTATACCCTAACCCTACCCCTAAACCTAACCCTCACAGAAACCTTTTTGAATTATGGGGACACTAGAAATGTCCTCATAAACCACATTTATAGCATAATACCCTTGTAATTACCAGTTTGTAACCTAAAAAAATGTCCTTGTGAACCACACAGTTTATGTGTGTGCATGTGCTTATATTATATATACTCTGTATGTATACTGTATATACTGTATATATATATATATATATATATATATATATAGTATACAGTATATATACATACACAATGTTGAGAACAATGTTACATTTCCCTGGTGAAAGTGTGGTGAAAGGTGAAGGTGTGAAGAAACAATCCACCTCACAAAACCCCTGAGGCTGCATACGTCACAACTGGCTTCATTAAAATGGAGCAAAGAGGAGCAAATTGTGCTCATTGCACCAAAAAATATTCCATCGACTGTTTTATAATCCTACCTAATTACTGCAAAAACCCCACCGAAGGCTCCTGATCTGCTACTGTAAAATTGAACATGGTCTAAGTGCGTCCCCGGCTCAGTTTGTAGGAGAATATGGAGGACATTGAGGGTAGTTTGTCATTTTAAAGAGAATCAATGTTGGATCAAGGAGTAATTTATTAATCAACAAGGTGCACGGAGGGAGAAATCATCTATTGGCAGAATTTGGATTTAAGTCCCTGGCATTCAGCATTCTGAAGTATGTGCTGTAATGCAGATAATGCTAAATCAACAACCCCATAATAACTAGTTAAGTCCTGAAGCTGCTGGTGTGCAGTCAGGTCAAAGTAAATCCAATGGTGGGGGTAATTCAGTGTTGGTAAGAAATAACGATGTGGGTTGATGAGGTGACCGGCCATGTTTGTGAACCCCTGCTTTGTGTGTGTGTACTTTTGTTTGTGATATTATTCAGCGGGAGTGCTATTGTGTAGCTGTTAATGAATGGGAAGAGAAACATAGCTTAGCTAGTGCTAACAGCAGGGGTGTAAAATGGTGAACAGACAAGATAAAAAAGATGCAGAAATGAAAAGAGGTGTGATCATCTAAAGAGAGATAGAGAGACACAGAGTGGTGGAAGAATTCCATGATACATACAGTATGATGATCTCTTCGCTTGTGAGTTAGACAGCAATCAACTGCTTAATATCATGTGAAACACTGTTCACAACCCATTTTTCTTCCATTATCTAGCATATTTTCAAGTGAAAGGATATTCAACATGAAAAAATATAGGGAGGCAAGACTTTTTATCTATCTGGAATAGAGTGCAACAGTTACTGCCCACATTTTCAGTGGTCTTTGGACATATTTTCAGAGGTTACCGAAGTATTTTATCAATTCACTTTCTCCATAGGGATTAAAAAAAATAAAAAATAAAAAAAAATAAAATATATATATATATATATATATATATATATATATATATATATATATATATATAAACTTCATTAAAGAGTTCTAAGTCATGAACCAAACCAATCAGCATTACAAACTTTGTTTGAAAATAAAAGTATAAAGAAATGAAGGAAAGTTCAATTTTTTTTGCAATATTGCAATAGTGTACAACATTTTGGGTAGTGTTCTACCCGACATTTCTTTGGATAGTGTAGATCTTTGGCTTTTAAAATGAAGTATACAGAAGCAACAACTTCAGAGCTCATGATTGGTCTGTCTGAAAGGTTAATACATCATTGTTAAAAATAAATTTCTCAAAGGAGAAAAATTAATGGGATTTCCACTTCAGGAACCCTACTATTGTGTTCTATGGATTGGATCAAGAAAAGTGAGCATTACATACAGTACTAGAATTTTAAACAGTTTTAAAGTAAACAGGATTGGTGACATCAGCCAAGAAGGAAAGTTGTTTCAGAGGTGGATCAAGTTATTACATTTGAAATAATATGCGTAATATGCACTAATGAATCTTGCACAATAAGACTGCACAACAGTGAATAGGGCCCATTTTTATTCCATGTTAAAGTAACCCCAAAATGAAAATTGTCTCATCATTTACTCACCCTCATGTCATCCCAGATGTGTATGACTTTCTTTCTTCTACAGAACACAAATTAAGATTTTAAGAAGAATATCTCAGCTCTGTAGGTCCTCTTAATGTAAGTGAATGGTGACCAAAACTTTGGAGCTCAAAAAAAGCACAAAAAGGCAGCATTAAAGTAATTCATATGACTCCAGTAGTTAAATACTTGTATTCAGAAGTGATATGATAGGTGTGGGTGAGAAACAGATCAATATTTAAGCCCTTTTTCAGTATAAATTATCCTCCCTACCCAATAGGTGGTGATATGCACAAAGAATGTGAATCGCCAAAAACAAAAGAAGAACTCTTAGGAAAGAATGGCGTTTAGGAGGGCTGTTTGAAAGTGGAGATTTATACTGTAGTACAAAAAAAAATTGACCTATCATATCACATTTGAAGACTTAATCCACTGGAGTCATGTGGATTACTTTTATGCTCCCTTTATGTGCTTTTTGAGCTTGAAATTTGGAACCTGGTGTCTTGCATTGTATGGACCCACAGAGCTGAGAGTCTTCTAAAAATCTTTGTTTGTGTTCTGTAGAGGAAAGAAAGTCATACACAATGGTGTATTTTTTATACAAATTTAAATTTTTGGGTGAACTATCCCTTTAAATCCTCACTTATGGAGGCACAGAATGAGAAAATGCCAGTTAGGGTGAAAGGTCAGATGGTATGATACCTTACGAACCTTAACTGATGATGTCATAATAATTGATGCTATAAGACAGTGAACCCTGATACAGAAATTTTCTGCAAGTACTCTAAAAGGTATTAGCTCCCTAATGCCAATTACAAAAAAATAAAAAAATAAATGTAATCTTGAAAGAGAGAAAGAGAGTGAGAGCAGTTAACCCTGAATGACAGAAGTGACTGTGTCACATTTTTGCTGAAAACAAGTGTTGTTAAGGAGTACAGACAAGATCCAAATTAAAAATCTCTCTTATCTTGTTCACCAAATTAGCAGATGTGCCAGGGCCACAGCATGGGGCTCTAATGAGTGGCAACCTCTGCCGAGCGTGATGGACAGGAAATTGGAGCTGGTCAGAGGTTTTGCATCGTTAACGAGTCAGCACTTTGTGAAGGGGAGCAATGTTCAAATCCCATTAGTCTGTATCTGCAGGGGATTACCGCAGTTCGTTCCCGTTCTGTCTTACTTTAGAGGTGGTGCAGAGAAGACGTTTGTGACAAAAGAAACTTGGAGGCAGGAGGTATTACTTGTTGACACCATTGTACTGTCGAATCGTTGATTACCACTGTGCTAAGCAAGGTTTATCTCTGTGAGGGAAGGGAAATTTAGACGTTATTACAACAGTAGCTTCTGGAGCTTCACCAAACCCCTGTGGAGCATTTTAACACATTCCAGAACACGGACCTCATTCACAGTACAACAAAGCCTTCTTCTTCAGTGCTTTGATGCCTCTCACCGGCTCCCTGCACCAACAGTGCTTTTGTTTAGCGGGAGAGACAAACTGTTATTTATGCATGCAGCAAAGTTTGGTTGTAAAAAGAACATTCATCTGTATCGTTCTTCTAAGGCCTTAATCAACCATGTCTTGGGAGAATAGGCTCTGGGTCCCAGCTCTAGTTATGGCCAGGTGACTGATAAGTAGAACTGATCAATCTTTATTCTAACCCATTACTCCTATTGCAGGTAATGGAGAACCTGATGGAGAGCTATTTTCAGGACCACAGATAGCTCCTGTCCTCCTATTGCTCTGCTAATTTTACTGCCACTGGGGTTTTGTTGTTTATAGACACATGCATGCTTGCCTTTTAAGATCAATACTTTTATTGATTCATTTAGCCATTCTATATCAGAGGGGGTTTCTTAGGACATATATCACTTTCCTTTCCTTTCCTTTCCTTTCCTTTCCTTTCCTTCCCTTCCCTTCCCTTCCCTTCCCTTTCCCTTCCTTTCCTTTCCTTTCCTTTCCTTTCCTTTCCTTTCCTTCCCTTCGCTTCCCTTCCCTTCCCTTCCCTTCCCTTCCCTACCCTACCCTACGCAACACTACACTACACTACACTACAAAATAATGTAGTACTTATACACTTCTGCGATTTAGTGCACCAGAAAGTGAAGACTGGTAGGAGAGGCAGTACATCCTGTTATATTGGTAAAATGTTTCATGAAGAAAAGGCTTACTTTGGAAAATGCTTATTGTAGTCCCACAAACAAAGAGATTTATTTTCTGTATGTTTGGGTAATGAAATATATTTTTTGAAATAGTTAATTTGAAATAGCAAATGTATAGTATTGTTTTGTAGGTTTATAAACCAAATTTCTATGTTTTACAACATATTTAAGTCACTTAAATACTTAAATGTCTCTGAAATAAAGTATGAGCTAAAAAATAGTCTTTTAAAAATAAGCCTTTAAAATAAGTATTTTCTCATCTCTACATTTTATCCCTTGTCTATCTCCTTTTCCCCTATCCCCAAGTCTAGTTGAATAACCTGAACAGTGAGTTTTGTGTAGCCTGCTGCAGTGCAGTTACTACCCACCCCATCCCTCTCTCTCTCTCTCTCTCTCTCTCTCTCTCTCTCTCTCTCTCTTTGACTCTGTTTCTCTCTCACGCTTTTTTTTACTCTGTTTCTCTCATCCATGTATTGTTTTCTCTCTATTGCTCCCTCTTTCTCTCTGTGCTACACTATGTTCCTCTGTCTAGCTGTTGTCTTTGTTAGGAAACAAAGGCTTGTATATATGCCTTTCCTGTTTCTCTCTCTCCCCCTCTCATGCTTTCAGTCCCCCTCGCTCGCTCTGCGCAGCCCCTGATGGTTTAGAGCATTTATTGGTTGCTTCCACTGGCTGCTAATGTGCGAGAATAACCTTGATTATGTGTTTGTCGGGACTTATGCTTGTGTGCATGCGTGTTGTTGAGTGATGGATCTCATCTGGGATTCAGTGCGGGGTGATAACCGCTTCCAGCTGCTGCCTTTCATCCATTATCAACACAGCTGGATCAACCTCTTTCCTCTCCATCTCTGCCCATCTCTCACTCTCTCTTTCTCTCTCTCTCCTTTTCTCAGCATATTTTGCTCTCTCATATGCTCACGGCATTCACAGCAATCACATCCCTCCCGATACCAAGCCAAATCGAAGCTGTTTTGCTGTTTTGCTGACTTGCTTTATTTTGCAATTCTTGCCTGCTAAATAATTTACCACATACATATGTGGCTGTATACCCATTGAGAACAATCAGAATTGTCTCTCTACCTGCAAAGAAAGAGTCGTGAGATTGTATTACACCTATGTAAGCATGTGTTAGTGCTTTGATACTTCTGCACTTTTCAACTTGCAGCTGTTTTTAGCATGTTTGATGCAATCGCAAAGAAAGAATTTGCTATAAAAAGATCTGTTTGAGTGTCTGTGCACTGAGCCTTTGGTGTCAGAGCACTTTAATGACTATCTCAATTAGTGATTGTTGTATTTTTTTCCTGGGCCCATTTAAAATGACACTCTTTATTAGATTTTTTTTTTTTTTTCTGTGACGTTATGAGTTTCTGAACTCTTTCCAAATTAAATAGCATTCACTGTAAGAGATATCTATTGAAACTCTCAACCATCAGGGTAACAAAAGACTCTCATCTATTGTTTATTATTTTTTATTTTATTTAGCTGCTGTTGCTTTTGTCTTTCCAAAAACTTGAGCCAATTTCATCTCAGCCTGTAGGCTAACCGTAACATGGGAGATTGTGATGGGTTCAAGGGTTTTGTTTTTGCAGTGGATGCCAGATCTTCAGTGGCAGAACTGACCATCTCAAATCCAAACCAAAACCTCAAGAGCCAAACCATTTTTGTCATTGTTCACTGCATACACTCTATGAATAAAATTTAGATCTGTATCAGTTGATTAACAATAATATCTTTGTAATTATAATAATAAAAAGTATGATTATTATTTTTATATAATTATAGATTACATTAATAATAATAATTATAATACTTACTAATAATTTGCATATTTGTTTTATCTTTGTTATAATAAAAATATGTTTATTTATAAAAAATATTTTTAAATATCTTTTCATTAATTTTTTTTATATATTAACAAATAATTAATTATTTGTATAAACAAAAAAAATTACAACAGCAACAACAACATAATAATAATAATAATTGTTATTATTACTATTATTATCGATGTTTTTATTGTTATTAATATTTTAAATATTAATGATAATGTATAATTTATTATTCAAATATTAATTATGTAAATTATGTTTTTATTAATAAAATGATTTAGTTATTGTGTCAAAACCCAGAAATCATACTTAAGTAATTATTATTATTTTAATAATAATTAAAAAGCAGTTATCGGCAAATCGGTTACTGGACATTTAAACAAAAATTATCAGTATTGGTTTTGTTCGTAAAAACGACTGTAAATATCTGCCAATCTCTAAAAAAAAAACTGGCTATGATTTCACAAGACAAACAGGTACAGCCCCTCCCCAACCAAATATATAAGTGGACAAAATATATAGCAAAACCATCAAAATTATGAAGCCTCCACTTTGTGCTTGCAGGTTGCATGTGGTTCTAGTAATGGAGATGTTGGCAGCCACCTGTGCGCCGCTTCCAGACAGCTCTGTGGCATGCAGGGAGCTCAGGGTTTCATCCTGTATTAATGATGTCCCTATAGGTCAATGGAAACTTTTTGCAACTCTGCTGAGATGGCCACATTAAAGATACGCTGATAATTGAAGGATGGAAGGGGTGGCTCTTTCTTTTCCAAGTGCCTTCATTAATTCAGCGATCAGAATTTTAAATAACTGGCTTGATTACACACTCTAGAGTTGTTCCATTGGGTTGCCACAGAATCACCGGCTAAAGCCTCACTAACCCACCCATCCCGGCATGTCTGCATGTATGATCATGGACGATCTGAGCTGAGCAAGTCTAAGTGGCCATGAGAACAAGCTTGAAGTGAATAGCTCCCAAGTTCCCCTTAGATATTTTGAGGGTCCTCAGCTAGTTTCACATTAAACTGCCCCTCAGAGAGCTGGGCATTGATGCAGGCTTTAAGATGGGACAAACATGTCAGAGATGTGGCATACTGTAGTGGTTATGGACACACGCTCCAGAAGCATTGAGCTGAGATGCTCATATGAGAGACATGAGTCTGGCCCACGTTGTGTCCTACTCTGTTATCCATTTGTCTCCAGGTTTGCAACCACCATAGACATGATGTCCATTCCAATATTCAGATTAGTGGTCAATAACTTTGTTTTTTACAGTGCAAGATTCCTAAAGGGATAAATTATCCAAAAATGAACATTCTTTCATTTACTCATCTTCATATTGTGCCAAACCCTGTTACTTTTGGTCCCCACCAATTCACCATTTAACCCCATAATTTTCTGTCCTCTCTTCACTGTCGCTGCTTTTTTTACCATTGCCTTCTAAACTCAGTAGGAGGGGAGGTGGGTCTGCACCATTTCTCAGCTCACAGACTGCTCCTGAGGAGAATGTTTCAATTACTAAGCTCTGATTGATGTTCTCTCTGGTCATCTGGCATGCAGCGAGGCACAATAATCAGAGGATCGCTGTTACAGTGTGCCTGACACCACTGACATAAATGAGCAACAAATCCAATCAAATCCAATATCAGCTGAGCACTATAAGCCCCCTGACGCTGGGAGAGAGATCAATAGTCTTTCATGCCAAACCTCATGTTGGGATTGATGCACAGTCTTCAAGTCAACAAGTCAGGATGTTGTCTGGAGATAACAACGTTCTTGTGTTTTACACTTCATTGAAACAAATCATGCTTAAAATGTGATGATAAACATTTGATTGAAACCGTTAATATGAGCACATCATATGAACACAGCTCCCATCAGACATTTTTGCATTGGCTCAAGCTTGTTTATCTTCCCTTGTGACATGACCGGAAGTACATTGGGTCAGCAGAGTGGGAGACCCAGGTTCGCATCCCACATTGAAACCAGGAAGTAATCATGTTTGCATAAGCAGTGAGGAGCACGATTCAGAGGTTGCATTTTTCCCCCTACTAATTTTTTTTTACTCCATTGATAGTTACATTTAAGGTTTTGGTTGAGAGGGGTACAGTTTATAAAATATGCATTCCTCTTCACTGTATTATTGCCTGTGCAGGTGAAGACAACTCACTTTACAACTCTCTTTTGGCGCCCCTCCGTAGACATTTCACCTGGAAAATAGAGCTCAGACATGCCCATACACCCAACAACACTTACCACTTTGTTGGTAATTTAGAACTGCTGTAAGCTTTTTAGACTTTAGCTAAAGAAAAATCAGCCTACTGTTTCTGATTTCACTGTAAAATCAGTCTGATTTTACTCAGCATAGAATTTGAATCATCGCAGCAAATATACTGTTTACACAGACTCTTTAATGGCACACAGAGGCAACCTAAAAGTATTTACATTTGCTCTTAAATTTTGAGTATTGATTTGTGTGCTCAGCGAAATGAAAACAAGACACAGGCTAGGATGGACCGGCAGATGGAGGCAAAAAGTGACAAGGAAAAGCCAGTGGATATATTCCCAAGGTGATTTATTGGTGCAAAGATAGTGAATGCCCAAAATTTTAACTTTTAGAAATACAAAACAACAACAAAAAACTGTACAATTATTTACAATATATACACTGTTAGATTGGCTAAATCAAATGATCCAATCAACATGTTATTGCAACACTCACTTCTCTATAAACAACCTCTACTCTCCACTACAATCACCTACTTCAACTACCCACCCTGAACTGGCTTCCTGGAGCCCTTTTTATAGCCCTGGCTCCTCCTCCTGGACCATACTATTTTCAGAGATAAACATAGTTCAGAAATATATGCATACAAAAATAATAATTAGAAAAAAATAATAAACATACATGTAGTTTGTATGCACATTACTTTCCATAATATAATAACATATTTAAACAACAAAACATTCAGAAAATTATTTTTACACAGACACACAAGCCGGAACCCCTATGACGTCATCACCATATGGATGCGCTGCTCTAATGACGTAATTGTACGTGTAATGTATTGCATAAATGAACCAGGTTTTGAACTGTACATGTTTGGCAGATGACTCATCAAAAGAGGTAAGGACAACTGTAACTTCTATGTGTTTGAATATTTAATAAATGAGATTAAAACTGTGTTTACTGTGTATACTTGATGTTCATGCTGGCAAACAGATCGTGTAAACATGGCGTCTGTGTATGTGCATGTGTGATATGGGTGCGTGTGTGTGGTGCGTTCTCATTCAATACATAAGTCCATTATGGTCACAGTCTTACACTGTGACAGGCTGATTGACATGGTAACAATTCACTTGTTTCTAATCCTGACGATTTATATGCATTAATCTTGAAATATGATTTTTTAAATTGACAATCATTAGTATTGGTTAATAATCGATTTAAAATGCTAAAAATCTAATCAAATCTTTGAAAAAACAGTGTACAATATTTTAAAATATACACATATTTAATTAGTTACATGTGCAATTTAATAGAGACATGTGGATTGTCGTTTTCTAGCACCTCGGAATGCGCGCCCTCATAGCTCTTCCCTCACTGATGCACGCTGCACTCTCTGTCGCCCTTCACGGGATCACGCCCACTCTTTTTTCTGTCTGTAATTCTCAATGAAACATTTTCTGAACAGCTTGCAAGCACCTTGGGTCTGATCTCTGCTGAGGATGGCAACTGAATATCACATGAGCAATTGACAGCTCGCGCTCTTGTCTCAAGTGAAACGCGCTCAAAGCAGCGTACAGCAGTGTACAACTTAAAGGGATAGTTCACCCAAAAATGAAAATTCTCTCATCATTTACCCACCCTCATGCCATCCCAGATGTGAATGACTTTTTTTTTCTGCACAACACAAATAAAGATTTTTAAAAGAATATTTCAGCTCTGTTGGTCCTCACAATGCAAGTGAAAGGTGACCAGAACTTTGAAGGCCCAAAAGCAGT